>NC_074690.1:10388559-11017134 GCF_029448725.1 Salvelinus fontinalis
TATGTAATTTAACAAAATGTGGAAAAAGTCAAGGGGTCTGAAAACTTTCCGAATGCACTGTATATGGTACATTTCAGCTGCATAGCAAGAATATCCTTTGCCAAGCCCCCGAACCCTCTCTCGGCACATGACATTCCGTTGCTAATGTAAATTGAAAAGTTTATGTACATATTATGTAAATTGAAATAACGTTACGGGTTACCTTAAATCACTGTAATCACATTTTCAAGTAATATGCCAAACTCTAGTTACAGTTGAAGTCGGAAGTTTACATACACCTTAGCCAAAAACATTTAAACTCAGTTTT
The DNA here is from genome assembly GCF_029448725.1 of Salvelinus fontinalis. Classification (NCBI taxonomy): domain Eukaryota; kingdom Metazoa; phylum Chordata; class Actinopteri; order Salmoniformes; family Salmonidae; genus Salvelinus; species Salvelinus fontinalis. The sequence continues at coordinate 10,388,867 of NC_074690.1, forward strand.
TCACAATTTCTGACATATATTCCTAGTAAAAATTCCCTGTCTTAGGTCAATTAGGATCACCACTTTATTTTAAGAATGTGAAATGTCAGAATAATAGCAGAGAGAATGATTTATTTCAGCTTTTATTTCTTTCATCACATTCCCAGTGGGTCAAAAGTTTACACACACTCAATTAGTATTTGGTAGCATTGCCTTTAAATTGTTTAACTTGGGTCAAATGTTTCCGGTAGCCTTCCACAAGCTTCCAACAATAAGTTGGGTGAATTTTGGCCCATTCCTCCTGACAGAGCTGGTGTAACTGAGTCAGGTTTGTAGGCCTCCTTGCTTGCACACGCTTTTCAGCTCTACCCACAAATTTACTATAGGATTGAGGTCAGGGCTTTGTGATGGCCACTCCAATACCATGACTTTGTTGTCCTTCAGCCATTTTGACACAACTTTAGAAGTATGCTTTGGGTCATTGTCCTTTTGGAAGACCCATTTGCGACCAAGCTTTAACTTCCTGACTGATGTCTTGAGATGTTGCTTCAAAATATCCACATAATTTTCCTTCCAGTCCCTCCAGCAGCAAAACACCCCACAACATGATGCTGCCACCCCCGTACTTCACGGTTGGGATGGTGTTCTTCGGCTTGCAAGCATCACCTTTTTTTCCTCCAAACATAATGATGGTCATTATAGCCAAAGAGTTCTATTTTTGTTTCATCAGACCAGAGGACATTTCTCCAAAAAGTACGATCTTTGTCCCCATGTGCAGTTACAAACCGTAGTCTTGCTTTTTTATGGCGGTTTTAGAGCAGTGGCTTCTTCCTTGCTGAGCGGCCTTTCAAGTTATGTCGATATAGGACTCGTTTTACTGTGGATATAGATACTTTTGTACCCGTTTCCTCCAACATCTTCACAGGGTCCTGTGCTGTTGTTCTGGGATTGATTTGCACCTTTCGCACCAAAGTACGTTCATCTCTAGGAGACAGAACGCGTCTCTACCTGAGCGATATGACGGCTGTGTGGTCCCATGGTGTTTATACTTGCATACTATTGTTTGTACAGATGAACCTGGTACCTTCCGGCGTTTGGAAATTGCTCCCAAGGATGAACCAGACTTGTGGAGATCTACAATTTTTTTCTGAGGTCTTGGCTGATTTCTTTTGATTTTCTCATGATGTCAAGCAAAGCGGGACTGAGTTTGAAGGTAGGCCTTGAAACACATCCACAGGTACACCTCCAATTGACTCAAATCATGTCAATTAGCCTATCAGAAGCTTCTAAAGCCATGACATCATTTCTGGAATTTTCCAAGCTGTTTAAAGGCACAGTCAACTTAGTGTATGTAAACTTCTGACCCAGTGGAATTGTGATACAGTGAATTATAAGTAACATAATCTGTCTGTAAACAATTGCTGGAAAAATTACTTGTGTCATGCACAAAGTAGATGTTCTAACCGACTATAGTTTGTTAACAAGAAATTTGTGGAGTGGTTGAAAAACTAGTTTTAATGACTCCAACCAAAGTGTATGTAAACTTCCGACTTCAACTGTATATAGAATACTATGATAATGTGATCTTGCAGACATTCATTCAGCTTTGATCTAATTAAACAAGCACCCTTCGCCAAAGTAACTTGTTATCTGGGCAGCCGAACAAGTAGAGCAGACACTGTTATGTAAAATAGAGAATCCTGCACATGCGCAGAATCATCATATTTTAAGCTATCGGCAAGAGACTTCCAGGGAATTCTAAAACGCAGCCATTCCATTAAAATGATCATCGGAGCTAACCAATGCCAAGTTTCTACCCCTGATGCTGGGTTGGGAGTTTTGGAGTTTGGATGGGTGTCCTACCTGACGTTGTCGTGGCGTTGGATGTAGATCTTGTGGAAGATCCTTTCAGGAGGCTTCAGGAAGTCTTCTTTCATCTCCATCGCCACGTTCCTGGGCAACAAACTCATCAGAAGTCGCTCCTGTGTGGGTGGGTGAGAAAGAGAGAGAGAAGGACAGCGCGAGGAGAAGGAAAGAGAGGTATACTTAAAAGTCAATCAGACTTGAGAATATGAGAGGAGAGAGTGTTGGTGGTGGTGCAGATAAGAAAAGTGAGAGATAAAAGGTGGTGGAACAAACAGAATTGAAAAAAAGTGTGAATGAGTCACCAAGTGTGTTTAAAGAAATAATATGAGAGAAATATAGGAGCCTGATTTTACCCTTATGCCTTCTGTTAATGTGTGTTTGTGTATCTGCATGCTTGTGTGTCCGTGTGAATTTGTGCGTGTGTGTGTGTTTATACCTGTTTCTCATTCTCATCCTCCATGCGTAGCCTCTCCTCGATGCAGTTGCGTGCCTGTAGGAAAGCCTTCCTCTGTGCTCGCTCAGTCAGGATGCGCACAAACAATCCAGAGAGGTTGACACTGGTAAACAGCACTGTGTTGGCCACCAGCTGCAAGCAGAAACACAACATAATGCCACTTAGCATACACTTCATAGTATTTTATCCAAAGTGACTTAGGATCCCTGCAGAAATTGAACGTGTGACTTCAGTATTGCTAGTCCCATGCTCTCACACCAACTGAGCTACACAGGACTACGCTCTCAAGTTAAGACTGTCTTAGATACCAAATACATGATGCAACTTTTTCCAAAATCCTAGGGGAAACACTGGCACATTTCTTTTGTAGAACGAGAAGGTCACTTTTGGTGATTTTTTTATTACCACAACTGTCAAGATGTCAATCTGATTGTTTTGAATTTTTGGAATTTTAATAACCTCCTTTCAATAAAAACCTTGAACCGACCTGTCTCTGACTTTACCAAATGATTTGTTTTTAACAATCTAGCAGTCCTTTGAGATAAATATCATAAAATACAAAACTTTTGGGGCATTTCTACCTCAAAGCACCATGACGGTCAAAATGATCGTATGCATATTAAACAGTAGAATAGCCGCCAGCCAAATAAATCAATGTAATATCCACAATCAAAGAGAAATTATTAATATTTAGTTTAGGAAGGTCATATTAAACATGATACTAAGACAATTTATTTCAAAAGAACAGAATAGCATGTTTTGAGTTTTATGTATAGGTACTTACAGTATTTGCCGAGGCTATATGGCTTCGCCAGGCCAATGAAATCAACTTGTCAATTTAGCATACATAACACGCTTGTATTCATTTCCCTGCCCAACCACAGTCAACACATATACTGTATTTTACAGCAAGAATATAAAGGAATATAACAGAATACAATTAATTGCTGTTTGCCACCAGTACTCACAAGAGGAAGAGTGGAGCCGTGGTTATACTAGGAAAAAGTTATATATATCATACTCTGTGACATTTTGAGAGTTGTTTGGCAAAACTAGGTGAATTTGGAAAGCTTAGAATCTGCTCTCTCCGATAGGGTATAGCAATCAAAACATCTTGCCTGCATGGACCTCTGCAGGATGATTTGAAAAGCTGTTTTTTGGTCAGCTCTTTGTCAGTGGATGCTGACAATTTATGCTGCGCTGGTCATCAGTCTCAATTTGGCAATTAATCATTTTGTCACCCATCAGACCAGTATCTATTTAATCTTGTCTTTGGACCACATCTATTATTATATGTGTGAAATTTGTTTCAATATACTGTAGTTTAGGTATGGTCTGGGTTGGCCGTTAGCTATTTGAACATTTTAAAAAATGAATTAGTTTATCTATTTATTATGGAATATCTACAAAATTGAAATATTGAAATATCAACGGTCAAAATGACTGTCATGGCCATTCTAGTAGTTATGGAATTCCAGCGCTCCGAGTGTTAAAAAGCCATTATGTTGCCATCATCTGAAATATAGACTTACTGACGCGCGCCACTGCGCTGTGGTAGGATGATAAGGAAGAAGTGGCTGTGCGCTTGTGCCTCTAATTCACACCACTGCTCACTCTGTTTGCTACCAATACGTTGTAGCCTAACTTGTCACTCTGATCTCAAAGGGACATTGCGACATTTTTGCAATTAAGCCCTTTTTGTACTTACCCAGAGTCAGATGAACACATGGGTACCATTTATGTCTCTGTGTGAAGTTTGAAGGACGTTGAAGGTAGTTTCACTACCGTTAGCAGAACGACTGGCAGGCCGAACCCAATCAATCTGGCCCAGGGGATGTTTGAATAAAAAATGTAATGTTAATAGGAAATGATTATTTTGGGTTAAAAAAACACTCCAGGCCACTCTTAAACATCTACGACAAGATATAAAGTATGGAGAAATGGGTTCCCGAGTGGCGCAGTGGTCTAAGGCATTGCATCGCAGTGCAAGAGGCGTCACTACAGACCCTGGTTTGATCCCGGGCTGTATCACAACCAGCTGTGATCAGGAGTCCCATAGGGCGGCGCACAATTGGCCCAGCATGGTTCTGGTTAGGGTTTGGCCGGTGTAGGCAGTCATTGTAAATAAGAATTTCTTCTTAACTGACTTGCCTAGTTATTAAATAAAGGTTAAACATAAAATAAATGATAATGGACCTATATGTTTTCAAATTATTGCCATTTTCTAATAAGCTTGTTTTCCCCTTTGTTGGTAAACAACGTAATTGAAAACAAACACTGTATAGCCTCAAAACATGGTTAAAAGTATAATTGTATCTCATGGATGGTCAGTCCTTGCATCCATAGCTCTGTCTATGAATTTTACAGTGGTTACATTTTCCAGTCCCATTCCTCAGCTCTTTACCAAATCAGTGGCTGGGTGCTCCGCTTTGGTATTCTTTGAACTGCTGATTGCCCCTTTAATGCATAGAGTGCCAAGTGAAGCTGAGGGATCAGAAACCACCTGGCCTAAACACATTACACATTGACGGACAGATGCATAGTATAGATAGAGGAAGAGAAAAGAGATGCACATTCACAACCATTAATTTGAAGCCAAAAATTAAGTATTTGCTTTGTCTTGTCAATACACATTTGGAAGCAATCAATCTGTGTGTGTGTGTGTGTGTGTGTGTGTGTGTGTGTGTGTGTGTGTGTGTGTGTGTGTGTGTGTGTGTGTGTGTGTGTGTGTGTTTGAGAAAAAGCACAGAGGGGCTATGCTTCCAGCTGAGTGTAGGTCAGGTAGGAGAGAACAACAGACAGACAGAGCCTGATGTGTAAACTGAGTGTTTTCCATGTGGCTGAGCATGACTGGGCCTGGAGATGTGACCTTTAACACCCAAACACAGACATACACACTGTATGTCAGCCTGCCTTCCTCACCAGGAGTAATTTTGATCTATAGACCCTGATTGGTGATTCACCACTGGTGTTTACAAGGTCTGCTGTAATACAGTTGAAGTTGGAAGTTTACATACACTTAGGTTGGAGTCATTAAAACTTGTTTTTCAACCACTCCACACATTTCCTGTTAACAAACTATAGTTTTGGAAAGTCGGTTTGGACATCTACTTTGTGCATGACACAAGTAATTTTTCCAACAATTGTTTACAGACAGATTATTTCACTGTATCACAATTCCAGTGGGTCAGAGGTTTATATACACTACGTTGACTATGCCTAGGGTGCATTACGGCCACACAAAGGGGATGCCACCGTGAAATTCTAGGCATTATCAAGTGCTTGTCAAATTGTGAATGAGTAACTGATGTAGTGTGTACAGCCTGCGCAAAAAAACAAAGCAGAGTTCATGCCTTTCAAGCTACTTTTTTCAAATCATCATTAGTCTCATCATGCAGCCTTAGAATGTTTTAAAAATAAAAACATATAGCCCAACGTTTGTATCACAACTAAAGTTATATTAATAACTCTAAATTAAGCATATAGGAGTACCTGTTTCTTTGTTAACTGCTCAACACAGAGTAGCCACATGTGCACACTCCCTCAAATTGTTTGGAGAAAATATATTTTCTATTTTATTCAGCTATGTTCAATTGTATTCTTCATACTATAAAATAATGCGACGCAATTCTAAGCAAATCTTGTCTGCTAAATGAACTAGTGTAGCCCACAGCCATATGGCATAGCATGATCCGGACAAGTCAGAGTATGCTATTCTGTTCATCTGAAATAGACTACATTTTCTTCATATCATGCTTTTTTAGACCTGTCTAAAATGAATACGGGATATATTGTGAAGGTGTAGGCTATACTACATGGATTTATTAAACTTCTTAAAATGTAGATGTTCCAAAGGTCAGTACCAGTGGCGTGTAGGCTTTGTGTGGAAGCCAGGAGATGCTAAATGTGTTTATTTTAATTAACGGTCAATTACCTTGAGACCGACAGTTATTTGCTAGAAAATCCCCAGCTGAAGAAATTTTGTGACTGCCACAGCCCTACTCACATCCGCAAATCACGTGTAACCATGCCAGCCCAATACCTCCACATCAGGCTTCTACCTGTAGGATCATCTGAGGATGGGGAGCGGAGTGCTGAGGATGATTTCTGTCTGTAATAATGCCCCTTTGTGGGGAAAAATGAATTCAGATTGGCTGGGCCTGGCTCCCCAGTGAGTGGACCTGGCTCCCAAGTGGGTGGGTGTATGCCCTCCCAGGCCTACCCATGGCTGTGCCCCTGCCCAGTCATGTGAAATACATAGATTAGGGCCTAATGAATTAATTTTCAATTGGCTGTTTCCTTCTATGAACTGTAAATCAGAAAAATCTTAGAAATTGTTGCATGTTGCGTTTATATTTTGTACACTATAGATCAATGATAGACTAGTAAGAACAAGCAGCTCATTTAGACAACACAATACAGGCAACAGCATCCAATAAGTTAATTAGTTATACTGTACTGTAGGGTGTGTGATTGTATTTGATGAGTACAAGCTTATATTGTCAACATTAATAGCAAATGGCATAAGCTGGGATCTGACCTGATCTCCAAGGCACAAGAAATCAATTGTCTCATGAGACTGCAATGCAGACGACGAGACTCAAATATCATGATCAAACATGATTGGTGTATTGGTGGACTCTTATAACAGAATTTAGCAATGCTGTAGTGGATAAGGAGGAGAGGGAAAATAATAATTGTATGTCCTTCTCTCTCTGACTGAGGTTTGGTTATTATTGGTTTGTTTACACCACACATAGCCCCACTGTGACCCTGAAGGGAAGGGGGCCTATAGGCTTGTTTGGTGGTTGTTGGTTGGTTGAAACACAGGTCCTTTACGGTCATACCACTGAGCTAATCTCCAGGCTTAATGGATTAGCTTTCCCTTCCTAGGCTGTACTCTGCTACTGCTAGCGCTGTCCTTCACACACCGTCCTCCTGACACACGTATAGGCTACACAAGCAAGATATTATATGCCACATGCTAAAGGAAGAAAGCAAACTAGAGCTGATATGATTGAGGGCTAAACCTCTCCATGACAGAAAGAGAGAGAGAGAGCGAGCGAGAGCAAGACCAAGAGAGAGAGAGAACTTGTTGAGACTGTGAAGATATTTTTGGTATTAAGTTCTCTGGGTTTGCTTGACCTTTTATTAACTGTCTGGTTGTCTAGTATCTGGTTGGGGTCATCAACCACGGCCTACTTTGGTTCTGCATCAAGTACTTTCAGCCTAAATGGACCAGATATTCCCTATGAAACAGAGGCACACTGTATGGGAATCCTGTCTGAGTACTTTCTCTCTGGTCTCTCTGTGTGGTCCTGTTTGTTTTTTTCCACTCTGTTGGCAGTATAGGATGATATGAGGTTGGGTAATATTATTAGATATACAGAGTATTCGAAAAGTATTCAGACCCTTTTCCTTTTCCCACATTTTGTTACGTTACAGCCTTATTCTAAAATGGATGAAATAATTGTTTCCCCTCATCAATCTACACACAATACCCCATAATGACAAAGCGAAAACAGGTTTTTAGAAATATTTGCAAACTTATTAAAAATTAAAAACAGATACCTTAGAGATTTATAAATCATATCATTTTCCATTTTTTTGCATACAATATACTGTAGCTTAGTATTTTAATTATTTATTTTATAGGCCTACAGTCATTACTGCTCATCTTTATCAAGAGTGTCAATCATTTAGGCACACACATCACGGACCCAAGTCAAATCAGTCACGTAGGCTATTTTGAAGTCAATGGTGTGAGACAGATACAGCTCTATTGCCTATTTGTATGTCCCCCCTACCTCAGTAACATGATACTATTAGCCTAGATCTGAAGCAATGTCAACACGGAAATCCTGCTTATACTTTGACTGACCAGACATGGGCCCGGTTTCCCAAAAGCATCTTAAGGCTAAGTTCATCGATAGAACCTTCCTTCGTAGGAGAATCGTTAAATATCCGAGCAGTTCCCCAAAGCCATCGTTATTAACGTTGCTCTTGAAAACACTCGTGATCTAACGCCTGCCTCAGACCACTCGCGTCGTTTTTTGCCCTCCTGCGTCACTTTATACACAGAAAGGTCGCTGCTAAACATAGAATCACATGGTTCGTCCGTCTCTCTGTGACCGCCGATAACTTCAGAACAAAGTTGACTACAAATACAAAGTTGCCAATGTCTTTGTAATTGATACAAACAAGAAAAGTATAAAAATACACTTCAAATGAAAACGGAGATGACTGCATTAAAACATAGCCTAAACAGTAGGCTATAGGTCTATTTCAATCATATTGAAATACATTTCAAGTTCAATCAATTAAGTTATATGTTGATACTTGTAGGTTACTGTCTGTAATTAGTCTCAATATATTATATGATGTGTAGCCTAAAATCGGTGATTTATTGCTGGGCACAGATGTCAATTTGACGTCGGTTCAACGTAATTTCATTGAAATGACGTTAAAACAACGTTGATTCAACCATTGTGTGCCGAGTGGGAATAAGCCGCCTCAATATCTGCAGCCGTAGATGGTAACATGAGCTGATCCGTCGTCGGTATTGTGAAATAATGTTAATGATGATGGAAGATTTGATTGGAGAAAGCTTATTTGAGAGCAGCTCTCCCTTTCTTTTGATTTTATCAGTAGGATATTGACACATGCTCCAACAACGCACTTAGCGACCATTCTCTCTGCGTGGTGTTTTGGGAAAAGCATGTTACATGTTCGGCCATTGTAGGAAAGATGAACCGTTAAAACACTCGTAAACCTAAATTCCAGGCCCTGCTCTCCTGTCTGTAGTTGTGATCACAATCAGCCACACGTCATTGAAGTCCGTGTTTAGATTGAACTACTGGAGCACCTCGCCGCACGTTATCGCACAAGGCGTTGCACTTTCTACTATATCATACATCCAGCACGCGCTCGTTATAAAAAACTGCATGCCTTGATTTCACTGAGGTTTCTATTCTACATAAATCTAGGGCATTACAGATATAAAACCGAAACATATTTCATTTTAGAATGTTCTCTTTGTATGTCTTTCAAAAGCAAAGCAGACGGACAAGCAGTGCTCAGACATTGTGTGAATCGCGCGCCAGTCGGTGACCCCCGCCGGTCGCTGTCCACTTGATGGTGCTGAACTTCATATTGACAGGCTCATTGCTTCCTCTCGCTTTTCCCTTATCTGTTCTACATTAAAGCCCCATTATCCATGCTTCGAATAGCCTAGCCTGGTGGTTAACTATGTATAGCCTACATGCACCCACTACTTACCGTTCTCCATAATTTCTGCGTCTCAACTGTCACGGAGGTGGCTGTCACAATTATATGAGAGATGGCAATCATTATTCCAAACATTACTGCTAACAGAGTCCGCACCGGCAGGAGCGAGTAGGCAACGAATGTAACCAGCATGAGCTGCCACATGCCCTGCTCCGGGTTGGTCGGGGGCTCCAGCCCCACCGCGCCGAGGGAGAAGGGACAGCAGAGGAACGAGAAGGTGAAGCCGAAGAGCAAGGTCAGGTTGACGATCTGCTGGAGCTGGGTCACCTGAAGGTACTTGACATTGGTGACAATGAAGAGGGACACGAATACGATACAGTGTACCGGATGGGACCCCTTGGAGATGGTCAGATTGGGGCCGGACAGCAACTCCACCACCGCCAGCGTCGATGCCATGACGATGAGCACTGCCAGGGCTTTAAGAGTGGACGTCTGCTCCAGCTTTAGGTTGTAGTTCTGGAACAGAGACTCCAGCTCCTTGCAGTCGAACTCATCCTCGCATGCGATGGTAGTCAGAGGGACGCCTGGTGGACAATGGCTTTTCTTCCGCCGGGTTTTGACTTTCTGAAACGGAATTTCCTCCATGTCAGGGCCATTCATAAACTAGACACTGGACCACACAGCGCGCCACAGACCGACGCCGGGAAACAATCAAGCACGCAGCAGTCTAGAGAGGAGAGCGTCCCGGATCACTAAGGCTGGAGGACTGGCCTCCCACTGTAATCTCCTGACGCGCGACATGCACTATCCACAGGTTGAAATCCGTTGTTCGTCGAGATGAGTCACCAAGGAAACGTGCAAGCATGTTCTCCCCTTGAGCAAGACTCCAAAAAGTATTTTTCGTTTCACTTGGGCAAGGACAACATCATGGAAACAGAGTCCCGCACACGACGGTCGAGTTCTGAATCTAACAGCTTTTCGCAAGGCTCAGATTGGATCACGCATGCGCATTATGAGGAAGAGATAAGACACGTCTCAGTAACTCAACAGACAACAAGACAAAACCGACTTGAGAGGTATGGAGGACCAAACCTGCCAAAATTAGAAATACATAAATGCACATATAAAAGGATAAATAAATGAATAAATAAATCCACACATAATTAAATAAATGAGCAAGTTAACAGAAAAATTGTGAGTGAAATGTATTAATTTTCTCTACATATCTACATGTATTTAATTATGTATCTATGTATTATCTAAACATTCTAACCTTAAATCATATATATATATATATATATATATATATATATATATATATATATATATATATATACATATATATATATATATATACAGTGGGGAGAACAAGTATTTGATACACTGCCGATTTTGCAGGTTTTCCTACTTACAAAGCATGTAGAGGTCTGTAATTTTTTATCATAGGTACACTTCAACTGTTAGAGACGGAATCTAAAACAAAAATCCAGAAAATCACATTGTATGTGTAACGGCTTTCCTCTTCCTCTTCATCAGAAGAGGAGGAGCAGGGATTGAACCAATATGCAGCGGAGTTTGAAGACATATTTATTAAAGAAAACACGAACTCGACTATACACTAACAAAACAACAAACGACGTAGACGCACCTGAACATAAGAACTTACAAATAACGAAGAACGCATGAAACAGGAACAGACTACATAAACCGAAAAACAAACAAACCGAAAACAGTCCCGTGTGGCGCAACGACATACACAGACACAGGAGACAACCACCCACAACGAACACTGTGAAAACACCTACCTAAATATGACTCTTAATTAGAGGAACGCCAAACACCTGCATCTAATTAAGAGCCATACCAGGCAACCCATAAACCAACATAGAAACAGAAAACATAGAATGCCCACCCAAACTCACGTCCTGACCAACTAACACATACAACAAACTAACAGAAATAGGTCAGGAACGTGACATAACCCCCCCCATAAGGTGCGAACTCCGGGCGCACCAGCACAAAGTCTAGGGGAGGGTCTGGGTGGGCATCTGACCACGGTGGTGGCTCAGGCTCCGGGCGAGCCGCCAACCAGGCGAGCCGCCAACCAGACAGGATCTGCCAGAGCCGCCAACCAGACAGGATCTGCCAGAGCCGCCAACCAGACAGGATCTGCCAGAGCCGTCAGCCAGCCATGAGCGTCCAAATCTGTCAGCCAGCCATGAGCGTCCAGATCCGTCTGCCAGCCATGAGAAGCCGGATCCGTCAGCTAGCCATGAGCAGCCAGATCTGTCAGCCAGCCATGAGCCGTCCAACCAGGATCCGCCGGAGCCGTCATCCAGCCAGGATCTGCCCATTATCCTGGTGCTGCCCCTTATCCTGGTGCTGCCCCTTATCCTGGTGCTGCCCCTTATCCTGGTGCTGCCCCTTATCCTGGTGCTGCCCCTTATCCCGGTGCTGCCCCTTATGACTATGGTGGGGTGGGGACCACGACCAGTGCCGGAGCCGCCGCCGTGGAAGGAAGCCCACCCAGACCCTCCCCTAGACTATGTGCTGGTGCGTCCGGAGTTCGCACCTTAAGGGGGGGGTGGTGTCACGCCCTGGCCTTAGTATTATTTGTTTTATTTATTATTTTAGTTAGGTCAGGGTGTGACATGGGGTATGTGTGTATTTTGGGGTATTATATGGTAGAGGGGGTGTTGGTTGTAGTTTATGGTTTTGTGTTGAGTGTATGTGTCTAGCTGTGTCTATGTTGGGTGTAGTTGTCTAGGAAAGTCTATGGTGGCCGGAATGGGTTCTCAATTAGAGACAGCTGATTTCTGTTGTCTCTAATTGGGAGCCATATTTAAGGCTGCCATAGGCTTTAGCTGTTTGTGGGTCATTGTATATGTATATGTCGACGTAAGTAGTTTGTGTGTGCACTTACGTTTGAAGTTTCACGATCGTTTGTTGTTTTTGTTAGTGTTGTATAAGTGTTTGGTGATCATCTTCGTCGTTATAAATTAAAGAAGATGTATTCAAATCATGTTGCGCCTTGGTCCTCTCGTTCATATCAACACGATCGTGACAGTATGATTTTTAAGTAATTCATTTGCATTTTATTGCATGACATAAGTATTTGATACATCAGAAAAGCAGAACTTAATATTTGGTACAGAAACCTTTGTTTGCAATTACAGAGATCATATGTTTCCTGTAGTTCTTGACCAGGTTTGCACACACTGCAGCAGGGATTTTGGCCCACTCCATACAGAACTTCTCCAGATCCTTTAGGTTTCGGGGCTGTCACTGGGCAATACAGACTTTCAGCTCCCTCCAAAGATTTTCTATTGGGTTCAGGTCTGGAGACTGGCTAGGCCACTCCAGGACCTTGAGATGCTTCTTACGGAGCCACTCCTTAGTTGCCCTGGCTGTGTGTTTCGGGTTGTTGTCATGCTGGAAGACCCAGCCACGACCCATCTTCAATGCTCTTACTGAGGGAAGGAGGTTGTTGGCCAAGATCTCGCGATACATGGCCCCATCCATCCTCCCCTCAATACGGTGCAGTCGTCCTGTCCCCTTTGCAGAAAAGCATCCCCAAAGAATGATGTTTCCACCTCCATGCTTCACAGTTGGGATGGTGTTTTTGGGGTTGTACTCATCCTTCTTCTTCCTCCAAACACGGCGAGTGGAGTTTAGACCAAAAATCTCTATTTTTGTCTCATCAGACCACATTACCTTCTCCCATTCCTCCTCTGGATCATCCAGATGGTCATTGGCAAACTTCAGACGGGCCTGGACATGCGCTGGCTTGAGCAGGGGGACCTTGCGTGCGCTGCAGGATTTTAATCCATGACAGCGTAGTGTGTTACTAATGGTTTTCTTTGAGACTGTGGTCCCAGCTCTCTTCAGGTCATTGACCAGGTCCTGCCGTGTAGTTCTGGACTGATCCCTCAACTTCCTCATGATCATCGATGCCCCACGAGGTGAGATCTTACATGGAGTCCCAGACCGAGGGTGATTGACCGTCATCTTGAACTTCTTCCATTTTCTAATAATTGCGCCAACAGTTGTTGCCTTCTCACCAAGCTGCTTGCCTATTGTCCTGTAGCCCATCCCAGCCTTGTGCAGGTCTACAATTTTATCCCTGATGTCCTTACACAGCTCTCTGGTCTTGGCCATTGTGGAGAGGTTGGAGTCTGTTTGATTGAGTGTGTGGACAGGTGTCTTTTATACAGGTAATGAGTTCAAACAGGTGCAGTTAATACAGGTAATGAGTGGAGAACAGGAGGGCTTCTTAAAGAAAAACTAACAGGTCTGTGAGAGCTGGAATTCTTACTGGTTGGTAGAGGATCAAATACTTATGTCATGCAATAAAATGCAAATTAATTACTTAAAAATCATACAATGTGATTTTCTGGATTTTTGTTTCAGATTCCGTCTCTAACAGTTGAAGTGTACCTATGATAAAAATGACAGACCTCTACATGCTTTGTAAGTAGGAAAACCTGCAAAATCTGCAGTGTATCAAATACTTGTTCTCCCCACTGTATATATATATACACACACACACATACACTACCGGTCAAAAGTTTTAGAACACCTACTCATTCAAGGTTTTTTCTTAATTTTTTCTATTTTCTACATTGTAGAATAATAGTGAAGACATCAACCCTATGAAATAACACATATGGAAACATGTAGTAAATATATTTTATATTTGAGATTCTTCAAATAGCCACCCATTGCCTTGATGACAGCTTTGCACACTCTTGGCATTCTCTCAACCAGCATCACCTGGAATGCTTTTCCAACAGTCTTGAAGGACTTCCCACATATGCTGAGCACTTGTTGGCTACTTTTCCTTCATTTTACAGTCCAACTCATCCCAAACCATCTCAATTTGGTTGAGGTTGAGGTATTGTGGAGGCCAGGTCATTTGATACAGCACTCTATCACTCTCCATCCACAAATTAACTTTTAAGAAGCACACCTGTTAATTGAAATGCATTCCAGAAGACTACCTCATGAAGCTGGTGAGAGATTGCCAAGCTGTCATCAAGGCAAAGGTTGGCTATTTGAAGAATCTCAAATTTAAAATATATTTTGATTTGTTTCACACTTTTTAGGTTAATACACGATTCCTTATGTGTTATTTCATAGATTTGATCTATTCCCTATTATTCTACAATGTAGAAATGTTTTACAACGTAAAGAAAAACCCTTGAATGAGTAGGTGTTAACTTTTGACAGGTAGTGTATATATATAGATATGTATTTATGTATTTCTTCCTCTAACATGATAATGGGTGGGTGTCAAACAAACATCTGTGGGTGATATCTAACACACCATTGGTTGATCAATGTCAGCATTGCACGGTGAAGCTAGCCACAATAACAATTAGCCACAATTGTGGAATTTGCAGTTCACTTTCAAAATAGCAGTCCCAAAGTGAAACTGATGCAAACCAACACAAATAGTGGAATCATGCCATATTTGGACTAGTAAATGCTTAACAAGCTTGGAATGTTGTTATACAAATTCAACAAAAGACAATAATTCGTTAATTTGACAAAACATTTAAATCAGTTGAAATCGCACTGTGGGTGCGTGTCACGATCGTCAAAGGTAGAGAGTGAGGACCAAGGCGCAGCATGTGGAAAATAAGCCATCTTCTTTTATTTAGAAGAGAACCAACACAAAACGAAACCACTTTAACAAAATAACAAAACTGACGAACGTGAAGCTAAGAATGAACTAGTGCATACATGCAACATAGAACATCGACATAGACACAGCGACAATCACCCACAAACAAACAGTGAGAAACAACCTCCCTATGTATGTCTCTCAATCAGAGGAAAACGAAAACACCTGTCTCTGATTGAGAGCCATACAAGGTCAATTAACCCTTTAACCCAACATAGAAACACAACACATAGAAATGCCCACCCAGCTCACGCCCTGACCAATAAACACATACAAAACAAGAGAAAACAGGTCAGGAACGTGACAGTGCGTTAGACTTCAGAATTTAATTGGGGGTATACTGTGCATATGTATATATATATTTTTTAAATTTTATTTCTTATAATATATATATTTCTTTTACCTTTATTTAACTAAGCAAGTCATTTAAGAACAAATTGTTATTTACAATGACGGCCTACACCGGCCAAACCCGGGCGACGCTGGGCCAATTGTGTGCCGCCCTATGGAACTCCCAATCACGGCCGGTTGTGCTATAGCCTGGATTCAAACCAAGGTGTTTGTAGTGACGCCTCTAGCACTGAGACGCAGTGCCTTAGACCGCTGCGCCACTCGGGAGCCCTTTGTTTGCATTGTACAGTCTGCCTATGGATCTTGGGTCCATGAAATGCGCTGCAATAGCGCAGTGGAGCAGCGCTCCCTCACTATTTTTTTTTAATTTGAAAATACACGGAGCTGTAAAAATATTTCTGTAAAAAAAAGAAATCCATGAAAACGATAGATTGACAAACTAAATAAATATGTAGGCTATGGCTGCCTATAGGTAGGTAAATAGAGATTTCTTCCATTTCCTCTCTCTCTGGCGGTGGCGTGAATGATGAATAACTATTGGCATGTGTGCTGAGGCCCGTCTGTCAGAGGCTTGACCACTTTGAGCTGGCCAAATCTGACATAACATTCACAGACAGAAAACTCTACCAGAGGTTGCTAAAACAGCTGTCCTCATAACAGTTTGTTAGGGAATTGGGGCTCATGTAGGCCTAAATCACACTTGAACTCGCCCTAGTGTCTGATTGCTTAGCTTACAGAAACGCAGACAAACCGATCCACTTCATGAACCTTATCACATCAACGAGATCTAGGAACCAAATTCTCTGCGTTTCTGCCTTGATGTTCATAAAACTCCACAGGACCCCTCTGTTGTCTACGTCTAATAGTCGTACCCATCACTTATTAATAAAAATAGAAGAGTATCACTCCTCACAATGGTGCTCATTTAGTAAAGTTAGATCAAAGCTAAATCAATGTCTTGCAAGATCACATAATGATTCATTCAAATTTTACATAAAATAACTAAATATAATAGTATAAAGGCTACTATAGCATAGCAGTCCTATAATACATTGTCACACCAAAAACACCTCAGTTATTTCTTATTTGAAGCTCAATAGTCACATTTATTTTCTCATGCGGCCAAAATGTAACAGTGCATGCAACTAGGCAGGAAATATATTTTGATAGAAGCAAAATAGGCCTACAAGAAAGACTTATAGTTTGTTATCACCATCTGCTCTAATTCGCTCACGAAACAGCCATTCAAGAAGATCGAAAAATGCATAGTCCCATGGAACTGATTGAGATCAAATGATTTGCAAGTAGTTTGGACATTTCACCTGTAAAACGTCAAGAATTATCCCTCACGAATGACAGTGATAATGGCCCATTTTGAAATAAGGTATGCCTAACTTCGTGTTTGAGAGTATTAAAAATAGAAAAACAATTTCTGACAATATGTGTGGGCATACAGTAGGAAGACGTTGCAATTGGAGGATGCATTTTATTCATGGGCCAATTCTAAACTCAGCAAAAATATAAACGTCCCTTTTCAGGACCCTGTCTTTCAAAGATAATTCGTATAAATCTAAATAACTTCACAGATCTTCGTGCTTGTTCAATGAACCATAAACAATTAATGAACATGCACCTGTGAAACGGTCGTTAAGACACTAACATCTTACAGACGGTAGGCAATTAAGGTCACAGTTATGAAAACTTAGGACATCAAAGAGGCCTTTCTACTGACTCTGAAAAACACCAAAAGAAAGATGCCCAGGGTCCCTGCTCATCTGCGTGAACGTGCCTTAGGCATGCTGCAAGGAGGCATGAGGACTGCAGATGCGGCCAGGGTAATAAATTGCAATGTCCGTACTGTGAGATACCTAAGACAGTGCTACAGTGAGACAAGATGGACAGCTGATCGCCCTCGTAGTGGCAGACCACGTGTAACAACACCTGCACAGTAGCAGTATATCCGAACATCACACCTGCGGGACAGGTACAGGATGGCAACAACAACTGCCCGAGTAACACCAGGAATGCACAATCCCTCCATCAGTGCTCAGACTGTCCGCAATAGGCTGAGAGAGGCTGGACTGAGGGCTTGTAGGCCTGTTGTAAGGCAGGTCCTCACCAGACATCACCGGCAACAACGTCGCCTATGGGCACAAACCCACCATCGCTGCACCAGACAGTAATGGCAAAAAGTGCTCTTCACTGACGAGTCGCGGTTTTGTTGCACCAGGGGTGATGGTCGGATTCACGTTCATCGTCGAAGGAATGAGCGTTACACCGAGGCCTGTACTCTGCAGCGGGATCGATTTGGAGGGGGAGGGTCCATCGTGGTCTGGGCGGTGTCACAGCATCATTGGACTGAGCTTGTTGTCATTGCAGGTAATCTCAATGCTGTGCATTACAGAGAAGACATCCTCCTCCCTCATGTGGTATCCTTCCTGCAGGCTCATGCTGACATGCAGGCTCCAGCATGACAATGCCACCAGCCATACTGCTCGCTCTGTGCATGACCTCCTGCAAGACAGGAATGTCAGTGTTCTGCCATTGCCAGCGACAAGCCCGGATCTCAATCCCATTGAGCACGTCTGGGACCTGTTGCATCGGAGAGTGAGGGGTGAGGGCTAGGGCCATTCCCCCCCAGAAATGTCCGGGAACTTGCAGTGTCTTGGTGGAAGAACAGCAAGAACAGGCAAATCTGGTGCAGTCCATGAGGAGGAGATGCACTGCAGTACTTAATGCAGCTGGTGGCCACAGCAGATACTGACTGTTACTTTTGATTTTGACCCCCGCCCCTCCCCCTTTGTTCAGGGACACATTATTAAATTTTTGTTAGTCACATGTCTGTGGAACTTGTTCAGTTTATGTCTCAGTTGTTGAGTCTTGTTATGTTCATACAAATATTTACACGTTAAGTTTGCTGAAAGTAAACACAGTTGACAGTGAGGACAATTATTTTTTTGCTGAGTTTCTATGTTAATTTCCAAACATCAGTGACACTAACAAAAGGCTTGAATTGTTCAACATGTGCAGTAAATGTTAACATGGCTTTGGTGATGAAAGGTACATAATGTATTTGGTATCATGCCACTGCATGCTGTGACATGGGCCTGGATGGTGACACATCTTCAGGGGCGGCAGGTAGCCTAGTGGTTAGAGTATTGGGCCAGTAACCAAAAAGGTTGCTAGATCTAATCCCAGAGCTGACAAGGTAAAAAGTAAAAAGCTGTCGTTCTGCCCCTGAACAAAGCAGTTAACCCACTGTTCATTGTAAATAAGAATTTATTCTTAACTGACTTGACTAGTTAAATAAAGGTAAAAAATTGCCTGATAGAATACTGTGGCCTTCAGAGGTACCAAAAGCAAGGGCCTTACCTGACGGTACAGGAACACTCTCTGTCTCACAGCCGTTCTGTCAACATGTATTGTACGTAACCACACAAACGTATACAAACTGATTAGGATGCAATCACCGACTTATATTCATTTTGTCTACTTTCAATCTTATCTGGGATATACAGTTGAAGTCGGAAGTTTACATACAGCTTAGCCAAATACTGTACATTTAAACTCAGTTTTTCACAATTGCTGACATGTAATCCTAGTAAAAAATCCCTGTCTTAGGTCAGTTAGGATCTCCACTTTATTTTAAGAATGTGAAAAGTTAGAATAATAGTAGAGAGAATGATTTATTTCAGCATTTATTTATTTCATCACATTAGCAGTGGGTCAGAAGTTTACATACACTCAATTAGTTGTTGGTAGCATTGCCTTTAAATTGTTTAACTTGGGTCAAACGTTTCGGGTAGCCTTCCACACGCTTCTCACAACAAGTTGGGTGAATTTTGGCCCATTCCTCCTGACAGAGCTGGTGTAATGGAGTCAGGTTTGTAGGCCTCCTTGCTTGCACACACTTTTTCAGTTCTGCCCACAAACTATAGGATTGAGGTCAGGGCTTTGTGATGGCCACTCCAATACCTTGACTTTGTTGTCCTTAAGCCACTTTGCCACAACTTTGGAAGTATGCTTGGGGTCATTGTCCATTTGGAAGACCCATTTGCGACCAAGCTTTAACTTCCTGACTGATGTATTGAGATGTTGCTTCAATATATCAACATCATTTTACCATAGTCTGGCATTTTTATGGCGGTTTTGGAGCAGTGGCTTCTTCCTTGCTGAGCGGCCTTTCAGGTTATGTCGATATAGAACTCGTTTTACTGTGGATATAGATAGTTTTGTACCCGTTTCCTCCAGCATCTTCACATGGTCCTTTGCTGTTCTTCTGGGATTGATTTGCACTTTTGCACAAAAGTACGTTCATCTCTAGGAGACAGAACACGTCTCCTTCCTGAGTGGTATGACGGCTGCGTGGTCCCATGGTGTTTATACTTGCGTACTATTGTTTGTACAGATGAACGTGGTACCTTCAGGCATTTGGAAATTGCTCCCAAGGATGAACCAGACTTGTGGAGGTCTACAATTTTTTTGTCTGAGGTCTTGTCTGATTTCTTTTGATTTTCCCATGATTCAAGCAAAGAGGCAGTGAGTTTGAAGGTAGGCCTTGAAATACATCCACAGGTAGACCTCAAATTGACTCAAATTATGTCAATTAGCCTATCAGAAGCTTCTAAAGCCAAGACATAATATTCTGGAATTTTCCAAGCTGTTTAAAGGCACAGTCAACTTATTGTATGTAAACTTCTGACCCACTGGAATTGTGATAGAGTGAATTATAAGTGAAATAATCTGTCTGTAAACAATTTTTGGAAAAATGACTTGTGTCATGCACTTGACTTGTGTCAACTTCCGACTCCACCTGTATATGTTTAAGTTTACACCTCTGTGATGTATCTGGTTTACATGAATATAAAAATGTTCACCCTGGACATAATACATATTTTAGACCTGATGAATAATGAGCTCTAAGGGATGTCTTTGTGTTTAAGTTACCACAGAAGTTAGTAAAAGTTAGTGTGAAGACCAATGTGACATACATGCCATGAAAAAGTTATTGTTTTGTAATCTAATAATAAAATAAAAAAGTTGTTTATACACCATTTTATTGCATTTGGTAATTCCCAAAATGTAGCAATTGAAAGACTTGATAGTTGCATCCTTCTTCAGGGAACTGTCTGCAGATAGCTGACAACAGGGTGGCAGGTATGATGGGCTGCTCTAAAGTTCTGTAGCCTAGCAGACTCACCTGGGGATAGAGTGATGGACATGTTCGTTTTGATAAAAGTCCGGGAGACTTTTACAGGGAGGAGAGCGCATGAGTTTTGGAGCGAATACAATAAATCCAATCCAACCAGTGACCCTTGATAATATACGATGTTGTCACACAGGCAGACTGCCATAGAGAAGGAGGCTTACATAGACCATCAAGTATACTATTATGAGTGTAGCTTACATCTCTGTGCTCTGGAGTGATCGCAGGTAGTCGGTCAGATGGCTCTGGAATACCATTTGGTCTCTGTAGCACCTGGAGAGAGACGGAGAGAGGTAGTGAGTGTGCTAGAAAGATAGCACTGACCTCCTACTGGCCCAGGGCCTAGTATCATGCAATATAAAGGAAAACAAACATTTTATGACTTACAAACATTTTATGACTTACTGAATTGGAGTGGTCCATGTTCTTGCTGGTAGCAAGCCTCAACCTGGATGCAGAGACATGTCCTGACTTGTAGTATGGTTGCATATCTATCTCCACCAGGCTCTAAGAGATCCGATGATAAACTTTCAGAGATTAACAAAAGAAAATGGTACATGTTTTTCCGTAGAGGCTCCTCAGAGGAGGAAGGGGAGGTCCATCGGCCTCAGTGAATTTCATAAAAATTAAAAGTGAAAAATTAAAAGTGAAAAATTAAAAGTGAAAAATTAAAAGTGAAAAATTAAAAGTGATCCTTTTTAGATAAAACTATACTAAATATATTAACGTCACCAAATAATTGATTAAAACACACTGTTTCGCAAAGAAGGTCTACAGTAGCCTCAACGGCACTCTGTAGGGTAGCACCAGGGTGTAGCTGGAGGACAGCTAGTTTCAGTCCTCCTCAGGGTACATTGATTTCAATACAAAACCTAGGAGGCTTATGGTTCTCACCCCCTTCCATAGACTTACACAGTAATTATGACAACTTCGGGAGGACGTCCTCCAACCTATCAGAGTAGTTGGTGAGTAGTTGACTCAAGAGAGAGAAAGGCAATAGCTTAACAGTGTTGAACAAATACATTTCTTAAAAAATTAAGAAGAAGGAATGGAGAGAGAGAGCTAGCTATATTTTGTTGTATTTGTTCCCCACTTAGCTAGTGAATGCAGCTAGTTAGTTTAGCCTATTGAAACACACGGCTCAACAGAGAGCGATGCTATGTTAGCTAGCTGGCTATGGATATCCAACACTGAAACTCTTCCAAGTCAAGGTAAGCTTTTGGTTTTATTAATTTATTGCCACCCTGGCCCACCAGTGTAATTCCTGCTGACTGTACACTGTACTGCATGATTGTAGTGGGTTTACTAATGCATTAGTTCTACTAGCAATGTTGACGTTAATATGGTGACAACGATGTAGGCTGTGTGTAGCGGTTAGCGGTTATGATAGAAAGGTTTGGCTTGGAAAGTTTTTTTGCTAGTTCACATACAGCTGATGTGTTGTCACTAAAGTCCACAAGCAATTCCGCTGATTTTGCTAATTCTGTTGAAAAACGTTTCTTAAACGGAAGCAAATAGAACGAAATGGGGATAAACATAAATGAATTTGTCCAATAGAAACTCTCGTTTGCAACTGTTGGACTAATGATTACACCATAGATCAGCTAGATGCAGGCAAGTGTGCAAGGCGGTATTGAATGTGTCAATGTCTGTCATTTCTCCCGACCTGTTCGCCTACATTGTAAACTTTCATTCAAAGGCTAGGTTGAAGCAACCTCATGATGGGTATAGGGAAAATGTGTTTCTTGTAATAGCCTAAACCTATTGATGTTACATTGAGCTGGGTAAATGGAATATGAATGGCAGTTATCCAATATGCTGTAATAGAACTAAGGCCATGCTCATATTTTCTTTTCGGCTTCCCTCATCTTAAATGGCACCGACCACCACTGCTGTATTTAGCGTTCATGTATCAGTTGGCCTACTTCACACTCATGTCCACAAATGACAATAATAGAGCTAATTAAAATCATTGAGCTGATTAAAATTGATAAGACTATGACAAATTACATGGCATACGTGAATTTATAGCTAGCTAAGCTATTATTTATATTATGGCACCACGTCACATCTCACTAACAATTGCTAAGTCGAAATGCAAATTCCACTATTATGGCTAATCCATATTGTGACTAGCTTCACATAAGTGACTTATTACATAATGACATCATTCTCCTCCTTATTTGACTGTAGTTAGCTAGCTATTAGCTTATGTGATTGTTGAGACCTAATTATGCAAACAAACTGCTTCAAACATCAATGATGTCGAGAATTAGCCAAGCTAGCTAAATGACAACCCTATTAATTAAGTATCCACTATTTGCTTAAAGGTGATCTACTTTAGCTAACATGAGCTAGCCAACATGCATTGCTTCTGACACATGCCATGGTCCTGCTTCTTTTCCATCTGACAGATATTTTTCTATCGTAGCTAGCTAGCTAATAATGGTTTATGATCATTGCAGTTTAGTTTATTATCTAGCTAGCTAAGTGTAAAACTGAGTCTGGCTGTAAAACACAGCTAGGTAGCCAACTCTACTTTATCAGTTGTAGCCAAGCTAGCTAGCTTGATACCCACTCAGTAACGTTAGTTTACCATGATTTCCTGGCAAATTCCGGTCAAGACCTTCTTGCCTATAATGGTTTTGAACCTAGAAGAAGACCAGGAAACAGAAGGCTTGTGTGTCACCATGCGCAATGCCAAGCGTCGGCTGGAGTGGTGTAAAGCTTTCCGCAATTGACCATCTGGCAGTCCGATGGATAAATCTGGGTTTGGCAGATGCCAGGAGAACGCTACTTGCACGAATGCAGTGCCAACTGTAAAGTTTGGTGGATGAGGAATAATGTTCTGGGGCTGTTTTCATGGTTTGGGCTAGGCTACCTAGTTCCAGTGAAGGGAAATCTTAACGCTACAGCATACAATTACATTCTAGATGATTATGTGCTTCCAACTTTGTGGCAAAAGTTTGGGGAAAGCTTTTTCCTGTTTCAGCATGAAAGGCCCATGTGCACAAAGTGAGGTCTATACAGAAATGGTTTGTCGAGATTGGTGTGGAAGAACTTGACTGGCCTGCACAGAGCCCTGACCTCAACTTCGTCAAATACTTGTGGGATGAATTGGAACGCCGACTGCGAGCCAGGCCTAATCGCCCAACATCAGTGTCCGACCTCACTAATGCTCTTGTGGCTGAATGGAAGCAAGTCACCACAGCAATGTTCCAATATCTAGTGGAGAGTGGAGGCTTTTATAGCAGCAAAGGGGAGACTGACAAACTCCATATTAATGCCCATGATTTTGGAATGAGATGTTCGACAAGCAAGTGTCCACATACTTTTGGTCATGTAGTGTAGCTATATGCGCTACACATTATTGTTTGGGGGGTGCTAATGTGAAACATGGCCTTTGTTGAACACCGTTCTGTCCGTTCTATACTGAACGCAGCCCAGGCAAATGCAATTGAGCAATGTGCCGTGGCATTGATAAACCAATGGCGTGTTAGATTTACCACCCACGTACGTTTGCTTGACACCCCTTCATTATCATATTGGAGGAAGAAATACATAAATAAATGAAGAAATAATATAAATTATTTCAAATTAAAGAAAGCAAGTGGGATTAATTATTTAAATAATGATTTATCTGTTTATATGTACATTCGTCCATCGATTTATTTAGCTATTTACGTGTGCGTTTATCCATTTGTGTGTGCATTTATTAATATATTTCTAATTACGGCAGATTTGGTCCTCCATAGAGAGGTCGCACTACAGTCCACACACACAGCAAACATCTTTCTCTAGGTTATACTGTATTTACTGTAGGTTTCAGTCAGAAAGATAGGTATCTTGAATATATCTTAGAAAATTGAATTTGCTTAAACTTAAGCAGCTTACTGAGTTTTATGTATACAAATTACAACACGTATGGCCCTTAGAGGCCCATGCACAGAACACAATTAAAGTCTGTGTATAACATGTATCAGCTACAGGCCTATGAATAAAATAAATGCTGTATAATGGTTGTATTGCAGTATAACATGATATCTATTTATAGACTGTGTGCATTGCCCAATTAGAGGAGCAGTGACATGTTCACACATCTGTAAGCAGCTGTACAAAATAGCAATGCACAAGGGAGGAGACCACCGGTGTCTTTTTAAATAGACAGTCATATCACCTCTGCCAGGTGAAGAGAGTTGTTTGGAAGAGACCAGGAATAATATTGGATGTGTGAATCATTGTGTGAACTATTGTGTGTGTGTGTGTGCGTATCTGAAGGCCTGTGTGTTTGTTTGAAAGAAAGAGGGAGGACGGGCGGGCGGGAGAGAGAAAGAGAGAGCATTTTCTTTCAAGGCTATGTCATCTTTAAAGTTTAAAGTAAAGTTGTGATGTGAGGAGAGGCAGACTGAACACCCTGACCTGTTTCCAGACCACAAGTGGAGCAAATAGCAAAAAGCCAAGCGTTCAGACGCATGAGAGGATGGTGAATCCAAAATATCGCTTTGTCATTCTCCCTCTCTGTCTCTCTCCTCTCTTGAACAAAAAAAAACCTCAATATTGCAGAGCTCACTTTAGACTGAACCCACAGTTCCCCCTCTTCCCTCTCTAGTACACTACAATGTTTTGTTATCTTTAGATCATACACATTGAACACACAGAGAATCCATAAGATACTGTAGAATGTGAATCTACATGAAAAATTCCCATATTGGACATGGTTGTGAACATACATATTATGTATCTCTAAGCGAGTGTGTAGATACAGTATGAAATAAACACCATATCCGGTTACTGCACTAAGCTAGCTGATTGAAGATAATAATTTCCTTATAGCAGCCCCTTCTGCTATTGCACCCTTGTATGTGTGTATTGTATTACATGGTCAAAAGCAATTAAACATGAAAGCTCATGTTGTTAACAGGAGATCTAGATAACATCAGTCTGAATCAGACACAGTTAGAGGAATCAGAAACACGTTTCTCATCTTTGCAATGCTTGGTAGCATTGCAGCCACCCTGCCTGCCTGCCTGTCTGCCTGCCTGCCTGCCTGCCTGCCTGTCTGCCTGCCTGCCTGCCTGCCTGCCTGCCTGTCTGCCTGCCTGCCTGCCTCTCTCTCACTCTCGCTTCATCTCTCACTCTCTCCGCCCTCTTTCCTTCTCTCTCTCCATCTCCTCTTCCTATTCAGCCGCTTGGCATTTAGAAGGTAGCTCCTCCTCAGTTATTACCAAGAGAAGATTAGTCATCTGTCAGAGGCACACACACACACACACAGTCTCTTCCTGTCCCAGATGAGGAGCGGGCGAAGCCACATGCCCACCAGGCAGAGTCTCAGCTCGTCAGTCCTGCCGGTCCCCACACCATCCCCACACCACCTGTCCAACTGTTGGACTTGTCTCTCCACCGGGGAAGTGGGCCAAGAACACAGCGCTCTCTCCAATTATCCTCCCTCAAACCGACGACTCCTCTCTTCTCCTTTCTTTCTCTCCTACCACTCATGTCTGTCTTTCTCTCCTCTCCTCTACCATAGGCACACCTACGTGAAGCAGAACACTATTTCACCCAGGCAAACACTCTCTTCAGTGTTTAGCAAAAAAACAGAGAGACAGACAGACAGAGTTGAGCTCTCAGTATCTGATGAATCTGCTGTTGATGTCTCTGGTATACAGTTGATGAATATTGCATCAATGGCTTTCCTGTCTTTTCAATGGGTTTCATGCAATAATAAAGATCTTTGTTCACTATGATCTGATACTTTAGGTTTCCTTTACAGTATGTGTCAAAAACTATGACAAAAAACTGTCCAAAATCAGGGACAAGCATAACATTCCTTTATGGTTCCAGGATCGTGTGCTGCTGATTACAAATCTAAATAAACATCGAAAAAAGACTCTGTATTACAATCCCCATGTGTTCAGTAGATGGGTGTAAAAATGGTTTCTGACTGGGAGAGAAGTATCTGGAAAAAAAAGATGTCAGAAAAAATAAAATATGTTTACCAGACGATTTACCTGGTTGCTTCTGGTGTCAGTTTAGCATTTGAGATTGGCAAGTGGATAGAGACATACATGAGAAACTCCTTCTGAGAAAATCTTTTTGACAGACTGGTTGTCTGAGCTGCCTGTCACAGTCCCTCAAGCTGACTAAAAACATCCCCCGCACTAGGGTAGGCTCACACATGGACGCACGCACACAAAGGTGGGAATAAACAAGGCAACAAAAAACCAAGCAGAAAGCTATGGTCAGAATCTTGCATTTGGAAAGTATTCAGACCCCTTGACTTTTTCCTAATTCGTTACATATTCTAAAATTGATGAAATAATTGTTCTACTTCATCAATCTACACACAATACACCCTAATAACAAAGCAAAAACAGGTTTTTAAAAATGTTTGCAAATGTATCTCAAATAAAAAACAGAAATACCTTATTTACAGAAGTATTCAGACCTGTTGCTATGAGACTCGAAATTGAGCTCAAGTGCGTCCTGTTTCCATTGATGATCCTTGAGATGTGTTTACAACTTTGATGGAGTCCACCTGTGGTCAATTCAATTGGTTGGACATGATTTGGAAAGGCACACACCTGTCTATATAAGGTCCCACAGTTGGCAGTGTATGTCAGAGCAAAAACCAAGCCATGAGGTCAAAGGAATTGTCCGTAGAGCTCTGGGACAGGATTATGTCGAGGCACAGATCTGGGGAAGTGCACCAAAACATTTCTTCTGCATTGAAGGTCCTTAAGAACACAGTGGCCTCCATCATTCTTAAATGGAAGAAGTTTGGGACCACCAAAACTCTTCCTACAGCTGGCCGCCCAGCCAAACTGATAAATCAGGGGAGGTGACCAAGTGCCGATAGTCACTCTGAAAAAGCTCCAGAGTTTCTCTGTGGAGATGGGAGAACCGTCTGCAGAGAGCTCAGAAACTCATACTGTGGCGAAGGTCCCCCTTCCAATAAGACAACGACCCTAAGCACACAGCCAAGAGAACGCAGTAGTGGCTTCTGGACAAGACTCTGAATGTCTTTGAGTGGCCTAGCCAAAACCTAGCCTGGACTTGAACCTGATCGAACATCTCTGGAGAGACCTGAAAATATCTTTGCAGCGATGCTTCCTATCCAACCTGACAGAGCTTGAGAGGATCTGCAGAGAAGAATGTGCGAAACCTCCCAAATACAGTGCGAAGCATCATCCCGAGAAGACTCGAGGATGTAATCGCTGCCAAAGGTGCTTCAACAAAGTACTGAATAAAAGGTCTTATGTAAATGTAATATTTCCGGGTTATTTTTTTCTATGAATTAGCTTTTTCATTATGGCGTATTGTGTGTAGATTGATGAGGGGGGAAAAAACGATTTAATCGATTTTAGAATAAGGATGTAACGTGACAAAATGTGGAAAAGGTCAACGGGTCTGAATACTTTCCGAATGCACTGTACATTTTACCCTAGGCTAAATCTGTGTTTATACTATCTGTCATCAAGTGATCATCAGTGATTATAGAGGTGCATGCAGGTCCCATTGGTGTCCGGGCGTGATAGAAGTAGAGCTGGGCTATGTCCAAAATAGCAACCTATTCCTTACCTAGTACCTTTGACTAGGGCCCAAATGGCTCTGGTTGAAAGTAATGCACTGTAGGGTATAGGATGCCATTTGGAACAAGGCTCTGGTATAATCTGAGACAGTTTGTGCCAACATCATCCTAATGAAACAGAAAAGCCATGCTTGAGAGAGAGAGAGAGAGAGAGAGAGAGAGAGAGAGAGAGAGAGAGAGAGAGAGAGAGAGCCTGAAGCATAGTGCAAATCAGCTGATGGCAGCTGTTAGAAGGTGGTGAGTAAAACTACTTTTGTTTTGGTTCTATCTGTCATATTAGTGCGTGAATGTCCAATACGAACACAGAGCGAGCACAATATTTCACAAAGGCAGAGGAAAAGCAACATGATTCAGCCACGCGTGACAAAGGGCTCTAAAGGCCAAACTCAGAGATTAAAACCGAACTGTCATCATATCAGAGACAGATGATTAAAATAACAAGTAGCCTAGGCTACTGTATTATAGAAGATGACATTTCCATAATATTAGCCTCACCCATAACACAACCAAGAAATGTAAAGGTGTAAACACAAAATGAAAATGTCAGTCAAAATGTGTCTCCAAACCTTTGTTAATTTACAGTTCAGATGCTCTAAACATCTGTCTGAAATGTATATCCTGTCATTAACTAATTAACGGTGAGTGACTGCTGAACAGTGAAACAGTATCTATGATAACATGGAACAGTGACAAACACTTCAAGTACCATTGGAAGAGTGTTACAGTTCACATAACTGAATTGCCATTTAACAAACAATACAGTAAAGGCTATTTTTAGTAAGGCAAATGTTGCTTCAATACACTATATACCTGAGCTGAAGAGAACATTATCTTAATTGAGCCAGAATGAGAACCACCATCAATTCTTAAACATTTAAGTCCTCTAGTTAGGGGATTTTAAGAGGTTCTGGACCGGTTCCGACCAATTTGTTTGTGTACATTGCACTCGTTGAGCGGCGCAACATAAATTGCTGTGCAGTCCGTGACAGCTCTGGTTGTACCACTTTGCATGCCATTCTCCCCTCTAATCTCAGATGCAGTCTGTGAAATCTGACACTTCATTTGCATAGGGAGTGACACGTCACATTTTCTGGCCTATCGACCCAAATGATGGAACTCCCCTGGCTGTGAACGTTGCAGTTCAGTTTACAATATGGCACATGTAACGGGAGACTAGCGGTTGCAGTAAATGCAGTCTCATCTCACTGTGATGTTCTCAGATGGATTAAGAGGGTTTTTAACATGAAAAAATACAAAATGATTTCATAGAATTGGAACACCACTTTCTCAAAATCACCTTGTACTTAAAGCTTAAGTTGTAATGAGTCAACAGGCACTTGAACGGTGTCTGTGCAGAGCATTCAGAAAATGCTCTGTCATCAGTTATATGAAATGGTGCCAATTTAGTACTGTCATTACCCACTGGGTACACCAAGTCATTTCAACCTGGATAATTGGGTAATATTTGGTTAAAGATGTTGATCAATGAGATCACAACCTATATTCATCCACTCAAAAAGAGACAAAAGTTAGTTGAATATCAAATGTAATTTCACTGTGCTCCAGTCTAAACCATCTAAAATCACAACCAAATGCTAGTGTAAAAACAGAGTCAGGTTTTTGGTTTAGTTGTCACCTAAATGTCTAACACTGCGCTATCAACTATTTAAAAGCCCAGCAAACCTAAAAAAAAAAATACACACAGTTCAAATGGGAATTTAAAATGTCCGATATTTTGTTTATTTATTCAACAGATTCATGTGTCATCACTGTGCCTCGTCTAATAGCAGAGCCAAATGACCTGGATTGCCATTTGAGATTCTGCACAGATTATTACAGCAATTGTGAAGATCTCCACAGACCTGCGACAACCTATGCAAGCTACTATCTTGAACATGCACGCTTTATGTGATTACATAAGAATACATTTATAGTTAGACTAAACTCAAAATGTGGCCATGGATGTGTTACTCATTTTAAGGTTGAATGTTAGATAGGCTTTAGGCTATTTACTGCATAGAGCCCCACATTGGAGGTGTCATAATACCTAGCTGTCAAACAGGGAAATGGTTCCAATATTTTTCCCACCATTAATTTTTCCCACAGGGGATTTTAGAAACACAACACAAATAAGGCCTGTGTTTTGTGTAGGCTTACCCTGGCGTGATGTTTTGATAACCATGTAAATCTCTCTAGGACAAGGTGACTTATCAATATATTTGGCTCTATTTACTCTTATAATTTCAAAAATGATAATTAGTATCAAAGTAGACATCATGCAAAACTACAAATCCCTGCAAGCTCCTGCACGTCATCTCTAGCTGACACCTTTGCTAACAGGTATTGTGTCAATTTAAAACTTGCACAAGACAGTTCACATAATTGTCAATTTAAGAAATGTAGCCAATTTATTCATTAGTACATTTAGCTAACATTAGATAGCTAGTCCAGAGATTCTTACCGTTGCCTCGATCCAGCAGTCTTGTCCAGATCACCATGGCATTGTAGTTTCTTATGACAGCCACATCAGCAGCTAATTAGCATTTCATTTTGGGGGGTAAATACAGGCGAATATATTGATAAAAGTCACCTTGTCCTAGAGAGATTTACACAGTTATCAAAATGTAACGCCAGGGTAAGCCTACATGAAACACAGCCCCTATTTTAAGTGTTTCCAAAATCCCCTATGAGTAAAAATGAATGGTGGTAAAAAAGATCAGAACCATTTCCCTGTTTAACCTCTAGGTTTTATGGGTGTTATGACTCATACTATGGTACTGTATTACACAAGTAATGTTGAATTGTGTTTGGTTGACAATGCAACCAAATATCAACATTTAAAGGAGTGGTATCTACTGCTTGGATAGTTTCATCTGAGCCACTGGCTTAATCCCATTCTTTAACTTTTGGTTGAGTTAGAGACGTGAATCCAACATATAACTAGTTAACAAGTTAAAAGGTGCAATGTGTAGAAATCGCTCCACATTGTCCTGGTTGCTAAAACTCAAATAGTTTCCCTAATACCAGTTTATGTGGCCAAACAAGCAGTCATTGTGAAGAGAATCATTGTACTATCTAAACCGTTGTGAAAAAACTGCAAAATATTGTATTTTCAGCTGTTTGAAGCTGGTGTACAAAAACACAACTTAAGAACAGGAAACATAGAAATAGGGCACATAGAACATAGAAGCGCTTCTTAGACTTGCTGTCAATGAGAATGACAGTTCTATAACTACATACAGTGCATTCAGAAAGTATTCAGACCCCTTCACTTTTCCCACATTTTGTTACATTTTGCATTATTCTAAAATGGATTATATAAAAACATTTTCCTCATCAATCTACACACAATACCCCATAACGACAAAATGAAAACAGTTTTTTGGTCAATCTGACAGAGCTCCCAGAAGGACAACCATCTCTGCAACACTCCACCAATCAGGCCTTTCTGGAAGAGTGGCTAGACAAAAGTCAATCCTCAGTAAAAGGCACATGACAGCACGCTTGGAGTTTGCCAAAAGGCACCTAAAGGACTCTTAGACCATGACAACCAAGATGATGTTGTCTGATGAAACCAACATTGAACTCTTTGGACTGAATGCCAAGCATCACATCTGGAGGAAACTAGGCACCACTCATCACCTGGCCAATACCACCCCTCTGGTGAAGCATGGTGGTGGCAGCATCATACTATGGGGATGTTTTTCAGTGGCAGGGACTGGGAGACTAGTCAGGATCAAGGGAAATATGAACAGAGCAAAGTACAGAGATATCCTTGATGAAAACCTGCTCCAGAGCGCTCAGGACCTCAGACTGGGGGAAAAGGTTCACCTTCCAACAGGACAACAACCCTTGGCACACAGCCAAGACAACGCAGGAGTGGCTTCAGAACAAGTCTCTGAATGTCCTTGAGTGGCCCAGCCAGAGCCTTTCTGATTCCTCTTCGAAGGAGAACTTTGAACAAAATTCCCACAAAGTTCTTAACAGGGATACCATATATCGTTTGAATATGTTGGAAAGACATGACCACCTTATCCTGGAATAGATCATTCCCTATCTTCACCCATCTGGTGTGCCATGAGTCAAAGATACCACTCTCAATACCTGGGAGGAAATCCTCGTTTTATGTTATTGGTATGAGTCTCCTTTTCCCCTGTATACTTTTATATATCATGCCATATTCGTATTGTGCTGCTAACAATGGTGTTCTGCCTGATCTCTGGAAGTAGTTTAGGAAGATCACTGGTAAGCAAACTCAGCATAGAGAATGGAGCACACCACACATTTATTATTTTTATTTATCATTTAACTAGGCAAGTCAGTTAAGAACAAATTCTTATTTTCAATGACGGCCTGCACCGGCCAAACCCGGACGACGCTGGGCCAATTGTGCCCCGCTCTATGGGACTCCCAATCACGGCCAATTGTGACACAGCCTGGATTCGAACCAGGGGGTCTGTAGTGACGCCTCAAGCACTGAGATGCAGTACCTTAGACCGCTGCGCCACTTGGAAGCACACCTCCATCAAGAGCAACAAGCTCAATGGGTGAGACACATGTCTGGTGAGTATGCACACCATGGAATAACTGGGACATTTTCAGCTTCCAGGAATTGTCAAATCAAATTTTATTTGTCACATACACATGGTTAGCAGATGTTAATGCGAGTGTAGCGAAATGCTTGTGCTTCTAGTTCCGACCTGGCAGTAATCAATCAAGTTTATTTTATATAGCCCTTCGTACATCAGCTAATATCTCGAAGTGCTGTACAGAAACCCAGCCTAAAACCCCAAACAGCAAGCAATGCAGGTGTAGAAGCACGGTGGTTAGGAAAAACTCCCTAGAAAGGCCAAAACCTAGGAAGAAACCTAGAGAGGAACCAGGCTATGAGGGGTGGCCAGTCCTCTTCTGGCTGTGCCGGGTGGAGATTATAACAGAACTATGCCAAGATGTTCAAAATGTTCATAAGTGACAAGCATGGTCAAATAATAATCATGAATAATTTTCAGTTGGCTTTTCATAGCCGATCATTAAGAGTTGAAAACAGCAGGTCTGGGACAGGTGGCGGTTCCATAACCGCAGGCAGAACAGTTGAAACTGGAATAGCAGCAAGCCCAGGTGGACTGGGGACAGCAAGGAGTCATCTTGCCTGGTAGTCCTGACGTATGGTCCTAGGGCTCAGGTCCTCCGAGAGAGAGAAAGAGAGAAGGAGAAAATTAGAGAGAGCCAAGATTTTCAAAATGTTCATAAATGACAAGCATGGTCAGATAATAATCAGGAATAAATGTCAGTTGGCTTTTCATAGCCGATCATTAAGAGTTGAAAACAGCAGGTCTGGGACAGGTAGGGGTTCCGTAACCGCAGGCAGAACAGTTATATCAGTAATATCTAACAGTAATATCTAACAAGTAATCTAACCTAACAATTTCACAACAACTACCTTATACACACAAGTGTAAAGGGATAAAGAATATGAACATAAAGATATATGAATGAGTGATGGTACAGAACGGCAAAGGCAAGATGCAGTAGATGGTATCGAGTACAGTATATACATAATAGATGAGTAATGTAGGGTATGTAAACATTATATAAAGTGGCATTGTTTAAAGTGGCTAGTGATACATTAATAATGGAAACATTTATTACATCAAAGTGGCTAGAGTTGAGTCAGTATGTTGGCAGCAGCCACTCAATGTTAGTGATGGCTGTTTAACAGTCTGATGGCCTTGAGATAGAAGCTGATTTTCAGTCTCTCGGTCCCCGCATTGATGCACCTGTACTGACCTCGCCTTCTGGATGATAGCGGGGTGACCAGGCAGTGGCTCGGGTGGTTGTTGTCCTTGATGATCTTTTTGGCCTTCCTGTGACATCAGGTGCTGTAGGTGTCCTGGAGGGCAGGTAGTTTGCCCCGGTGATGTGTTGTGCAGACCTCACTACCCTCTGGAGAGCCTTACGGTTATGGGCTCTCCAGAGTAATTAATTATCATGAAAGGGCCATAAACAATACATAGTAATGCTTAAACTGCACCAAATTTTAAAAAATCTCACCTTTCTGGTAAAAAATAGTTAGGCACTGCTGAGGTGTAGATACTTTTGAGGATACAAACTCAAGTTCACAGTACAAATATGATAAAAATTTAAAAATCATATGATTTCTTTCCTATTCAACAAAATTAGGGGAATAAGGCTGGTAATGACAAATAATTATTTACAAAATAATGAAACATAAAGTACGTTTTATGCGACATCTTCTTGAGTGTGGACCATCACACCTTTAGTTTGCAATAATATTTTTAATAATTATTTTTGAGTGACTACCTCATCTCTATAGCCCATACACACAATTATCTGTAAGGTCCCGCAGTTGAGCAGTGATTTTCAAACACAGATTCTACCAAAAAAAGATCAGGGAGGTTTTCCCAATTGGTAGATGGGCAACAACAACAAAAAGCAGACATTGAATATCCCTTAGAGCATGGTGAAGTTATTAATTACACTTTGGATGGTGTATCAATACACTCAGTCACTTTCTGAAGGCACTGTATATTTATTTATATTCCGGACTCAGACATGGCTCATTCTGATACTGCTTGTTCTGATATTTCTTAATTTCATGTTTTTTTTATGTGTATTGTTATTGTATTGCTGTTGGAGCTAGAAACTTAAGCATTTCACTGCACCTGCAATAACACCTGTAAATGTGTGTACGCACCAATAAACTTTGACTTGATTTAACTGCTTGGTTGTCTGACTGATCTATCTCCTGGGTTGTACACAGACTCAGTTACTGCATACAACATAACACAGCTCCTCCTTCTGGATGACCATCAGATCATGCATAAAGCATCTCAGAGTAGGAGTGCTGATCTAGCATCAGTTCTTCCCTGTCCAAATAGGCACGCCTACACTAAAAAGCTTTATGAATATTGGCCCAGGAGTGGCAGTCCTACTGCCAGCTGTAATATCCATAAAGCGACTTACTAAAAACGTATGCACTCCCTGTATTGTAAGTGTGCCAGCTTGTTTATTTATTTTACCTATTAATTTATTTAGGTTACCATGAAGGAAATCAGTGTGTAAACAGTGAGTGAGTCACTAAAGTGAATCACTAAAGAGCTTAGGGGTGCATTCACTCTGACTATCTATTATAATTTCAGCATCCGCAACACCCGTTGAATATGACCGATGTCAGTAAATGTCGGGGAAAAAGTAAATCAATTGTTGCCAGCAGCACAGCTACAGTCACCAGCTCACTAGATAACATGAAAACAGTCTAACCAGCTCTGCAAGGGCAAGTAAAATGATCAGAGTGAGGTTTTCACTCATGTGTCTGGAAGTAGCTAGCAAGCTAGCCAACTTTACCGGTTAGCTTGGGTGCTTGACTGCTGTTGTGAGGTCAGAACACTCAGATCAACCCTACTCCTTGGCCAACGCTCTGAGAACAATCTGACAAGGCTCTGAATTTACCAATGCCCAAAGCGCACTCTGGCACTCCAGAGTGAATTTACTCGATGGGCTAAAAATAGCAACAGGTCATTTCTGTTCCTCTTAACAAACCACAGATTAGTTATTTTCTTGAGGATTTCAGTCCAAAACCCCAATCTGGAGTATCAACCAGAAAACTGTGGTTATTAAACTGGGCTTATTCTACATCAGTGTGTGCATTCCAGACCCCAAAGCAGCAGACCATCTCCTATCGCTAGAGGATAACATATAAACATCTTTACCTGTGAGGACTGGTACAAGGACTTTACCTGTTTAAAAAAGATCGCTGGGCCAGATGGAATAGCAGGGTGTGTTCTCAAAGCGTGTTCTCTTCATTCAAAGACTCAATCATGGACACTCTTACTGACAGTTGTGGCTGCTTTGCATGATGTATTGTTGTCTCTACCTTCTTGCCCTTTGTGCTGTTGTCTGTGCCCAATAATGTTTGTACATTGTTTTGTGCTGCTACCATGTTTTTGTTATGTTGCTACCATGCTGTGTTGTTGTTTTAGGTCTCATTTTATGTAGTGTTGTCTCTTGTTGTGATGTGTGTTCTGTCCTATATTTATAATCCCAGCCCCGCAGGAGGCCTTTTGGTAGGCTGTCATTGTAAATAAGAATTTGTTCTTAACTGACTTGCCCAGTTAAATAAAGGTTACATAAAAAAATAAAACAAATACATTTGTATTCGGCGCAAGTGACAACATTTTTTATTTTTTTAACTTTTCAAGCGCAATGAAGTGCTAATGCTCAAAACCCATTAGACTGAAAAGGCTCCAAGACACACATTTCTGTGTGTGGGTGTGTGTACTCTAGTTTAGGTTGGATCAATAGCCAGGAGCCCTATTCCCACTGTGGAATCTGCTGATATGGCAAGTAATCTGGGAGAGGCCAGCCACCGTGTGTGTGTGTGCCCATGTGCCCTGTCTCTTCCCTCTAGGGTTTTTCTCCAGAGACTCACGTGCCCTGTGCTGAACTACAATACAGAGTGCAGGGCTGGGGCTTACCCTTAACATGGGAGGCCACACACCCATGCACACACAAGCAGACACACACTTGGAGAGAGACACACACATGGAGAGAGACACAGAAACAGGAAGAGCGAGAGAAACAGAGAGGACAAAATGAAGAGAGGAGGGAAAAACTATAAATTGGTATCTGATGGCAATAGAGAGGTAACACCTATGAGTCAGATAGGATTTATTCATATAGATATATTGAGGACCTTGACGAGTGAAGATTGTGCAGGAAGTTATGAGATGAACATGTGGTCGTGGGTCAACACTCATAAAGACTAGCTGTCAGAGAGTTAGGTATACATATAGGAAGTCCAGAAGAACAAAAACAAGAACACAGATTGTGGAAAATAAGAAGTTACATTTATAAACATAAACTAATTAAAATGCTAGTACTGAATACATTCCCAAATATAATTCCA
The DNA here is from genome assembly GCF_029448725.1 of Salvelinus fontinalis. NCBI lineage: Eukaryota > Metazoa > Chordata > Actinopteri > Salmoniformes > Salmonidae > Salvelinus > Salvelinus fontinalis. The sequence continues at coordinate 10,426,150 of NC_074690.1, forward strand.
ATGTACAGAATAGAATAGAGCCTGTTCAAGTCCTATACAATCCATCTATTATATCAAAAAATATACATTGGTTCATTTCATGTGTGTGTCCTGTGCTCTGATCTTATTCTGTGAGGGTTCAGACCGTGCTCTGAGGCAGGCCAGGGCCTGTGGCAATGATCAATAATCAGGTGACAGTGGCCGCCTGCCTTGATCCTAATTAGCCTAGCTTTAGATGAGATTAGCCTGCACCTGAACCCTATTCTCAGTCTTAACAACAACTCCCTCCCAGCCTCACTACCCAGAACCCCTAGCATCAGCCCAATACAGGGAAAAGAATCTGGGCCGACAGGGACAAGACACCTCACTTTATGCACCAGATCTCTCTTCACATAGCTTGTCTTGTAGGTGATTCAAATCATATCTATTTTTTACTAAGCTACTATACTCTTTGAATGGGTCATAATCATGGGATATTTTTGCTGACCTGGATAGCTCTGACAGTCCTGTCAGTCTGCATAAAGAGAAACATGAATGTTCCCCCCTCCTTACCAATCCCTGGCAAAGACATACACTCTGAAGTACACACACACACACACACACACACACAACTGACCCCAAATGCCACCTTCAACCATCTCAAAATTCAAACACTCCAAATAGATGTCATCAAGTCGCTTCACCAGATTCAACATGCTCAGTTTATCTCACCTTTTATTAACTGTCTCTCTTACACACACACTTCAGCTGGTCTCCTAGTCAATCTACTTTATCATTCAAAGAGACACAGGGATATTTGCAGAAGTGATACCAATGATGATGGCTCTATTAACCTGCAGGCTGCTGGGTCAGACAAGGACCTTTACACATCTACCATCTCATCCCTCTCTCCTGCATTCTTGTATGACCTCCAGTCACTGCCAATATCACCACTCACACTCCAGCAGGCCTGCTCAATTGAGGCTTCAAACGACTATATCATCCTATCAATGCAAGAAGAATCTTATCCCTTTGTCTATTTCATTAGTTAATTTTATGATGTGAAAAACAGATTTCACCTCACTCCTGACATTAGACACACTGTTAGTAGAATGTAGAGAATAAGAAAAACAAAATCAAAGGAAAGAGGTAAGAAGAGTAGGAGAAAGGTTATGATGATAATCATCAATGATAATGAACATTTACAGTAGGGGATTGTCGGTAAAGAAATGAAGCAGAGAGAAGCAATGAAGAAGAGGGAATTAATCCTTAATGAATGGGAAATGGGATGGGGTATTCTTGGAACATATGATTCTAAACAGGGTTCTGATGTATGTGTTTATTGTGTGTTTGGTTCCCTCGGTTGCCTGTGTGTGTGTGCCAGACACTAATTTGATGAGAGCGCTGGGTGCATGGTGGGCATGATATGAGCTGGCCCTGCATGACTCCTCGCTCACTCGCACGCACACACACAGGTCTGTTCGAGGTTACAGCCTGCCTGTTCAGATGAACATGTAGGGACTACGGACCAGTAGGCCTGCAGCTGCATTATGATCGGTTATGTTTATTTCACAGGGGTAATGCTAAATAATCAACATTTCTGTAAATCTGACAGATTTAGCCATTTCCAAATTTCACAAATTAACTAGAAATGACATACGCAGACACAGTAATAACCTCCCAATCCTCACTGACACCCGTATGTCAGTTTCTGCCATCATAACTGTGTGTTTTAGAAAAATTAGCGTGGAACTTCAGCTCTTACAGTGATTCATAATAACCTTGCCTCTCGCTAACACTGGAGGACCCTGAACATGAGACTCATGCCATTAAGTCTGGACATTCACACTGGGGAACATAGACAAACACTGGGACACACAAACTGGAACACACTGGTGCAACCATGCACACACACAGTGCTCAGGTAACCTCCCTGTCAGTCTCTCCTTCCCCCTCGATTTCTCGTCAACCAGGCCTATAAGAACAGATTCAGACCTTTAAACAGATGGTGACTCAGCTGGATGGGAACTTTTCTCACACAATATGCACTAACCTCAGCCATCAACAACCAAATGAACAGTAAGGAGTCAGGCAGAACCACCTCTGATGAGTAAACTTGCCTATTGTTTTGGGATGTTTACCGTGGTCTCTTTTTTCCCCACATCTTTGTGGATGTTTTCATTAAGACATTCTAAGTGAGGTCCTTCCCTCTGTATGACCTTTCACCTTTGACCTTGTGCGTTGTAAGAGAGGTCTGTCCTGTTTGGACCTTAGCAGGCAAATCCTCTCCCATAGCAATGCCTCCACCTCATGCTCTCTCTGGTTTCATTAGGTTTCTCACTCAATAGATCAATACAAATGGAGACTCATTTCAGAATACACAGAGGACCAGATAAATAACAAAAATAGCTTAAAGATGGTCATCAAAGGACCAGGATTATGCCGTCAAAATGGCGAGTAGTTCACACGTAAAATTAAAAAGCTAATGTACAACATTATGATGGTCCAAATGAGCTCTCTGGTTTTGCTATCTACGGAAATAATGCTAGTGTTCACTTCACCTTGAGCAGAGCAAAACATTGTCCCAGAAGAATACAAATCTATATTTCCTCTTACCCATGCATTCTAATTGAGAGATAGCCTGACTGACTGCAGACTCTCCTGGCTTCTCTGTCTGTTCAGAGGAGTTTTATTGAATCTACAGTCTACATACTGGCATCTACTGTTAGCTTTGGGAATGCAAACTCCCCCAATTACATATAGCCGATTATGAAGACTGCAGTGATGATACAATTGTGTGAGAGAAAAAAGGACAAAAGTAATGCAAATGAATTCATAATGTTGTTGACAGTATTATATTTTGAAGCGTTGCATGAGATCTCATTACGTTGCATAAAAGCAAAAACACCTAAAGTAGCTAGCAGTAGTTGTAAAAAAGTACAAATACAATCATGATATCGAAGTATACACTTGGTTCGGTATAGAACATTTCCAACAACAGAGTTATTGTGCGTGATTAGGCAAAACAATATATTCAATGAGTAATACAAATTATATTTTTAAAGGGACACTTTGGGATTTTGGTAATGATTTGATCAACTTCCCCGGAGTCAGATGAACTCATGGATACCATTTGTATGTCTCTGCATGCAGTATGAAGGAAGTTAGAGGTAATTTGCGAGCCAATGCTAACTAGCATTAGCACAATGATTGGAAGTCTACGGTATCTACTAGCATGCTAGCAGTTACCATAGATTTCCAGTCATGGTGCTAACGCTAGTAGCAATTGCGCTAACACTAGTTAGTAACTTCCTCCAAACTGTATGCAGAGACATGATATTTTCATCCACACATTCTCATGCCATGTAACCACAGTATACCTATTGATAGATATTGATATGGTAAATACTGTACATGGACGGGAATACAATAGTCCAGGTTCAGCAATAGCCAGTTCAATGAACTGACTCTCTCTCTGTGACGTTGCTATGTACTTGAGGTTCAAAGCATGTATTTGGTCATGGTTGTGTGTATTTGGCCAAGGTTGTGGAAAACAGTTGGCCAGGCACATGGATTAGGTATTGTTCTGTGTTGGAGTTAATACAGTATATCCTCCATAGAGAGTGAGAAAAAGGTTCAGCTATATGATTATATTACTGTACGCTACAAAGAATAATATCATCTGATCTCACAAGCTACATCAGCATGTTATATAATGTGTGTGTGTCATGTACAGCATGCGCACTGGCCTCATTAATGTCACAGAAACAGAGCAATCAGCAAAGCCTGTACATCTGAAATATACTGAATTAGCAGTGAGAGAGAGAAATGTATGCTCACATGACTAAGTCGCTTTGGATAAAAGCGTCTGCTAAATGGCATGTACTATTATTATATTATGATGTATAAAGACATGACACGCTCAAAACTCCGGAGAAGAAAACATTTGCCCGTCCTATATCAAGAAATACTTCTCCTTATTGCAGCTGAATACTCTTTTCTGCCTTTCAAGAAGAGACAATAACACATAACATCTCAGTTCCAGTTTAGTTAACCGAATAAGTATCAAGTATCCAGAAGACTATTCGACTATTCAGTCCTCTGCTGCAGACAGCAGCGCTCCCTCCACCAAGAGGAGCGCGTTTGAAAGTGTCTTAAGGCATGTTTTTTGGATAAGGGAATAATCACCATGGAATCAAACGGCCGTGGAGTGGATATGGGAGGAGCCCCAGAGGTTCGGACACCATCAGACTCCACCCCTTGACCGCTCAGACGACTTCAGACTCGTGACGCGCCAACGCCAGGGGTAGCGTGGCCCCACACGGGCCCTGGAAATGGTACCTGTACAGCAGAAGCGCACACACACACACACACGACAAAGCAAGGATAAAAGGAGAAATCTGAGAAATGCTCACCAGTGTCCCTAAGGAAGTGTTTGGTTCTTAATTTCCCTGACACACATCTGATCAATCAGATCTAAGACCAAAGAGTTAATAACGCTGACTGATTTCAAACCTGACAAACTGTAGATGCAGTAGAATCATGAATAAAACACACTTTATCAGGCTCCGTTTTGACGAAGAATCCCTATTTGATTAAATATATCCCGTTTAACTTAAAAAAAAAAAAAATACTATTTGACTTCCCCAAAATGTATTTGTATTTTGCACATCAAGAAAATGAACTGAAAATACCCAAAGAAACTTGTATTAGGACAAAAACATATCATTTTCTAATAGTGGTGTGCTGTGGCTTACGTGAAGCGTGTGGTCTCAGAGGTGGTCTCAATGTTGAACTCTGCTACTGGCACGCCCCTGGACGCCACCTGGGGGGCAAACATGGCTGCCGGGTACACTATGGAGGAGGTGCCAACCTGCGGGCAGATATAGGGCATAGGCACCAGCAAAGCCATATAGGAGATATGTATGTATATTATACATTGGTCTGAACATCCGTTTCAGGTGTGTGGTGCTTTACATCAGGCTCTGTCTCTACAGTGTATGACAAAATCTTACTACATACTAAAGTGTGTATATAAAGATTGAGATACATAGCAACAAGATTATCCAGCGACTATGAGGCCAACTCACCACCAGACACAGATCACAGGTGTCCAGCACCGTCTCCACCTTGGTTAAGACGTGCGAGTCCAGAGTTTCCCCGAACCAGGTCACATTGGGCCTGAGCAGACCATGGCAGTCGATCTTCTCACACCTGCACATTAAACCACCAAGGGATGACATCACACACGTTATGTGTGACGCAGGCAAACATCACACATAACAGGTGTATGGTTACTTAGGATTGAGAAGAGGTCAAGTTAAAAGCAAATAACACTACCGCCACCATGTGGAAAAGATTTTATCACTGTGGCTTGGATTTTCTGTGGTAGACTTGTGTAAAAAAAAAAAAAAATAGACAGAACCATACTAATCCTCCCCTACCTTGGCAGCTCCTCTGGGGGAATTTTGGCATCACTGGTATCTGGGTCAGGAGAACTGTGGAACAATTGAAGACAACCATTTTTCTAAAAGTCAAGTTACACATCCAATGTAGAAGATTCGCCTGAGCAGGTGGTTGTATTGTACTGAGGCGCTGTACTGCTGCTTACCCTTTCCCCTCTAGGGCAGCGCATATTGGGCTGCCTTGGTTCTCAGCCACATGTCCACAGCTCACACAGCGCGTCTCAAACAGACTTCCTGATGATTCACCAGGGAGAAAAACAGAACTGAGCACCGTCCAGACACTTTGGAGAAGTCTCGCAAAAACATGTGGATAATGACAACATTTGTCCAAGTAGAATTTACCTTCAGGGACAATAAAGTCAATCTTATCCTTATCTTATGTTCAACGTTTGACAACAAGCTTTGGAAGCCACCACTCGAGCGAGGGCTAATTATTTGAGTACATCTTCTGAGCTTACTTATTAACAATGGAGCCTCTCTTGAAACAGTGCCTTCTAAAACATATTTGCCTGCCTTGTCTGAACCAATCCCTGCTGCCCTGCCCATTCCAGCCATCTAAAAGACCCGCTTAGCCCTGTCCCAGCCCAGCCCTCTCACCGTGGATCTTGAGGACATGTCTGGATCCGGCCTGGCGGTGCAGATCATCTATGACCTGCGTGATGACTACCACAGAGCGGCCCTGCTTCCTCAACCGGGCCTCACACTCTGCAATGGCCAGGTGGGCCTTATTGGGCACCTTACTCAGCATCACTTCTCGTCGGTAATGGTAGAACTCCCACACCAGGGAAGGGTTCCGAAAGAAGGCCTCAGGGGTGGCTATGTCCTGTGGACAGAGATGGACAGGGACATGGGTGGGGAGGGTTAGGGAACAGAGTTCACAGGATGAGGAGGTAGAGTCTAAGGGTGTCAGGGTGGAGATGGATGGGATAAGTCTACATTGTTATGGGCAGACTGGATGAGAGTAAGTGACTAGGTAAATAGCAGGTGGGAGGACTGGGTCATAGTTAGAGCAGAGAACGGCAAGGCACGTTGAGTTGTAGATATAGAGATCTCAGGGAAAAAACTAAATAAACATGACATTTTCACATATTTAAAAGAGTGTGAACAAGCTCCCATAAATAAACACTTGGGGGCACAGGTTAGAACAAACACAAGTTGAAGGTTTGTTTTGATTCTCTCTCTCAAAGTGAATCTCTGATGAGACTGTCCTACTTAGATTAACTGATACTGGCTCCAGCTCCTCAGCTCTCCCTGGGAACCGCACACAGTAACCGTGGTTACGCCTAAACCCTCCCCCCTCCTCATTGTTGTTGTCAAGACAAATCCATTGACACGGGAGTACACTCCCCTCCGTATGTATTTGGACAGTGAAGCTAACACTTTAAGTGTGTCTCAATACTCCAGCATTTTGGATTTGAGATCAAACGTTTCATATAAGGCGACAGTACAGAATGTCACAATGACTACATAAAGCTTGTGACTACAAACTTGTTGGATGCATTTACAGCTTTGGTTCCGTTTCGGATTATGTTTTGCCCAATAGAAAGTGAATGTGAATAATGTATTGTGTCATTTGAGTCACTATTTGTAAGTAATAATAATAAATTATTATTATTATTATGTGGGTGCTTATATTTATCCTATTTCACACATGTACAAGCGTTTATACAACGGGTAGTTTGGAATTCCCGTAGAGTCTATCCTGCCCATGATATACTGGACATTATACAACGGGTGGGTCTAACCCTGGATGCTGATTGGTTAAAACCACATTCCAGACGGTGTCTATTTCACAAGTTACCACTGGCTAAATCTACGACGTTGAAATGCCCATTTACTCTGTTCCATCTGACTGCGTATTCCACTCTCTCATCAGCACAGCCAGGCACTTATAAACTTGATCTCCACTATAAAAAGCATCTCGGCATTATCTCCCATTTCTTTTAGACTAGCATTTGATTTTCAACAGCAGAGATTTGTATAAACCTTGCGGTCTTTCTCTTCGACATTTGCGACATTGAATTTCAATATTGAAACAAATCTCCAGCTGTCCCATAGTAATGAACGTGTCGGGAGTCAGGACAAGACAGACATAGAGCTTTTCTCAGCCACTTAATCATGAATCAGCTGGCATCATTTTTATGGATATAGACAAAGAAATGTCAATAGAAAAGAGGTCAAATGAAACAAAATGCAGCTTTTTTGCCATAGCAACCTACAAAGTTCTGGAACTATCAACCAGCACTTGGGTAGTTTTGCTTTACATGGCAGTCAATATGAATTGAACTAATGACCAGGGTATGGCTAAAATTGCAATTGACCACCAGTGTTTGTGAATGTAGCACCACGTTTTGTTGAAAAATGTTGGTTCGGGAAATAATCTTGCTTTTTAATGCTGGTAACCCATTGCATAAAAGCAATAATACTCTTGAGCCCATGTGTTATGGTAACATTTTTAAATGCATGTATGAATTGGAAATGTGTTTTTCGCATATACCAATTCACCAAGACACTCTAGGAGAGTGGGGTCACGGCCACGATCATGAATTGTGAATGATGATGAGTGAGACGGACAAAGATCATACCTCCCCAAAAAAGCGAACTATTGGTCATCGTGAGAGGTAAGCATGTGTTGTTGTAGCCTTCGGAACTTTCTCACTCATCACTATTAATTCATGATTTTTCTAAATTGTTCAGAAACATCTTATTTACACACTTAGAAAGAATGACTCTAGTCATCATTCCCCATTCAGTTCCTATTGGGCAAAACATAATCCAAAACACAACCAAACAAACTGCAAATGCATCCAATGTATTTGTAGAGTAACAAGCTTGATGTAGTCATTGGTCCCATATTCCTAGCACGCAAACACTAAATGTTTGACTACTTTAATACCCTATAAATGAAATTGTCTAAAAACGTATGACTTCTTCAAATGGCGGGGATTAGATATATAAAGTGCTTTCATTTCTAAAGGGTAAAACTGAAATGTATGAAAATACCCTCGAATAAAAGGTAACATTCTGTACTGACGGCTCATATGAAAGATCTCAAATCCAAAACGCTGGAGTATAGAGCCAAATGTAAAATTCTAGCTTCACTGTTCAAATACATACGGAGGGGAATGTTTATAGCATTATGTAAATGTCTGCGTGTACATGAGCATGAAAAGATTGTAAAATGAATGCCTGTAGGTCTGTGTATGTCTGTTTTACATTACCTGAGATTGCCATTTCCTCCAGTAGCCCGCAGCACCCCTAAAGGTAGGCACTCCACTCTCTGCACTCACACCCGCCCCAGTAATGATGGCTATGTGCCTGGCTTTAGAGAAGACTTTTCGGAATTCAGACATATCTACAGAAGATAAAAATGTATACATTAACAAGAGCCATTAGAGCAGGGATGGGAATCATTGATTGGGGGGCCACAAAAACCTGAACTCATCATGAGGGGCCGCAGTGGCTTGGGGGTCTTCGTACCTACACATGCAGTCAGAGCCAGCCCTAGCCTTTTGGGGGCCCCAAGTAAAATTTTGTTGGAAGGCCCGCCCAACTTGCGAACAAAACATTTTCTCCACCACCCTTTTAACAACGAGGAGACATTTTGGGGGGGGGGGGGGGGGGGGGGGTTAGAGTTAATTTCATGCAATTCCACTCATTTTCCCATGGGGCGGAAAGAAAAGTTTGCAGTTTTGAATATGATAGCTGTGTGAGAGTGACTAACAAAATCAATTGGACCTGGTCGGTAATTCGATCATGATTACAACAAGTTTATATAGCTGGCTAGACTACCTTAGCAACCTAAAAATGTTTAGCTGACATGGGGTAATTGAGTGACTGTCAGTGACTGACATAACAATAGAAAAACCGCTGATGCCCAACCAAATTAGTTTATTTATTTTTTAATTGGGGGGGGGGGGGGGGGGGGGGGTGATCTGAGGAGTTGCCCTTCCCTGCATTAGACTGTTCACTCAGCAGCAGCCTAGGCCTACTACAATGTACACTACAATGTAAAGTCAATGTATGGAGAGCACTACATGCCTGGATGAAAAGAAGAACTTATGAATTCAGCTTATGCATGTGGTAGGACCTTACCTGAACTGGCAGACCTGGTCAGCTCTACCAAAGGCCCACGTGTCACTGGAGAAGACACGCGAGGACCAAGTCCAATTGAAACTAGATGTCGAAGAATCATTGTCACTACAGCTCTGTAAGAGAAGACAGAATGTTAGGATAATTATTTTCTGACTGCCTTAGAATAGTTTGTCCTAGTTAAATATAGGTGACACAGATGGACAAACTATATCATTACACATTTGCATTGATCAACTTTTAAGGCCACGGTCATTTATACATGTATCCTCATCGTGTAATTTACTTGTTTGAATGTGGGAATGAGAATTGTCACCAGCGCCTGATCAATGTCAACTGGCTGCGATATACATATTTACTTGTTACATTTTACATCGCGTTGTGTATGACAGCCTTGAATTTGAACAAGTTTTGCGTGGGCATAAGATTACGCATTCTAAATGGTATTTAGGCTAAAACGTGTCCAGACCAGCAGTCTACACAAGAAGTGTTAAAAGTTGTGATTGTCAGTGAGCAAACTCAAATCAGCTGCGGCTCGTAAACCAAATCGTTTTTTATAAAAATGAACAGAATATTGAAGAAATAAATATAATTTCCTCAACGATACTATAGCCTACATTTCTAAAACTTTGAAAACAGGGGTATAAAGAAGAGCCATCTTGAATACTAAAAGTAGCTAAATACCAAAAGTAAAAATGTTACATGCAGGCAAATAAGTTCTACAACGATCATTACATGTAATTGCCTTTTTCAGAATAACTCGAGTTCATGCATAACACGTCTATACATACCCAGCAGAGTTACCAGATGGCGAGGCAGAGTTTGTTTACTTTTCTTAATGTAATTAATTTGAAAAACCGTAAAGACTCCCTTGCTGTCGCAAAGCATTGAAGATTCCGCTCCAAAATCCACTATTGAGGGGAAAGTTGTAGGTTAGTTTAGTTTATAGTGCCCTCTGGTGGTATACATTTAAAAAAAATCTCCCCTGACCTCAGACAAGATTTCCACTTGCTGATACATCCATACAGGAGCTTATATTTATAATTTAACTCCACAAGTCCGTATTGGATAGGCTATTTTGAAAATGTAGGCCATTTACTTGATTATTCATAATTTTTCCCCTTTTTTTCCATTCTCATTCTCCTCTGTCTGCTGTTGGGTTAAGGAGCTTTGTAGTGGCGGCTCCACCTCGCTTCAAAAGTCACATCTCCCTCTCCGGTCTCTACCCGTTCAGTTTTTTCCCTCCCCATCAGTACCTCCTCGTGAGCGGCGGTGGCTCTGTGTCTGTCCCAACCCTCCAGTCGTCACTGGACGCTGGTCAAATTGATGGCGGCTTCTCCAGAGGAACATATAGACCGACGGCCGATCAGGAGAGTCCGGTCCAAGAGCGATACCCCGTACCTCGCCGAAGCCAGAGTTTCCTTCAACCTGCGCACAGGTAGGTTGCTTCTCACGTTTGGCCAGTGATTTTCAGAGCGTTCGAGGCATTGTAGCATATAATGCACTGCACCTAACCTTACTAGCCTATTGTAAACTAACGGTTTTGTAACACATAATTCTATTTTATAGTATTTGTTTTACTGAGACTGTGCTTGATCTGCACTATTGCCAGTGGGCTCTAGTGCATGTAGCCTATAATGTGGAAGTTTGGTTTTGCCTAATTTGCAATTTTGGTAGCATTTTGGACAAGTTTATCATATCAATCGAATTGTCTGATTGGTAAATTGATCGTTTGCGATTAGGCTTTGTAAGAAGAAAAACAAGACTAATGGTCATTGTTCAACGTGTGCGATTTGATTTCGTAAGAGAACGGCATTAGGCATTAATTCAATTCAGTTACATAATAGAGAAGCATTCGAATGGCAATCTGAGCCCCTACGTGATCGTAGTCACCAGCAAGGTGTCTAGGATTAGGCTACACCGGATAGATCCCTGACAGAGAACAGATTGGTGTTGACTGTTAAAGCTCCCGTGTACTGTGCATTCGGAATCTATTCAGACCCCTTCCCATTTCCCACATTTTGTTACGTTACAGCCTTATTCTAAAACGGATTCAATGTGTTTTTTCCCCTCATCAATATACCAACAATACCCCATAATGACAAAGCGAACACAGGTTTTTAGAAATGTTTTCTAATTTATTGCAAATAAATCAACAGAAATAGCTTATTTACATTAGTATTCAGACCTTTTGATAAGAGACTCGAAATTGAGCTCAGGTACATCCTGTTTCCGTTGAGCATCCTTGAGATGTTTCTACAACTTGATTGGAGTCCAGCTGTGGTAAATTCAATTGATTGGACATTATTTGGAAAGGCAAACACCTGTCTATATAAGGTCCCACAGTTGACAGTGAATGTCAGAGCAAAAACCAAGCCATGAGGTTGAAGGAATTGTTCGTAGAGCGCTGAGACAGGATTGTGTTGAGGCACAGATCTGGGGAAAGGTACCAAAAACATTTCTGCAGCATTGAACGTCCACAGGAACACTGGCCACCATCATTCTTAAATGTAAGAAGTTTGGAACCACCAAGACTCTTCCTAGAGCTGGCCACCCGGCCAAACTGAGCAATGGGGGGAGAAGGGCCTTGTTCAGTGACGCTCCCCATCCAACCTGACAGAGTTTGAGAGGATCTGCAGAGAAGAATGGGAGAAACTCCCCAAATACAGGTGTGCCAAGCCTGTAGCGTCATACCCAAGAAGACTCAAGGCTGTAATCGCTGCAAAAGGTGCTTCAACAAAGTATTGAGTAAAGGGTCTGATTACTTTGTCATTGTGGGGTATTGTATGTAGATTGATGAGAGAATAAAAAAAAATACATTTTAGAATAAGGCTGTAAAGTAACAAAACATAGAAAAAGTCAAGGGGTCTGAATACTTTCCGAATGCACTGTATGTTAGATACATCCAAGTTATTACATACAGTGTAAGAATATATTAGTGTATTGGATGTTGATTAGATTTTGGTTATGGCTTGTGGGAAACGTGCACAAATTGCTCCCCTCGCGCACCTAGGTGTATTGCATTCCTTGTTACCATGGTGACTTGGCATATTTCGGGCTGAGTCAGTTGTTAGCCCATGAGGTATTCATATGTTTTGCATTGTAATAGCATACAGCCTGAACCAAATGCAGCCTTTCCATAAAATATCGTAGTTATTCATATTTCGATATCATGCAAAATATGGTCTGAGTGATTGCCATTTAAAAACATATATTTTTACCTTTATTTAACTAGGCAAATCAGTTCTTATTTACAAATTCTTATTTACAATGAAGGCCTAGGAACAGTGGGTTAACTGCTTTGTTTAGGGGCTGAATGACAGATGTTTACCTTGTCAGTTCGGGGTTTTGATCTAGCAACCTTTCGGTTACTGGCCCAACGCTCTAACCACTAGGCTACCTGCCGCCATGATGAATATGTTCATAAATAAATAGTCTCTGAGCCTCTTGCACGGATTTAGTTGACAAATAGTCAATGCATCAGTTCAATAGTCTTGCAGTGCTTCTGTCACACAGCTGGCTGGCTGTGGTGCTGAAACTGCTAGCTGGCCAAGTTTGCCCGCCAGTTGCGTACGTGCAAGACTTCAGATAACTTAAGGTAAAGTCTTTGAATGTTTTATTTTCTGGGCTTGTTTTGTCTTAATCTGCTATATTTTGTTAAACCAAACCATATTGCTACATTTCTGTTTTGATCATCATCATCCATTCCTCCATCCAGGCGAATTGCAGTTGTTTTTCCAGTCACACCCACACTGTGAATTCTGCTGTGACTAAACTGCAGCATCAGTCCCGATGGTGTTAAGATTGGCTTTGCTGTGTTGATTAACACACAATATTGCACACCAGCTGGTAGTCCTTTGCATAGTTTTGGGAAGAAATACTTTGCAGGCTATTGATGTATTTTGGAAATGTCTACATTCTTGTGTTTTGATTTGCCCCAAAACATGTTTTACTATAATCTGCAGAGAGAGACAGAGAATCACCAAGCCATTTGGCCCAGATGAGCCCTGAGGTAACCAGAACCTGGTTCACACTGTCTGTTCTAATGAGCCTGTCAACCGGTGGAGGGGAGCAGGCTGGGAGGGTTATGACTTTGCATGTCTCAGTCTTCCTTTTGCCACTGTGGAGAGGGGGCAGGAGAATTGGGGACCACCACTACTAACAGCTGAACTATACCCCACCAGCACCTACGGGATTCTTGGAATAGGCCTGAAGCAAGCTGCTAATGTATATTCCACTGTATATGACCACAAATCTGTCTTTGCCAGACACCACAGATCACAATATGGTGTCAGATATCCCACTCACTCATAGACACACACAAACTCCTACAGACACAACATTCTGAGAGGACAACAGTACAATTGTCTGAGGATACAGTTCCAAAGGCACTCGATTGTCTGACTGGCCGATGAACGTGTTGATCAACACAATAAAGATTTTTCATGTATTGGCTTGAAGAAATCAGTATGCAGTTCTTTTCTGAAGTGAACCATTTGGTTCCCTGGCACCCCAGGGTCACAGAGTAGGCTCTGCTGTGAGGCTAGCTCAGCCCTGCAATGTTATAGCACCATGGCATCCAATTACTTTATGATAGGAATTACCTCATAATTGAATCAGGGGTGAGTACAGTAAGGACTGAGTATGACAAGACATAGGTATATTGAATTGGCCTGGTTAGCATCGTGTGGCTAATTTGATTGGTCTCTTTGATTAGATTAACCGAAGCTGAGTCATGCTGCTGGCTGCCATGTGAGTTTATCCTTAATACAGGCGGAGGTTTCTGTTGTTGGAAACAGCAGCTAGGCTAAGCCTTGTTGTCTCTCACTGTTATGAAGCACCCAGTGATGTGATGCTGTACAGGTGAGTCCTAAATGGCACCCTATTCCCTATATAGTGCACCACATGTGACCAGAGCCCTATGGGACGCAGTCGAAAATCAGAGCAGCAGGTGACCATTCCAAAGGAGTATGTATCATGTATTAGAGGTTGACCGATTAATCGGAATGGCCAATTAATTAGGGCCGATTTCAAGTTTTCATAACAATCGGAAATCGGTATTTTTGGACACCGATTTGGCCGTTTTTTAAACATTTTATTTTTGTATTTTTACACCTTTATTTAACTAGGCAAGTCAGTTAAGAACACATTCTTATTTTCAATGAAGGCCTAGGAACGATGGGTTAACTGCCTTGTTCAGGGGCAGAATGACAAATTTTTACCTTGTCAGCTCGGGGATTCAATCTTGCAACCTTACGGTTAACTAGTCCAACGCTCTAACCACCTGCCTCACGAGGAGCCTGCCTGTTAAGCAAATGCAGTAAGAAGCGAAGGTAAGTTGCTAGCTAGTAGCATTAAACGTATCTTATAAAAAACAATCAATCAATCAATCATAATCACTAGTTAACTACACATGGTTGATGATATTACTAGTTTATCTAGCGTGTCCTGCGTTGCATATAATCGATGCGGTGCGCATTCGCGAAAAAGGACTGTCGTTGCTCCAACGTGTACCTAACCATAAACATCAATGCCTTTCTTAAATTCAATACACAGAAGTATATATTTTTAAACCTGCATATTTAGCTAAAATAAATCCAGGTTAGCAGGCAATATTAACCAGGTGAAATTGTGTCACTTCTCTTGCGTTCATTGTACGCAGAGTCAGGGTATATGCAACAGTTTGGGCCGCCTGGCTCGTTGC
Organism: Salvelinus fontinalis; assembly: GCF_029448725.1. Lineage (NCBI taxonomy): Eukaryota > Metazoa > Chordata > Actinopteri > Salmoniformes > Salmonidae > Salvelinus > Salvelinus fontinalis. The sequence continues at coordinate 10,441,369 of NC_074690.1, forward strand.
GAACTAATTTGCCAGAATTTTACGTAATTATGACATAACATTGAAGGTTGTGCAATGTAACAGGAATATTTAGACTGATGGATGCCACCCGTTAGATAAAATACAGAACGGTTCCGTATTTCACTGAAAGAATAAATGTTTTGTTTGAGATGATAGTTTCCGGATTCGACCATATTAATGACCTAAGGCTCATATTTCTGTGTGTTATTATGTTATAATTAAGTCTATGATTTGATAGAGCAGTCTGACTGAGCGATGGTAGGCACCAGCAGGCTCGTAAGGTTGGAAAAGTAGTCTTTAAAAGCTAGCCTCCCGGTGGCGCAGTGGTCTAGGGCACTACTTCACTTTCGTGCGTTTTGCCAGCAGCTCTTCGCAATGCTTCAAGCATTGCGCTGTTTATGACGTCAAGCCTATCAACTCCCGAGATTAGGCTGGTGTAACCGATGTGAAATGGTTAGCTAGTTAGCGGGGTGCGCGCTAATAGCGTTTCAAACGTCACTCGCTCTGAGACTTGGAGTAGTTGTTCCTCTTGCCCTGCAAGTGGTGCACTATATGCACTTTTGTGGAGCGATGGGTAACGCTGCTTCGAGGGTGGCTGTTGTATGTGTTCCTGGTTCGAGCCCAGGTAGGGTCGAGGAGAGGGACGGAAGCTATACTGTTACACTGGCAATACTAAAGTGCCTATAAGAACTTCCAATAGTCAAAGGTATATGAAATACAGTACAAATGGTATAGAGAGAAATAGTCCTATAATTCCTATAATAACTACAACCTAAAACTTCTTACCAGGGAATATTGAAGACTCATGTTAAAAGGAACCACCAGCTTTCATATGTTCTCATGTTCTGAGCAAGGAATTAAACGTTAGCTTTCTTACATGGCACATATTGCACTTTTACTTTCTTCTCCAACACTTTGTTTTTGCATTATGTAAATGAAATTGAACATGTTTCATTATTTATTTGAGGCTAAATTGATTTTATTGATGTATTATATTTAGTTAAAATAAGTGTTCATTCAGTATTGTTGTAATTGTCATTATTACAAATAAATGTAAAAAAAATCAGCCGATTAATCATTATCGGCTTTTTTTAGTCCTCCAATAATCGGTATCGGCGTTGAAAAATCATAATCGGTTGACCTCTATCATGTATGTATCTGTAAGCTATACATGGCTCTGCTTTGAGCGATTGGAAATGCATCTGTCAGATGACTTAACAAGGTGAAGACAGGATTCCAATCAATCATCCCAACAGGAAATTACTGCTAACCTGAGAAGCTGGTCGTCACTTCCATTTCACACTGTGCACACAAACGCAGAATGAATAGAATCCAGTCCCATCTGTACTGGCAAATTATGGATTAGAATGACAGGCTGCGGAGTGAATGTTTGGGTGGGAGCTGTGTGTGTGCATTTGTGTGTGTGCATGCTTGCTTGCATGCATGTTTGTGTGCGTGGGTGCATGCGTGTGCTTGCAACGATGTGTGTGTTGTGTGTGTTGCCTGCCTGCCGGTCAGTCCAGCAGCTCTCATTAGATTAGTCTGTTTTGTTTGCGCATCACTTAGGCATAGCTTAACAACAGTCACATCTGTTATCTCCCTCTCCCACACAGATACACGGACACACACACACTCTCACACACACATACATTTCTCCCTTCCCTATACACACTCCCCTTTATTTCTCCTCATTCATTCTCTGTCACACTCTAGCATACTGTCATCTTGTTTCACACAGTTCCACTTACTGAAGCCCACCTTTGCCTCTATCTCACAGTCACACAGTGTGTTTTAAGTTCAGATGTACTGGTTATCAGTGCTCCCTTCAGTTAGCTGTTACAGTGTTTTGTGGAAGGCATGAACCTTACCTTTGTGAATGGTGCTCTTTGGCTCTCTAACATGCGGTCAGATGGAAAGAGATATATACTTTCTCTGTGTGCGCGTGCCCGTGCATTTGTGTGACAGACATACAGAAAGATGTGTTATACTGTAGCTGTGACTGTTGACTCCTCAAAACCCCTACAGCAGTGGTATTCAAACTTTTTCAGCAGGGACCCCAATTTTTTTTTCTCAAATTTCTTGCGACCCCCCCCCACCCCAAATCTAATGAAAACTTTAAAATGTGTACATTTAGATTTTTCCATCAACAAATAACCTTAAATTCATTGCATTTTCCTTTCTTATCAAATTGAAAAGAAAACAATAAGTACATTTACTCAATAAAATTGTATCTTTCAAATTGTCTTTCTTAAAAACGTTTGTATATTGTCCCATACAATAATCTGCACTCTTAAAGATGCACTATGCAGAAGTTGCTGTGCCATTTCCTGGTTGCAAAAATGTATAATATTTCACCTAATTTCAGTTTGTGACAAAACAAGCAAGTATATTGTAGAAAATCATCGTACCATCTGAACAGCTGTGAAATATAACAACAAATATTGTATTTTCAGCTGTTTTGAAGCTGTTTTTACCAAAAGTAAAAGACGCAAAAACCAAACTTGAAAAAAATGTGAAGTATAGAACTAGTGCATATAGAACAGATCTACTGCTTCTTAGACTTTTAGACTCACATTTCTGTGACTTTTGTGAGGTTTCCCAAAAAGTAACATATACCGGCTGTACATTTTGGCGACCCCACTGCAGTTCCCCCGACTTTGAATACCACTCCGCTAAAGTATTGTGAAAAAAAATCCAATCAGACAGTGGAGCCTTTCCATCTGTGTGATTTTTAGATTTTATCTGTTTTAGGTTTAGTTTAATCACATCGTTTGTACACTCAATATAGGATTGCTACACTCATTGTTGATCTGTCTAACACAGTATTTGGTTTATCTTGTAATGTAATGGATGTGATACACTGCATTTCACAGGGGCGGGCTACTGTGCAGTAGTTAGATGTCCTGGGCAGCTGAATACTGTGTGTGCAGACTGAGGTGTGGGATAGGGGACACTGATGGCTAGATCTCCATTGCAGCACATGGGCTGAATGTAAATAGCCTGTATGGGCTGGAGCCTGGACTGGACTGAGCTGCATTGCAGGGGACATGAATTTGAAGCTATTTTCATACACTTACACATGGATGCACACATGCACATGCAGTACACGCACGCACACGCACACACACACACACACACACACACACACACACACACACACACACACACACACACACACTCTCCATTTAACACATGACTCCCTTCCTCAGCACCAAACATACTGACAACCTCTTTACAATGTTACGGGAACATTATTTCCCATTCCCAGATGCCTTGTATCAGTGTATAAGCATTACCTGTCACGCCCTGATCTGTTTCACCTGTCCTTGTGCTTGTCTCCACCCCCCTCCAGGTGTCGCCCATCTTCCCTATTATCCCCTGTGTATTTATACCTGTGTTTTGTCTGTTTGTTGCCAGTTTGTCTTGTTCATTCAAGCTAACCATTGGTTTCCTGTCAGCGCCTATCGTTTTCCAGCCTCTCTTTTCTCGTCCTATTGGTTTTTGACCTTTGCCTGTCCTGACCCTGTACCCGCCCGCATGACCTCTCTGCCTGAGCCTGAGCCTGCCGTCCTGTACTTTTGCTCCACCCCTGGATTATTGAACTCTGCCTGAGTCTGTCTGCCTGCCTGCCATCCTGTACCTTTGCCTTACCCTGGATTTTCGATCCCTGCCTCCCTTGAACTGTCTTTGTCTGCCCCTGTTTCCACAATTAACATTGTTACTTCGACAGTCTGCATCTGGTTCTTACCTTGATTTCTGATAGTACGAACTGGCCATGACTGACCCAGCAGACTTGGACCAGCTCCGCTATGCCATCTCCTCCTAGGGAGCCACCATTGGTAGGCATGAGGAGTTGCTTCGCGGCATGATGGAGGGGTTCCAGGCCACGGCCGAACGTCACGACCAAGCATTGGACATGTTGCGGGAGCAAGTCTGTGGGTTGCCTTCTAGGCAGCCAGCCACGAAGGGTAACCTCCCAGCCCCTCTGTAACCCGTCTGGTAGCAGTGCCATCACCCCAGTTTCCCGGGAACCCTGTTTACCTCCCCCGGAGTGCTATGATGGAGATTCCAGAACCTGCCGGGCATTTCTCTCCCAGTGCTCCCTTGTTTTTGAGCTGCAGCCTTCTTGGTTCCCCTCGGACCGCTCAACGATTGCGTATATTATTACGCTGATGTCCGGGAGGGCACTCGCCTGGGCCACGGCGGTTTGGGAGCAACAGTCTGCCTCAGAGGTATTCGTGGCGAAGGTTAGAAAAATATTAGTGGCGGAGGTGAGAAAAGTGTTCGAGGCGCCGGTGTCCGTGAGAGAGGCTGCCCGGAAGTTACTCCAGCTCCGGCAGCACACCCTCAGTGTGATAGACTATGCGGTGGAGTTCCGCACGCTAGCAGCGGAGGGTACCTGGTACCCGGAAGTGCGGTTCGACACGTTCCTGCATGGATTATCAGAGGAGGTAAAGGATGAGCTGGCAGCCCGCGTCCCTGAAAGGATCCGTGTTTACCTGTGTCCCTCCAAGAGCCTCCGGAGACCGTCGATTCACCTCTTCCCGAGCCGATGCAGCTCGGCAGGTCTAGGCTGTCTCCAGCCGAATGCGTACGCAGACTTGAGACCCAGAGTTGTCTGTATTGCGACTGACGGTCATTTTGTGTCTTGTCCCTTCAAGAGAGATAGCTCATTCGTTGGAGTGCGTACACTGGTGGGTCTGAATGATTATTGTTCTTCTCCCCTTAGTCTCCCCCCTCTCTATGCCACCCTGCTGTGGGGCGACCAGTCCAAGTCTCTCCAGGTACTCATCGACTCAGGGGCCGATGTGAGTCTCATGGACGTTACCCCACCGTCCGAGCTGGGCATCCACACTCAACAGCTCTCCATTCTCATGGGTGTTAGAGCGCTGGACATGCGCTCTATAGGCCGGGTCACACACTAGATCACCCCTGTCAGCCTATGAGTGTCGGGGAACTACAGCGAGGCTATCCTATTTCTGCTGGTTGAGTCCCCGCAGGTTTGCATGGTATTGGGATTCTCTTGGCTCCAGCGACACAATCCCTCCATTGACTGGGCTAATGGTGCCTTCGTGGGCTGGAGCCTGTCCTGCCACACTCATTGCCTGAAGTCAGCTCTGCCTGCCCCGGGACATCTTCCTGGGGGCGTGGAAATTCCTCCGGAGAGTTCCCTCCACAGAGTACCAAGACCTCCGAGTCTGGGTTAAGTAAGGCCTGGGCCACTTCGCTTCTGCAGCACCGACCGATATCCAAAAAGGTCAAGTCTAAAGCACTGGCATGTTGCTATAGGGCTGCGGCCACACCCCCGGAAGCTGAGACCTGCCCCCCCCCCCGCGCTCCAAGATCATTAGCCCCTTTGCTGTTCGTCCTCTTTTGCCCTGTACCCTCCATATCTTCCCGAACTTTTCTGTGTCTAGAGTCAAAACCATGTCTGACTGCCCTTTGTCTTCTGTTTCTAGGCTCCCCCCCCCCCCCCCCCCCCCGTGTCATCAATGGCACGGCCTGCCTTGACCTGTCTTTGCCTGCCCCTGTTGCCACAATAAACATTGTTACTTCAACAGTCTGGATCTTACCTTGATTCCTGATATTACCAGCCCATTGCGGTACAGTAATGTTGAGTTCTCACCCTCCCTGGATCGCTCTCCTTCATTCCCTCCTGGTCTCTTTAATCACTCCTGTTCCAGAGTACAATCAATATGGCCAGACGGATGGTGGAGGGCGGCAGGACAGAGCCCATCCAACGCCACCCTCTATCTTCCTGTCTCACCTGGGCCTTTCTGGGGGAAACGATAGTGTGTCAGAGGGAAGCACATCACATAACCACCGCCGGACAAGATCCACTCCCAGTTTTAAGGCTGCCTTTATTTGATATCTATTTGAGCCCGTCTCTGATCTACTCTGAGCGGATCTATCTCCTCTACTTCATACACTTTGCTTGTGCCTGGTTACTCTGACTGCCTCAATGCAGGGTAGGGTTTCATATACAATGCATTTGAAAAAGTATTCAGACCCTTTGACTTATTCCACATTTTGTTACGTTACGGCCTCATTCTAAAATGGATTAAATCGTTTTTCCCCCCTCATTAATCTACACACAATACCCCATAATGACAAAGCCAAAAACAGTTTAGACATGCTAATTTATAAAACATTTAACTGAAATATCACATTTACATAAGTATTCAGACCCTTTACTCAGTACTTTGTTGAAGCACCTTTTGGCAGCAATTACAGACTTGAGTCTTCTTGGGTATGACGCTACAAGCTTGGCACACCTGTATTCGGGGAGTTTCTCCCATTCTTCTCTGCAGATCCTCAACGCTGGGGAGCGTTGCTGCACAGCTATTTTCAGGTTTCTCCAGAGATGTTAGATCGGGTTCAAGTCCGGGCTCTGGCTGTGCCACTCAAGGACATTCAGAGACTTGTTCCGAAGCCACTCCTGTGTTGTCTTGGCTGTGTGCTTAGGGTTGTTATCCCGTTGGAAGGCCCTTCTTCCCCGATTGCTCAGTTTGGCCGGGTGGCCAGCTCTAGGAAGAGTCTTGGTGGTTCCAAACTTCTTCCATTTAAGAATGTTGGAGGCCACTGTGAATGCTGCAGGATGTTTTTGGTACCCATCCCCAGATCTGTGCCTCGACACAATCCTGTCTCGGAACTCTACAAGAAATTCCTTCGACCTCATGGCTTGGACATGCACTGTCAACTGTGGGATCTTAGACCTGTCTATATGTGCCTTTCCAAATCATGTCCAATCAATTGAATGTACCACAGGTGGACTCCAAGATGTAGAAACATCTCAAGGATGATCAATGGAAACAAGATGCTCCTGAGCTATATTTTGATTCACATAACAAAGGGTCTGAATACTTCTTTAAATATAAGTTGAAGTCGGAAGTTTGCATACACTTAGGTTGGAGCCATTAAAACACGTTTTTCATCCACTCCACAAATTTCTTGTTAACAAACTATAGTTTTGGCAAGTCGGTTAGGACATCTACTTTGTGCATGACACAAGTCATTTTTCCAACAATTGTTTACAAACAGATTATTTAACTTATTATTCACTGTATCACAATTCCAGTGGGTCAGAAATTTACATGCACTAAGTTGACTGTGCCTTTTAAACAGCTTGGAACATTCCAGAAAATGACCTCATGGCTATAGAAGATTCTGATAGGCTAATTGACATAATTTGAGTCAATTGGAGGTGTACCTGTGGATGTATTTCAAGGCCTACCTTCAAACTCAGTGCCTCTTTGCTTGACATCATGGGAAATTAAAAAGAAATCAGCCAACACCTCAGAAAAAAAGTTCATCCTTGGGAGCATTTTCCAAATGCTGGAAGGTACCACGTTCATCTGTACAAACAATAGTACGCAAGTATAAAAATCATGTGACCACGCAGCCGTCATACCGCTCAGGAAGGAGACGAATGAATTTACTTTGGTGCGAAAAATGCGAATCAATCCCAGAACAACAGCAAAGGACGTTGAGATGATGCTGGAGGAAACGGGTACAAAGGTATCTATATCCACAGTTAATCGAGTCCTATATTGACATAACCTGAAAGGCCGCTCAGCAAGGAAGAAGCCACTGCTCTAAAACCGGCATAAAAAAAGCCAGACTACGGTTTTCAACTTCACATGGGGACTAAGATCTTACTTTTTGGAGAAATGTCCTCTGGTCTGATGACACAAAAATAGAACTGTTTGGCCATAATGACCATCGTTATATTTGGAGTAAAAAGGGTGAGGCTTGCAAGCCGAAGAACACCATCCCAACCGTGAAGCACGGGGATGGCAGCATCATGTTGTGGGGGTGCTTTGCTGCAGGAGGGACTGGTGCACTTCACAACATAGATGGCATCATGAGGAAGTAAAATGATGTGGATATATTGAAACAACATCTCAAGACATCAGTCAGGAAGTTAAAGCTTGGTCGCAAATGGGTCTTCCAAATGGACAATGACCCCAAGCATATTTCCGAAGTTGTGGCAAAATGGCTTAAGGACAACAAAGTCAAGGTATTGGAGTGGCCGTCACAAAGCCCTGACCTCATCCAATAGAACATTTTGTGGGCAGAACTGAAAAAGCATGTGCGAGCAAGGAGGCCTACAAACCTGTCTCAGTTACACCAGCTCTGTCAGGAGGAATGGGACAAAATTCACCTTATTTTGGAAAGCTTGTGGAACGCTACCCGAAACAATTTAAAGGCAATGCTACCAAATACAAATTGAGTGTATGTAAACTTCTGACCCACTGGGAATGTGATGAAAGAAATAAAAGCTGAAATAAGTCATTCTACTATTACTCTGACATTTCACGTTCTTAAAATAAAGTGGTGTTCCGAACTGACCTAAAACAGGGACTTTTTACTGGCATTAAATGTCAGGAATTGTGAAAAACAGTTTAAATGTGTATGTAAACTTCCGACTTCAACTGTATCTTTGTAATGAGGGATTTTTAAGGCGGTAACACCACTGACTTAAAACTGAGGGTCAGACATTATACTAGCAACAAAAAATATATTTTAATAGCCTTGTTCTCTATACAATATATTAAATACTTTTGTTCACCTTCTAGTATTAAAAATAATAGATAATAATATATCTCTAAATCCCTAAAACATGTTGCTACAACTCTACACATCACTACTGGGACAAATCAAATTGCTTACACTAAGTACTTTAAACAATGCGTAAACATAAATTGTTGCAGTATAATTGACTTGCATTATGTTTTATCATTGATAAACAGTTCAATATAAACAAACATAGGATATTTAACTTTTTGTAATATTAGAGTGTTTTTCAAGGGATGCAAATGCCACCTCAATTCAAGAACGACCCAGTAGTCATTGCGTCCTGGACATGGGCATCTACGTAACTATGGCTTTAACAGAGATGACAGTTTGAGTTTACCACCAGTTTAAGGATTAACGAGTTTAATTACTCTTTTTAAATTTCGACTCCTACCACAACCGGATTAGATTATCCTCCTTCTTTTTTAGCCCCAGTACAAATTCAATCATATATTCTGGAGGTGTTTGCAAGGTCAAGATTGTCTGGCAACATTTGCAGTCAGTCGTCAGTCTTACCGTGCCGATTCTTGTTCCAGTTAAGGTGCAGTGCATGTGAGATTGATTGCTTTGGTGGGGTGCCAGCATGGACTCTGCTGAACCTGCAGCATGTTAGCTGTTTGGTAACAATACGCAGGACTATTATAAAGCATGTTCAACAAAGTGGCAAGAGGTTACACCCTTCACACACACACGCGCACACTCTCATTTTACAGTCATGCAACACGTATTCTTATAGCCATCCATGTGAATCAGCATAGGTTGTACCCTACTGTATCATCTCTGAATAAAACATATCATATTGAAAAATGGCTGTATAGCTGTGCTGCACTGAGGCAACTAATAGTGCTACGAATCCTTTCAAACATCAGAACCAACCACCTGACTAGGAGATCTCCCATCATCCTCTACTTCAGATGAAAGAAGGAGACAGGCAGATGTCAACCATGAAAGGCCTGAAGAGATTGCATTTATTTTCTCTCTGTCTTTCTCTCTGTCCCTCTATTGCCCTCCCCATCTCTCTCCTGGATTGTGGGAATGACTAGCTGTAATATGCTTTCCACGTGCCCTCCCATCCCCCATGTGAAATAATGCGTTCTGCAAAAGCTCTCCAAGATGGGGAACGCTGCGTGACAATGAGGTTATTAATCATATTTATAGTCAACGTGGAAGAACGTTGGGTAAGGGGGTAGGGGAAGGACGGTGGGGGGGGATAGGAGGTGTTGAGGCACTGAATCCCAATGACAGCTCCACCACTGCCAAAAGCCAATATGCTGCCTGGAGGAGGTGGATGAGTGTCTCTTTCTCTACACAGCCTGTTTTATTTGAGTCAATCTGCAGGAAACCCGGTGGAGCGCAGTGAATTTACCTCTGTTAGAGTTTGTGCAGGCAGTCAGCATTGTTGTGAAACAATATGGAGGGAATGGCATAACTGCTTGTTGGTAGTATCGCAGTACAGTTCCCACTGCACACCACCAGCTCTTTATGATATTTCTGCTGACAGAGGAGAGCTCTCAGAAAGAACTCTCACAATGCAATACTCTCTCCTAAAAGGGTTCTTCGGCTGTCCGCATAGGAGAACCCTTTGCAGAACCCTTTTTGGTTCCAAGTAGAACCACTTTGTTTCCAGATAGAACTATTTTGGGTTCCATGTAGAACCCTTTCCACATAGGGTTCTACATGTAACCAAAAAGGGTTATACCTGGAACCCAAAACGGTTCTCCTAAGGGGACAGCCAATGAACCCTTTTTCTCTCTGAGTGTATTGTACAGCAGTAACCTTGGCGGCCATTCAGTCCAAGTTACACTGCAGTAACTTTGTAATAATCTGTGCAGTATCTCAAATAGAATTGATCCCTTGCACTGTGTACTTTTAATGTATTCTCTACTGCAATCCAGGTCATTTGGTTCTGCTATTAGATCAAGCACAGTGATAAGACAATCTGTTGTGTAAATAAACAAAATATCTGACATTGTATTCCTTTTTGAACTTTGCTCGGCTTTTAAATGGTTGAATGCGCAATGATAGATATTTGGAATTTGGTTGTGCTTTTAGGTGGTTGCTCGGAAAATTCAAATAACTTTTTGAGTGGGTGAAGATAGGATGTAATGTACCAAATATTACCCAATTATCCACTTTGAAATTACGTGGTGTGCCCAGTGGGCAGATGTGTTTTCATTGTGCAGAACTAGAGCAGCCAATGAGAATGGGCCATATTTGACGTTGTGGTTCTTGTGGCTCACCCATTAAGACAGCTCATTACGGGAAATGATGTACCCACCATTCCGATAGTTACGTAAGTTCACATTAAGCCGGACCAGTAGGCTATATGAAGAGGAAATGGGTACAGTAGGTGTAGTAAAAGGCAAGAGAGGTTGGATTAAGTGCTTAATGTTATATTCATTTTTTCATATGATGCTCTTACCTGGAGCAATGCATGAATCAGGGGAGGCAGTATACTGATCTGGAATTCAACACACACTACTACTTCACTTCCACCATGCAAGATTGAAATTGCTCGATACTTTACATTGTGTTGTAGAGCTGCGTCAGCATTAAACTGGGAGCGGTTACAGCTGTCTTCCTCCCCCCCTATCCCCCATCCCCTCTGCATTATTTCCCCTGGGAATCTTGGGGACGAGTCCTGTGCAATTAGCATAATTGTGTTGGGACTTAGCGGTGTGCTGTGTCGCCAGTGAAAACTACTGGGTGTAAGCAGTTACGTAAAGCAATGCCACCCACCCATGAGATCCAGAGCTGCATGTATAGCGTTTGAACTTCGACTGAGTCATCGCAGGCCAGCGGGAACGACTGAGCTCTGAGAGTCAGCAATCCATTCACAAAAGAGGAGGGAGAGAGGGGAAAGAGGGCGATGGAGAGTAGACAACAAGGAGCGCAGCGGTAGCTAGAGTTACAAATTAGAGATGTATAGATACACCAGAGGGAGAGCTATAGAAAGAAGATATGAGAAGAGGGAGTAGTAGAGAGTTACAGATGTATAGATACACAGAGCAAGTGTGTGTGTGTGTGTGTGTGTGTGTGTGTGTGTGTGTGTGTGAGAGAGGCCTAGCTACCTATTATGCACCTCCCAGAGGGCCGCCATGTGCCAAGCTGCTGCCAAGCCGTCAGCCTACCTGTGAGTGTTGTTGCTGTGCTCAACTCAGTGGTGGAGTGTTTGCTCTCTCTCGTCTCAGTGCCCACATAGCAACAGTACACTGAGAACAGATGCAGGAAGGAAGCACAGTCATCTGGAGGAATATCAAACTCACAGAGAGAAGGTTTTGAATTCTACCTATCGCAGTATATTGTATGATCCGCTAACAAAGCTTGTATTGGAATGAGGGAAAAAATACATCTTTGTTACTTCAAAGAGCTGCATATGTCCTACAATTCCTCACGGAGGCGCTGACTGTAGGGTTTATACTTCACTGTAACTGAATTAGGATTGGAACCATTCCTTCTCCCCTGGAAGGCCTTGCTTCATTACTCTAGCTATGTGCTCACACACACACACTCCTCTCACTAACCTTGTGGGGACACACAATTGAGTCGCATTCAAAATCCTATTATCCTTAACCTCCAAACCTAACCTTAACCCTAGCTCCTTAACCTAAAACTAACCCTAAACCTAATTCTATCCCTAACACTAATTCTAACCTTAACCATAAACCCCTGTAGAAATATAGCATTTGACATTGTGGGGACATCGTTTTCCCCAAAAGCTGCCGGGTGTCACCCTCGGTCACCCTGCTTGCAGCTTTGTTTCATCTTTAGCACACTAATGTAAACATCTAGAGCAGCGACAGCCTACTCCATAAGCAGGCACATACAAGGACAGTTAGGGGATGTGCTGAATATACTACACTGTATTCATGTCTATTATCTCCAGTTGTGTAGTTTTGTTATTTTACAGGTATCTAATAAATACAGTTAATAAGGTGGTTTGCTGTTATAGTATTTGATATTAGTCGTTGTTTGGCTTTGTTATGTAATAGATAAGTATTGACCAGTACATCTCTATCTCTCTCTGTTGGTCTCTTTAATAATGGAACCCTGGTGCGTTATAATAATGTTTACATACTGTTTTTGTCACGCCCTGGCCTTAGTATTCTTTGTTTTCTTTATTATTTTAGTTAGGTCAGGGTGTGACATGGGGAATGTTTGTGTTTTGTTGGTTTTGGGTGTTTCTATGGTAAAGGGGTTGTTGGGTGTAGTATATGGGTTTGTGTTGAGTACATGTGTCTAGCGTTGTCTATGTGATACGTTTGTAGCCTGTGTGTGCACATCGTTATTTAGCTTCACGATCGTTTTCTTGTTTTGTTAGTTTTGTAAGAGTGTTTTGTTTTCGGTTCTCCTTCTTCTTAAATAAATGAAGATGGCTTATTTTCCTAATGCTGCGTTTTGGTCCGTCAATCCTCCACACGATCGTGACAGTTTTACCCATTTCATATGTGTATACACTGTATTCTAGTCAAGGTCATCCTATTCAACTATTGCTGTACATACTATTCTATTCTTCAGATATACTATATATTCTATCCACATACTGTCTATAAATCTATCAAATACATTCGGAAAGTATTCAGACCCCTTGACTTTTTTCCACATTCTGTTACATTACAGCCTTATTCTAAAATGGACTAACTTATTTCTAACTAATCATCAATGCTGTGGGGATGTTTTTCCGGGGCAGGGACTGGGATACTAGTCAGGATCAAGGAAAAAATGAATGGAGCAAAGTACAGAGAGATCCTTGATGAAAGCCGCTCTGGAGCGCTCAGGACCTGACCGTGGTGAAGGTTTACCTTCCAACAGGACAACGACCCTAAGCACACAGCCAAGACAACGTAGGAGTGGCTTCGGGACAAGTCTCTGAATGTCCTTGAGTGGCCCAGCCAGAGCCAGGACTTGAACCTGATCGAACATCTCCGGAGAGACCTGAAAATAGCTGTGCAGCGTCGCTCCCCATCCAACCTGACAGAGCTTGAGAGGATCTGCAGAGAAGAATGGGAGAAACTCTCCAAATACAGGTGTGCCAAGCTTGTAGCATCATACCCAAGAAGACTCAAGGCTGTAATCACTGCCAAAGGTGCTTCAACAAAGTACTGAGTAAAGGGTCTGAATACTTATGTAAATGAGATATTTCAGTTTTCAATTTTTTATACATTTGCAACAATTTCTAAAAATCTGTATTTGCTTTTTCATTATGGAGTATTGTGTGCATATTGACGAGGGAAACTATATAATCAATTTTAGAATAAGGCTATAACGTAACAAAATGTTGAAAAAGACAATTGGTCTGAATACTTTCCGAATGCACTGTACACCCATTCAGATACACATACACCAGCTCATCAAACATCTCATTCCAAAATCATGGGCAATAATATGGAGTTGGTCCCCCCCTTCGCTGCTATAACAGCCTCCAGTCTTCTGGGAAGGCTTTCCACTAGATGCTGGAACATTGCGGTGGGTACTTTCTTCCATTCAGCCACAAGAGCATTAGTGAGGTCAGACACTGATGTTGGGTGATTAGGACTGAGTCGTAGTCTGCGTTACAATTCATCCCAAAGGTGTTCGATGGGGTTGAGGTCAGGGCTCTGTGCAGGCCAGACCTCGCTTTGTGCACAGGGGCATTGTCATGCTGAAATAGGAAAGGGCCTTCCCCAAACTGTTGCCACAAAGTTGGAAGCACAGAATTGTCTAGAATGTAATTGTATGCTGTAGTGTTAAGATTTCCCTTCACTGGAACTAAGGAGCCCGAAACATGAAAAACAGCCCCTGACCATTATTCCTCCTCCACCAAACTTTTTACAGTTGGCACTATGCATTGGGGCAGGTCGGTTCTCCTGGCATCTGCCAAACCCAGATTCTTCCTGCAGATTGCCAGAAGGTAGAGTGTGATTCATCACTCCAGAGATCGCGTTTCCACTGCTTCAGAGTCCAATGACGGCACGCTTTACAGCACTCAAGCCAATGCATGGCATTGTGCATGGGGATCTTAGGCTTGTGTGTAGCTGCTCGGTCATGGATACCCATTTCATGAAGCTCCTAACGAACAGTTCTTGTGCTGACGTTGCTTCCAGAGGCAGTTTGGAACTCGGTAGTGAGTGTTGTAACTGAGGACAGACGATTTTTACTCGCTACACGCCTCAGCACACTGCGGTCCCGTTCTGTGAGCTTGGTTCTACCACTTCGCGGCTGAGCCGTTGTTGTTGCTAGACGTTTCCACTTCACAATAACAGCACTTGCAGTTGACCGGGGCAGCTCTAGCAGGGCAGAAATTACGAACTGACTTGTTGGAAAGGTGGCATCATATGATGGGGCCACTTTGAAAGTCACTGAGCTCTTCAGTATGGGCCATTCCACTGCCATGTTTGTCTATGGAGATTGCATGGCTGTGTGCTCGATTGTATGCACCTGTCAGCAACGGGTGTGGCTGAAATAGCCAAATCCACTAATTTGAAGGGGTGTCCACATACTTTAGTATATATAGTGTGTGTGTGTATAATTATACAGTTGAAGTCGGAAGTTTACATACACCTTAGCCAAATACATTTAAACTCAGTTTTTCACAATTCCTGACATTTAATCCCAGTAAATATTCCCTGTTTTAGGTCAGTTAGGATCACCACTTTATTTTAAGAATGTGAAATGTCAGATTTTGATTTATTTCAGCTTTTATTTATTTCATCACATTCCCAGTGGGTCAGAAGTTTACATACACTCAATTAGTATTTGGTAGCATTGCCTTTAAATTGTTTAACTTGGGTCAAACATTTTGGGTAATTTCCCACAATAAATTGGGTGAATTCTGGCCCATTCCTCCTGACAGAGCTGGTGTAACTGAGTCAGGTTTGTAGGCCTCCTTGCTCGCACACGCTTTTTCAGTTCCAACCACAAATTTTCTATAGGATTGACGTCAGGGCTTTGTGATGGCCACTCCAATACCTTGACTTTGTTGTCCTTAAGCCATTTTGCCACAACTTTGGAAGTATGCTTGGGGTCATTGTCCATTTGGAAGACCCATTTGCGACCAAGCTTTACCTTCCTGTCTGATGTTTTGAGATGTTTCTTCAATATGCCCACATCATTTCCCATCCTCATGATGAGATCTATGTTGTGAAGTGCACCAGTCCCTCCTGCAGCAAAGCACCCCCACAACATGATGCTGCCACCCTCGTGCTTCACGGTTGGGATGTGTTCTTCGGCTTGCAAGCCTCACCCTTTTTCCTTCAAACATAACGATGGTCATTATGGCCAAATAGTTATATTTTTGTTTCATCAGCCCAGAGGACATTTCTCCAAAAAGTACGATCTTAGTCCCCATGCGCATTTGCCAACCATAGTCTGGCTTTTTTATGGCGGTTTTGGAGAAGTGGATTCTTCCTTGCTGAGCGGCCTTTCAGGTTATGTCGATACAGGACTCGTTTTACTGTGGATATAGATACTTTTGTACCTGTTTCCTCCAGCATCTTCACAAGGTTCTTTGCTGTTCTGGGATTGATTCGCAGTTTTCACCACAAAGTACGTTCTTCTCTAGGAGATAGAACGCTTCTCCTTCCTGAGCGGTATGATGGCTGCGTGGTCACATGGTGTTTATGCTTGCCTACTATTGTTTGTACAGATGAACGTGGTACCTTCAGGCGTTTGGAAATTGCTCCCAAGGATGGACCAGACTTGTGGAGGTCTACAATTTTTTTTCTGAGGTCTTGGCTGATTTATTTAGATTTTTCCATGATGTCAAGCAAAGAGCCACTGAGTTTGAAGGTAGGCCTTGAAATCCATCCACAGGTACACCTCCAATTGACTCAAATGATGTCAGTTAGCCTGTCAGAAGCTTCTAAAGCCATGACATAATTTTCTGGAATTTTCCAAGCTGTTTAAAGGCACAGTCAACTTAGTGTATGTAAACTTCTGACCCACTGGAATTGTGATACAGTGAATTATAAGTGAAATAATCTGTCTGTAAACAGTTGTTGGAAAAATTACTTGTGTCATGCACAAAATAGATCTCCTAACCAACTTGCCAAAATTCTAGTTTGTTAACAAGAAATTTGTGGAATGGTTGAAAAACAAGTTTTAATGACTCCAACCAAGTGTATGTAAACTTCCGACTTCAACTGTACATTATATATAATCTCCGGACTCTGACATTCCTTGGCCTAATATTTCTTTATTCCATTCTTTACTTTTAGATTGTGTGAATTGTTGTGTATTGTCAGATTTTACTGGTCTGTTGGAGCTAGGAACACAAGCATTTTGGTACATCCGCAATAACATCTGCTAGATATATGTATGTGACCAACAAGATTTTATTTTGATTTGTTCCTCCTCTTATACCACTTCATGTCTCTTTCTCTGTCCCTCATTATTTTCCCTTGTATCGACACGTCTACGGATCTGTCATGTCTCCCCCCACACACCTCCCTTTCTCTCTCTCTGTCTCGTGTCCCTGGTGGTGGAGTAGTAGGTGAATATTAATTTCCATGTCAATACTGTCCACATCCTTGGACCTCTGCTCCTGCTGTATTAGACTGCCAATGACACACTACAGCAGGAACAGAAACAATACAAGACTACTCTTGTACTCGAAAATGAGTAGGACCACATTTCTCACTCTGCACCTCAACCCATCCCCAATGCACCGTTCAGTAGATGAAGGTAGATCAGCAGACTGCGGCTCAGGCACTGTTCAGGAGTTGAGGCAGATGAGGTGGACTGATTTCTGTGCTCTTTACTTGGTAGAGAAAGCCATATTCTGGGAGATGTACAGATGTAGCCTAGCTAGCTGCACAGAGCATCAAGAGCACGTCTACTGCTGTTCAGCTGTCTGCAGTACTGAGAGCAACTGTCATTGCACGGAGGGCCGAGAGTCTGCGGGTTTTTCGCTTCTTCCTTGTACTTGATTGAATTAAGGTCACTGATTAGGAAGGAACTCCCTCACATGGTTGTCTAGGTCTTAATTGAAAGGAAAAAAACTTAAACCATGGAATGAGTTGGACACCCCTGCAATACACCATCTCCTGCTACTCAGCCTGGCTTGCAGTCCTGACTAATCAGAGAATATCAAACCCGTCGTCAACACCTTGTGATTTTCACTATAGATGGAGGATGTGCCTGTTGTGTGCCTGTTGGCAGGTGTGCGTGTTGTGTGTTTACTGAAGTCACTTTCACTAGCCAGTCAGTCTCTGTCACTAGAAGCCTGGCGTTGGGAGCTATGTACTACAATGTTAAATAGAGGCTATGTCTGCAGCCATTGGTGGAAGTAGGTACATCCACTGTGGGGATTGAACCCGGGTCCCCAAGGCAAGTACGCTATCCGTAACACCAAAATAGTTAAATGCCTTTGCTTTGGGAAGGTAGTATTGCATTTACAGAGACTTGAGTCATTTCAATAGGCTTTTTTCCAACATGAAAGACCAATGTGAACTATATTGTTAATGGCTGTGTAAACCATGCAGTTGACTTTGACTAATGTCTCCACTGGGAAATGCTGTGCTGTCTTCTCATAGTACTGAGGGGCATTGGTTTAACAGCTTGATAATAAATATTTAAAGGAGAGGGAAATGTGTTATATTTCCAAGCAGTTTAGAGTAGCTCTCAATGATAGGCTTTGTTTTTTAAAGACATGAGTCTTGGTTCTTTTTTGTACCATCATTCTCAATTGCATATCAGTGTGTTCAACACTTTTGCTTGGTCACACCGAAGACTTTCCCCTCTTGTCCAAGTGTTCAGTAGAGATCAGTGTGTTTCAAATGACCTTGGTGTTGGGATGGGGGGGGGGGATTTCTCTGGTCAGTATGATAAGAGCTTATTATAGTATTTTTTTATCCAAGGAACCCAGTTAGACTGCATTCAGACCAAGATGCCCAAAATAGTATGAGCTCTGTTCATTTCCAAAAGCAAACGGTCATCTCAACAATATGGTAAATGTATGTATGATTATGGTCACAACTTTTGACTTGAGCATTTCTGAATGTCAATTTCCTTGGGTTGTGAACACCACTAAGAAAAACCATCGGATTATGGCATTTTAGATTGAGTAATTCATTTTGTCTACTAATACTGTTTGATTTTCCCCTTCAGTAGCTCTAGCTAGAAAACAGTGCCTTCAGAAAGTATTACCACGCCTTGACTTTTTAAACATTTTGTTGTCGTACAGCTTGAATTTAAAATGGATCAAATTTAGATTTAGTTGTAACTGGCCTACACACAATACCCCATAATGTCAAATTGGAATTATGTATTTCAAAATGTTTATAAATTAATAAAAAATGAGTATTCAATAAGTATTCAACCCCTTGGTTATGACAAGCCTAAATAAGTTCAGGAGTAGAAATGTTCTTAACAGGTCACCTAATAAGTTTCATGGACTCACTCTGTGTGCAATAATAGTGTTTAACATGATTTTTTGAATGACTAACCCATCTCTGTACCCTACACATATTATCTGTAAGGTCCCTCAGTCGAGCAGTGAATTTCCAACACAGATTCAACCACAAAGACCAGGGAGGTTTTGCAATGCCTCACAAAGAAGGGCACCTATTGGTAGATGGGTAAAAAATATTATACGTGAAAATCTATGGAACGACCTTAAAATGGTTGTCTAGCGGTGATCAACAACCAATTTGACAGCGCTTGAAGAATTTTTGAAAGAATAAATGGGCAAATGTTGCACAATCCAGGTGTGGAAATTTCTTAGAGACTTACCCAGAAAGACTCAGCTGTAATCGCTGCCAAAGATGCTTCTAAGTATTGATTCATCTAAGTATTGACTCAGTGGCGTGAATACTTATACAAATGAGATATTTTTGTATTTAATGTTCAATACATTTGCAAGAATTTCTAAAAACATGTTTTCACTTATGTGGGGTATTGTGTGTAGATGGGTGAGAGAAAAATATAAATTCAATCCATTTTAAATTCAGGCTGTAACACAACAAAATGTGGAATAAGTCTAGGGGTATGAATACTTTCTGAAGGTACTGTATCACCATGTCAGTGTAGCTTTTTAATGCTTGAGTGCCTGTCTTTATGAAATATTAATGTTTTCTGCATTCCACATCTCCTGAGAGGTCTTAGAGACAGGAGTCACGTGCGCTGATTTATGTCAGAGGCTGGATTGTTGTAAAAACCATCGGAAACAGGTTATAAGAGGTTTCACTAACTGGGAGGAGAAGAACCACACCTGCAGCCTCTGCCACCTAGCCTGGTCCCAGATCTGTCTGTGCTCTCTTGCCAACTCCTTTGGTCACAACAACCATAGGAGTTAGCCTGGTGTTTGAACTGCTTTGCTATCTGCCACACAGCAGATCCTGAGATCATGGGAGCTGTTCACTCCCATCATAGAAGAAAGAGTATTCTCTAGCTAATTTGATCAAAGGGGGCGGGTCTTGTTGTAGCACATAATGTAACAATGCTGCTCTCTCGTGGAGAACATAAGGCTACTGCAACAGTAGTGCAGTGATGAAAATGCATATGCCTCTGGGTTAATACATGCAGTTACTGGACCGTTATGAGACTAAACCCCAGGAAAAGGGTCACAATGGCAATTAATATTTAAAGTCCACAGAGGAGGAAAGATTTGATGGAGCATTCTAATAAGGGGAAAAGTCATAATAGACTGTTTTAATGGGTATATTCAATTATTTTCTGACAGCTACAGTAAATGGTTACCATGTTTAGCAAGGCCAGAAAGCATATCAGAATGCATGTTGCAGAGAGGAAGATTTTCTTACATATTATATTTTTTATATGAGAAAATATATTTTATTTTATATGCAATGTGTATATAATATAATTATATTACATATTACAATTCAAATATGTTACTAATTAGCAATGCGTATGATATTTAACCAATTCCAATTTGTTGAGTCTAATGTTAGATATGTGGCTAGGTGGCTAATGCTAACTAGAGCCCTGCACAGGCATGAATGTTAAGTCCGAGTCCTAACCATGCCCACGACATTCACGCCCTCCCCTACCCAGGCCCAATTGCTTCTGCCAAATTTAAGGCCCTGGCCAAAATCGTAGTAAGCTGCTGTCACTCACTCCCTGCTTGCAGCTCGCTCTGCATGCACTCTGTTCATGGTGCTCTGAGTCTGAGTATTCATAGCAACGGCTCTGCTTCGGCTGCTCAATGAAGAGACCTAAGAGAGCGGTTAGCTGTTAGCTCATTTTTGTCACGCTAAACATATTATTTTCTGTGAAATAATCTCTGCTGTCTTTTATTTGACGAGGTTGAAGCACTTCTGACATCATGTTATGATCTTTGTCAGAACTGTACTTACTGCGCAGAGCACGCGCAAATGGCTCAGCTTCATAATGTTAGTGATCAATTTTGTGATACTGCAACCCTGCCCTTACCCCAGTAATTGATGAAAAACAGGGCCTACCTGGCCCTAACCAGATGTATAGTGTCGGGGCCCATCAAGCTCGGGTTAGGTAGCAGAGCTTGGTGGCTAATGTTAGCTAGGCTAGGGGTTAGGGATCAAGGTTAGGATTAAGGATATGGTTAGGAGTTATGTTAAAGGTTTTAAGGTTAGGAGAAGGGTTAGCTAATATGCAAAATAGCTGCAAAGTAGCTAAAAAGTAGGAAGTAGTTGAACAGTTGCTAAAATTCTGAAGTTGTCCCTGATGATATTCAAACACGCAACCTACTGTATGGGTATCTAGACATTCACTTTATACAAGGTTAAGGTTAGGTTAAAGGGTTGAGAGTAATGGAGGGTGCATGGCCTCTAATAGTGCGTCCGAAAGCGAAAACGATGTGGATGGTCATGGTTATGTCTATCCAGGATTGAGGACGATGAATGAAGATGTCGAGTTTGAATCTGATGACTCCAGCAACAATGGGAAAGACGTTAATGAGAATATTGGATGGAAATCTAACGCTCCAGTTAAGATGCCGCTCAGTAAACCAACTGCTCATGCTACTACTTCAGTTTATAGTAGGGGTCAGGTTTGGGGTTAAGGCTTAATCTGTGTCCAGGAAACTGTCCCTTAATGAGCAAATACCCCAGACACTAGTCTAGGGGTCAATACCAAGTTCCTTTGACTGCTTGGCATATTGTTAACTGAGTAAATTATGTGAACTGGTGTACATGTAGTCTAATCCTTTTATGTACAGTGAGTGTTTTGTTCTTCATGTGATTGAATCAAGTTCTAGACTTTACATGCTTACTGACAAAAGCAACAAAGGTTGCGAATTAAAGAAATACGCTGCAGGCTGTAGAGATGCGGACATGCAATCTACAGTCGGCTACTTCCCGTTTTAGCACTCAAATGCCCAATGGACACACTCCTCGACCATTAATCGGTTCCCGGGTCACGCAGGAGAGAAGACGGAGGACGAACTTTTGCCCAAACGAGGCATTTATTTTCCTTTCCAGTAGGCCATTACACCTTTATGGAGTATAGCTGCTACCGAGGGGTTCAGTATGTCAATACTCAGCACAACCCATTTCTGACACTGAAGGTACAGAGCACAGGTGGCTGGTGGCACCTCAATTGGGGAGGACGGGCTCTTAGTAATGACTGGAACGGAGTCAATGGAATGGTATCAAACACACCACACACACAGTGATGTAAAGTACTTAAGTGAAAAAATCCTCAAGTAGTTTTTTGGGGTATCTGTACTATATACAGTGCATTCGGAAAATATTCAGGCCCCTCACTTTTTCCACAGTTGTTACGTTAGAGCCTTATTCTAAAATGGATTAAATTGTCAATCTAAACACAATACACCATGATGACAATGCAAAAACAAGTTACTAGATTGTTTTGAAAATGTATTAAAAATAAAAAACAGAAGTAAAACATTTACATAAGTATTCAGACCCTTTACTCAGTACTTTGATGAAGCACCTTTGGCAGTGATTACAGCCTTGAGTCTTCTTGGGTATGATACTACAAGCTTGGCACACCTGTATTTGGGGAGTTTCTCCCATTCTTCTCTGCAGATCCTCTCAAGCTCTGTCATGTTTGATGGGAAGCGTCGCTGCACAGCTATTTTCAGGTCTTTCCAGAGATGTTTGATCGGGTTCAAGTCCGGGCTCTGGTTGGGCTACTCAAGGACATTCGGTGACTTGTCCTGAAGCCACTCCTGTGTTGTCTTGGTTGGATGCTTAGGGTTGTTGTCCTGTTGGAAGGGTAACCTTCGCTCCAGTCTGAGGTCCTGAGTGCTCTGAAGCAGGTTTTCATCAAGGATCTCTCTGTACTTTGCTCTGTTCATCTTTCCCTTGATCTTGACTAGTCTCCCAGTCACTGCCGCAGAAAAACATCCCCACATCATGATGCTGTCACCACCGTGCTTCACTATAGGGAATGGTATTGACCAGGTGATGAGCGGTGCCTGGTTTCCTCCAGACGTGACGCTTAGCATTCAGGCCAAAGAGTTCAACCTTGGTTTCATCAGACCGGAGAATCTTGTTTCTCATGGTCTATGTGCCTTTTTGGCAAGCTCCAAGCGGGCTGTCATGTGCCTTTTACTGAGGAGTGGCATCCATCTGGCCACTCTACCATGAAGGCCTGATTGGTGCAGTGCTGCAGAGATGGTTGTCCTTCTGGAAGTTTCTCCCATCTCCACAGAGGAACTCTGGAGCCCTGTCAGAGTGACCATCAGGTTCTTGGTCACCTCCCTGACCAAGGCCCTTCTCCCCCGGTTGCTCAGTTTGGCCGTGCGGCCAGCACTAGGAGGAGTCTTGGTAGTTCCAAACTTCTTCCATGTAGGAATGATGGAGGCCACTGTGTTCTTGGGGACCTTCAATGCTGCGGAATGTTTTGGTACCCTTCCCCAAATCTGTGCCTCGACACAATCCTGTCTCATAGCTCTACGGACAATACCGTTGACCTCATGGCTTGGCTTTTTCTCTGAAATGCACTGTGTACAGTGGGAGCTTATATTGACAGATGTGTGCCTTTCCAAATCATGTCCAATCAATAGAATCTACCACAGGTGGACTCCAATCAAGGTGTAGAAACATCTCAAGGATGATCAATGCAAACAGGATGCACCTGACCTCAATTTCGAGTCTCGTAGCAAAGGGTCTAAATACTTATGTAAATAAGGTATTTCTGTTTTTAAATTTTAATACATTTGTAAAATTTTACAAAAAACAGTTTTCATTTTGTCGTTACAGGGTTTTGTTGGTAGATTAACTAGGGGGAAAAATACTTTAGAAGAAGGCTCTAACGTAACAAAATACGGAAAAAGTCAAGGGGTCCGAATACTTTTCAAATATGCTGTATATTTTTGGCAACATTTACTTTTACATCACCACATTCCTAAATAAAATAATATACATTTTCCCTGACACCCAAAAATACTTTTATTTTTATTGGTTAGCAAGACTGAAAAATTGTCAAATTCACACACTTATCAAGAGAACATCCCTGGTGATTCCTACTGCCTTTGATCTGGCGGACTCACTAAACACGTGTTGTTTGTAAATTATGTTGGAGTGTGCCCTCTGCTACCCATAAATACAAAATAATGTAATATAATGAATTTGAAATTATTTTTACTTGTCTTTTACTTTTGATACTTTTATGTACTGTATATTTAAAACCAAATACTTTTAGACTTTTATTCAAGTAGTATTTTACTGGGTGACTTTCACTTTTCCTTGAGTCGTTTCCTATTAAGGTATCTTTACTTTTACTCAAGTATGACAATTGGGTACTTTTTCCACCATTGCACACACATGGTTACCATGTGTTTATTACCATTCCAGTTATTCCCTTCCAGAAGTTTTTATGGACCGTCCTCCCTTCACCAGCCTTCTTTGGTATAGAGTATTGTTTAAAAGAAAGAAAAATACAAACGTATGATGTCCTGGGACTACAAATGGGTATGGTGTCCCTGGGACAGCGTATATGGTGTACTAGACAAAATGTAAAGGTATGAGATATATCATTTTGTAGTTTTATGACACTCCTAAACTGAATGAGGTGTGTGACATGAGTTATGTGAATTGGCTGACCACTAGATGGTAGCAGGAAGCCACACATGGGAAGTCATCTTTACCACCTTTCCACTGTAGCACTTTCATATAATAGACACAAGGTGGAACACTTTCCAAATCACATTTTATTGGTCTAATACACATATTTAGCAGATGTTATTGCGGGTGTAGCAAAATGCTTGTGTTCCTCACTTCAACAGTGCAGTAATTTCTAACACTACACAGGAATCTAAAAATAAAAGAATGGAATTAAGAAATATATAGAAATGTTAGAATGAGCAATGTCAGAGACCGGAGTATAAATATACAGTGCATTTGGAAAGTATTCAGACCTCTTGACTTTTTCCACATTTTGTTACTTTACAGCCTTATTCTCAAGTTAATTAAATTGTTTTTTCCCTTATCAATCTACACACAATTCTCCATAATGACAAAGCAAAAACATGTTTTTAGAAATGGTTGAAAATGTATTAAATTAAAAACAAAAATATTACATTTACATAAGTATTCAGACCATTTACTCAGTACTTTGTTTACGCACCTTTGGCAGTGATTACAGCCTTGAGTCTTTTTGGGTATGACGCTACAAGCTTGGCACACCTGTATTTGGGGAGGTTCTCTTATTCCTTCCTACAGATCCCCTCAAGCTCTGTCAGGTTGGATGGGGAGTGTTGCTTTACAGCTATTTTCAGGTCTCTCCGGAGATGTTCAATCAGATTCAAGTCCGGGCTCTGGCTGGAACACTCAAGGACATTGTGACTTGTCCTGAAGCCACTCCTGCATTGTCTTGGCTGTGTGCTGAGTGTCATTGTCTTATTGGAAGGTGAACCTTTGCCCCAGTCTGAGTTCCTGACCGCTCTGGAGCAGGTTTTCATCAGGGATCTCTCTGTACTTTGCTTTGTTCATCTTTGCCTCGATCCCGACTAGTCTCCCAGTACCTGCCGCCGAATGAAATTCCCCACAGCATGATGCTGCCCCCACCATGCTTCACCGTAAGGATGGTGCAAGGTTTCCCCCAGACGTGACGCTTGGCATTCAGGCCAAAGAGTTCAATCTTGGTTTCATCAGACCAGAGCATCTTGTTTCTCATGGTCTGAGATTCTTTAGGTGGCTTTTGGCAAATTCCAAATGTGCTGTCGTGCGTTTTACTGAAGTTGCTTCCGTCTGGTCACTTTACATAAAGACCTGATTGGTGGAGTGCTGCTGAGATGGTTGTCCTTCTGGAAGGTTCTTCCATCTCCACAGAAGAACTCTAGAGCTCTGTCAGAGTGACCATCGGGTTCTTGGTCACCTGACCAAGGCCCTTCTCCCCAATTTCTTAGTTTGGCCGGGCGGCCAGCTCCAGGAAGAGTCTTTGAGGACTCCAAACTTCTTCCATTTAAGAATGATGGAGGCCACTGTGTTCTTGGGGATCTTCAATGCTGCAGACATTATTTGGTACCCTTCCCCAGATCTGTGCCTCGACTCAACCCTGTCTCAGAGCTCTGCAGACAATGCCTTCGACCTCGTGGCTTGGTTTTTGCTCTGACATGCACTGTCAACTGAATAACCTTATATACACAGGTGTGTGCCTTTCCAAATCATATCCAATCAATTGAATTTACCAGAAGTGGACTCCAATCAAGTTGTAGAAACATCTCATGGATGATCAATGAAAACAGGATGCACCTGAGCTAAATTTCTTGTCTCGCAGCAAAAGAGTCTGAATACTTACGTAAATAAAGTATTTCTGTTTTATATTAATACCTTTGCATACATTTCTAAAAGCCTGTTTTTGCTTTTTCATTATAGGGTATTGTGTGTAGATTGCTGAGTATTTTTTGTTATTTAATTCATTTTAAAATAAGGCTGACTGTAACAAAATGTGGAAAAAGTCAAGGGGTCTGAATTCTTTCCGAACGCACTGTACAGTATATACAGCACCAGTTCAAAGGTTGGACAAACTTACTCATTCCAGTGTTTTTCTTTATTTTGACTATTTATACATTGTAGAATAATTGTGAAGACATCAGAACTATGAAATAAGACATGGAATCGTGTAGTAACCAAAAAAAGTGTTAAACAAATCCAAATTATATATTTTATATAAAGAAGCCACCCTTTGCCTTGATGACAGCTTTGCACACTTGTCATTCTCTCAACCAGCTTCACCTGGAATTCTTTTCCAACAGTCTTGAAGGAGTTCCCAGATAAGCTGAGCACTTGTTGGCTGCTTTTCCTTCACTCTGCGGTCCAACTCATCCCAAACCATCTCAATTGGGTTGAGATCAGGTGATTGTAGAGGCCAGGTCATCTGATGCAGCACTCCATCACTCTCCTTTTTGGTCAAATAGCCCTTAAACAGCCTCAAGGTGTGTTGGGTCATTGTCCTGTTGAAAAAAACAAATGATTGTGGGACTAAGTGCAAACCAGATGGGATGGCGTATTGCTGGAGAATGCTGTTGTAGCCGTGTTGGTTAAGTGTGCCTTGAATTCTAAATGAATCACTGACGGTGTCACCGTCAATATAAAATATATATTTTGATTTGTTTAACACTTTTTTGGATACTACATGATTCCATATGTGTTATTTCATAGTTTTGATGTCTTCACTATTATTAAACAATGTAGAAAATAGTAATAATAAAGAAAAACCTTTGAATGAGTAGGTGTGTCCAAACTTTTGGTTTGGGTTGAGTTGGACGGCAGAGTGAAGGAAAAGCTTTGTGTGTGTGTGTGTGTGTGTATTGGATGGGATGTACAGACATTATGGACAGTATGTGGATAGAACATGTAGTGTATCTGTAGAATATATAATAGTATATGTACAGCAATAGTTGAAAGGGGGGAAGGGGGATACCTAGTCAGTTGTACAACTGAATGCCTTCAACTGAAATGTGTCTTCCGCATTTAACCCAACCCCTCAGAATCAGAGAGGTGCGGGGGGCTGCCTTAATTGACATCCACGTCTTTGGCGCCCGGGGTACAGTGCGTTAACTGCCTTGCTCAGGGGCAGAATGACAGATTATTACCTTGTCAGCTCGGGGATTCGATCCAGCAACCTTTCGGTTACTGGCCCAACGCTCTGACCACCTGCCGCCAAAGAAAGGGGAAGGAAAAGGGGTTGAATAGGATGGCCTTGACTATAATACAGTATACATATGAAATGGGTAAAACAGTATTAAAGTGACCAGTGTTCCATGTCTATGTACACAGGGCAGCAGCCTCTAGGGTGCAGGGCTGAGTAACAGAGTGGTAGCCGGCTAGCGACAGTGACTAAGTTCAGGGCAGGGTACTGGGTGGAGGACGGCTAGCAATGGCTATTTAACAGTCTGATGGCCTTGAGATAGAAGCTGCTTTTTAGTCTCTCGGTCCCAGCTTTGATGCACCTGTACTAGAGGTTGACCGATTATGAATTTTCAACGCTGATACCTATTCCGATTTATTGGAGGACCTAAAAAAGTCGATACCGATTTAATCGGAAGATTTTTATATATATATTTGTAATAATGACAATTACAGCAATACTTAATGAACAATGAGCACACTTATTTTAACTTAATATAATACATAAATAAAATATATTTAGTCTCAAATAAAGAATGAAACATATTCAATTTGGTTTAAATAATACAAAAACAGTGTTTGAGAAGAAAGTAAAAGTGCAATATTTGCCATGTAAAAAAGCTAACGTTTAAGTTTATTGCTCAATATTTCCAGTTCTTCAATATTCCCAGTTAAGAAGTTTTAGGTTGTAGTTATTATAGGAATTATGACGCTTCGACTATTTCTCTCTATACCATTTGTATTTCAAATACCTTTGACTATTGGATGTTCTTATAGGCACTTTAGTATTGCCAGCCTAATCTCGGGAGTTGATAGGCTTGAAGTCATAAACAGCGCTGTGCTTCAAGCATTGCTAACAGCTGCTGGCCTACTTACGAGCCTGCTGCTGCCTACCACCGCTCAATTAGACTGCTGTATCAAATATCAAATCGTAGACATAATTATAATATAATAAACACAGAAATATGAGCCTTTGGTCATTAATATGGTCAAATACGGAAACTATAATTTCGAAAACAAAACGTTTATTCTTTCAGTGAAATACGGAACCGTTACTTATTTTATCTAACGGTTGGCATCCATAAGTCTAAATATTGCTGTTACATTGCTCAACCTTCATTGTTATGTCATAATTATGTAAAATTCTGGCAAATTAGTTCACAGTTTGCAACGAGCCAGGCGGCCCAAACTGTTGCATATACCCTGACTCTGCTTGCACTGAACTCAAGAGAAGTGACACAATTTCTCTATTTAATATTGCCTGCTAACATGAATTTATTTTAACTGAATAGGCATGTTTAAAATTATATACTTCTGTGTATTGATTTTAAGAAAGGCATTGATGTTTATGGTTAGGTACATTTTTGCAAAGATTGTGCTTTTTTTGGCAATGCTCTTTTTGTTAAATGAAGGCTGTGATTCGATGATAAATTAACAGGCACCACATTGATTATATGCAACGCAGGACAAGCTAGTTAACCTAGTAATATCATCAACCATGTATAGTTAACTTGTGATTGTGAAGATTGATTGTTTTTTTATAAGATACGTTTAATGCAAGCTAGCAACTTAACTCGGCTCCTTGCAGCCACAAGGTCCTTTTAATGCTGCACTCGCGTAACAGGTGGTCAGCCTGCCACACAGTCTCCTCGTGGATTGCAATGTAATTGGCCATAATTGGCGATTACGGATTTGTTATGAAAACTTGAAATTGGCCCTAGTTAATCGGCCATGCCGGTTGACCTCTAAACTGTACCGACCTCGCCTTCTGGATGATAGCGGGGTGAACAGACCGTGGCTCAGGTGGCTGAGGCCCTTGATGATCTTCTTGGCCTTTCTGTAGAGGGCAGGCAGTGTGCCCCAGGTGATGCATTGGGCAGACCGCACCACCCTCTGGATAGCCCTGCGGTTGCGGACGGTGCAGTTGCTGTACCAGGTGGTGATACAGCCCAACAGGATGCTCTCAATGGTGCATCTGTAAAAGTTTGTGAGGGTCACAGTGGCCAACCCAAATTTCTTCAGCCTTCTGAGGTTGAAGAGGCGCTGTTGCGCCTTGTTCAACACACTCTCTGTGTATGTGGACCATTTCAGATTGTCAGTGATGTGTATGCCGAGGAACTTTAGGCTTTTCAGCTTCTCCACTTCCCTGTTGATGTGGATGGGAGTGTGCTGTTTTTGCTGTCTCAATGTTCATACTGTATAATTTAAATGAAAGTTTACACCAGATGGATTAAATGATAAAATGTATTTCAGACATAGTAGTTAACTGTATGTGGGCAGTGTACTCTGCTGGAATATGGAATTGTGTCTCCGTTGGCTATCAATTATTTAATGTTTCTCTCTTGGGATGGGATTTATAACCTTGTAGCCAAGGTGCTCCCCTACAGCGTCAAATGGGTAGTTTGTTTCCATAGCTAGTGATACAGTCTAATAGTTCTCTCCTGGAATGTGGCAAGTTACCTCTGTTGTGATGCTCTTTCAGTTATCCCCTGTACTCCGACTCTGTGCTAATTGAATAACCACCTCACGCTGGCTCCTTACTCTTCACTCCCTGATTCCAATCCATAACACTGTGCAGATACTACAGCTATAATTAAGTCTATTCTGAGAGACTTTGCTGTCCCTGAAAATATGGTGTGTGTGTGGCCTCAGTTACCTTTTCTTTCATATTTTTCAGACTTTACATAAGCGACTACATTACGTTCTGTGTCTTGTCAAGTGGAAGATTGAGTTTAGTCTCAGGGTGGAACCAATAACTGTGTAACTAAATGGAGGAAGATTAGGTTCCTCCCAGATTAGAATTGCATAACGATTCAACACTGACATTGGGAAACTGAAAGGAGAGACAAAAAAAGCAACCCTGCTTTTATCATGTACATTTAATTCCCTTTCAAGTTTATGGGGAGGGAATATAGGAGATGTGCGTGACCTTTGAGAGAGAGAGAGAGAGAGAGAGATATTCAACGGGGTGGTTGTGTGTGTCAGTGCCAGACTCATGCCCTAACTCACAACACAGCAGCAGGACCCTAAAGAGCGCGCCCAGTGGACTATCTCAGCCTAGGTACTAACAGTAAGAAGTTGAGGACCTCCTCCACTTCAGCGGTTCATGTACTTCTCTGTCTGGATGAGTGACTTTCCAATCCACTGGGACAAACTGACTGTACAGAACAGTAGGTTTTCTAATACCGTTTTTGGGGGGATGGTAACGTGCTGACAGAAATGTTCGACAGTAATCGGTTTAGGGGAACTAAGGTGGCTGGCTAGACACTGCAGGGAGTGAATAAGCATTAACATTACATTTAAAAATAATACAAATGATGTGAGCCATGTATGAAACAGGAACAATAGGTGTAATACTCTACCATGCTGTAAATGTTCAAATCTATCCAACAAGTTAAATAATCAAACATAGACAAACATGACGAATACTGTACTTTTTGAACATAGGTTTAAATGCTTGTGGCTTACTGCTAGCTGAATGTGAGCGAAGCCTGGAGCCGAGGCTACTACCTGCTGTAGAGGGAATGAGTGACCAAATACATTTCCACTCTGGTGAAAGAATGGTATGGCCCGTGTCTACAGCCTTTTACATCTAAAGCATAAACTCACTTTAAAAAATCACTTAAAAAATCTCTACCTAAAATATTTTTTTCCCCCCTTCAAGAAATGCTACTGTAGCTAAAACCAAACAACCTTGCTCTGAGCCTAAAATACATAAAACATACTTGGCTTGTTTCCCCATGAATGAGCCCAAGTAATGTGCTTGGGCCCTATCCACAGCCTGTAGTTACATAAGAATGCTGCCACATATCACGTGAGCCAACAGCTAACACTGAAGCTGCACACACTGATAGGGTCTGGCATGCAGCTTTGAACATGTGCTGCTTAGAGGAGTCATCGAAAGGAGACGCTAGCCTTCGCATAGAGAGCTGAAGTACGCAAACACATAGACCTACATACAATACATACAGTAGAAGGTAGTGAATCTGAGGCTTAAGATTGATCCCTTGTGAGCTAAGTTAGCCCTGTCAGCTTATGGATGTCTTATGGACAATACCTCACCCTTACACACGCACACCTGGAACTCCATTAATATGACCCGACAAGAATTGTTTAAGTTCATTTATTACTGGTCAAGTGTGGAAGTGTAGAGAACCTTAATGTCCATCTTCCCAGCAGTTGGTGTGAAAAGCACATGGTCATATTCTGTCATCAAAAAAATGGCCGAGGGCACTGACTCCACCGCATCGCACCGTGGCGGCGCTTCTGTCCCTCATTTCGGATAGGGGCTTTGATGTCACTGGAATAAGCCTCAGCTCATTGAAAGGAACATCAAAGGCACCGCACACACGCACACACACACCAAAAATATATTCTGTCTGAAACATGATTGAAAATACCATGGGGACCTTTTAGATTTCTTCCCTATTACTGCCTCATTTAACTTCTGGAGTTGAACTTTGTGAGGATCGAGAGTCGGGGTGCAAGGGGACTGCATGGCTATGGGGTGGCGTGGCTGGGTTAGTGGTTGGCCATTATGCACAATAGGCTGTACCCAACCTACCAGTTCCCAGTCTAAATAGATCTCCTCTTTTGATATATCAATCTTATCCTTCAATTAGGATTTGAAGCCCCGGTCGGTAGTTGGGCTGAAGAGGCAGTAACTCAATCTGCCAGGCTCCGGACATGCAATTCTCCAAGTCCAAATGATAAAGACGGTACGGCCGCCGCCAGCATAAAACAGCATGACGCACTGTTATAGAGTAGTTGTTATGAGATGATTGTTAACATGACTGCGTAACCTCTCCCTTCCTTCCCTACCATGACTATGCATCACGATTTCCATCCTCAACATGTTTCTTTGGACAGTGAAGCTGAAACATTCAATTTGGCTCTATACTCCAGCATTTTGGATTTGAGATCAAATGTTTCATGAGGCGACAGTACAGAATGTCACCTTTTATTTGAAGGTATTTTTTATACATATCTGTTTTACCGTTTAGGAATGAAAGCACTTTATGTATCTAGTCCCCACATTTTAAGGTGTTTTCAGTATTTGGCCAAATTCACTTATAGTATATTAAAGAAGTCAAAAGTTTAGTATTTGGTTTCATATTTCTAGCATCCAACACGTTTGTAGAGTCACAAGCTTGTAGTCATTGCATGCTAGGAATATGAGACCAAATACTAAACTTATTAGTACTCTAATACACATATTACTGAATTTGTCCAAATACTTATGACACCTTCAAATGACATTCTGTACCGTCACCTCATATGAAATATTTGATCTCAAATCCAAAATGCTGGAATATAGAGCCAAATTAAAAGTTGTAGCTTCATTGTCCAAAAAAATACATAGCTAAGTGTACTTATTTAACTTGGTCCTTTTTGCCCCATTGCGGGCATAGAGCGTCCACCATTACTGTCCACCTCACTTTCCTCGGAGGGCTTTTGCCTCTTGCCAGGAGCCTCATGATTGCATCCTGTACTTTACTAGAAAAGTACAATAACATGTGTGATGTAGCTAAAACCCAGGAAAAGCAGTAGCTAGTGACTAGTTTATTGATAAAGAGGATGATCTATAGGCCTATTGCATATTCTTGTTAGGCACAGTAAGGTTAATGACTCCCTTTATACACATTTGAAGGATAGTTGGTACAATTGCAGGTAGATACATTATTTAAAGTTAGCAGGCTAATGATTGATTTTCCTCTAAAATGACAAGAGAATTTTGCTTCATGCACAAAAATGGTGTGTGTGTTTAGATATAAAGGCAAGTTAAATTTTATCGTCCCTTGGGATTAATATTTCACACTATCATAACAAGAGCAGAAGTGAATTTTCAGTGCTGACAGGTGTATAAAATCAGGCACACAGCAATGCAATCTCCATAGACAAACATTGGCAGTAGAATGGCCTTACTGAAGAGCTCAGTGACTTTCAACGTGGCACCATCATAGGATCCAACAAGTCAGTTCGTAAAATTTCTGCCCTGCTAGTGCAGCCCCGGTCAACTGTAAGTGCTGTTATTGTGATGTAGAATCGTCTAGGAGCAACAACGGCTCAGCCGCGAAGTGGTAGGCCACCAGTGGTGGAAAAAGTATCCAATTGTGATACTTGAGCAAAAGTATAGTTATCTTAATAGAAAGTTGCTCAAGTAAAAGTTAGTCACCCAGTGAAATACTTATTGAGTAAAAGTCTAAAAGTATTTGGTTCTAAATATACTTAAGTATCAAAAATAAAAATGTAATTGCTAAAATATACTTAAGTATCCTTATTAAGCAAAGCAGACGTCAACATTTTCTTGTTTTTAAAATGGGGCACACAAGTTCACAGAAAATGTATGTAATAAAAAGTACATTATTTTGTACAGTAATGTAGTAAAGTAAAAGTTGTCAAAAAATGTATAGTAAAGGCCCTCCCGGGTGGCGCAGTGGTCTAGGGCACTGCGTCGCAGTGCTAACTGCGCCACCAGAGTCTCTGGGTTTGCGCCCAGGCTCTGTCGCAGCCGGCCGCGACCGGGAGGTCCGTGGGGCGACGCACAATTGGCATACCGTCGTCCGGGTTAGGGAGGGTTTGGCCGGTAGGGATATCCTTGTCTCATCACGCTCCAGCGACTCCTGTGGCGGGCCGGGCGCAGTGCGCGCTAGCCAAGGGGGCCAGGTACACGGTGTTTCCTCCGACACATTGGTGCGGCTGGCATCCGGGTTGTAGGCGCGCTGTGTTAAGAAGCAGTGCGGCTTGGGTTGTGCTTCGGAGGACGCATGGCTTTCGACCTTCCTCTCTCCCGAGCCCGTACGGGAGTTGTAGCAATGAGACAAGATAGTAATTACTAGCGATTGGATACCACGAAAATTGGGGAGAAAATGGGATAAAAAAAATTAAAAATGTTTTTATAGTAAAGTACAGATACCCCCCCAAAAGTACTCTAAAGTATTTCTACTTAAATAGTTTACACCACTGTAGGCCACACAAGTTCACAGAATGGGACCGCCGAGTGCTTTAGTGCGTAGCGCATATAAATCGCCTGTCCTCGGTTGCAACACTCACTACCGAGTTCCAAACTGCCTCTAGAAACAACTTCAGCACAAGAACTGTTCGTCAGGTGCTTCATGAAAATGGTTTTCCATGGCCGAGCATCCGCACACAAGCCTAAAATCACTATGCGCAATGCCAAGCGTCAGCTGGAGTGGTGTAAAGCTCGCCACCATTAGACTCTGGAGTGATGAATCACTCTTCACCATCTGGCAGTCCAACGGAAGAATCTGGGTTTGGCGGATGCCAGGAGAACGCTACCTGCCCCAATGCATAGTGCCAACTGTAAAGTTTGGTGGAGACTGAATGATAGTCTGGGGCTTTTTTTCTTGGTTCGCGCTAGGACCCTTAGTTCCAGTGAAGGGGCATTTTAACGCTACAGAATACAATGACATTCTAGATGATTCTGTGCAACCAACTTTGTGGCAACAGTTTGGGGAAGGCCTTTTCCTGTTTCATCATGACAATGCCCACATGCACAAAGCGAGGTCCATACAGAAATTATTTGTAGAGATCAGTGTGGAAGAACTTGACTGGCCTGCACAGAGCCCTGATCTCAACTCCATCGAACACTTTTGGGATGAATTGGAACGCCGACTGTGAGCCAGGTCTAATCGCCCAACATTAGTGCCCGATCTCACTAATGCGCTTATGGCTGAATGGAAGCAAGTCCCTGCAGATGTTCTATCATCTAGTGGAAAGCCTTCCTAGAAGAGTGGAGGCTGTTATATCAGTAAAGGGGGACCAACTCCATATTAATTTCCATGATTTTGGAATGAGATGTTCCATGAGCAGGTGTCCACATACTTTCGGTCATGTAGCTGGAGCCTATAATCATTCTTGTCATTATCAAGTCTTGGGATTTGATGTTAAACCTTTACTTTCTGTCTGTAGGCTAATATAACTGCAGGAGTGAACACTGGGTAGCCAATTATGCTTGCCGTGAGCGGATTATTTTTGCAGACGAGGATGGGGACCGAGGGAGAGGCAGAGGCACTGCAATTCACACACTCGATATGTCTTCTAGCGGCACTGGTCCATCATCATAGTATAGTAGCATCCGTGGTTTTGACTTCTGCCCTTGGCATTGCGGAGGCAGGCGGATGTGAGTGCGCTAGATCGGAACCTCAGGTGCAGGTGTGGAAATTACAATATTCTATCTGACGTCGTTGATAGAAGAGAAAGGGGTTCAGCAAACGCGCGGAGCGAAACCCTCGTGATTGGTTGAAGGGGTGAGGTCAGGTAGGAGTCGAGGCGCCGGTTGTTTAAAAACCCCTCCCCGTATGCCGTGCATTTAGACGCGAATCAATTTTCGTGTCTTTATGTTCAAGACGGCCAACTACCCGATGGCTGCGGATCCCGCGCCCACCATCATGCATGGGAGTTGGTTCAACAACACAGGCTTCAGGGAAAACAATACGCCTGTGGCGGTGGAGAAACCGAAGAAGAAGGCATTTTACCTGGTCAGAATGATGTCTCTCAACAACAATAAGAAAGAGCAACAAACCAACCATCAGCATCACCAGAATAACAATATGCCCTTCATGATCCACTGTCACATCGGGAAAGAGATCAAGCACATTTGCAGCAACTGCAGCCGCGCGAACGATACCCAGGACGGTGAGTAGCCTAGTCTATAACGGCATATGGATATGGATGCGTTGTTGTACAGTCTCCCTTCAGCTCTGCTGGCCATCAAACACAGAGTGGTTTCATTGAACACACTCAATAGGGGGGTAACATGCGCAGTTCTTGTTTGCCCATTCCGCGATTATATATGTCCTAGAGTTATGAGATTAAAATTGCATGATGTATTTAATCCTGGTAACCTTAATCACAGGCACAATGTACTTTTCCAGCGGAGCCTTGACTCCATTGCTATGTGTAATCCTGTACTTGCTTTATGGTCATACTATTCTTTACACTGCCATTCTGTTGCATTCTGGGATCAATGTAACATCACTTAGTTTGACACAATGCGTAGTGGGCCACACATATATCAAGAGAAATTGGCAGCTGTAGTGTATTATTTCTGGGAAAGGTGGTATGTAACAGCAGCTACAGTGTAGCTGAATGGCGTTACCCATTTTAGACTTGGAGAAATTATATGAGTTTTTGAACTGGTATTTTTGTTGGAGTTACTGGTGTGGGTGTAGAATTGGCCTTATTCTAACACCACAAAGAGCCTGCTCCACAATATGCATAGTGGTTTACTACTCATAGACTTCCTACTCAGAAGAATTCTCTTGATGACCCCCTCCATCCCAGACTCCACTACCCAATCCCCCCCTCCTCCTCCCGATTAGCACCTGAAGTGGTCATTCTCAGTCCCCTACTGTGATTCTACTCCACCCCACCCAAACATGAAGGAGAATGTCACTCACTCAGCCAAGATGATTGAGGATGTGCAATTCATGAGTGTCTTGGACCCAGATACATTTTGGTTCCTGGACTAGGCATAAGCTGGTTCTGGGAAACTGGCCAGAGGAGTATAGATGTGTGTATCAGAGAAATAGATGCTTGTAAAGAAACACTAGGGCTGTAGTAGTCTACAGTCTAAAGCCTCTTATTAGTCTTTGTAGCTTTATCTTTAGTTTTTGTTGTGTTGGAAGAAGTTTAACTTTTGACTGCAAAGTACTTTTTATTTGTTGGCTGCTGCTCATATAACATGGTGGATCTCGAGGGTGTTTGGTGTGTTAATGGGCTACTATTGGAGTCTTTTTTTTTTTTCACCAAACGCAGCCGGGAAAATTAACCATGTCGCTTTCAATTTGCATCCCTGTCAACAAATCTAGGAAGTGTGTGTGGCTGGCTGGCTGTCTTTTGTTGTTGTCTCAAATGCATAGTTTTTATCTATGAATATTTCTGAGCTCAGGTCTAACCCCCCCCCCCCCCCCCCCCCATCTCTTCTTTTTCTTTTTGGACTCCATTTGAAGCACCACTGGATTCAATTAGCATCGAGTCTGAATCTATTTATAGACAGATGTGGCAGGATTCCTAAGATGGTTGGCTGTGAGGCTGAGGCCGTGAGAGGCATCAGGCACTGCGTTTGGGTAATAGTCTGTTTCACTGCATTTGTCCACCTTGCTTCACATGATTTATCATGCTATACCCCCGGTGGAGCGGCTGACTGCCTACCTGTGAAGTGACACTCATGTTGTCGCTTGTCAACCATCATGATGGCGATTTTTAATTTAATTATGCACGCTGTGGTCGGTGTCTGTCTGCACATGGCAGGGGTGGTGTGACACTGACACTGTCGCCCTGTCCCTGAGCTAGTGATAACTGAGGTGGCAGATTGCATGGCTGTCATCAGGGCAGACCTTGCCTATATTATTACTCAAGTATATAACTCACTATTGAACTGTTATATG
Organism: Salvelinus fontinalis; assembly: GCF_029448725.1. Lineage (NCBI taxonomy): Eukaryota > Metazoa > Chordata > Actinopteri > Salmoniformes > Salmonidae > Salvelinus > Salvelinus fontinalis. Next base: position 10,479,371 of record NC_074690.1, read on the forward strand.
ACGAATACTTTCTAGGTTGGTCTGTGGCCATTACTGCTTCTGTAGCCGTGTGTATGCCTAGTAAGAAAACCTCTTTCACAGTTTGATGTATAAGCCAGAATGTTAAATGAATTACATTTGAACTTACGCTACAGGTTGTCTATGCAGTTGGTCCTAATGTTCAAATAATATCCACAGGAAAGTATTATTAAATCGACTTTGCAAAACCCCGCGGGTCAATTTGGTCCAGTTGGGGAACTCGGCTCGAACACTTCCAAGACTTTGGTTAGTATACATAGTATACATGCATGTATTTACGTCTTGTGCATATACCTCAGGTGATGAACAAACCAATCTTGAGAGCCACACACAGACCCTTGTTTTGAAGTCAGTTTAATAATACGTTCCTGTGGATATTGTCAAATTCCCAACGGCATAAGGACGAAATCAGCGAACGGGTAGAGTAAGTTTATTCAACATTCTGACTACTTATTCTGATGTATTTTTTTTACTAGGCCTGGGAATTGCCAGGACCTCACAATACGAAACTTAGGTGCCAATATGTTTTGCGATTTTTGATATTCCAAAACCAGAAAGCGCATGTGTTTGGCCAACGTATTAAATTGCGTGAGGATTATGTAGTTTGGAGAGTGTTGGTACACTGGGAAGATGTCGGCGAGACCTCGGACCGACATGAACGATATAGAATCTAAATGCATCTGAAAGATGTCTTGCCAATGCGTAAACGCTATCTAAACTGTGTCTTCCTGCTGTATCCTGTATTGGGGATGGGCCTTTGGCAATTTTTGGCTGTTCTAGTACTCGCAAGTTTTTTACATTTTTTAAAAAGTTTAAAAAAAAATATTTTAATTTTTTTAGTACTTCAATTAAGAAAACAGCATATTTTTATAACACAATGCTCGCACTGGAAAAAAATTGGCGCATTTATCTATATGGCAACAATGCCTAATTTATCATAACCATTACAGATAACAAATCCTAATTGCTAAATTGGCCCATTGGTATATTCAGTCAATTATTAAAAGAAAGTGTCATTTTTAAGATTAGTATATTGAAACTTTAATATCAACTGGATATATTTTGAAACACTGCCTTCAAAAAGACAGTTACCTCAGCAGGGGCGTTTGCTTGTAGAAGCCTATGGCTGTGTAATGGCATAGCCAGGTTTTGTAAAAAAAAAAAATCCTGAGCCCTTATCACAGTTAAGACACCTATTTTATATAAAATAAAAACATGATGTAATATAACAGAATAAAATGAAAAATAATATTATTCCAAATGGGAAAAGTTGCCAGTGTGAAGTGATGTGCATGGAACGGTTATTCTCATATTTAATTTGAAACAGGGCTCAATTTGGAGACTGAAAAGATTTGGCATGGGTCCTCAGATCTTCAAAAGGTTTTACAGCTGCACTATCGAGAGCATCCTAACTGGTTGCATCGCTGCCTGGTTTGGCGACTGCTTGGCCTCTGACCGCAAGGCACTACAGAGGGTAGTGCGTATGGCCCAGTACATCACTGGGGCGAAGCTTCCTGCCATCCAGGACCTCCTATACCAGGCGGTGTCAGAGGAAGGCCCTAAAAATGATAAAAGACTCCAGCCACCCAAGTCATAGACTGTTCTCTCTGCTATCGCACGGCAAGCGGTACCGGAGCACCAGATCTGGGTCCAAGAGGCTTCTAAACAGCTTCTACCCCCAAGCCATAAGACTCCTGAACAGCTAATCAAAGTGCTACCCAGACTATTTGCATTGCCCCCCTCTTTTATGCTGCTGCTACTCTCTCTTTTATTATCCATGCGTAGTCACTTTAATAACTCTACCTACATGTACATATTTCCTCGACTAACCGGTGCCCCTGCACATTGACTATGTACTGGTACCCCCTGTATATAGCCTCACTATTGTTATTTTACTGCTGCTCTTTAATTATTTGTCACTTTTATTTTTGAAAAAATCTATTTTTCTTAACTGCATTGTTGGCTAAGGGCTTGTAAGTAAGCATTTCACTGTACCTGTTGTATTCGGTGCATGTGACATACAATTTTGATTTGAAAACATTTTGTAAGTAAAAAAAAAAAACGATATAGCCTTGAGTTCCAATTTTATTTCATGCTGTTGCTGGTAGTGCACTTGATTTAGCAGCCCTAACGCAGGGAAGGTTTTTAATAATTTCATGTGTCTGAAGGTAGAACTCCGACCAACTCGGCAGGCCCAGAAAGCAAATCAAGCTCAGTTTCATATCATGGCACAGTTTCCTCGCGCCATAGTCTGTAAAAAGAAGCCTCGAACGCACAGCAAAGTTGATCATGTGAGATTTCCAAACTTTTAAAACCATGACTATAGACTCAACGATACAGCAAAGAGCTGATTTTATTTTTACTTTTTTATGATTGAGTTCATGTTTAAATTCTGATTCAGCATGCACGTTCTCCCTACTTCCACTCACGCTACAACCGGCACTGCAGCTGCAATGAATGAGTATAGCAAAGTGTTTCAATAAGCTTACTTTCTTATTTGCGGCTTGTCTTTTTTAAAACATTATTTTTTTTTAATTGAGGAATATTTCCTATTTTTTGGTCATAGGAGTAACAATATGAATTGGTGCATGAGGCAGAAATAATGCAGTCCCACTTAAGTTTCGCCATCAGCTGGAAGACTGTTCCCTTTTCTCAGCAAAGGGAGGGATGAGGAACAGTGAGTCGGGTGAGGGGCAGCCTCACCGCTGCGCTCTCCCTCCCTCAGACTGACCATCAGATGCAGGCCATCAGTCCAGTAAAAAAAAAAGAAGCTAATTATGTTCACTCAGCTGTGCCTCACAAGTAATGCAACAAATGATCTATTACCAGTGTGATCATATACCTACATGGTCTGAGGAGAAGATTGGCAGGGCAATAGGGCAAAAGCATCACACAGTTCTTCTCCCTAAATTCCCTTTCCCCTCTGAGTCTCATTCACTCAATTGCGTTCTGACACCAACACACACACGCACCAGTTAGGCCTGAAAAAAGAAATGCCTATAAAAACGTATCTAACTGATGAGATACACAAGCTACATTCCTTGCCAAATGACAGTTATCACAAATTCAAAATCGACTGGTTGATTAAAGTAGGCAAATGTGTGTTCCAACAACGAGCTGCAGTTTTGTAATAATTACGTCCCATCGATTTTCCGCTTACGCTACTTAGCGAACTGCTAGTGCCATTTAGAGTTGGTAAGCCTAGGCCAGTGGTCAGAAAGCTTAAGACCACGGAGTGAAAATGCAAGCTGAGAACTAACGCTCAGATTATTATAATACATTTTTTACACAACTTAAACATAAGCCTAAGCAACATTAGCCAATTAAAAACAGAACTGTAGCATTGAGGTTTGTGCAGTAAGTGATATCCCCAATACGTTATCAAGAAGACAGTAATCTCAGCAGGCGCGCTTGTTTGTAGAAGACTATTGTTTCTTTTTGGTTGTGCCCTGCAAATACACATGTACAAATGGAACACTAGAGTCAAAGCAAATTTAACATTTGTCTTTAAGACAATTTCACTTGCCCGGGCATACACAAAGCACATTCTACCAAATAATTTTACAGTATATTAAAATAAATGGTACACTTAACTTGTCACAGACCAAGTGTGCTATGTTATCTCATGAGAAAAGCTAACAAATAGCATTTTTGAGAAAGTTTAAAGCGCAAGTTTTGTAAGTATAGACCTCCAGAGACTAATCCTTTTCAGTGTAGATGTGATGCGTATGTGGATTACGACCGTAGCATAGGCCAACACACTGATTTTATCAGGACAAGTCTGGGAGAGTCTGTCGTTGTTTCAATATGGATGCGTTATCACTTATTCTGTTGCTATTATCTTGAGCACATATTCTCTTCAATTAGTCCTCTTGATGATATCAAAAACTACATCAAAGGAGGACAAACGCTCTAGTGAATATAAGGAGCTAGTAGGCTAAACACGATTATTTCTCCCTGGTCTGTTTTTTGGCAAGCTAGTGCGAACTAATCCGCAGCATGCAGCTTCCTGCTGTTCAGATTCTGAATATATCCTGCATTATGCTGTCTGATAATACACAGGTCTGTTTACCCTCGCCAGGCTCACTTATTATTCCCATATCAAGCAGTAGACTACCGCAACACCGTTTCCTCTGCCATAGCCCCTCACATTAGTACCACAAACTGCCATGAACAAATGTGCAATTTGGAGTACACAATTCATTTAAAGCATTATTTAATCTGCAATTATTATACTTTCATTTATCCTGTTATGTATATTTTATATATATATATATATATTTTTTTTTAGCTAAATGCAAAGTATTATCATTCAAACTGTATGTAGGTACATCCCTGGCTGTCCGATAACCTGTCCTGGTGGTGTGGCTTGTCCTGCATTCTGTATTCAATCATCAAGTTTGCAGACGACACCACAGTATTAGGCCTGATTACCAACAATGACGAGACGGCCTACATGGAGGAGGTGAGGGACCTAGTGGCGTGATGCCAGGAAAATAACTTCTCCCTCAACGTCAACAAAACGAAGGAGCTGATCGTGGACTTCAGGAAACAGCAGAGGGAGCACGACCCTATCCACATCAACGGGACCGCAGTGGAGAAGGTAGAAAGCTTCGAGTTCCTCGGCGTACACATCACTGACAATTTGAAATGGTCCACCCACACAGATAGTGTGGTGAAGGCGCAACAGCTTTTGAGAGCATCCTATTGGGCTGTGTCCCCGCCTGGTACGGCAAATGCACCACTCGTAACCACAGGGCTCTCCAGTGGGTGGTGCAGTCTGCCCAACACATCGCGTGGTGCACACCGCCTGTCTTCCAGGACACCTACAGTACCCGATGTCACAGGAAGGCCAAAAAGATCATCAAGGACATAAACTACCCGAGCCACTGCCTGTTCACCCCGCTATCATCCAGAAGGCGAGGTCTGTACATGTGCATCAAAGCTGGGACCGAGAGACTGAAAAACAGCTTCTATCTCAAGGCCATCCCTGTTAAATAGCCATCACAAGCCAACCTCCACCCAGTACCCTGCCCTGAACCTTAGTCATTGTCACTACCCGGCTACCACCCAGTTATTCAACCCTGCACCTTAGAAGCTGCTGCCCTATGTACATAGACATGGAATCACTGGCCACTTTAATAATGGAACACTAGTCACTGCACCTGCAACTAGTCACTTTTATAGTGTTTACATCCTGTTTTACTCATCTCAAATGTATTTAACTCTATTTTAGTCAATGCCATTCTGAAATGTCCGTCCTAATATTTATATATTTCTTAATTCCATTCTTTTTGTTGTGTGTATTGTTGTGAATTGTTAGATACTACTGCACTGTTGGAGCTAGGAACACAAGCATTTCGCTACACCCGCAATAACATCTGCTAAATATGTGTATGTGACCAATAAAATGTTGATTTACCCAGAGTGCATTGAGTGAATGTTTAAAAAAAGATCTTGGTTCCTTTCTAAACATAGCAAGTGATTGTAAAGAGGACTCGGACCACAGGAATCTTGAAGTGAACTGGCAAGAGAGCCAAGTCCTCATTTTAATGCCAAGGGTAGTGTGAATCCAGAGAGAACGGAGGTCTTTAGCTTTTTTTCTTCACCCCAGAGTTCACTGAGATTGTTTCTTTTAAAGAGGAGTATAATGTGAAAACACCCTAATCAGCCCCTTTCTCCTGTGTCCCTACAGCGGAGGAGGTTGAGAGGCTGGCCGCAATGCGCTCTGAGTCCCTGGTCCCTGGCACGCACACCCCGCCCATCCGCCGCCGCAGCAAGTTTGCCACTCTGGGCCGTCTCCTCAAGCCCTGGAAGTGGAGGAAGAAGAAGAGTGAGAAGTTCAAGCAGACCTCTGCAGGTAAGGGCCCAAGATGTGAGCGCTTCTTAGATATTCTGCACACGGCCCTGGTTTGCCGCTAGCCTTGGTGTGAACTCCCCTGTCAATCTGACCTCTTCCCCTGTCAATTTACTGCCCTCGCCTGACTATCCACTGGACATGAAAAGATTGAAAGATGTCTTGGTGTTCTGAATCAGCTCCCTCACTCAGACTTTCCATTAGGTCAGTGAGGTGGAGAGCTCAACTCCTCTCTATATTTGGGTTCTTGCTCCTCCAGGCGCTACTGAAGATTTTGATGTTACCCCGCTTCTCTGTTCCCAAGAGTTTTCTTCCCTGAAGCTGTGCTGCGTAGTACTGGATTTTAATGGTGCTTTCTTTAGTGTTCACATTTCCTATTCATGCAGTTGATCATTCATCAGTCAGTTATTTTATTGAGATTGGCAATAATGCGATATGCACTTTTTTAATTTTTATTTGTTCACTTAAGGTGTTGAGGTCTTCTCTACTGTGACTGTCGCCTTCCCCTCCAGTGCTCTTAGCTTTGAGTCTGGTTTGTATTGCTGTCCCAACACTTTACTCTAGCCTCGGGAACTCCGACAGTCCAATGGCTCTGAGTGAAAGCTGAGACCTTGACTTTACGACTCCTCGCTCTCTTTCTGCTTTGTATGCATGGTGTGGACCGAATGTTTTTACGCCCAGATTTTTGCTTTTTCCCCTCTCTCCTGAGTGAAACGGAGCAGCAAAATTTAACACAATTTGTTGTCGTGTTAAATCAACGATAAAGCCCAATGAACAAGACTTCTCTCTCTATGTAGTATATTTTTGTTTAGTCTGTATAATGTAGTCGCCTCTATTGTATTTTTCTTGTCTCTATTGAATACATAATTTAAACATTCACAGTGTAGGTTGGGAAAAGTATGTGGCTAATGACTTCTCCAAAAGATAATTGAAGTCAGTCAGCTAACCTGGAGTCCGATCGATGAGATTGGAGATGTTGGTTAGAGCTGCCCAGCAATATAAAAAACACTCACAAAATTTGAGTTTGCTATTCACATTGCCTGATGTGTTGCCTGATGTGAACCATGCCTCGAACAAAAGATCTCAGAAGACCTAAGATTTGCATAAAGCTGGAAAGGGTTACAAAAGTATCTCTAAAAGCTTTGATGTTCATCAGTCCACAGTAAGACAAATTCTCTATAAATGGAGAAAGTTCAGCACTGTTGCTACTCTCCCTAGGAGTGGCCGTCCTGCAAAGATGACTGCACAGAGCACAGCGCAGAATGCTCAATGAGGTTAAGAAGAATCCTAGAGTGTCAGCTAAAGACTAACAGAAATCTCTGGAACATGCTAACATCTCTGAGTCTACGATATGTAAAACACTAAAAAAGAATGTTGTTCTTGGGAGGACACCACGGAAGAAGCCACTGTCCAAAAAAACCTTGCTGCACGTTTGAAGTTCGCAAAAGAGCACCTGGATGTTCCACAGCGCTACTGGCAAAATATTTGGCAAAATATTCTGTGGACAAACGAAACTAAAGTTGTTTGAAAGGAACACACAACACTGTGTGGAGAGAAAAAGGCACAGCACACCAACATCAAAACCTCATGCCAACTGTAAAGTATGGTGGAGGGAGAATCTTGGTTTGGGGCTGCTTTGCTGCCTCAGGGCCTGGACAGCTTGCTATCATCGAGAGAAATGAATTCCCAAGTTTATCAAGACATTTTGCAGGAGAATGTTAGGCTGTCCTCCAATTGAAGCTGAACAGAAGTTGGGTGACGCAACAGGACAACGACCCAAAACACAGTAGTAAATCAACAACATAATGGCTTCAACAGATGAAAATACGCCTTCTGGAGTGGCCCTGTCAGAGTCCTGACCTCAACCCGATTTGAGATGCTGTGGCATGACCTCGAGTGGTTCACACCAGACATCCCAAGAATATTGCTGAACTGAAACAGTTTTGTACAGAGGAATAGTTCAAAATTCCTCCTGACCGTTGTGCAGGTCTAATCCGCAGCTACAGGAAATGTTTGGTTGAGGTTATTGCTGCCAAAGGAAGGTCAACCAGTTATTAAATCTAAGGGTTCACATACTCCAACATACATGGTGTGTTCAATAAAGACATGAAAACGTATAATTATTTGTTGTTAGATTAAGCAGATTGTTTGTCTGTTGTTGTGACTTAGATGAAGCTCAAATTTTATGACCAATTTATGCAGAATTCCCGAAGCTCAAATTTTATGACCAATTTATGCAGAAATCCAGGGAATTCCAAAGGGTTCACATACTTTTTCTTGCCACTGTATTTAATGTATTTAACCTTTTATTTAACTACTTACATAGTAATGGAAATCTAGACACTGACTGTAGCCTATTATAATATTAACTCCTGCAGAATGAAGTGTTTCATGCAGTAAAATTATAAACCAAATGTTAGTTTTGTCTCAGGAACAGGCGTGGAGTGCATCTTGAAAGTGTGACTGTGCTTAGGGACCGTGGTGTGTAGCCTAAACATGCAAATCTTTTTAGCTACATAAAAACTGACATTTTCACTTCTCAACCACATTAAATATGCATCAAGACTAACTGAAATACTTTAGGTAACATGTTGGATAATTTTCACAGCTTTTACATTTCCTTAAAACTGGCCAAAAAACTGCATTTGGAAAGTTTGTGGTAAATCTCCCCGGTCCCTAAACCACCTCACTCTGGCAGAAATGAAAGGACTTTACTGATGTCAACTAGATTGTTGATGATGCCTTCATTCTATTGATTTATGATATTCTGGTGAGCACGGCTTTGAGTATTCTAGAGCATTAGTGGCAATATGTAACTTTGTGACCTGACCAAATTCACACGGAACTGTGAGTTTGAGCTCTATCATTCTACTTGAAAGCAAGTCTAAGAGATGGTATAACTGTTCTATGTATGCTATTTCTATGCTTCCTGTTAAGTAAAAAAAAAAAAAAATCCTTTCGGTGTGTACACCAGTTGAAACAATATTTTTGCTTATGGAAAATATTTCAGAGGTTTAGATGGTACAATGATTCTCTACACTATACTAGCTTATTTTTTTTTACAAACTGAAATTAGGCAAACTATTCAAGTTTTTCAGCAACCAGGAAATAGCAGCGCGATTACTGCGTAGTGCAACTATAAGGAATGAAAAAGAGAAGCCACGTGTATCTACAGTAATTTATATACAAGTTGACTAACAAATAGCCTGCCAAATGTCGGAAATTATAAGCATGGTTTTTGTTATTTAATTGCACCTCGTTTAAAAAAAACGTATGTTTATTCATGGTGACAGGGATACTCGTGAGCAGGATATCAAAGGTGTATGTAAATGGATGATCCTGAGTTAGACCTTAACCGGGATGTGAGCTTTTTTATCTGGAATACTATGTGCATGTAAATGTGGTCGTTGATTGTGCAGTAGTTAAACTGAAATATTGTGCTAAGCTTAGGTTTGCTCATTGGTCAAGGCCGGTCAAATGTTATCCTTACTGAACATGACTCCTTGTTTGGCTTGGCTGTTTTTCTCTTCTGGTGATTGTTTCATGATGTTTATCATTGTGACTCTGACGGCAGGCAGGAAGCAGACCAGCTGCTGGGCGTGCAGATGTTCCAGCCAGGTAATTGGATAATGTGAATGTGCACAAGAGGATTATTTATTCTAGTCAGGCAGGGGGGCTTTACTCATAACTCTAGGAGTGAGCTAGCAACAGTACTCTGAATACTGAGAGAACTGACAGCTGTGCCTCCTGCCCTATTCCCTGTCTGTCAGGTAGTCTAGTGATCTTATGGAACAGAACACCATAGGAACTAGAGGTTCATGGATCAGTCTTCATTCCCTGGGGGGCGGGGCACTAATCTGACCACTCCTAGGTTTGTATTTAATGTAGCCTATTTTTTAAATATTTTTTTAAAGATTCCTTTTGATTTTGAATGCCATTGAAAATACAGTAAAAATATGCAGATTATTTTGGATTCCTTTTGTTTTTCATGTTATGTAGCTAGACCTTATTTAAAAATGCTGTATGCACCATGATAATTGTTGGGTTTAGGCTCCGGATGGGCAGCGGTCCTCAAGCTGCATTTTAATAAATCATTAGAATAATTTATACCTGTTCTAAAAAAGAAAAGGGTAACGAAAGGTAATGCCACCAGATGCCATAACAGCCACACACTGCTTTGTCACTTGTGTACAAAAACCCTCTCTAGCTTTCCCTAAACAGATGCTTGACTCCAGATGTGAGCACCACAACATCTCTGACACGGCATGGAAGTTTTTCAGTGGTTTTGTGAGGCTAACTGGTGAGTGAATTGCCTCGCTAAAAGCCTCCCATTGCATATCCCATGCCTGGGGCTTGGTACTGTAGAGAATGTTCTGCCTCTCCTCTATCTGGGTCAATTCACAGCAGAATAGATTTCTCTCTAAAACTAAGCGTAGCATTTGCAAGTCGATGCCAGTTTAATTTAATATGCTCCGAGACGAGTCCTTCCAATGACTTCATAATCTGCTCATCTCGGTGCAGATCACGGGTAGTTAGTTTAGCCATGATCGTCAAGGTTTACTGTGAACGGACTGTGGAAAGAATAACTCTGACTTCACATTGTCACTTTTTCAAGCTCTTGGTTTGAACCAACTCGCACACTATTACTGTTGAATATCAGTTTTTAATACAGTTTCTGGAACCGAGTGACAAGTGGTGATTTTGTAGTTTGACGTTTTCTGTGAACACTGAATAGTTTATTTCTAAGTGTACAGTAATATTCTTTCCGTTCCCGTTTTCTAGAACCAAATGTTTTGAGACAAACCTGAAGACGTAGCTGGCCGAGGTTTAGTCCGAATCAGTGGAATTTTTGCATAACTGCGCATATCGCTACGCAAGCTGTTATGTCATAAACCTTTTTGGTAATTACTCCCCCCCTCCTCCCTTGATCACATTTTAAATGTAATCTCAGAAAGCGTTTTGACATTCTCACACACAACCCGATTTACCTTCAATATTCAGCTGCTTGGAATCATGGGAAATATTTTGTGAAGCATGTTTGCTCCTTGTCTGTTTTCATTTTATAAACTCAAATCATGCTAATCAGAGTAACAATGTATCTGTTGTGTTAAATGTAGCAGTTTGATAGAATTTAGATGAGGCTTAAAGTGAATCTTCTCTGACAAACTAAGATATATTTATATATATATATTTAGGTTTGAGGCTTAATTAAAAAGAAAGCATCATGGTGACCACCAGTCTCTACCAATAATCTCAGTTGTAACACTCCTAGCCTCGCAGCAGTGCGGCAATACCTCTGTGATTTTCATTCTTGGCTGTTACAAATGTGATCTCGTGATTTGCCACAGCTGCCATTACAGAATCATTATCATTTGATTGGCCAGCTTGTGACCGACGTTGTGAATTAGACGGAGGGACTTGATTGGTGCATTATTGAAATGAGGCCATTTGGACCCAAACGGCCTGCTCCTCCCTCAGCCATATCCTCCACACACCAGGAGAGTGGAGGGAGGTATTGATCTACTCCACACACTCCCATCATTGAAACTGGCTAACTTCCTCTTGGGTATATACAGTATAGGGTGGGAGGAAGTTTATTTTTATTTTTCTAACATTGCTTTCCTACTCCTCTGCCTGGCTGCTGTACTATTATGTAGGTGGAGATCCTTCTCATGGCATTTTATTTTTGTACAGCAGTCCATTTCTGCAAAATGGCATATTTTTGCACACTACCCAAATTCCATTTCTCCTGAGGCTCCAGTAGAGGTGACTCTTTCTGCACGGTGTAGGGCTGTTTTGATCCCGTCTACTTGCCAAACTATCTCTGCGGCAGCCAACCCGTGGCTTCCAGCCCAACCAGTTTCGCTGGGTAGCCTTTGAAGTTTGGATGGTGTATTAGATATCTGGATGTCCTGGAGGAGCTCATAATGAAACATAAGGTTACGGTAACTTTATTCAACGTGACATTTTAGAACACCTGGGTTCACGCTGACTGGCTGCACTAGAGGCTCTCAACAGTTTCTGACATTTTAAAATCATTCTCATGTGTGCCTTCCCTTTTGAGTTTAAGCCATTAGTTATAATCCACACAGTGTATTGACTGAGCGGAGGGGTTGGAGGGGGGCCCCCTGTGGAGGGGATTGAGGGACCAAGCTGTTTTGTGTTCTAATAATTTTGGTGAACGTCCATTAGCATTGGCCCTGGCCCCTACTGTCGAAAGAGTTGCAGGCGGCTCCTTAGTCCACTCACATGTGCACACACCACATTTGCATGCACACGTACTATACGTTTGAGTACACACACACACACAGTATTCTCACTTGATCAAGAGCTGGTGGTCTGCAGGGAGAATGTTGCGCAGTGTGCTACTCAAGTGTTCTTGCTGATCCTCATTTCACATTCTTAATTGGTTCCTTTGCAGGGGTAGATTTTGAAATGACTAACGTGATGCTGAACTGCCTCGGTTCAGCCCAGCGATAGATAATGTCCCTCAACTGCTGAGATCTAAATATAGAAGGGTTAGCTTTGGGATATGCCTGCTTGACATGCTCATACATAATGCATTACTTTGGGAGGTGTTGCATTGCTTTTATATTATTCTCTTTCATTATTACAAATGAGGTTAAGATCTTCCTTCATGCCTTTGAAGAAATACCTTGAGTACTTTCCAACTGAATTATGTTAGACAGTTTTTTTTTTTTTTACACATTTGACTAATCCCTAAATTCTTCTGCTTGATTTTGATGGGCAGTTGGGCATCGATTCATAATATTTTAGACTACGTGAAGGCGATGTGAAACTGAGTGTGTTAACATTTTTGCACCCATCCCTCATGTCACCCGTGTCCCTATGGTGAATGCATGACCTCTTGGGAACGTAGTGTGACGCACTGTACCCATGATGGCCAGTGCCAGTGACGTGTGTGTTCAGTCCCAAGTGTGCAGATCAGTGTTGGGAGCCAAGTGAACACATTATGGAAATTACCAGGGGAAAATTGCCAATATTAACTAATTGATGATGTGGGTGATCCAACATAATCCTCATGCTTGTTTTTCTAATCTTATGATTAGCTCTACAACAGGGATCACCAACTAGATTTAGCTGCAGGAGAATTTTTATTTAATTAAAATACATTTTAAAAGTGGATTGTCAGGAGGCCGGAACATAATTACAAATAATTTTGTAGACTGCAAATTGAGCTCAAGAAGGCCAAACAGATATTTTTGACTAAAACATAAATAATTTCAAACCTTGCTTAACATGTGTATATGATCATATACAGTGTCTTCAGAAAGTAGTCCTACCACTTGACATACTCCACATTTTGTTACAGCCTGGATTCAAAATGGATTCAAGTGATTTTTTTTCTTCTCACCCGTCTACACACTATCCCATAATGACAGTGAAAACATGTTTTTAGACATTTTTGCAAATGTATTAAATGAAATACAGAGATCTAATTTACATAATTATTCACACCCCTGAATCAATACTTTGTAGAATCACCTTTGGTAGCCACTACAGCTGTCTTTCTTGGTAAGTTTCTAAGTGCTTTGCACACCAGGGCTGTACAATTATATACACTGCTCAAAAAAATAAAGGGAACACTTAAACTACACAATGTAACTCCAAGTCAATCACACTTCTGTGAAATCAAACTGTCCACTTAGGAAGCAACACTGATTGACAATAAATTTCACATGCTGTTGTGCAAATGGAATAGACAAAAGGTGGAAATTATAGGCAATTAATAAGACACCCCCAAAAAAGGAATGGTTCTGCAGGTGGTGACCACACACCACTTCTCAGTTCCTATGCTTCCTGGCTGATGTTTTGGTCACTTTTGAATGCTGGCGGTGCTTTCACTCTAGTGGTAGCATGAGACGGAGTCTACAACCCACACAAGTGGCTCAGGTAGTGCAGTTCATCCAGGAATGCACATCAATGCGAGCTGTGGCAAAAAGGTTTGTTGTGTCTGTCAGCGTAGTGTCCAGAGCATGGAGGCGCTACCAGGAGACAGGCCAGTACATCAGGAGACCTGGAGGAGGCCGTAGGAGGGCAACAACCCAGCAGCAGGACCGCTACCTCCGCCTTTGTGCAAGGAGGTGCACTGCCAGAGCCCCGCAAAATGACCTCCAGCAGGCCACAAATGTGCATGTGTCTGCTCAAACGGTCAGAAACAGACTCCATGACGGTGGTATGAGGGCCCGACGTCCACAGGTGGGGGTTGTGCTTACAGCCCAACATCGTGCAGGACGTTTGGCATTTGTCAGAGAACACCAAGATTGGCAAATTCGCCACTGGCGCCCTGTGCTCTTCACAGATGAAAGCAGGTTCACACTGAGCACGTGACAGAGTCTGGAGACGCCGTGGAGAACGTTCTGCTGCCTGCAACATCCTCCAGCATGACCGGTTTGGCGGTGGGTCAGTCATGGTGTGGGGTGGCATTTCTTTGTGGGGCCGCACAGCCCTCCATGTGCTCACCAGAGGTAGCCTGACTGCCATTAGGTACCGAGATGAGATCCTCAGACCCCTTGTGAGACCATATGCTGACACATGCACATTTGTGGCCTGCTGGAGGTCATTTTGCAGGGCTCTGGCAGTGCACCTCCTTGCACAAAGGCGGAGGTAGCGGTCCTGCTGCTGGGTTGTTGCCCTCCTACGGCCTCCTCCAGGTCTCCTGATGTACTGGCCTGTCTCCTGGTAGCGCCTCCATGCTCTGGACACTACGCTGACAGACACAACAAACCTTTTTGCCACAGCTCGCATTGATGTGCATTCCTGGATGAACTGCACTACCTGAGCAACTTGTGTGGGTTGTAGACTCCGTCTCATGCTACCACTAGAGTGAAAGCACCGCCAGCATTCAAAAGTGACCAAAACATCAGCCAGGAAGCATAGGAACTGAGAAGTGGTGTGTGGTCACCACCTGCAGAACCATTCCTTTTTTGGGGGTGTCTTACTAATTGCCTATAATTTCCACCTTTTGTCTATTCCATTTGCGCAACAGCATGTGAAATCTATTGTCAATCAGTGTTGCTTCCTAAGTGGACAGTTTGATTTCACAGAAGTGTGATTGACTTGGAGTTACATTGTGTTGTTTAAGTGTTCCCTTTATTTTTTGAGCAGTGTATATTTTTGTATAATTTTTCAAGCTCTGTCATAGGTTGTTGACCATTGCTAGACAGCAATTTACATTTCTTGGCATAGATTTTCAAACAGATTTAAGTCAAAACTGTAACTCCGGAACATTCATTGTCTTCTTGGTAAGCAACTCCAATTTAGGTTTGGCCTTGTTTTAGGTTATTGTCCTGCTGAAAAGTGAATTCATTTCCCAGTGTCTGGTGGAAAGCATACTGAACCAGATTTTCGTCTAGGATTTTTCCTGTGCTTAGTTCCATTCCGTAAAAAAATGTCCATCTAAAAAAAACTCCCCAGGCCTTAACGATTACAAGCATACTCATAACATGATGCAGCCACAACTATGCTTGTAAATATTGAGTGATTTACCCCAAACAGAACACTTTGTATTCATTTTTTGTAGTATTACTTTAGTGCCTTGTTGCAAACAGGATGCATGTTTTGGAATATTTGTATTCTGTACAAGTATGTGGAGTAACTACAATGTTGAGCCATCACCATTAAACTAACTGTTTTTAAAGTCACCATTGGCCAAATCCCTGAGCGGTTTCCTTCCCCTCCAGCAACTGAGTTAGGAAGGACGCCTGTATCTTTGTAGTGACTGGGTGTATTGATACACCATCCAAAGTGTAATTTAATAACTACATCATGTTCAAAGGGATATTCAATGTCTGCTTTTTTAATTTTTACCCATCCACCAACAACCTCGCTGGTCTTTGTGGTTGAATCTGTTTTGATATTCACTTCTCAACTGAGGGACCTTACAGATAATTATGTGTGGGATACAGAGATTAAGTAGTCATATTCCACACGGTGAGTCCATGCAACTTATGTGACTTGTTAAGAAATGTTTTACTCCTGAACATATTTAGGCTTGCCATAACAAAGGGGTTGAGTACGTATTGACTCAAGACATTTTCAGCTTTTCATTTATGAATTTCGCAAACATTTTGAAAAACATAATTCCACTTTGACATTATGGGGAATTGTGTGTAGGCCAGTGACAAAAAAATGTAATCAATTTTTACATTTAGGCTGTAACACAACAAAATGTGTAAAAAGTCAAGGGGTGTGACTACTTTCTGAAGGCCGTGTACCTCTATGCGTGGGAATATTTTGGAACGGATTTCCTAAATAAAAATCACTTGGTGCTGATTTGCATTTTATTTATATATACATTTTATAAACAATACAAATAAAACACTTGTTCTGAGCAAAATATTTTTTTTTACATGGGGGGGCCAAAAAGTTGGGGAAACACGCACTACAACAACCTTAATCAAGGATTACCGTGTAGGTTTGATATTGACGATGTTTTTCCATACACGAATGCTCCTGCACACGCAACTGCATCTGCACCATTGATATGATTTCATGTTTACATGATTTAACAATCCTCATGTTTTCTCCCATGTTTTTCCTTCAGCGTTGGAGAGGAAGATGTCGGTAAGGCAAAGCAGAGAGGAGCTGATTAAGAGAGGCGTGCTGAAGGAGATCTTTGAGAAAGGTGAGATGCTTTCCTCCTTATCAAAAATTAAAAGGATCAAATTAATTTAATCCTGTGCCCCTAAAATGTTTTGCTTATCAATGTTTTGTCATCCTACAGTAATTAAAAAAAAAAATGTATTTATTGCATGTTCTGCTCAGCTAAATGCAAATTGCATTACTTTCAGAAAGTCATTCATCCACTTTCTAGTTTAAGGCTTTTTTCTTGACTCCTAAAAGTGCATTGAAATCAGTTAGTGATTTGTGTGTGTGGCTTGGAGACACCAGTTAATCCTCTCACTCAAACGCTTTGTAATTGTTTTTTATTTTTTTATGTTGCACCTACCCCCAAAATGTTTTATGATTCTTCTTACTATGTTACTAAATGTGTCCAGAGTATTTTTATTTTATTTTATTGACAAATGCTGTGAAAAGTGCATTAAATGTAGAATTCAGTCATTCATCCATGATCCATTCATTTGAATCCTTAAGGGTCTATTGACCACCCGTGCATCAACCTAGGTAACATTATAAAAATACATTTTAAAAAATGGTCCCAGAAATTGGTCTTCTCAAAAACACCGAATGATTTGGCCGACAAACTAATATGACCACTCTATGGAAAGATGCTACCATGATTAGGGATAGTCCTGAATGAATCGTGAATAATGCTGAGTAAGAAAGATGCATAAATATCATACACCACCCCCCCCCCCCCCAGAAAAGAATGCTAACCTCGCTTATTTTTGTAATGGCCCACAGGTTATTTTATTTGGCCCACCAAGTTCTGAGCAAAAAATGTTGTTTATGTTTTACATAAGACTAAAAACACCAGCAAATCAGCTCCAAGGATGTTCATTTTTGAAATCTTTTCCAAAGTACTCCCAAACATAAGAGCGAGACAGTGCCTTCAAAGTATTCACACCCCTTGACTTTTTCCACATTTTGTTGTTACAGCGTGAATTTAAAGGAATTACAATAACGGGAGGTCCTTGGCCACATATTCCCTGATTTTCATTGTGGTCTCCTTTTTTGCATCAAATGTTGTGCTCGGAAAAAGAATAGGCTAGGTGCAGCTGGTGCGCGTCAATTAACTCATTCAGTGCAGGGGTGTAGTGCTGCCAGAGCGCACTGGAGACACTCTGCCACATCTCACACGGTGGTGCACATTTAGGAAAGATAGGTCAAAGCTCACTCAGTCTTGGAAGATCACATAATGATTAATTCATTTTCTATATAATGGTACTGTTACAAACACCACCTAATTTCTTATGATATTTAGGATATTTTGATGACTAGTCCAACCCCAAAAAAATCTCATGAGGCCAAAACTCAACAGCGTGCGAATGTCGGCTACTAGACTGAATGTGGTTTGATTGAAACAAAATACAGGAAGGCTATATAGTGTCTTAATAACCTCTTAAAAAATCATACCCTTTAAAAAAAAGAATGCCTAAAATGACAGCCAAATCGAACTGCCTGTAGTTCAGGACCTGAAGCAAGGATATGCATATTTTTGATACCATTTGAAAGGAAAGACTTTTGAAGTTATTGGAAATGTGAAATTAATGTAGGAGAATATAACACACATTTAGATCTGGTTAAAGGTGATACAAACAAAAAGTCATGTTATCTATATTCTTTTTGTTCCATCTTTGAAATGCAAGAGAAAGGCCATAATGTAATATTGCAGTTTAGGCGCAATTTAGATTTTGCAGTGTGTCCAAAGTTTCAGATTGATCCAGTGAAGTGTTGCAGTACTGGACAATATGTTGGATCAAGTGTGCCGAATTGGTCAATTGATACATTTTCAGGTACATAACTATAGAACATACATTTTGTATTACTATATCATTTTTAAGTTTACACACTCCCAGGAATGTCATACACGATGGATCATTAGCTTATACACTAACTTTCACACATCTAGATGGCGGGATGGGTGTGGAGCCAGAGACAGCAGGGATTCAAACTGTAGAGCCCAATTCCTACATTTGAATATAAACATTGTTTTATCAAACCAACTATGCTACATTTTATCTCTGGGACCCTCAGGATGACAAATCGGAGTAAGATTACTGAATGTAAGTACATTATTTACCTTCAGAGGTGAATGTATCAAACAAGCCCATATAAGACATGTCTATGTCCGGAAAAGATGGCTGCTAATCACATTAGCGCACGTTAGCGCAACCGTCCCGGTATAGGGACACAATCCCGTAGAGGTTTTAACAACAGCTGCTCCAATTTGCTCACTAAACAGTTATTCAATTGCAGGAAGATCTAAATGCATATTCCAGGGTGTCCTGCAAAATCATCCTCTTGTCCTGTATTTGGTTATTTTAAATGTGGTCACCCTACCAGCATGAGTGAGGGGAAAATAAATAACCTGCGGGAAAGTGGCCTGCATCAATTATTCCAGTGCATATGCTGACATGTATTTTTGCCCCTGTTCCTGCCCATTTGATATTGGGCCATTCTAAATCAAAACTAATTTGACATAATAAAGACAATATTAAATTGAGAATAGTCTCGTTACTTTATGAGAGAACAGTGTGTGCAGCTTGAGGCAAGGAACAGTGCGCAAGCATTTTTCGCGACTTTCTCAAATCCTATAGTCTCATCATGCAGGCCATAAGCTATACGTTTTGATTTCTAAGACATTCTAAGTTTGCATCATTCATAACTAAAGTTGCCACATAACTATAAATCTTGTGAATAGGACCTATTAGGTCATGGTCATAGCCACTTCATATGCTTTTGCATTTGCTCTGGAATGGGGAAAAATATATATATATATTTTTTCAGCTAATTTCAATTATTCATTTTTTGCTATAAAATAATGGCACATTTACTTTTATATCTTGTCTGCAAAATTAACACGCCAATGGGATGGCGCATAGCCAGATAGCATACAGTAGGCCAACTCATATTCTTCCTATCATGTTTCATTAGACCTGCCTAAAATAACTCATGGATTTATTGTGATGGTGTATATTAAATAGATTTTATTAGACATTTTAAATTTTTTATGTAGATGTTCCAAAGGCGTGCATCAGTGCCTTGTATGTGTGGAGGACTGAAGAGCCTAAAGGTGTTTATGTTCAAGGTCAATTACCATGAGACTGCCAGTCTTTTGCATGACAATAACTGACTAACACATTTTCATTACCACCACAGCCCTATTTGTGCGTCTAACTTTCCCACTCACCATTATTCACTCAGGACTATCCATAATCATGGTAGCATCTTTCCATAGAGTGGTCATTATTAGTTTGTAGTCTAAACCATTCGGACGGTACAGACGATAAAATTAAATTTGGTTGGCACCGGTATGGATGGGCAACTCAGTCCTTGGGAGCCAGAGTGATGGCACACCTTTTTCCCCATCCCTAGCAAACACAGCTGCTTAAACGAATTTCATTCTAAACTGAAGATCATGATTTAGTTGATAATTGGAGTCCGGTGTGTTAGCTAGGGCAAAAGTGTGACACCAATCAGGCCCTCGAGGACTGGCGTTGCCCACCCCTGGGTTAGCATGTCTTGGGGGTATGATATTTGTGCATCTAAATTTCTCACTCATCATTATTCAGGATTCATTCAGGACTGTCCATAATCATGGTAGAATCCACATTCATGTAGAAGGGTTTAGAAGCATTCTCATTTAAAATAAACTTGACTCCAAAATGACACTACATTAATTACAATTTCTATTGGGCACGAAATAATCGGAAACATGAATGATATAAAATAAATGTATAGCCTGTTTTCATACTCACCCTTCCTTTGTAATGATGGCATTTGGGAATTGGAATAAGTGAAACAGGATTGTCTGATCGCTCTCAAACCTTGTCCTTTTATTGGAGCAATGGTTCCTCAAGTCTGATTTTGCTCACGTGCTGTAGTAGGATTACTCATTTGCATTCAAGCTTTTGTGGTCCTTTTAGAAACAACTCTCTTACCTGACAATGTCCATAAAGAAAAGTATTTTGAAACAGTCAACCAAGGAAAGTTTACTACTGCTATCAAGTTATGGTTTCAAAGGGGTATTTTCTCATCTGAGGGCCCAGATGAGGCCCCATGTGTTAGACATCAGTCTCTCTCTATGGAATTTCCCAGCTACACGTCCATGGACCTCATGCAGCCAGCCTGCCACAATCGTCATTATGCAACCGTTTCATAATTTTCTTTTGACGTGGTGAGGAATTGGTCCATGGGAAGCTGTCAGACTCCACTGTTTGAACATCTCTTAGAGTATCTTCACTTAAGAATGAGTCATTCTTTCCTCGCCGTCGTTGCTAGCGGGAGGCGACCTCTTGATGCGAAAGGAACAAGGAGCTGTGGTGCATTTGAGTTTCACAGCAGGATCTGATGGGTGCAAAACACACCTGTCTAGGAGGATTGATTTGTGCGTGTGTGTGTATATACACAGTGCATTTGGAAAGTATTCAGACCCCTTAACTTTTTCCACATTTTGTTAAATCTACACACAATATCCCATAATGACAAGGAATAAACAGGTTTTTATAAATGTTTGCACATTTATAAAAAAAAACAGATCACATTACATAAGGATTGAGACCTATTACTCAGTACATTGATGACACACCTTTGGCAGAGATTACAGCCTTGTCTTCTTGGGTATGACGCTACAAGCTTGGCACACCTGTATTTGGGGAGTTTCTCCCATCCTTCTCTGCAGATCCTCTCAAGCTCTATCAGGTTGGATGGGGAGCGTTGCTGCACAGCTATTTTCAGGTTTCTCCAGAGATGTTTGATCGGGTTCAGGTCCGGGCTCTGCCTCGGCACTCAGACATTCAGATACTTGTCCCGAAGCCACTTCTGCATTGGCTTGGCTGTGTGCTTAGGGTCATTGTCCTGTTGGAAGGTGAACCTTCACCCCTGTCTGAGGTCCTGAGTGCTCTGGAGCAGGTTTTCATCAAGGTTCTCTCTGTACTTTCATCCGTTCATCTTTGCTTCAATCCTGACTTGTCTCCCAGTCCCTGCCGCTGAAAAGCATCTCCACAACATGATGCTGCCATGCTTCACTGTGGGATGGTGCCAGGTTTCCTCCAGATGTGACACTTGGCATTCAGACCTAAGAGTTCAAACTCCAAGTGGGCTGTTGTACCTTTTACTGAGGAGTGGCTTCCGTCTGGCCATTCTACCGTAAAGGCCTGATTTGGTGGAGTGCTGCAGAGATGGTTGTCCTTCTGGAAGGTTCTCCCATCTCCAGAGGAACTCTGTAAGAGTTACCATCGGGTTCTTGGTCACCTCCCTGATCAAATCCATTATTTCCCGATTGCTTGTCTGTGGCCATCTATTGGAAGAGTCTTGGTGTGTCCAAACTTCTTCCATTTAAGAATGATTGAGACCACCGTGTCCTTGGGGACCTTCAATGCTGCAGAAATGTTTTTGTACCTTTCCTCAGATCTGTGCCTCGACACAATCCTGTCTCGGAGCTCTATGGACAATTCCTTCGACCTCATGGCTTGGTTTTTGCTCTGACATGCACTGCGGGACCTTATATAGACAGATGTGTGCCTTTCCAAATCATGTCCAATCAATTGAATTTACCACAGGTGGACTCCAATCAAGTTGTAAAAACACCTCAAAGATGCTCATGGAAACAGGATGCACCTGAGCTCAATTTCGATTCTCTTAGCAAAAGGTCTGAATATTTATGTAAATAATGTTTTTCTGTGTATTTTACATTTTTTATATTTGCAAACATTTCAAAGTTTTTTGCTTGGTCATTATGGGGTATTATGTGTAGATTGAGGGGAAAAAATATTTAATCCATTTTATATTTAGGCTGTAACGTTACAAAATGTGGAAAAAGTCAAGGTCTGAATACTTTCTGAATGCACTGTGTGTGTTTGTATCACGCAACCATATCCTTCTCATGAATGATGCAGCACCTAATTTCTCTTCACCTTTATAGACCTTCATTTCCATTTCATCTGTACATTATGTTCATGATTTGTTTGTCTCTCCAGCAACCGTGGAGTTCCGATCCTCGATGGAGGGCGGAGTCTGTACTCAGGATCCCTCTAGTATGAAGTCGTCTATGGTCCTTCCTTCAAAGAAATCTGTTGGTTTCCTCTGCAACGTTCAGGACAATGCCGCCAAGCCCCCCATGTACCACAAACAGCCCCCTGCGCTCCCCCCCAAACCTTTCAACAGGATTCCCAACTACAGCACAGGTAAGCGTACATACACCAGCAGCCCTGCCACTGATGCCCCTTGTATCAGACTTATACAAACGCACTTAATGTGCCAAAAACGTAGAGCTGGGCGACATGAAAAAAATCCATATTGCGATTAAATTAATTGATGCGAGAACAATACCTTTATGAAAGTGCACTAGTTCTTTTTACATTTTTTATTACCCTTTAAACTACTACTAGTTTGATTTATTGTCGCCATCAATTCTCCCATTAGCAATCCCCCATATAGCAAACGTATTTCATTTCAAACGTCACATTTCTGTCGTACAGGCTACTTATTGCAATGAACGATATTAGCAAAATGCCTGTGATAAGTGGTCAGTGTAGATTTAATTTTCATCTCAGCTCCACAAAGACAACCCCGCAAAGATTTGCTTATCCTCTTCAACGAAGAGAAAGTGGACTGGACAGAGTCACAAGCGCTTCTTGTAATTGTCTCTCCCCTGAGGGTGTTGAAGGACGACCACATGTCTTCATCTAAGGCTCAGACCTGTCAGCAACGGGGACATGGGGACAAGTGTTTTATATACAGTATAATCATGTTTGGCACTCCGCACATTGATTACCAAGATTAAAGATTGACTGAACTGGCCAAGGGTTTACGGTACAGAGCTCTGAGACGGAGACGCATTGAACGTTTGTTTGGGCAGTTACGTAGTTGAATAATCCTAAACATATTGTCTGTGGACACGTGCACATGCACGCACACTGTGTCTATGCGGATGGAGAGATTAGTGTCATTAAGTCCCAGTGTAGCCAGGTCAGCTGTACTCAGGCCCTGACAGACAATCTGTTAGTCAGCTAGAAGTGGTAATAGCCTAATCTAATTCTCCCTGCTCAAGTCCGGGCCTTCTACTGTACATGGTCATGTCTGTCCACTGTATCGGACTGCTGCCCGAGTCTTACAATATGGCCAAGAGCAGGTCACATGTCCAGGAAACTCATGCATGGGCCTAATTATACTCAACAATTAACGGCTTTGAAAAAGTAACATGTCAAAGTCCCTGCACTAATTCAGAAAAAAGTGGCCTTGACGTTTACCTGTTTCCGTCTCTTTTCTTTCTCTACCCATCTCTCTCTTTCCAGACTCTTGCCAGCAGATGAAGCTGTCCTGTATGCCAGGCCAGGGAGGGAAGCTCTCTCCTCCTCTACCTCCCAAGAAGGTTATGATCTGTGTGCCTCAAGGGGGAATGGACAGCTCCTCTCCCTCCCCCCTCGGCACTTTCTCCCAGCAGAAGTGTCCCCCTCCACAGGGTCACCCCCAGGGCCACCCCCCCCACCACAGCCCTCTGCTGCCCTCGCAGCTCACAGCCCTGACCAACCTCCACCAGTGCCTCCTGGGAGGTGGGAACCACCATAACCACGGGCACACCCACAACCATGGCCACAGCCACCCGCTCCAGCTGCAATACGGATCCATGCAAGGCCACACCCCCAGCCGCATCATCGAGGAGCTCAACAAGACGCTGGCCTTCAACCTGCAGAGGCTGGAGAAGTGAGTTGTTGTATACACCGTATTAAATAAAACTGTAATTGATGTATCTATATGGTTGTATAGCAGGTAGAAATGAATAGTTTTGAGATGACACAACTTTATAATGGGAGTTGAGTGAAACATCAGTTCTATTTCAAAATAAAAAATGATACTTATTTTCAATGCATGTTCAGTGTAGCAGGTCCAGCTGGTTTGTAGTTCAGGTCACCCCTGCCTTGTGATATTGGGGTCAGGCTGCCACCATGTGGCTCTGCTGTAGATGTCTGACCCAGCTCGCCCTGTCCTACTGATACAGCGTGGCCCACTTTGACAGCAGTCTGTGTGTGCACCATGGCACCCGGATCTCTTCCAAAGGAAAACCTGGCACAGCATGTCCTGTTCTCTACCCTACCAGACATTGTAAAATGGAATACAGAGAAATGTATTGGTAAATTGAACATGTCATTTCTCTACAGCTTATGTAACATTTGGTTGCCGAAATCTAAAAATAGGACAAAAAAATAAAAAACTCGACAAGAATCAATCTGTCAGCCATTCTTCATCGCCCCCATCTTTCAATTGAGATGACTTGAAACGGAACATATCGCATGTGTAGAGGGGTAGATTAGAAGCGCTAGGTACCTTTTTAATTATTCAGGTAGACTATGTATGCATGAGTACAATACAGCCTCACAACAGGGGTCCTCTATTATATATATCCCCACAAGGAAAACAATATATATATATATATATATATATATATATTACACACACACACACACACACACGTTTGTTTTACTATCCTTGTGGGGACCAAATAATTGATTCCCATTCAAAATCCTTTTTTCCCTAAACTTAATTGTAAACCTAACATCTGAGCCTAAAATAGCTGTTTTCCTTGTGGGGAAAATGTCCCCACTTGTCCTAATTTACCTTGTTTTACTATCCTTGTGAGGACTTGGGGTCCCTACAAGGATAGTAAAACATACACACCCTTCCTCCCTGGTCCTCTGATTACTTGTTTTGCGTGTCTCATGGTGAGCTGAACGGCCCTCAGTGGGCGCTCACAGCAGGGGCTTGTGGGTAGTCTGTGTGATATCCGTGTGGGCCGTATGATATGTTGATTTAAAACCCCAGTATGCAGCCAGTCCCTCGCACCGACCCAGTTAATTGACCACTTTGTTTGATTTGACCTGAATGGTCTGTGACATGAAGGATATGGGAAATCATCTCATGGTATGTAGACTGTGGCTGTCAGACTGAACTCCCAGCTAGGAACCTATGGCTCAGATAACCAGGAATGTGTGACTGTCTTACTAGCTCAATGGTTGCAAGTCAAGATGGACAATTTTGTGCTAATGGCCATGATCCAAAAATGGCTAGCTCATAGCCTCCGTCTCACACCGAGGTGCGTCAAGGTAATTCCAGCCAGACTTCCATTTCTCAGATGACTTACACAGGAGATGGGAATGAGTCAACCACTTGTAGAGTCATGGTCATAATGACTCGATAGCGCGTTGCATTTCTATAGCAACCATTAGATTCCCACGGGAACATGGGGAAGTGGTAGATGGGTGAGATTACTCTGAAGAAGATTATATCCATCATTATGACTCTCTTCTCCCTGCAGCAATGCAATGCATTCTGGTCAGTGTAGTCTGCTGGACAGAAGCCAGGTGCCCTCTGTGGTCATCGACGAGAGCAACAAGGAGAACATGCCCAACGAGTCCGACTACGAAGACCTACCCAGCATGTACAAAGATGAGGATGATAACGATGAATATGATGACGAGGATGATGATGATGATTCGCTCTTTACAAGTAAGGGGTTCATACACACACACACAGATAAAATGTAGTTCCCTAAGCCACAGGTTTTTTTTTTTTTTTTTTTTTTTTAAACTAGTGGCGTCTCTGCACTATAGGTACCCTGCTCTGGTCATTTCTTTGTATAACTCCTGTTGTCTGTGTGTAGGTACCCTGGCTCTGAAGGTGTTGAGGAAGGACTCTCTGGCCGTCAAGCTGAGTAATCGTCCATCTAAGAGTGAGCTGGAGGAGAAGAACATCCTGCCAATGCAGACTGACGAGGAGAGGCTGGAGTCCAGGCAGCAGATAGGCACCAAGCTCACACGGTGAGAGAGCTAGGGCACACAGACTGCACAGGCAGAACTCTCATAACGAGGTGGACCAGAGTCTTCTCAGTAGTGCAATTATCAGCCACAGACGGATAATGACTAAAACAGACTCAATTGTATTTCTGTAAGTAGAGAGCCATGCCCACTTTATATGTTAAATATCTTCATCATCCTTAATGTAGCACTAGTCTAAGTATGCCTCTTGTCTGCTGCAGTGAAGACTGGCAGCTCTGTGTTTTGAAAGGCGCGTCCATTTCTACTCTATAAGAGCTGTCAGGAAACTGTTAAACAATAAATATGGCACTTTGGCCCACTGGGAAAATGGTCTGACATCCCTTCTATCATAACTTGCTATGACTCATCTCAAACATTTTTTATTCTCCTTCCGTCTTTTTTTAATTTAAAAAAAACTTAAACCCGCCATCTCATTTAGAGGGGCGCTGAGAAATGAGCTGACGTCATTTCAGCAATGCATAATCTCGGTCTCTCTGTTCGCTCTCCCTCTTTTCTTCCCACGGCCTGCCGTCCTCCCTCGCGCACTGAATCACCACTGTGATATGTGTCAAGCCATTACCACCCCACTCCTCCTCACTCTCTCTGTACTGGCGGAACACGGTGGTTACACACACGCTAGCCGATCTCATGCAACCGCAGCAGTAACACACTCGATTCATTTATAATTTGAACATGGCAATAATACAGATGGGTTATTTTTAATCCAAGGAGAAAATAACATGGCCGTGCCGGCAGACAGAGGCTGTCTAAGGCACACTGTTATCATTAGTGCTTCCCTAATGATTTTATGGTTTTTGAATTTATGGTTTCAATGAATCTACCATCACTGAAATGGATGCTGGACCGAACTGTTCGGTTTGGACCGAACAGAACCTGCGAGTGGGGAGACAATGAGATGGTAGTGAATGAAAGGCTGGACAGAATGGAAAGGGGGGAGTAGAAGAGCGAGGAATGTGAGGAGAAGAAAGGGAACATTATGGTTTGATGTGAAAGAGAAGAGGCCGTACTCTGCTACTAATCCCTGCTGTGATTGGCACACGGTGTGGTGATTGGCACACGGTGTGGTGATTGCTGAAGGCCTTGTTATGTGGGAAGCAGCCGCAAGAGGAGAAGGAAAACGGAGTAAACTCTAAAAATGGACGTTACACTGAGAGTGGAGTGGATCTCTTGCGATATGGATATTGCACATGTCATTACATAACGACGTGAATTCCATTGAATTGTGCAGCCCTAGCGCTACCTTTGAGCAGGGGTCTTTTTTTTTCAAACCTTTTATTTAACCAGGTAGGACAGTTGAGAACAAGTTCTCATTTACAACTGCGACCTGGTCAAGATAAAGCAAAGCAGTGTGACAAAAACAACAGAGTTACACATAAACAAACCTACAGTCAATAACACAATAGAAAAATCTATGTACAGTGTGTGCAAATGTAGGGAGGTAAGGCAATAAATAGGCCATTGAGGCAAAATAATACAAATGTAGCATTAACACTGGAGTGATAGATGTGCAGATGATGATGTGCAAGTAGAGATACTGGGGTGCAGAAGAGCAAGAGGATAAATAACAATATGGGGATGAGGTAGTCGGGTGTGCTATTTACAGATTGGCTGTGTACTGTACATACAGGTACAGCTGCTCTGGCAGCTGATGCTTAATCATGGCTCTGGTCAAAAGTAGTGCACTATATAAGGAATAGGGTGCCATTTGGGACTCACACAGCATCAACTCCCAATTTCATGCTATTTTCCACATGCATTGTGCTCCTCTGTAGCAGGTCTCTTTGTGGCAGGCCAGTATAAATGGATGGTTATAATCCTGGAGGAGGTCAGTAGGACCTTAACCATCACATATTTTCTTCTCCTTATTCTGACGGAGACGAGGTTAAGATGTGTTAGACGGCATAATATATATATATATATATATATATATATATATTTTTTTTTTTTTATATATATATCTTTGGGGGATGGATCAGCTTAATATTGCGGAAAGAATGTTGCTTCCAATGTAATTGTCTGCATCATTTCCAATCCCCCATATTTTTTGGGGTAAATATATATATCCATTCACGTATGCATACATATACACATATATACATACACATACCTACATAGACATACATACTTTTTAAAAAGAGTATACCTTTATTATTATTCCCCGCAAACCCTACCACCGATCCCCCAATTGGAGTAAACTGATAAACATTTCTGTTTTTACCTTCAATTTATACATCTTATACACATTTTACAGACACAGTCTACTTTATAATAGTTCTCTCTTGTTTGTTCATAGTCCTTCCTCTATTTCTGTTGTCCATCCAGTTTGATTTCCACTTGTAACTGTGCTATTTCACAATAGCTCCGCACCTATACACATTTCACAGATCCCGTATGCCCTACATCAGGGGTGTCAAACTCATTCCACGGAGGGCCTAGTGTCTGCAGTGTTTTGGTTTTTCCTTTCAATAAAGCCCTAGACAACCAGGTGTGGGGAGTTCCTAACTAATTAGTGATGTTAATTCATCAATCAAGTATGAGGGAGGAGCGAAAACCCGCAGACACTCGGCCCCCCGTGGAATGAGTTTGACACCTGTGCCCTACATTGTTTATCTTGTTATTAGTCCCACCCTTCAGCTCCACTCAACCTTTCCCATCTATCTTCCAACATCATCCATTTCGGATTTTTATTTGCCATATATTTTTCAACTGTGCTGTGATGTTTCACAAAAGATTTGAATCTTCCCATTCTCATAGCTTCCACGGATTGTAAATTAAAAATAAACATTTTTGCTAAAATAATTATTATATTATTGATTGATTGACTATGGCTTTTCAAATCCCCCAGTATTGCTATCTGTAGCGTTAGTTCTACGCAAATGTTGCAATTCTTCAACCATTCCTGGACCTGTGACCAAAAACGAGCTACATGCGGACAATACCAAAATAAATGGTCTAATGACTCTGCCTCCTCACAGCAGAATCTACAGAGCTGGGAAGATTGTATCCCCCATATATATAACATTCTATTAGTTGCAAGAATTTTGTACAATAATTTAAATTGAAAAATTCGAAGTTTTGAATCCGGCGTTGTTTTGCGTATCAATTCATAAACCATGTGCCATGGAATGGGTACATCGAAAATCTCTTCCCAACTATTTTGCAATTTAAATGGCACAGCTGTAAGTATTTTGGTCCTTAAATGAAATTGGTATATGTTTTTATTTATCACACTTTTCTTTAACCATTTATGTTCTTTAATATAAGGCCGACATACAAGTTCCTTACTTTTATCGCCTTCCACCTTCCTCTTCCATTTTGTGGTAATGCTGCAATTAATTGGTTGTAATTTTGGGTAGAGCAGACATTTCCATATGTCTGTGTTAGCTGCATGTGTGACATTACTCCACCAGTCCTATTTATGATATCATTCACAAAAATTATACCTTTTTTTAAACATTTCTTCGATAAATACAGTTTTTTGATCAATTACTATATTTGAATTTAACTACAAGATTTGTTGTACTATTTGTTCTGTCCTTTCAGGTGGATTAAACTGAAATTGCAACCAACTTTCTAAGGCTTGTTTAAAAAAGAAAGATATTTTGGAGATTATTTCCTTTTCAAGCAACCGAAAGTGAGCAGGTGTAATCTGAATAAAGGGAAAAAGGCCCTTCTTGAACATAGGATGAGACATTCGTACCAATCTACTAGAGAACCAGTTTGGATTTAAGTATAACTTTTGTATGACTGATGCCTTTAGTGAGAGGTCTAATGCTTTAATATTTAATAATTTCTGCCCTCCGAATTCATATTCGTTATATAAATAGGCCCTTTTAATTTTATCTGGCTTGCCGTTCCAAATAAAATTGAATATTTTTTGTTCATATAATTTAAAAAGCAGGTCACTAGGTGTAGGCAAAACCATAAGCAAATAGGTAAACTGTGATATGATTAAAGAGTTAATCAGGGTGATTTTCCCACAAATAGACAGGTATTTTCCTTTCCATGGTAGCAAGATCTTATCTATTTTTGCTAACTTTCTATAAAAATTTATTGGAGTGAGATCATTTCTTTCTTTTGGGATTTGTATACCGAGTATGTCCACATCACCGTCAGACCATTTAATTGGTAAACTACATGGCAATGTAAAATGTGTATTTTTTAGTGATCCAATGCGTAATATGGTACATTTATCATAATTTGGTTTTAATCCAGAGAGGATAGCAAATGTATCTAGATCCTCTAAGAGGCCGTGGAGAGATTCTAGTTGTGGTTTTAAAAGAAAACATGAATCATCAGCGTACAATGACACCTTTAGTTTTTAGGCCCTGGATTTCTAATCCCTTAATATTAATGTTTGATCTAATTTTAACAGCTAACATTTCGATGGCAATAATAAATAGATATGCCGATAGTGGACAACCTTGTTTTACTCCTCTAGATAGTTTAAAACTTTCTGAGATGTAGCCATTATTTACTATTTTACATCTAGGGTTACTATACATAATTTTTACCCATTTTATAAGAGATTCCCCAAAATTGAAATATTCTAGGCATTTATATATAAACTCCAGTCGTACTTTATCAAAAGCCTTTTCAAAATCAGCTATGAAAACCAGGCCTGGTGTCCCCGATATTTCATAGTGTTCCATTGTTTCCAGTACTTGCCTTATATTATCTCCAATGTATCGTCCATGTAAAAAACCTGTCTGATTAGGATGAATAATATCTGACAAAACTTTTTTTATTCTATGCGCCAAGCATTTTGCTAGGATTTTTGCATCACAACACTGAAGTGTAAGAGGTCTCCAATGTTTTAAATGGACTGGATCTTTATATATACCACTTGGGTCCTGTTTCAGTAATAATGATATCACACCTTCTTGTTGCGTGTCTGATAATCTATCATTTATATAGGAGTGGTTAAAACAAGCTAATAATGGTCCTTTGAGTATATCAAAAAAATGTTTGTATACTTCCACTGGTATGCCATCCAGTCCTGGAGTTTTTCCATCCTTAAAGGCCCCAATTGCATCAAGTAGTTCCTCCTCTGTAATTAGGCCTTCACATGAGTCTTTCTGTACAGATGTTAATTTTACATTATTATTAGGGAAAAAATCCATACAATTAGTTTCAGTTAGTGGAGATGGAGGAGCCTGAAACGAAAATATATTCTTAAAGTACTTTACTTCCTCTTTCAAAATATCATTTGGTGAATCATGCGTGACTCCATCATTTGTAACAAGTTTTAATACGTTTTTTTTGGTAGCATTTCTATATTGAAGATTGAAAAAGAATTTGGTGCATTTTTCCCCATATTCCATCCAGTTCGCTTTATTTTTGTAATATATTACACTGGATCTTTCTTGAATAAGTTCCTCCATTTCTTTTTGTTTTTCCTCTAACTTATTCTGTGCCTCTATGGTACCGTTTTTATTGTT
Source organism: Salvelinus fontinalis (assembly GCF_029448725.1). Classification (NCBI taxonomy): domain Eukaryota; kingdom Metazoa; phylum Chordata; class Actinopteri; order Salmoniformes; family Salmonidae; genus Salvelinus; species Salvelinus fontinalis. Next base: position 10,511,167 of record NC_074690.1, read on the forward strand.
ATCTAACTGTACTGTTAGTCCTTCAATTTCCTTTGTTAATATGGACTCTTTTGATCGAAATTGCTTTTGTTTTATAGATGAGTACTGAATTGCATGGCCTCTAAAGGCACACTTAAAAGTGTCCCATACATTATGGGGATCTGCTGTACCTATGTTATGTCTAAAAAAGTCAGTTATAAATTCTTCTGTCCTAGTTCTAAACAATTTATCATCTAGTAGGCTTTGATTAAATTTCCAATATCCTCGCCCACGTGGAAATTCTGTAAGAGTAATATATATGCCAATTATGTGATGGTCCGACCGCATTCTGTCCCCTATCAAACACTTTTTAACTTTTGGTGCCAGAGAGAATGATATAAGAAAGTAGTCAAGGCGACTAGCTTGATTAAGCCTCCGCCATGTATATCTCACTAGGTCAGGGTATTTAAGTCTCCATATATCCACTAATTCCAATATATCCATGACATTCCTGATTTCCTTAAGTGCCTGAGGGTGATAGTTTGTAGTGTGATTTCCTTTCCGGTCCATAGAGGTATTTAAGACCGTATTAAAATCTCCCACTATAATAATAGAGTCTAGTGTTGCTTGTAGAGTTGATACATTCTTATATATATTGTCAAAGAAGCTTGGATCATCATTATTCGGACCGTATAGGTTAATAAGCCATATATGTTTATTGTCCAATAACATATTTAAAATAATCCATCTACCTTGAGGATCTGTTTGGACAAGTTGCACATTTGGATCAAAGTTATTATTAATTAAAACCATCACCCCTTTTGAATTTGATCTTTTCCATGCAATAAATTGAAAAGGAAGAAGAAATTAATGTACAGTATGAATTAAGTTAATTTATTGTTTGAGTTGCAGCAAGGCACACCTGTATATAAAAAAATGAAGGATTTGTCCATACTAATAATTGGAAATAAATTAAACATTGCAAAGCAATTAAAATGTGTTGATGAATTTAACAAATTCACAACAGTCTAAATGGGGTAGGGCAGGGCACACTGGACATACCTAAAGAATTTGATGTCAAATTAGCTCTGGATGCAACAATGGAACATCATGGAAATACTCATTTGTGAGCAAACCTCCCTGAAATACAGAAGGGGCTATAGATGTTGCATTAGACTGATCAATTATATATAGGCTACATGTAACAGAGAAGAGTTCTTCTCGGCTCAGAAAATTTTTACCCGGACCCAACTTCATATTTAGAGAGGGGGACTCGGACCCAAGAACAATAAGACCTGAACTCTACCGGACCCGATGACACTCAGACCTGACCCCTATTCTAAAAAGTCCCCGTCTAGACTAGACCCAAAATTGATTATCAGCTCTTCTGAGTAACAAACAGGTCTTTATATGTTGGCTTTCATTTAACTTACAATAAATATGCTCTAGACTATGCAGAGCTCCGGTTGGGTCCACTCTATCAGCTGTAGTTACATACACCCGATGACAATCAAATATGACCAGACTCGGACCAAAGGAAAGTTATTTTTATTTTGAACCTGGTCGGGTCTCGGGAGTTCGGGTTGACCCGGGAAGAGCACTAGTAGAGTACATCAGGTTATGTAGTGTTCCTTGAGCAAAAACAAGGTGTTAAAGTATGTCCTAACGCCTTCACTTTTCTCTGAAATTGCTGTTCAGTTTCAGCAGGAGCTGATTGTCAAACTGAATCGAGTCTATCCTGGCTCGCTTTGCAGTGAAGACCAGACCAACACAGCTAAAAAGACACGCACAGATGGTAAAGGCAGGAAGACTTGTGCTCAGTTTGAGGGACAACTTCTTTTTTTATATGGAAAGGAATGCAGCAAGTCCATCCTGTCTGAAACACAGGCAAGGTACCCATCCAGCTCCCCTGTACCTAGTGACCTTTTTGACATCAGTGATGAGGAGAAATCCTCTTCATCAGATGAATGCTGCCTCTTTTGCTCTTTCGTCCACTGTTATTGTGTCAAGATTATGCTTCAGGTAGACCACGAGATATTCAGTTCCTTGGCAATTTCTTACATGGAACAGCCTTCATTTCTCAGAACAAGAGTAGACTGACAAATTTCAGAAGAAAGGTCTTTATTTCTGTACATTTAGAGCCTGTAATCGAACCCAAAAATGCTGATGCCGCAGATACTCAACTAGTCTAAAGAAGGCCAGTTGTATTGCTTCTTTAATCAGGACAACTGTTTTGAGCTGTGCTAAAATAATTGACAGAGTGAAAAAATGAAGCCTGTACCAAATAAAAATGTTCCATAACATGCATCCTGTTCGATAATAAGACACTGAAGTAATACTGCAAAAAATAAATGTTTTGTCCTAAATAGAAAAGTGTTATGTTTCAGGCAAATACATTACATTACTGAGCACCACTCCATATTTTCAAGCATAGTGGTGGCTGCGTCATGTTATAGGTGTGCTTGTAATCGTAAAGGACTGGGGAGATTTTAAGGATAAAAAAGAAACTGAATGGCGCTACTGTAAGCACAGCCAAAATTCTAGAAGAAAACGTGGTTGTCTGCTTTCCACCAGACACTGGCAGATGAATTCACCTTTCAGCCGGACAATAACCTAAAATAAAAAGCCAAATCTACACAAGTTTCTTACCAAGAAAACAGTGAATGTTCCTGAGTGGTGAGTTAGTTTAGACTTAAATCTGCTTAAGTCTTATTGCAAGACCTGAAAAAAGGTTGTCTAGCAATGATCAACAACCAATTAGACAGAGCTTGAAGAATTATAAAAGAGTAATGGGCAAATGTTACACAATCCAGGTGTGGAAAGAGCTTAGAGACTTACCCAGAAAGACTCACAGCTGTAATCGCTGCCAAATGTGCTTCTACAAAGTATTGACTCGGGTGTGAATACTTGCATTATGTAAATGGGGTACATTTGCAAAAACATGTTTTCACTGTCATTATGAGATAGTGTTTGGCTCAATTTAACACATTTTGAGTTCAGGCTGTAAAACAACAACAAAATGTGCAATAAGTCAAGGGTTATGAATACTTTCTGAAGGCACTATCTTACCTCTACAATGTTTCCTCAGGTTTGAAGCGTTTTTTTTTTTTTTTGTGAAGCTGCCACGTTTCGCCATCCTGAGTTGCATTGCATCACCTCTCCTGTGCTTGAAGGAGAACTGGTCAGGCTCCATTGTTTTCACACACACCGCTTTGATTAAAACCTTTCCTCTCTTTCACTATACGTCTTGACCTAAACCAAGTTATTTTTCAAAATCTTCTGACTATCATCGTTCAGTTTGTATACACAGCTCGATTTGATTGCCCTGTATTGGCATGATGTGTGAAATTTGACAATCTTTTTTTGGGTGAGGGGCTCCGAGGGGCTCTCAAACTTTCCATGCCCTCATGATCTACTATAATGGATGGCCTACAAAATTCTATATACATTAAATGACAAACTATGTGGACATCTGCTCGTCTAACAACTCATTTCAAAATCATGGGCATTAATATGGAGCTGGTCCCCCCCCCCCCTTTTGCTGCTATAAAAGCCTCCACTCTTCTGGGAAGGCTTTCCGCTAATGTTGGAACATTGCTGCGGGGACTTGCTTCTATTCAGCCACAAGAGCATTAGTGAAGTCGGGCACTGATGTTGATGATTAGGCGTGACTCGCAGTTGGTGTTCCAATTCATCCCAAAAGGTGTTCGATAAAGTTGAGGTCACGGTTCTGTGCAAGCCAGTCAAGTTCTTCCACACCAATCTTGATACATATTTCTGTATGGACCTCGCTTTGTGCATGGGGGCATTGTCATACTGAAACAGGAAAGGGCCTTCCCCAAATTGTTGCCACAAAGTGGAAGCACAGAATCATCTAGAATATCATTGCATGCTGTAGCATTAAGATTTCTCTTCACTGGAACTAAGAGGCCTAGCCCGAACTATGAATAAACAGCCCCAGATCATTATTTGTCCTGCACCAAACGTTACAATTGGCACTATGCATTTGGGTAAGTAGCATTCTCCTGGCATCCACCAAACCCAGATTTGTCCGTCAGACTCCCCGATGGTGAAGATAACAACTTGTTTCTACTGCTTCAGAGTCCAATGGCAGTGAGGTTTACACCACTCCATCCGATGCTTGGCATTGCACATGGTGATCTTAGGCTTGTGTGCGGCTTCTCAGACATGGGGAACCCATTTCATGAAGCTCCCAACAAACAGTTATTGTGCTGACTTTGCTCCAGAGGCAGTTTGGAACTCGGTAGTGAGTTTTGCAACCGAGGACAGACTATTTTTATGCGCTTCAGCACTCGGCAGTCCCGTTCTGTGAGCTTGTGTGGCCTACCACTTTGCGACTGAGCCGTTGTTGCTCCTAGATGTTTCCACTTAAGTGATGATGCCAGAGAAGCCGAGGTTTGGAGGATATTAGCACGGTTTGCCGACCCTCGACTTAATCTTGGGCCTAACACCCGTGCCAATATATCCTCCAAACCCCGGCAGTACCAACATATTTAAATAATGGTTTACATATTTTCATTGATGTTTTGATCAATTTATTCATACTATTTCATCCTTCCACACGATATAGTCCCGACAAATCTAGGGATGCTACCTAAGCCGGCTGGTCGTTCGTTCTATTGGTTTGGTTGCCAGAGGCGCGACCCAGTCGTCTTTTTTGTTCTGCATCTATGGACGCGTTCGTTCTAAAATGTGCCAGCCAATATGGCAATAGAAATGTTCCTTTCCCTTGTTTGCTAGCTAGCCAACTACGGCTAACTTATTCGCATCACACAGCGCAGCCAGAATAACAACAAAGTAGCTGCATTTGCATTTGTTTAAGCAGTTCAAGTGAAATTTATTTGGATACATCTAAAAAAACAATGAGCTAATGATGTGTGATTTCAACTGGCATAGAAAATGGTCTCTCTTGTCAGAACACTGGTGTTCAGAGGAGCTAGCCAACAACACAGCTAATACAATCACTTCAAACTGAAGCTGGAAAGACTGCAAATTAGCTGCACTTAGTTTCATTTGACCTGTTTTTCTATATAGTTATTTTGTATACAGTGCATTTGGAAAGTATTCAGACCCCTTGACTTTTCCCACATTTTGTTACAGCTTTATTCTAAAATAGATTAAATTGTTTCCCCCCCTCATCTACACACAATACCACAGAATAACAAAGCAAAAACAGGTTTTTAGAATCACTTTTTTAATATATATTTTTTAAATATCACATTTACATAAGTATTCAAAGCCTTTACTCAGTAGTTTGTAGAAGCACTTTTGGCATCGATTACAGCCTCGTCTTCTTGGGTATGACGCTAGAAGCTTGGCACATCTGTATTTGGGGAGTTTCTCTTATTCCTCCCTGCAGATCGTCTCAAGCTCTGTCAGGTTGGATGGGGAGCATCGCTGCTCAGCTCTTTTCAGGTCTCCAGAGATGTTCGATTCCTGGCTCTGGCTGGGCCACTCGAGGACATTCAGAGACTTGTCCCGAAGCCACTCCTGCGTTGTCTTTGCTGTGTGCTTAGGGTCTTTGTCCTGTTGGAAGGTGAACCGTCGCTCCAGTCTTAGGTCCTGAGTGCATTGGAGCAGGTTTCCATCAAGGATATCGCTGTACTTTCCTCCGTTCATCTTTCCCTCGATCCTGACTAGTATGATGCTGCCACTGCCATGCTTCACCGTAGGGATGGTGCCAGGTTTCCTCCAGACGTGACACTTGGCATTCAGGCCAAGAGTTGAATCTTGGTTTCATCAGACCAGAGAATCTGTTTTCTTATGGTCAGTCCTTTAGGTGCCTTTTGGTGAACTCCAAGCGGGCTGTCATGTGCCTTTTTTTACTGAGGAGTGGCTTCTGTCAGGCTACTCTACCATAAAGGCTTGATTGGTGGAGTGCTGCAGAGATGGTTGTCCTTCTTGAAGGTTCTCCCATCTCGACAGAAGCTCTGTCAGTGACCATCAGGTTCTTGGTCACCTCCCTTACCAAGGCCCTTCTCCCCCAATTGCTCAGTTTGGCCGGGCAGCCAGCTCTAGGAAGAGTCTTGGTGGTTCCAAACTTCTTCCGTTTTTAAGAATCAGAGCTCACTGTGTTCTTGGGGACCTTCAATGCTGCATATATTTTTTGGTACCCTTCCCCAGATCTGTGCCTTGACACAATCCTGTCTCGGAGATCTTTGGACAATTTCTTTGACCTCATGGCTTGGTTTTTGCTCCGACATGCACTGTCAACTGTGGGACCTTGTAGACAGGTTTGTGCCTTTCCAAATCATGTCCATTCGATTGGAGTCCACCTGTGGTAAATTCAATTAAGTTGTAGAAACATCTCGATGATCAATTTCGAGTCTCATAGTAAAGCATCTAAATTCTTATCTAAGGTATTTCTGTTTTTTATTTTGGCATTATTGGGTATTGTTTGTAGATTTGAGGGGGATTTTTTAAAAAAGAAGCAATTTTAGAACAAGGCTGTAAAGTAACAATGTGGAAAAAGGGTGTGTTTAAGTAAAATGTACTTATACTCAAGGTACAAGTGCTCGGAATACCTTCTCAAATACCTTAACTATTGTATTTGTAATTCGTTCCTTACTCGCCTGCCTATTGTTATTCCTTATGTAATATCATTGATTATGGCTATGCACAGGGCACTGCATTGTATAACAATGAGGATGATGACGAAGATGAATATTGATGGTTTGGGACAAGCGCAGAGGTCAGACTGTCTGAGGTTGGGTTGAGGTCAGTGTGTGTGTGGATCAGCAGAATGCTGACGCTGGGAGCAGAATGCTAAGAAGCGGAGACGTCCGGCAGTCACTAGCTAGCCGTGTCCGAGTACCGGTACGTACGTTCTGAAATTGTAGGCAATTTGGGTATGCGAAAATTTTGTTTTATGTGAAGAAAAAAAATGCCAGCATGTTATACTATACTGAACAGAAATATAAACACAACATGTAAAGTGTCAGTTTCATGAGCTGAAATAAAACATCCCAGAATTGTTCCATATGCACAAAAAGCATATTTCTCTCAAATGTTGTGCACCAATTTGTTTACATCCATGTTTGTTAGCAATTCTCCTTTGCCAAGATAATCCATCCACCTGACAGGTGTGGTATATCATGAAGCTGATTAAACAGCACGACCATTAGACAGGTGCACCTTGTCCTGGGGACAATAAAAGGCCACTTTAAAATGTGCAGGTTTGTCACACAACACAATGCTACAGATGTCTCAAGTTTTGAGGGAACGTGCAATTGGCATGCTGATTGCAGGAATGCCCACCAGAGAATTTAATGTTAATTTCTCTACCATAAGCCACCTCCAACGTCATTTTAGAATTTGGCTGTACGTCCATCTGGCTTCACAACCGCAGACCACGTGTAATCACGCCAGCCTAGGACCTCCACATCTGGCTTCTTCACCGAAGGGATCTTCTGAGATCAGCCACTCGAACAGCTTAGGAAACTGGGTTTGCACAAACTGTGCGCTCGTTGTCCTCAGCCATTTGGCTTCATAACCAACTTCAGTGGGCAAATTCTCACCTTCGATTGCCACTGGCACTCTGGAGAAGTGTGTTCTTGACGGATGACACCCGGTTTCAACTGTACCTGGCAGACGGTGTGTAGGGCGTTGTGTAGGTGAGCACTTTGCTGTGAACAGTGTGGCTCATGGTGGGGTTATGGTATGGGTAGGCATAAGCTACAAACACAATTGCAATTTATCGATTTACAATTTGAATGCATAGAGATACCGTGACGAGATCCTGAGGGCCATTGTCGTGCTATACATCTGCCGCCATCACCTAATGTTTTAACATGATAATGCGTGGCCCCATGTCAGAAGACTCTATACACAATTCCTGGAAGATGAAGATGTCCAAGTTCTTTAATGGCCTGCACACTCACCAGACATGTCACCCATTGAGCATGTTTGGAATGCTGTGGATCGACGTGTACGACAGTGTGTTCCAGTTCCCGCCAATGTCCAGCAACTTCGGCCAGCCATTGAAGAGAAGTGAAACAACATTCCACAGGCCACAATCAACAGCCTGATCATGCAAAGGAGATGTTGCGCTGCATGAGGCAAATGGTGGTCACACCATACTGGCTGGTTTTCTGATCTAAGCCCCTACCCTTTTTTTAATTCTTTTTTTTCTTTCTATTTTTTTCTATGCATCTGTTGGTCACATATACCCATCTGTATTCTATCATGTGAAATCCATAGATTAGGGGATAATTAATTAACTACTGATTTCCTTATGAACTGTAACTCATTAAAATCGTTGAAATTTGTTGCATGTTGCGTTTTATTTTTTGTTCAGTGTAATTGCGACGTTTGATCTGGTAGAATTTTCTGCACACTAGAGGAATGGAATTGTCTTTTCAGACCTTTCAGTGCTTTTGACAATGGCTGATAATCAGATAAATTGAGGCATTGTACCAAAATAAATAAACGAATGGCGAGCGTCACATTCTGAGTCATTCATACACATTGAGTGTCGATGAACCTAGTGTGTTGGTAGTTGCTTACTGCATTTTTACTAAACAGTACGTTCACAATAGTATGTAGTACGATTAGTACACAGTAAGTAGTAGGCAAGCCAGATTTTGGACACGGGCCCTGTCTTGTTTCTCCAGGATGTGTGCGGCCGAGTGAGACGAGACGAACCAATCCGTCTCGCTGTGTCTCTGGGTTCTTGACATTGTAGCAGCAGATGCCTGTCAACCTCTTAGCTATTTCCTGCAGTCAAATTACCTAATGGCCTTATGGGTGGAATGTTGTTGTTATTATAAAAAGAAAGAAATGTGAAAAATCCAGTGTTTCTATGTCAAACGGTTTTGTTATTTCGTGTGTGTGTGAAAGGTAATATTGGGATTCAAACTCAAAATTGAATACATTTCAACTCTATATCTGACATAGTACAGGTGTGTTTTGTTTTTACAGCCCATAACCATGTGTGAGGTGTATACGTTTGTTTCAAAGTAGATTTAAGACTACCAAGAAGCACTGCGGTAAAAGGAGCTCTAGCTAGCCATATTCGATTCAGTCCGAATAGCTACTTCTGCTGTGTTCAGAACTTATTCAAAGTGTATTCCAAAAAAAACGAATTAAAAGGGTCGCCGGTATCAAATCCTAGATACCATTGCTTACCGTTGTGCTCTTGAGCAAGGCAATTAACCCCTCATTAGTGCCCAGTGTGGCATCCCCTCACACCTCTAAAACCAGTATGCGTGTCTTTCGGAAGGGCTGGGTTAAAAGCTGAAATAACATTTTGGTTGGACCTTGTGCAATTGACCAATCACGTGATCTCAATCTAAAAGCATTTTCAACGTCCTTGTTATTGACTACATTTTTTAAAAATCCCATGTGTAACTGTTGTTTTTGTCACACTGCTTTGCTTTGACTTGGACAGGTTGCAGTTGTAAATGAGAACTTGTTCTCAACTGGCCTATTTGGTTAAATAAAGGTGAAATAATAAAAAATGTCATACTGTATTCAGCCAGTCATGTCAGGCACTTGATGCTAAAGATTGGAGATTTGATACGAGAGATCTCGCTCGTAGACCGTGCAGGCATAATAAAAGACGAGAGTAAAGTCAAATTAGTAATGGCATCTTTTCAATGTATTTACTATTTTCTTAGCTCTTGCATTCTCCCTACTTATTTTTTTTCTTTCTGCCTAGATCCTTCTTCCCTTCTCTCGCTCACTCTCCCTCAATGTGACTTCCCTAGATAAAGTAACTAGGAGGGAGAATAGAGGTCATGGTTGACGTGTGTGTGAACCAGATGTCATAAAGAGGGTAATCCATCTGGAAGTACATTAGGTTCTCAATGAAGCAAAGGAGTCTTATATGCACATGATCTTGCGTATACTGGTGCTGGTCTATAACAAATATACGAAGATGAAAGAAAGAGACCTGCTCACTGCCTTGAATTCAGTCAGGTTCTATTCATGTCTGGCAGATAATGGGTGTAGATTTCTGTACTGACTGAGATGCCACCAGTCCTGGCGTGCCAACTCGGACATAGTTGACACTGGTGCTGCCTGGCACTCAAGCTGTCACTCAAACGGTCACTTAGATTACACTGGCAGGATGGAGTCCGTTAAAGGAGAAGTGACAGCAGGGGAGTGACTAACTGGCTAGACGTGTAGGAAGAGAAACTGACAATTTTCCTCGTGATTTTAGAACTTGTCCTGAAACGACACGCACAGAAGTAGTGAGCTGCTAAATTGAGGGGGAATTTATTCATGTTTGCATATGTTTTTTTAGAATGGTAATTTGACTTGATTCTTATAGTTGTCTGTGGAGATTAGGCTAGTTGCCAAAGTTTGCTTTTGTTGCTCAGGGGTTTATCATGTTAGTTGGAGGTTGCCTTGGACCGTGTTTGCTGTGCGGTTGATTTGACGGTGTATGTTTTGGTTGTGTTTTTGTGCAGGCGGTTGAGTCAGAGGCCCAGTGCTGAGGAGCTGGAACAGCGGAATATCCTGAAACGTGAGTACTGTATGTACCTCTACTCCTTATCATTATAACATACCATCATAATATATAAACAGGACAGCAGCCATTTGCTTATCATCATCACCACTTTATGAAACCACACTAATGTTCTCCCGTTTACTACTATTCCCAGTGACTACTTGACTAACCCGATTTGTACCATTTATTATTTCACGTTTAATAAGTATTTTACGCAAGCCACCTCGAACCACAGTTACCCTGGTTATTTCAGAGGCCTACTTATCCCAGAGCGAGTGGCATACATCTTGCCTTCTCTCTCTCCTCCCATCTGCCTCCTCCGGGAAGGCAAGGCAGTGTGGTTCCCTCCGGATTCTAGCCCAGAGAGGCTAGTTTCTCAGGTCAAACGCACACTCCATATCAGAGACGCAGGCGATGGAGACCTGTTTAATACCAGTGCCTTGTTCCCCCAGAGGTTGCGCTGTGATTGGCTATGTGTGTAAGGAGAAGAAAAACATAGAGAAGAGGAAACCGCGGGGTGCAACTGTAAGACTCCAGGAACGGAAGTCTCCCCCACAACACTGCCTAGGTTAGAGAAATGTGGCACGTCTTTCAACGTTCTGTTGGGACTGGCACTCCAAACCAAGAGAACAGTGGCATCGTTACGTATTTAACACGGAACTCTGTGGTGTGTTTTTAGATGAGCTAGTCTAGTATGTGTTCGGTCCTCTGCCTGCTTTTCCTTTTAACTCATTCCCTCTAAAGCTGGAGAGTGCTTGTCTGGTAGTTTGGAGAGCATCCATGGAACAGCCTAAGGGGAATCTCTAGTGAGATGGGAGTATTTCTTTCTTCTGAGCAAAACTGGATGTGACTTTTGGTCTGAATAGTCCCGACGTTCCCTAGAAGCAAGCGATTTGTTATTTTAATCTAACTTTAAACGAGCCAACCAACCCCATGTTAATGAACGTGGAAGAACTAGCCATGTGGGAATGATGGATAGGGAGACAGCGTTTCCCTTCCTCCATTTCTGCCATGCAAATAGTCCAACATTACAAAGAGGCAACGATAAACAATTTAAGGCTTTGAGAAATTCAGCGACGTTGAATATTAAGAAGTGCGTTTGTGCTGCTGCTGCATTTTTAATCAGCTACATTATGTAAATGAGGTGTTTATTCTCCTTCCAGTAGTGTTCAAATGTTGTCTAAGCACCTCAGCCCACTCACCACCATTTGTGCCCTGAGACACGGACTAACCTCTGCTTCCTTGTGTTTCCCACAGCGCGCAACGAGCAGGAGGAGTTGGAGGAGAAGAGGGAGATAAAACGACGACTAACGCGAAAGGTAAGGCAGGAGAAGGAAAGAAAGGGGTGTCCAAAAACGGTAGAATTGGCAGTTCAATCTAAATAGCTTTAGAAAAATGCTGCATAACCCCTTTGCGCAACAGCGTGCCAACTGCCAATGCTCCCTGTTGTTCTCTAAGGTGTTGGATGTGACAACATTCACACAGCAAAACAAAAAGCACAAAAATGACTCACTCAGGGTGAGAGGAGAGAAAGGTGTCACAGCACTATATATCCAAGGTCACCCCAGGAGACGATCGTGTCTTCAGTGCCCTTGGCCTATCAGTGACCCAAGCCAGATTCTCTCTGCCCCACAGTGAGGTGTCGGACATGTTCCTATCACCTTAAATTGCATAGCAGCACTGTCTCCTGCACCTGCTGTCTCTACAAACACCTTGCTGTCGTCCCAGGGATTGGCTGTAGCAGCTATACGGTTCTGTACTTGCTGCCGTTTCGTGAACATACCGTAATGATCGGGAACTCATACACAACTACTAGTCTTTCATTCTCGTTGTAAAAAAGAAGCCCTTTATCACTACCAGATGTAGTAATGTAGCCCCAGAGACTTGTATTTAGTCAAGCCAAATTCACTAGTCTGATCAATCGGTATAACTTGGTGGTTTTAGAAACCATGCTCTATTGATGTTTAGGTTACCTTCAGTTCAGTAGCGTTCAGGCCTGATTTGCCGCCTCCTGGTCAACGGTTGACGTAGTGGTCTTTGCTCTGTACAGGCTATACTCCCAACGCACTACTCTATCACGTGGAGTACAGTATAACTAGGTTGTTTCAGAAACAAAGCCGTATCGAAGTTGGAAAGATACTCAACCTAGTAGCTTTTAAAGTACTGATCTAGGGTCAGTTTATATAGTATATGGTGGTGGGACCTGATCCTAGATCAGGGTTCCTACTCTGAAATGTCTGTTGCACACAGTCCCAGATAGTTACTGCTCCTCTCTCTTCTTCCAGCTGAGTCAGAGGCCCACGGTGGAGGAGCTGAGACAGGCGAAGATCCTGATTCGCTTCAGTGACTACGTAGAGGTGTCTGACGCCCCGGAACACGACCGACGGGCAGACAAACCCTGGACACGCCTCACAGCAGCCGACAAGGCAAGTAGTGGTGGGGATGGATGGATGGGTGGGTTAAGAGATATTTACTCAGCGCTTTGTTAGGCATTGTCATTTAGCATCAAATGGCCTTTGAGGTTGTGTACCATTATGAGGTGTTTGTGTGTGTGTATATAGCTTATTTAAAGTCGGTAGATGCTGCAGAGAAAACCATGTATGCCTGCTGTACACATGCACAGCCCTGGGGAGCACATTAACATTTTCAGCCTCACAATGTGGATCTTCCCATCTATTCCTCTATATCTATTATTTAGGTCCAAACAAAGGTTCAAAGCCTGTAGGTCTGTATTGTTGTACTTTCCCTCTGCTGTTATAGCCTCTCTCGGCAGACTGCCCTGGATCAATCCCACTCCGTCCTTCAGTTCAGAACTCAAAGAAAAGCATGATGCAGAAGTTCAATGCCAGGAGATGTGTGCTCCTCTCCTCCTCACTGTTGTTTATTCGTTCAGATGTCTTCGTTGTCCCCCCCCCCCTTACCATTCCGAGAGTCAACACCCCCGAGCAATCCGCTGTACGCCGGCTGTCAGAACATGGTTCTGACTTTTAATGAGCCTTGTAGTTCTGAGAAGAGTGAGCCGTTCTCTCTCTCTCTCAGTTATCCCTATGACGTGAGCAGCAGCGCTGGGATCCGAGCATACGGGGTCAACACCTGAGGACCATTTTGGGCGAAAAAAGCACAAAAAAACCCCGAAGTTCACTAACTCTGCCTTCCGTTACACAATGTTCCCCAGCGTTACGTAAGATGGTAACGAGGGGGAGGACAGACGGCGCCGCAGGACCCCTCGCCCTTAACTGCACACGCTCCATTGACATTAAATTACGTTCCTTGCGTCTTAAGTTACCAGAGGTCAGGGCTTTTATGTCTTCCTGTTTTCAGTTCAGTAGCATCCAACACTGCTCAGGGGATGAGATGACGAGATGTTCCCCTGTGTCATCCTGTTAATTAGACTTGTCTGTGACATCACCGGCCTGTGTCGGAACATGTCAGGGGGATTATCCAAAAGCCTCGACTGAGTCACCTATGTCGTTCCTGGAAGATTGAGTCATCTTTTGGGACAAGATCATTTTAGGGATTTATAGCATCTAATCAGAGACAAAGTACTGGTTGCACAATGCAAAACTTAACACTGGAGGCACCTTTATCTCAATAGATTAAAAGAAGGGGAAGATGACGAGAATGATTTTAGTTATTTTGTAAGATGTCATTATTCACCCTTGTAAGTGTTGAAATCTCATCAGCTTAATGCACCAACTTAAGCTAACCAGCCACAGAGTAGGAGGGGTAATGATGCCACGACACAGCTGGAAATCGCAGGATGGGGAGGGGTGTAGAGGGGTGTAGAGGGGTCACGATGTGAGCACACCGGTCGCAGACTTTAGGATGACAAGATAATGCAGACAATTTGCATAACAAGTTCTCCCACAATGTAAAGATTCACCGTCTAAAGTATGCCTAGCTTGCACTTTCCTGTTGGTCCCTTTCTCAAACCAGTGGGAGGGGAAGGGGTGGAGAAATGAGAAGGAAGAGTGTTTAGTGGAGAGAATTTAGTTTATTCACTCTTGACCTTAAGAAGCGAGTAAATTATGTATAAAGTGTCTCTGAAAGGACACGGTGCAAGACTGCGCGACTTTCTTTTCGTCTTGGCACTAACCCTTTGTTTCCCCCTCTGTTTGTCCCTTATAGGCAGCCATACGGAAGGAACTCAACGATTTCAAGAGCAACGAGATGGAAGTGCATGAGTCAAGTCGCCATTTAACCAGGTAAAGAGATTTGCGTTAGCATGTTTTAATGCTATGCATTTGTAAGCATCAACACACCACTGAATGTCATGGTGGAAAGCAATGGATGTACAAACCTGTAAATACTTGAAATATGTTTATAGCATATCTATAATAATGGAATTGCAATATTTGACCTTTGGAATCTGTACAAATGGCAGTATTTTCTGCTCCCTTCTCCCTCAGGTTTCACAGACCATAGACCATCACTGTCTGATTGGAACGCTAGACAGACTGGCTGTTTTCCACTGAGAACCATAAGTGCTGGACAGTAAATGGTGCCCATTTCTACAATAAGGCCATGTCTTCTGATCTGAAATGCCTTTCAATACCCTGCAACTGAGTTGGTCGGTAGCTTCCCCTCCAGAGACAAACAGTAGATGGACACCTGATTTAGCAGCACATAATCTAACCCCCCAATTCCCACCCATCTTCTTGACATATTTTCTTTCTGTGTAACTGACTAGCTTGTCCCACACCCTAGTGCTGAATGCTCAGGAAGGCACCTCCGTGCTTTGGGGCTGATGGTAGTGGGATGGGCTGGTTGGGATTGGACACCTGCCATCTCTACATCATTGACTGGCTGTGATGACACCCTCACGGTGTCATTCTTGGCTGTGATTGATCTGTTGCTCTTGGTGAGAGGAGCCTCCACATCCTCACTCTCTCTTCATGAAAAGGACAGTTTTAACCCATCTACCCATGGACCTTTGGAGAGATGGACTTCAACCACTTGGAGAATGTTATCCTGGCTTGGCTAAGATTAACCTGGTGTTGTTTGTAGCGTCACTTGTAGTGTTTGAATGGTGAAAGAGAAAAAGAAGTGGGGGAATCCATACGACACTCCAGAATTATGTGCAATATTTTTCCTCTGCTCTTCTTGGGTTATAGCACCCTCTGGGGCTCACCCTGTGTCAGTATCATGTAATCCCACCTCTACTTCTCCCCGACATGGACAGTTCAGTTCCCGCTGTTACTGACAATGTTGTCTATTGCGAACTGTGAATTTGAGAGTGCAGACAATTTTTGTTTTTTTGTTTTACACTCTCCAATTATACTTTGTTTATACAGACATGAAAGTAACAAGAGAATCACGCTTCAATATTGTCCATTTTATGTTGGGATCGTAAAAGGGTAAATTCAATGAAAAATGCAGCTGGCAGATAATGCACTAACTGTATATATGTGTTAAGGTTGAACAGCTTTTTATATCATTTTAGTTTTGTTTTTAAAAGTGGTGCTTTGATTTTAAACTGAGTTATGGCTTTAGGGGATGTCACAGGCCTCTGACGTTTGAATATAGACTTCCTCCGAGAAGAGAGAATCTGCTTCCCGAATGGCACCCTATTTCCTATAATGTGCACTACCTTTGACCAGAGCCATATGGGTCCTGGTCAAAAGTAGTGCACTAAATGGGGAATAGGGTGCCATTTAGAACGGGACCCTTGGTTTGCCATCCAGGAATACTTTATGGTTTTTATTATTTATTGGTGAGAATCAAGGTTTTCTTATGTTTAATGAACTCTGCTGATGTGAGTGCCCTGCACTTACTTGGTTCTGTTTTTTTGGGGGGGGGGTTGTATTTTTTTCTTCCTGTGTCTATTTAAGAACAAGCTATTTTCTTTCTGCCTCTGGGCAAACTGTATGAAAACCCTGTTTTTTTTGTTGTTCTCGTTTTCTTACTGTGAATGTTTAAATCCCAGAGTATTCTTTTTTTACTTTTCTTGAAAATGGTCCTCTACTTTTCTGTTTTTTTGTTATGATTTTACAAAAGGCTCCAATGGGCATATCGGGATTGGATTTTCATTGGCCACTGTTTGAGTTGTTTTTAAATGGTACCCAATATGCTTTACTCTTAAAATTGCTATATGAAAACGTTTGCTTGTCATAAGACAGATTAGTTATGGTGAAGGGCCAGACTGGCCATGTACCTGCATAGGAAAATGTACGAACAAAAAGACATGCTCTGTCATTTTGAACATCTTTGTAGTTCTGTGAGAAGATGCCCCAATGAAATTTGCAAAAACATTCTGGAACATAGAAGGTATTGCACATTTGGTTATCAGCGATGTTATATTAGTTTGATGCATTTATGTTCCACATATTGCTTAATTTATTACACCGGTTATTCTCATTTACAATATTGTCCCTGTGTGTTTGTCCTAATTTTCAATGGGGTACCTTAAGGAAGTAAAACCTTCAGAAGATGATAAGGTTATGTTTTCTGCTCAAACCAGCTACCTTTTTGATTCCAGCATCATGCCACCCACATGTTTTCCCCCAACACGTTTTGGGCATTTTGAAGAATCTTAAAGCTTTTGATCAATACTTTGAAGAGGCCCTTCTCCATTTGTCTATTGACAAATCGCCTCAGAGCAGGAGGATGGTGTAATGTTGGAATTGAGGAATATAAATTCCGCAATAAACTGTTTTCAGTTACATGTACGTGGAGAGAATTAAGTAATTTGAAAATGAGCTTTTTTTTTCTTCTCCAATTTGGAAATATAGATTCCTTTCCATTTGCCATGTGAATGACCACCATGTCTTTATTAAACATCATGATGTATGTTGCAGTCTTTGTACGATCATTTATTTGACGTATATTTTCTCAAACCATGGCAATATTACCATCAGAGGCTATTGGCTCTATGGCTGCCCAGGAATTGTAGCTAATGTGATTTGAGTATAA
Source organism: Salvelinus fontinalis (assembly GCF_029448725.1). Classification (NCBI taxonomy): domain Eukaryota; kingdom Metazoa; phylum Chordata; class Actinopteri; order Salmoniformes; family Salmonidae; genus Salvelinus; species Salvelinus fontinalis. Next base: position 10,528,511 of record NC_074690.1, read on the forward strand.
TACTTATGTAGCCTTACTACTTTGGCTTTCATTCCATCCCCTTTAATCTCAAAGCATATTTTGTGTCTATCTCATTTATGCTTTTGGGATCTTTACATTGATTACAACCTCTTCAGTCTCTCATTGAAGAGGTTATCCCACAGAGATCGTATAAATCACTATGTAATTCTATGGGTTATCCTCTCGGTTTATGAGTTCGTGAAGCTCCTGATCCCGAATAGTCTGGATGTGCCACTTGTTGTTTTTGGGTTTCATATTAGATTTGAATATCTAATTTCAAACCATTCAAACTATTTTCGTCAAACTAAAAAGTCAATTTTGACATGGTATAACAATCACTTGGCTATAATGGCCCTGGCCACCCCATTGACAACTCTGTCTTTATAATACTTCCATGACATGCAAGTGTTCACAATGACTTGTTTAAACATCTCAGAAATAAGTATTGAGTATACTTAAAGGTCCTTTGTTACACTAGTAGAGTAATGTATAATAAATCCTATGTACAGAACTACAGGAGTCTCCCATAGCCTACACTCTGTCATGCTTTACTTTGCACAGGTGGACAATGCATGTAACAGGTAGACTGATTTGTGTCTGTCCAATAAATCTTTATTAAAAGGATTTTTCCAGCAATCACCTTTTTGACTCGTGTCAATTATTTCAGCGTTTGTCAAACTCCAGGACTTAAACAGTTGGAGAGACGTTCAGGCATAGATCACCGAGAGCAGCACTGGTGTGACCTGGATAAACATGACCCGATCAGAGTGATGGAAGACGTTATTCCATGGCCTCTGCACCTTATAGGAGCCATGGGTTTAAATCAAGTGAGTCAAACTGTTTTATTACTCAGTCTAGTTGTTACACTGTAACCTACTAACACTGTGGGTATAGGTAAAAAAAAAAAATGCTCAAAATTCAGTAAATAAGTATTTTGGGCTGGATGGGTCAGTGTAGTTCATACATGCATAACATGTGAGCAGAATTACTGTTTTACTTCAATTTGCCATGAAATCCCTAGTTTGAAAGCAACTGTTTTTCTGGAAGCTGTGCTGTGCCATTTTCCCCTACATTTTCCCCAATGTAGGCCAGCCCCCTAGCAATTCGAGTTCTAGCCAGTGAGCTTCAGCCCCTGGCTCTTGAGTGACGGCTAGCAAGATGCGCACACAGCAGAGTGAGAGCGATGACGTGGTGCACATATGTGACGTAATATGCAATATTACGGGGGCTACTTTTGGCTTGCGAGCGCTACTTTTAGAACTATTGGCAAAAAAGTATACAACTGTACCGAATAATCTCTTTAAAGGTCTGGGGTAGCATTCGGAACAGTGTACAGTCAAGTGTACTAAATGATTAATTGAATGACTTCATTAGAATAAGGAGTGTTTGTACTGAGCTTCAGCAAAAGCCTGCACACCCAGTGGGTTCCCAGATCATGATTGCGACCAGGATTATTGTCAATATACTGAGAGGAAGCTTCACTAGGTGGCAGAAGAGGACAATAGAATATCCTCGAGGACAGCAAGTCGGCCAATAGTTGTGGCCTTGTGAAATGGCGTCCTGATGAGATGGTGCTCAACTGAAGTTGATGGTCATCACTGGTCAAGAAGACTAATGTTATTTTCCCATGGTATTTGATGCAAGCACAAATCTTAATAAAACTGCTGCTAGATTTGGAATATATTTGTATTAGTGTTGGGAAATACATGTTCCGTCTCCTATTGTAACATTTTGATATAGGCTTTAGAATGGTTTTATGCTTGATACACTTGACAAGTTTATTTTCCAGGTACAGTAACTTCATTTCCTACATAGTCAAAGGTTGAATCTGAGGTATCAAACAACTCCACAAGAGGGATATTCACTAAGCACATGGGCAGTACATAAGGTTGTTGCATATATAGTGTCTTCAGATGGTATTCACAACCCTTGCCCTTTTCCACATTTTGTTGTTTAATAACGCCTGCATTTTAAATGGATTAAATTGAGAGAGAAAAAAATCACTGGCCTACACATAATACCCCATAATGTCAAAGTGGAATAGTTTAAACTTAATTTTTGTATTGATTTGTCAATAGGTCTTGAGTCAATAAGTATTCAATCCCTTTGTTATGGCAAGCCTAAATTAGCTTAGGAGTAAAAATGTGCAATAGTGTTTAACATGATTTTTGAATGACTACCTCACCTCTGTACCCCACACATACAATTATCTGTAACGTCCCTCAGTCGAGCAGTGCATTTGAAACCGTTTCAACCACAAAGACCGGAATGTTTTCCAATGCCTCGCAAAGAAGGGCAACTATTGGAAGATTGGTCAAAATAAAATATAAAAGCAGACATTGAATATCCCTTTGAGCATGGTGAAGTTATTAATTACACTTTGGATGGTATATCAATACACCCAGTCACTACAAAGATACAGGTGTCCTTCCTAACTCAGTTGCCGGAGAGGAAGGAAACCACTCAGGGATTTCACTGAGGCATATGGTGAATTTAAAACAGAGTTCAATGGCTATGATAGGAGAACTGAGGATGGATCAATAACATTGTAGTCTGTACAGAATAGAAATGTTCCAAAGCATGCCTCCTGTTTGCAACAAGACACTAAAGTAATACTGCAAAACATGTGGCAAAGCAATTCACTTTTTGTCCTGAATACAAAGTGTTATGTTTGGGGCAAATCCAATACAAAACATTACTGAGTACCACTCTCCATATTTTCAAACATAGTGGTGGCTATATCATGTTATGGGTCTGCTTGTAATCGTTAAGGACTAGGGAGATATTCAGGATGAAAATTAAATGGAATGGAGATAAGCACAGTCAAAATCCTAGCGGAAAACCTGGTTCAGTCCACTTCCCACTAGACACTGGGAGAGGAATTCACCTTTCAGCAGGACAATAACCTAAAACACAAGGCCAAATCTACACTGGAGTTGATTACCAAGATGACAGTGAATGTTCCTGAGTGGCTGAGACAGTTTTAACTTAAATCTACTTGAAAAGCAAGACCTGAACATAGTTGTCTAGCATTGATCAACAACCAATTTGACAGTGCTGAAGTTTGTGCAACATTTGCCCATTATTCTTTTCAATCTAGGCGTGGAAAGCTCTTAGAGACTCGGGGGTGTGAATAATTATGTCAATTAGATTTCTGTATTTCTTAATCAATAAATTTGCAATCATTCTAAAGACATGTTTTCAATTTGTCTTCATGGGTTATTGTGTGTAGATGGGTAAATATATATATCTATACTTTTTTTATTCAGTCTGTAACACAAAATGTGGAATAAGTCGAGGGGTATGATTAATATGTTCTGAAGGCACGGCAGAAATGTTGCCCTTTGCTTAAACATGATAAGGCTCTCTACCAAACAGAAGCTGTATTTCTGTGTATTACATATCTATTTACACCATTCTGAACATTGTCTGCTGTGGGTATTCACTTCATTTGGGAAATGTAGTTTTCACTTCGGTATTTCAACATGAAATCCTTACATTAAAATACATTTCCCAGAAGGCAAAACGGTGTTGCGCCCCATTTGTCACATCATGAATATATATCGTTCTGTATTTGCGTAAGCGGTCTCCCGACGTTCATTTCATATTCTACCATAGTATTCAGTGTAAATGAGACACACAGTCACGTCTCCGCCCTTGTACCGATCTCAAACTTCGAGTCCAGACTCTTTTTGCGGATTTCCTTGGTAAAAATGTTTTCGGGTACAGCAGGGGAGATTCCAACTGGAGCACGAAGGCAAATAAGTGAATGAAGAACGGGATAAGTACACCGCCCAACCGGCGGATATTTACTGTGTTGTGCTCATATTGACGCGCTTTTTTAATGTAGAAGGCTGATGTTAAGCGAAGTACGCACGGAGATTTAGTGTACTTTTCATTTGACAAAATGGAAAGTACGCGGACTGTCGTTGATAAAGGCTCGGCAGATGTAAGTGCGAATAAGTTTAAGAAGCCTAGTGGACTGTCTGTCGCCCAGGGGACGCCAGTGGATGATGGCGGTGGAAATTTGGCAGCATCTCGTCTAGATATTAGAAATTCCCAGGCTGCGTTGGGGTCTAGTGCTTCGAATAAAAGTAATGGAAACACATCTACGAATGGTCGGAGTTTATCCAGTAACTCCAACTCGCTCCTGTTGAGACGGAGGAGGCTGAAGAGGAACCTCTCTGCAACCACTGCCACCTCAGCTGTCACTGCCGCCTTCGGCGCCAAGATGAACTCGGCCATCTCCTCTGCGTCTCTGCATACTCGGAGTCTGGATAGGAAGACGTTGTTGCGGCATCGGCAAAACATGCAACTACAGCCTTCAGATAGAGAGTGGGTGCGAGGGGATCTTCACAGGGGATCCATACATGTCCACGATAAACTCACGTCGCCTTCATATCCTAGGCCGGTGGTGTGCACGATGGATACCACAGCCGGCGAGATGGCGCTCCGTATGAGCAAACTCTGCAGTAAGTCGAGCACCGTATTGCGTATATTTTGTAAAGACAACTTAAAGACTGATCAAAACGGAAACTGTAATGTGAAGTATACATATAATGACGCCCAGTCTAAACTAAATGAAGATGGAAGTATCAAGTGCAACCATTCGGGACCCCCGGAACTCAGTGGCGGCCTATCGGACCAGCCAAGTGACAGGCTGAGGCTACTGCTTATGGAGAACGGCGATGAGAGGCAAAAGCAACAGGATTTAGATGCACAACTTTTTACTCCAGACTCAGAGTCGCAAGATAATATAACTAACTCGTCGGATCTGAATTCTAACCTGGATACTCCTAACGATTATGATTCAGAACAGAGGCTGAACGGACTGGACAGCTACGGGCTCAATTCTGGTTCAGACGTGGAGAGCAGCAGTGCATTCGATGACCTCAGCAGCTCCGGGGTCCGGCTCAGTGAGCACCGGGACTCCCTCAGTGACGACATGATCCTGGGCACAGACGCATCCATCCTGAGCCCTACTTTTGATAGAGCCATGGAGGGCCACGAAACCTATGGAAGCTCCTCAGACGAACTCGAGCTCGACTGTCCTACCACAAACGTTGACCCCATTCTCCCCAATGGCAACACTGTCTCTGCCAAGTACAAGTTTAGCAATGGTGGGCATTTAAATGACGTGACAAATGATATGGGGGCAGGTGACAGACTCAAACTTCTCAGTCTGGGCAGCCTGCCACCCAGCAGTAGCAGTTGCTCATTGCCCCAGGCCTGTTTGAGAGTTAATAGGCCCGACATCCAAGAACCTGACAATCGGCAAGGCGGTTTGAAAACAGGGTCAGGGGCGACTGATCAGGATAGAGACGCAGCAGGTGACACCAGTCCCACACTTTACGTTCAGCTCCACGGTGAAGCGGTCAGGAGGCTTGGGCAAGACGAAAGGCCTCTCCAGATCCAGAATGACTTTCTCTTTAAACTGGGATTTAAGGACCCGTGGCGCGTGCAGGAGGAAGGGATGAACACCGAGCTTGGCTCTCTGTTGCGGTTTTACGCAGGTAAAAAGCCACTTGTTCAATGATGTTTATGAGGCGCTGTTGAGGTGTGAGAGAGGTGTGGATGTTATTACCCTGGGCCTTATGTTGACACATGGTCAGAGAATCAGTGGCCTGATTTAATAGGTGGCTCTTGAAGTTGGTAAGAAAAGAAAAAGCCATGTACCTTGTCTTCATCATTGTGCACAATTCACTTTCTTGTGCATTTTGTGCCATTCTTGGTGATGGAATTCAAGGAAGGAACTGTTGCACCTAATGTACACTTGTGCGTTGGTGTACACCTCCCTGCATGTCATTCCAAAGCCTACAATATCTATTTGTATTAGAGAATGGCATTAGCCTACATGGCGCAGCTGAAAGCCATGCTATACCATTGTAACTTTGATTTCGGCCTACCCTGCAGGTGCTCAAAGTCAACCCTGCTGCACCTCACCTCTCCTCATCCCCAGTGTAGAAAGACTATTGTCCTCTGTTACAATGCCCTGCAGATGGTATAGGACGTGCCCATTCTTCCCTGTTGTCATTAACTGTGAACTTTGACAGGCGAGGTGAGCGTAACAGTCCATATTCCATGCAGGGCGGTAATGATAGGCAGATATAAGGCTCTGGGAACAAGTATTGACAAGGTAAGTAGGAAGTGAAGCTCACCACACAATAACTGCCTATCCAGTATCACCATAGTGTGTGTATAGCTCACACACATTTTGAACACCAGTCACCTATCGTGTTCAGGCTTGCCGACCAGGCCTGACTGTGTGTAAATACTGGCATGACTGGTGTTTTAAGAATAACAGGGAAGCTATGCTTTGGGGAAAGTTGCCCTGCTGAAGGCAGTAGGGACAGTCTTGTGTGGTTGTTTTGCCCCTACTCTCCCTCCGTCTTTGTTGAACCGTGGCAGCACACTCCGTCCCATCGACACGCATGATATGGCCACAAAGCCAGCGCTGCAACTTATGGCCCTCAGACATGGGCCCTGTTACAGCTTTGGCCCATTATCATTGCAATGAAAGGCATGAATGCCTGTGTGGGCGGATGGATGGATGGATGGAGAGAGGGAGAGGGATAGAGGAGTAGATGGGTAGAGAGAGAGGGATGTAAGGGGGGCTTGGGGGACCATAAAACCCCAGCTCTTAAATGTATTCAGTAAATTGTGGTCATTTAAATGCTGCACGGGCCCTGTCCTCCAGGCACCCTGCATCCTGGACTGTCACAGTAACTGCCTGCCTGCCAAGCTGGGTTTACATGCCCCAGCCCTAGCCTAAGTTCCAGCCCTAGCCTCAGCCTCAGACTCAGCCCAGTCCCAAACTTAGCCCCAGTCCCATCCTCAGCACTAGCCCCAGTCCCAACCTTAGCCACAGCCTCAGCCCAGTCCCATCCTCAACCCCAGCCCCAGTCTCAGCCCCAGCCCTAGCCACAGCCTCAGCCCAGTCCCATCCTCAGCCCCAACCTCAGCCCAGTCCCATCCTCAGCCCCAACCTCAGCCCGTCCCAACCTCAGCCCCAGTCTCATCCCCAGTCCCAACCTCAGCCCAGTCCCATCCTCAGCACTAGCCCCAGTCCCAACCTCAGCCACAGCCCAGTCCCAACCTCAGCCACAGCCCAGTCCCATCCTCAGCACTAGCCCCAGTCCCATCCTCAGCACTAGCCCCAGTCCCATCCTCAGCACTAGCCCCAGTCCCAACCTCAGCACTAGCCCCAGTCCCATCCTCAGCACTAGCCCCAGTCCCATCCTCAGCACTAGCCCCAGTCCCATCCTCAGCACTAGCCCCAGTCCCATCCTCAGCACTAGCCCCAGTCCCATCCTCAGCACTAGCCCCAGTCCCATCCTCAGCACTAGCCCCAGTCCCATCCTCAGCACTAGCCCCAGTCCCATCCTCAGCACTAGCCCCAGTCCCATCCTCAGCACTAGCCCCAGTCCCATCCTCAGCACTAGCCCCAGTCCCATCCTCAGCACTAGCCCCAGTCCCATCCTCAGCACTAGCCCCAGTCCCATCCTCAGCACTAGCCCCAGTCCCAGCCCCACCAGAGAGCAGGAAGCGCTTTTCATTCACTCTCCCACCACTGATACACCACCTCTGCTTCAGCTGGCGGGAGAAACAGAGAGACAGAGAAGTGGCAGTAATATAACCAAGGCTTCTGGGTAAGCAGGGGATGATTAGCACAAACACTGTGCTTGCCTGTCTGACTGTGTCTTTGTTTCTAGAACGTTCACCAGGGACATGAAGGTCTTAGAAACGTGAAGGTGAGCTTTTTAAATTTAGGAGCCTGGTACTGCACGTGAACAGAGGCCAAAACACACACACACTCTCTGTCTCCCCAAACGTGTGTCCTGTCCTGCCCGGACTGAGAGAGGCTAGCTATTGTTGCAGAGGTCGTTGTCAATGTGAAACTGAAAATGGCTAACGTTGTTGTCCCCATTCACTGTCAAATGTGCCAGGCCCATAGTCCTTTTGTGTCTTTGTTTAAAAGCCAACAGTGACTTAAAAAAAAATATATATATCTATCTGTTATTTTACCAGGTAAGTTGACTGAGAACACATTCTCAGCAACGACTTGGGGAATAGTTACAGGGGAGAGGGATGAATGAGCCAATTGTAAACTGGGGATTATTAGGTGACCGTGATGGTTTGAGGGACAGATTGGGAATTTAGCCAGGACACCGGGGTTAACACCCCTACTCTTACAATAAGTGCCATGGGATCTTTAATGACCTCAGAGAGTCAGGACACACATTTAACGTCCCATCTGAAAGACTGCACCCTACACAGGGTAGTGTCCCCAATCACTGCCCTGGGGCATTGGGATATTTTTTGACCAGAGGAAAGAGTGCCTCCTACTGGCCCTACAACACCACTTCCAGCAGCATCTGGTCTCCCATCCAGGGACTGACCAGGACCAGCCCTGCTTAGCTTCAGAAGCAAGCCAGCAGTGGTATGCAGGGTGGTATGCTGCTGACTTGAGTGGATACTAGAATCAGTTCATGTAGATGGTGTGTGAAAGTGTGTGTGTGTGATATTGGTGGTGAACAGTAGAGCTTGGACGATTAACCAAAAATGATCGACACCGACCATACCAACCACTTATCGCAGGCATTTTGCTGATATCGTTCATTACGAGAAGGGGGAAGGGGGATACCTAGTCAGTTGTACAACTGAATGCCTTCAACTGAGATGTGTCTTCCACATTTAACCCAACCCCTCTGAATCAGAGAGGTGCGGAAGTAGCCTGTACTACAGAAATGTGAAGTTTGAAATGAAATAAGTTTGCTATATGGGTGAGTGTTAATGGGAGAATTGATGGCATAACCATTAAACTAGTAGTAGTAGTTTTTAAAGGATAATAACAAGAAAAATGGTGCACATTGTTATTAAACGTATTGTTCTATTTGTTATCGCACCAATTCAGGCAATTTATTGCAATATGGATTTTTGTCCATATCTCCCAGCTCTAGTTAATATGCTTAACACTAGGCCTGCAGCCTCCCTGTGTGGCATAGATGTGCAGTCAGCTGAGTCGAACTAGCTAGCCAACCATCCAGCTGTGACAGCCATTACAGTACAGTAGCTTTGATGCTGCTCTTCCTCCAGGAGCCAGCCAGCCAACACTTCCCTCCCTCCCTGTCCCACGTAAGTCAGCTTAACTCTGCTCATCTGAGCCCTCCTCAGGCCCTGTCTGACCCTTTACTCACCCCCCTGGGCCACTACCCAATGCCCAGGTCCCTGTCTCTCTACAGTTCAAAAGTCCAACCGCCTGACTCTGGTCTTAAAGGCCAGTGGAGCAGGAGTAGCAGCATACAAGGTCGTTCAAAAGTCCAACCGCCTGACTCTGGTCTTAAAGGCCAGTGGAGCAGGAGTAGCAGCATACAAGGTGGTTCAAAAGCAGCAGCCCATATGCCCTTGTGTGAGGCACTCGAATGGTGGAGGAATGTACGCTGGCTCTTCTAGAATGCCGGGCACGTCTGCTGGGGAGGAAGTGTCCCTGCCCAGTCCCTTCCCATCTTCTGAAAATGTCTGAAACCCGACCTCTTCAAAGAATATCTTAGAATAAGACCCTCCCCCATAAAAAAAACACAGCTTGCTCTTGTCTTTTCCTACTTCCACTGACTTAGCAGCTAACTTCTTTATTGAGGAATAGTGTACTTACTACTACGCCTGTGATATGTGGATGTCTCACCCGGCTATCTTAAAGACGAATGCACTAACTGTAAGTGGCTCTGGATAAGAGCGTCTTCTCAATGAAATATAAAGTGGGAGGATGGAGAGGATCAGAGGAGGGAAGCTAGTAGTGCTACTGCCACGTCTTCAGTTGACTGACGTTGAGTGACTGTTCCTCTCAGATAGTGAATATAAGGAGAGAGGAAACGGGAGCTGCCTCGGCTGATTGGCTGACTTGCTGACTTGCTGCAGGCACAGCTGTTTTTACTGTAGGCCACTGTGGCACCGCAGACCTTTCTGTGTTAGATGTGTGTGAAGCCTCTGTAACAGGAAGTCCAGTAGACTCTAATATCTCATCTCTACAGTCATGCCTTATTAGGTCTTTAGGTGTGTAGCGGAGACGGTCATGTCTTTACAATCAACAACACCTGTTTGGTACCTGTGAAATATGCCTGTTGGAGATATAGGCCTGAACGGCGGGCAGATGCAGTGAGATTGCTCAGTTGTAGAACCTTTACTCTAAAGCCTGTGAATCCAACCAGACCTTGCCCTCCCTCCCTCGGTGACCAGATGAGATACAGTATCTTACCTGGGTGAGCAGAGGGTCTGCCAGAGAGATACACACACACACACACACACACACACACACACACACACACACACACACACACACACACACACACACACACACACACACACACACACACACACACACACACACAGAGCAGGCTCAGATCAAAGGGCCATGGCGGTGCTCTTTGACAGTCTGCAGAGTGAGACGTCCAGTTCTGCCCACACAGGGGCCATTACTATGACAGGTCAGTAGTACAGTACATTACTGTATGTTGGTAATTAAATGACTTAACACTTATTGCAGGATAATAAGACCGACACCTACACAGACAAAATATTGTTTATTACAATACTTATTACATAAACTGAAGATAGACCTAACCCAAGTAAAAACTCACAGTTCAAGGCTGTGAGAAAACATGTTGTGTTGACAACCGGTGCCATGTGAGTTGAGGGCTTTTAAGACTCAGGGGAGCTGTGGTTGAATCGGCGATTCCCAAACCTGGTACCTTTTTCCAGAATCCCACTGAACTAGGATCAGCTCATATTTCAGGGACTTCAGTGTCCCTCCACCCTTAGCAGCGTTGTCAGAAAGCGGATTGTACTGGTTTTCAGGAAACAGTATGATCAACCTAACTTCCATTTCCCCTGAAAAACAGAAGTGGGGATTCCGCTCGGGCGTATTTCTACGTTAGGTTAGTGTCCCTCTGTGACTCCACTTAACTAGGATCAGCCCAGAGACCTCCCAGGAGAATAACCTAACAAAGCTCTCCCTTGCCAAGAGGATGTAACTGTTTCCCCACTAACAAACTCAGAGTGTGTGAGAGAGAACAGAAGCAGTGGTTTAAACCTCAGCATCGGAGCACACAGGGCTTCCCCAGAGGCTTAGGTGCCAGAGTGCTTTGTACCAGCCCTGAAAAATGTACTTGTATTAGGCTACTCCTTAGTTTAGCTTAGCAAACAACCCACATTTAGGAAAATGGAGGATTTTACTTTTAATAACTGTCTGCCCCGGACTTGTTTAAAAAATATATATTTTATTTTCCAGTCTCAATCAAACGTATCACAAACTGCAGTGCTCCAGTTGAGTGAAACTTTGCGCTTAGTTGACAGTGCATTGCTTTTAAACTGAGATTCACTGCCATTATACTGTTATTGGTTGGCCTATTTATTCAAAAGTCACTCAGACAATACATTACTTGGCCTATTGTGCTTTTAGGCTACTGCTGTCTCCACTTCAGAGTAGGATACTATGGGTGAGCTAGACCGTCAGCTGAGAGGGCAGAGTTGATGTTTTTTCCTTCACTCGGGTAAAGAGTTGGGTAATGTTTTACAATGTTGCTGTGTCACACGTCTTTGAGGCAGCGTGTGTCGGCGTGATGGACAGGTGCAGCATGGGAATGCGTCCTCATGTGGAACTGATGACGAAGGAGATATCCAACGCAGCCAGCCAGTGCCCAAGCTGAAGGACCCCTTTGTACACAACACGTAGCAGACTAATACATGCCCGCTCAGAAAATGTCACATGACCATTATACGAGTTTCGAATAAAAAGGCTAATCAGTCAGACTCAGCTGTCTTAAAAATGCCCTAATCCAGGCTGGTCATATTTCCACGTACACACACTCATAGCACAGTGAGGCCAGAGAGAGGATGTTTTCACTACATAAAGAGGAAATTCTTTTGGTGATAGTATTTGCATACATGTGGCCATTTCATGCCATTAACATTTACCTTACATTAGTTTGTTTGATTAGTTTGTCCACAGTCCACACATTTAAATACATAAAACAAAACAAAAGATTACTGCGCGTCTTGTTTTCCCCCGTCACATAGCTGAGTAGTGAGCAGGAATTGTGGTGACATGGTGACTTTAAGAACTCCGCAGCTAGCTAGGGGTTTAAAGGCTTAATGAAGCTTGAAGTTCTCTGAAGCAGCCTCGGCAGCCGTTAAGCTCACAGCTGACTCGGAGTCTTCCTCTCCCTGCTCCTCTGATCTGCTCTCCTCTCACTCAACACCCCAGATTGGTCCCACATTCACAAATCTGTCTTCTCCAAATCTTTTACATCATGGCAGAAGAACACGGTTTCTGACACCTTCTTTATGTATGTGTCACTGGTTGTCTTGGCAACACATTTAGGAGCTCTTCATTTTTTCAATGTGTTTTAAGTTATTAGATTCAAGGTCCTCAAGGTTTTACTAGTAGTTTAGTAGTAGAGAGAAAATCGCTTCAAAATGAATGCCAACCGATAGTGAGAATGAGTCCCCTAACAGTAGTTGTCTCCCCTCATCTCATCTCCTTTCCTGGCTGGAAGCTAATGGTGTGTTCCTAAACAGCCCATTGGTGAGTCAATGTAATTGTCTAATCAGATTTCACACGTTCCAGGACTCGAATCCAATGTGTTTTGTGTGTGCACACCCAAGGAGGGGGGGGGCAAGAGGGCACTGTTGCGTTGTCTCCTCACGGGTGGAACACGCTGTTACATAAGAGGTGTGTGTGGGGGTAGGGAGGATGTGTGTGTTGGGGGAGGTGGTCTGCTCCGGGATGTGAGGACGGTGGTTTTGGCTGGTGGTGTGTGTGAATGCGTGCAGCGAGATGCTTTTATGATAGTGGTGTCAGCCTGCAGAGCCAGAGGAGCATGTCTGTTTTCATTCTAATATAGACCCCCCCCCTCTTGGCCGACATCCCTCCCTCCCTCTCTCCCACTCCACCCCTCCTGCTCTCAATTTATCCCTCAATCTGTCCTCATCTCTTTCCTCTCGCTATCATTTCTCACATCTCCTCCCTCAGACCATCTGACAGATTCCATTCATCTCTCGCTATATCTTTCTCTCCCTCACCAGACCATCTTCTTTTTTGGATTCTCCCTCCATCTCTGACTGTCCACAGGCTACCTTTTCTCTGCCACCCTCATCTAGGGCTCTCCTGTCCTCCCCCTCCTCTCCTTTCCTCATGTACTGTGATGAACAGTAATGCACAGTATTCGTGGTGACCATGGTGATTGAGTTTAGCCCGAGGTGGTTCTGAGAAAGGCTTGTGGTTTTCAAATGTAGAGCAGGAACCGATAACCACTTTTTGAAGTGAACACTGTTTTGTGGTAAGCAGCTGAATCTCTCTGGGCTAAAGAATGTCATGCTATGCCATTCCTGTCTAGCCTGCTGAGGGAGGGAAGGAGTGGAGGGGGGCGTGAAGGGGGCGGGAGCCTATACACCCTATGGGAAATGCCTGCCTTCTCAGCTGTCTGTCAAACTGGCCTGAAGGAAAAGCTTTATTCTGTGAGAAGCTTTGGATATAGAGGAGGGAGTGAGCCCACATGGGGTTAACATGGCAGGGAAGGGGTCTCCCCAAAGTCAGGACAGCCCTCCCCAAATCCCATCCTCTTGTCAGCCCCAATCCCCAGTAAGTCACTCTTCTCCACAGTCCCCACTTTCCTCTCCTTTTCACAGCCCCCTCCTACCCTCCGCTCCTCCCCAGTCCCTTCCTCCACTCCACTACCCCCCAGGCCCCTCCTCTCCAGTCCCCTCCTCCTCTCCTCTCCACTCCTCCCCAGCCCCCTCCACTCATCCCCAGCCCCCTCCTCCACAGTCTCCCCCTCTCCACAGCCCATCCTCGCCCCTCCTACCCTCCACTCCTCCCCAGTCCCTTCCTCCTCTCCACTACCCCCCAGGCCCCTCCTTTCCAGTCCCTCCTCCTCTCCTCTCCACTCATCCCCAGCTCCCTCCTCCACAGCCCCTCCTCCCCAGCCCCTCTTCCTCTCCACTCCTCCCCAGCCCCCTTTTCCCCTGCTCACTCCTCCCCTCTCCTCCTTCCCAGTCCCCTGTGCTCCTCATGCCCATGCAGGGGGATTAGGTCCAGGCCAGCAGGGCGCACTCTACCCAGCTTTGATCAACAGCAGCCCAGCCTAATGCCAGCCTGCATGTGCAACCCTCGGCATTAAAGCATAGCAAAAAAGCAGCTCAAAACCCAAAACACTCTGATTAGGAAACACTGCTGCCTGCCTGCTTTAAGTTGGGTCCTTAAATGCCATCTCAAATGTTGTTTAACCAATTCGCTCTGCCTCAACTCACTCAAGTCTCCAGGGAAATCATTACGACTTTCACGTTTCTAACTGATGCATTAGATGGCGATCAATTGGATGTTGTCAGAATTTAGGTCTAATCTGCTATCATTTTCTATGGCTAGACACTTTATTTTATGACAGTTTGCCATGGGTTTTGGACTGATAAGTGGTTGCTTGACAATCACATACAACGGCTGTGGTCAGAACATAAATGGTTACAACACCTACGTGTGTGTGGTCCAGACTAGGGTTGAATGGCGGGAACCTGGTTACCGAGATTCACCAGGATTTATCACCCAAATCTACTCCATTTTCCCAGTATAAATAACTCAGAGAAACCGGTAAATTATAATAAATTATTTATATGAACAGGCTTCTCTACGACCTCTGCATGATGAATCAACACTCGGGGTGAGGACAGACAGCCCATCTCAGTATGGAGCACAGTTCACAATGCATGTAGACCTATCATCTCATCATGGTAACTTATTTTCTTGTGACAGTTAGGCCTACATTTGTTGCTGCATTGTCTATGGTACAGTAATATAAAGACCGAATACGCGTCTAATTTACCCATCTCTATCTGGCTTTCAGGGGTCACCATGTTTTTGAATTGTAAAGATTAGAATTGTTTTTATTGCATCTGCAGAGTTTTAAAACAACCTGTCACTCGAATATCGTTGCTTTAAATCAGTGAGTGCACTCTCGCAGTCTTTCCCTCCATCAACTCCATTAGATCATCCTATTTTAGATTGATGTATAGCCCTATATATAGAATTAATTGCAGTATTAGCCTTATATTTAGCTAATTAATGATGGGTTATGCATAAGAAGCTTCTAATTTATGGCCTATTGTCTCTTGCGCAATACGCAAGCAACTGTGCTCCGCTGGCCTCCTTTAAAAAAAAGAAGCTCCTTAGCTGTTGGAGACCCATGCAGGAAAAGCTAGACTAGAATACCTTGCTTGGCATTGTTTTAAAACATTTTTTTTTAATCATTCTTATACCAGTAGAGTATTCGAAGAGGGACGCCAGCTCTTTTTTTGCTATAGCCTACGCTCGATGGCGGTATCTTTATTGCTTCTTTAATCAGAACAACCGTTTTCAGCTGTGCTAACATAATTGTAAAAGGGTGCTCTAATGATCAATTAGCCTTTTAAAATGATGAACATGGATTAGCTAACACAAAGTGTCATCAGAACACAGGAGTGATGGTTGCTGGTAATGAGCCTCTGTACGCTTATGTAGATATTCCATTCAAAATCATCCGTTTCCAGCTACAATAGTCATTTACAACATTAACAATGTCTACACTGTATTTCTGATCATTTTGATGTTATTTTAAATGGACAAAAAAATGCTTTTCTTTCAAAAACAAGGACATTTCTAAGTGACCCCAAACTTTTGAACGGTAGTGTATGTAAATAAGGTATTTCTGTTTTTTATTTGTAATACATTTGCAAACATTTCTAAAACCTGTTTAATTTTTGTCATTATGGGGTTATTTTGTGTAGATTACTGAGGATAGATTTTTTCAATCCTTTTTAGGATTAGGCTGCAACAAAATGTGAAAAAAAGTCAAGGGGTCTGAATACTTACTTTCTGAAGACACTATGTTCTTTATAATGCTTTTGAAAGACACTTCCGGTTGTGGCGGAAAATATTGGGTTACCTGGGAGAAAAGTGCTGGAACATTTGAAAAATACCGGGAAAATATTAAACCATTGTCCAGACAGATAGATAAGTTGTGTTTGGGTGGCGTTCTCTCTGGTGGGAAACTAAAGGTCACAGTCACTGATACCATCTGACTTCATTTAAAACTCCAACTACTTTGTACCACTGGTACTACCAGGAAGTAGGCTAACTAACATAACTTCCCTATGTGTGGTGTTGTCCCGCAAGGCACTGTTGAAAAGCTTTGTGTTTATTGAGTACAAACAGATAACCTGTTCTGTAGGTGAAACAAAATGAACAAACTGTTAGTGGTTCTATACCAGCTCAGCTCTGCCCTGTCAGTGGTTTTGTATCAGCACCAATGGTTCTACAGTGTTAGAGGTTGTAGCTCTGCTCAGTGCTTCTGTACTGAGAAAAGGCAGCACTATGTTGTGCTGGTGAAGCAGCACAAAGTTAAAGAGCCAATTTAAAGGGACAGTGAGTGGTTCCCTGGTGGCCCCTCTGCCTCCCCTCTCCACAGTGAAGGGCCCAAGGACAGGAGCAGGCCAGGCCCAGTGTGCAGCTAGCCTTATTCATTACAGCGCTGCAGGCTATTGTTCTCAGCTGTGGCCTCTGATAATGTCCCAGGCCATGGGAAAGGAGAAAATGTCACCTGCTGCGCCAGCCCGGCCGAGGAGATCTCTCTCTCTCACACTCTTTCTATTGTTGTCTCTCTTCCATATAGTTCTCTCTCTCTGTAGCTCTCTCTGTGAAGGCAGTAAGGCACTCTCAATCTCTTTTCTCCCTCTCCCTCTTTTTCTCACTCTTCCTCCCTATTTTGCACTATTTCTCTCTCTCTCCGTCTCTCTCTCTCTGTTCTGACTCTCTTTCTGCCTGTGTGCCCCTCTGGTTAAAGACTTCCCCTCTTTAGTTATATTCTTCCCATCACACTCCATCTCTCCCCCTCCTCCCTCCCTCCCACCCTCTCTCTGTCAGTGCCACTGCGTTCACATGGCCCCAGCATGTGACAGGGAGCTAAGCCAAGACACCCCGGATGCCATGCCCGCTGTAGCCTCAGCCTCCCTCCTCTCTGCCTGTCTGCCATTCCAACCAGGCCTCGTTCAATTTTAAACAAAACAAAAGAAAGTAAGAGTGAAAGAGGGAGAAGAAAGAGAGAGCAAGCGGCCTCAGTGTTTCCTCTAGGATTTGTTTCAGCCGGGGGGGGGGTGCTGTGGACGTTTGGTCTTTGCTGGGGGAGGTCAGGGGGCATGCTGAAACTGCTTCTCCAATAGAATCACGCTTGTAGGCGATGTCATGGTGACGTTGGCTAGCTAAACTTATGCTCAGGAAAACATCATCGGTCTAATGGTCGTCTTGTGCATGTGCAGGCCATCAAATCAAAGGCACTCCTTCGATATAAAGTCATTTTTGATGAAATTGAAAACGTCTCAGTTTGTCACTTTCACGAGGTTGGAGTAATAACATGTTCAACTACTTAAGACATTGGTTCCAAACTAGGTTGTGCATTTAGATTTCGAGAAAATGAACAAGAAAGGAATCATTTTTCACTTCTGTAGTTTACTTCTCAAACCCTGGACTGGTTTGCTTGCCAAGCGTTCCCCAAAGTTTTGCGATGTTGCGCCTCTGGGTATAGAAACTCTGTGATTCTACTCCAAAATGCATGAACATTTAATTATGTTGATACCATCGGAAATATAACTGATTGGTGCCACTGCACTGTAGGGAGATACTGAGGAACAAGCGGTGGCTGTAAGCTGGTGGGTCTCATTCTCCTTTCTGCTCGCTCTGTTTGCTACAAATTTACGTTGTAACCTGTTCCTCTTAAAGGGATAGTGTGAGATTTTTGCAAATAAGCCCTTTTTCTACTTACCCAGAGTCAGATGAACTCATGGATACCATGTTTGTGTCTGCATGCAGTTTTAAGGATGTTAAAGGTCCCTCTCAGCTTTAGCGCAATGACTGGTAGTAGGGTTGCACATTTTGGGGAATATTCAGAGGTGGAAACTTTCCATAGGAAATTATGGAAATATAGGCAAATTAATTTTAATACCATTTAAATGTAGATGTTTTTTTGCAGTGGATATATTGACCATATCATATGGAGACAGAAACATAAACCTTTTACCTTATCATAAGTAGACATCATTGCAAATTATTAAATCCTTCCAATAGAAATAAAAAACAATTTAGTTATGAATTGAACTTTAATTTAATGAAATTAATACAATTTAACTGAACAACAAAAGAAAGAGAATATTGAATGATCCCCAATGATCACATCTCCCAAAAGTGTTTTCAACAAACATCTGTAAAATGAAACTAAAGCTTTGGTTGTCTTCCTCTCAGGCTTCCATGTCTTCTCCCTGGACCTCCTCAATGTCCACCTCTTGAACATCAGACTCTGAGGCCTCATCTTCACTCTCACTTTCCAACCTTGTTGAGGATGGCTCGTTGTCAGGCTCAAAAAGCTTCATTTGCCTGGATGGTCACCAATTTTTCAACCCTTGTATTGGTCAGCCTGTTGCGTGCTTTGGTGTGTGTGTTCCCAAACAAGGACCGGTTGCGCTCTGAGGCGGCTGATGTTGGTTGGATTTGTAGGACGATGGAGGCAACAGGGGAAAGAGCCTCAGATCCACAGGATACCGGATACTCTTGCAGTGTGATATGGCCCGTGGCATTTTTCTGCAAAGATTAGGGGGAAAATGAGTAAAAACCCCCAAATACAATTCCATTTACAGATAAATAGTTAAGCAGTTAGATTAAACAACTCCTTTGTAAGATAAATGTTTTAAAATGAAACATGTATGAAAACAAGTGAATTAACACTCCTCAGTTAGCAGGCTCAAGCTAAAACCCACATGGTAGCAAAAACTAACTAGCAGAAATTGTTAACAAGTTAGAAATGATTTAAACACACTTTGCTGTAGGCTACTATTTACTAGTTTACAAAAAATGATGTATGTAATATAAAATATATTCTTACCACCCAATATTGTAATCAAAACTTAACAGAAAGCATGCAACTCCTTGGCTCAGACAGTGTAGTAGTGTGGGCTCAATAGCATCTCATTAGTGATGGAAGAGTGCACTGCATGCAGAGGGTTGCAATTCTATTGAATTGGCGATAGTTTAACCAAAATATGCCACAAGACCTAGAATTGCCTTATGTGTATCCCACAACAAATGTTCACTGTTATAAGCTAACTTTTTTTTATGAATTTAAGCAAAATTCCTCAAATTCCCGGGCTTAACCTACCATGGGAAATTTCCCGGAAAGTTTCCAACCCTTTGCAACCTTAACTGGTACTCTATTGGAACAGTAGATGCTATTCTAGTCTATGCTAACTGTTCCCATAGATTTCAAATCATTGCGATAACGCTAGTTAGCAATTGCGCTAATGGTAGTTAGCGACTTGCTTCATTCAATCTGCATGCAGAAACATAATACTCTGGGTAAGTAGAAAAGGGGCTTAATTGACAAATCTTCCACAATCAAAACAAAGAAATATATATATTTTAAAATATATATATACACACACTACCGTCAAAACGTTGGGGTCACTTAGAAATGTCATTGTTTTCCATGAAAACATACATGAAATGAGTTGCAAAATGAATAGGAAATATAGTCAAGATGTTGACAAGGTTACAAATAATGATTTTTAATTGAAATAATAATTGTGTCCTTCAAACTTTGCTTTCGTCAAAGAATCCTCCATTTGCAGCAATTACAGCCTTGCAGACCTTTGGCATTCTAGTTGTCAATTTGTTGAGGTAACCTGAAGAGATTTCACCCCATGCTTCCTGAAGCACCTCCCACAAGTTGTATTGGCTTGATGGGCACTTCTTACGTACCATACGGTCAAGCTGCTCCCACAACAGCTCAATAGGGTTGAGATCTGGTGACTATAATGGAGTGGCCAGCACAGACAGAATACCAGCTGACTGCTCTTCCCTAAATAGTTCTTGCATAGTTTGGAGCTGTGCTTTGGATCATTCTCTTGTTGTAGGAGGAAATTGGCTCCAGTTAAACGGCGTCCAGAGGGTATGGCATGGCGTTGCAAAATGGAGTGATAGCCTCTCTTCTTCAAGATCCCTTTTATTCTGTACGAATCTCCCACTTTACCATCCCCAAAGCACCCCCAGACCATCACATTGCCTCCACCATGCTTGACAGATGGCGTCAAGCACTCCTCCAGCATCTTTTCATTTTTTCTGCATCTCACAAATGTTCTTCTTTGTGATCCAAACCCCTCAAACATAGATTAGTCTATCCATAACACTTTTTTCCAATCTTCTTCTGTCCAGTGTCTGTGTTATTTTACCCTTCTTAATCTTTTCTTTTTATTGGCCAGTCTGAGATATAACTTTTTCTTTACAACTCTACCTAGAAGGCAAGCATCGCCTCTTCACTGTTGATGTTGAGACTGGTGTTTTGCGGGTATTATTTAATGAAGCTGCCAGTTGAGAACTTGAGGCGTCTGTTTCTCAAATTAGACACTAATGTACTTGTCCTCTCGCTCAGTTGTGCACCGGGGCCTCCCACTCCTCTTTCTAATCTGGTTAGAGCCCGTTTGTTCTGTTCTGTAAAGGGATTAGTACACAGCGTTGTACGAGATCTTCAGTTTCTTGGCAATTTCTCGCATGGAAAGCCTTCATTTCTCAGAACAAGAATAGACTGACGGGTTTCAGAAGAAAGTTCTTTGTTTCTGGCAATTTTGAGCCTGTAATCGAACACACAAATGCTGATGCTCCAGATACTCAACTAGTCTCAAGAAGGCCAGTTTTATTGCTTCTTTAATCAGAATGACAGTTTTCAGATTGTGCTAACATCATTTCAAAAGGATTTTCTAATGATCAATTAGCCTTTTAAAATGATAAACCTGGATTAGCTAACAACGTGCCATTGGAACACAGGAGTGATGGTTGCTGATAATGGTCCTCTGTACACCTATGTAGATATTCCATGAAAAAATCTATTATTCCATATATTACATTAAAAAAATCCAGCTGCAGTAGTCATTTACAACATTAACAATGTCTACACTGTATTTCTGATCAAATTAATGTTATTTTAATGGACAAAAATGTGCTTTTCTTTAAAAAAAAAGTAAATGTCTAAGTGACCCCAAACTTTTGAACGGTAGTGTGAATGTTTTATATATATATACACACACAAAATGTAATAATAATCAAAAAATCAAAATCAAAATCAAAATAAAAAAAATAAAGGGAACACTTAAACAACACAATGTAACTCCAAGTCAATCACACTTCTGTGAAATCAAACTGTCCACTTAGGAAGCAACACTGATTGACAATAAATTTCACATGCTGTTGTGCAAATGGAATAGACAAAAGGTGGAAATTATAGGCAATTAGCAAGACACCCCCCAAAACAGGAGTGATTCTGCAGGTGGTGACCTGCACATTTGTGGTGACCATGCACATTTGTGGCCTGCTGGAGGTCATTTTGCAGGGCGCTGGCAGTGCACCTCCTTGCACTAAGGCGGAGGTACCAGTCCTGCTGCTGGGTTGTTGCCCTCCTACGGCCTCCTCCACGTCTCCTGATGTACTGGCCTGTTTCCTGGTAGCGCCTGCATGCTCTGGACACTACGCTGACAGACACAGCAAACCTTTTTGCCACAGTTCGCATTGATGTGCCATCCTGGATGAACTGCACTACCTGAGCCACTTGTGTGGGTTGTAGACTCCGTCTCATGCTACCACTAGAGTGAGAGCACCGCCAGCATTCAAAAGTGACCAAAACATCAGCCAGGAAGCATAGGAACTGAGAAGTGGTCTGTGGTCACCACCTGCAGAATCACTCCTGTTTTGGGGGGTGTCTTGCTAATTGCCTATAATTTCCACCTTTTGTCTATTCCATTTGCACAACAGCATGTGAAATTTATTGTCAATCAGTGTTGCTTCCTAAGTGGACAGTTTGATTTTACAGAAGTGTGATTGACTTGGAGTTACATTGTGTTGTTTAAGTGTTCCCTTTATTTTTTTGAGCAGTGTAGTTAAACACTGGGCCCATGGAATGTGCAACAGAATCACAATCTCATTCATTCACTCTTCTACTCCTTTTCTCTCCTTCTCTCTTCTCCTCCATTTGCTTGGTTCGGTCGATCTCACTGCGAAGTCTAGAGCACAGCCCTTTAATAAGTCCGGCACTCCCCTCATTGCTCTCCCTTTCTTTGTGCTCTCTCTCGTTCCCTCTCCTTCTCTCTCCCACTTGCTCTATCTCTTCTTGTATGAAAGCCTTCTTGTTTCTGTGTTCGAGGTAGGAGTTGCTCTTAACCACTCATCTATAATCAGATTACCGCAACCTCCATCTGAACCTTAACCAATAGGGGAGTGAAAAAAGTATCTGATCCTGTGTCAGTCTACCTACTCCCTGTTGCATAGCCTCTAAACTCATAATACTTCTTTCTATACAAACTAATATTTAACATGTTAACTGCCAACCCATGACTAAGTCATACTGATACACGGCTGTGAGAGACCCGTGTTGTAAAACGTTTTGCAACAGAAAACTGAAAATGTTTTCTTCTGTGTGGTGCCTAATGAATGCGACCCTGATGACTCCAGCTTCCCCAGTCCCGGTCTCATCCTCCAGTCTCATTAAGCAACCTGATGTTTCATGACTGCTGCAAATGAAAGCCATTAGCATGGAGCAAACAGTACAGGTCGGGGGCAGAGAGACACACAGAGAGACACACGGAGATACGGTGAATCAGTGAATAGTGGTTTGGAAGAGGTGTCGGTCTCACTGTAATTAAAAAATATATACAGTTGAAGTTGGAAGTTTACATACACCTTAGCCAAATACATTTAACCTCAGTTTTTCACAATTCCTGACATTTAATCCTAGTAAAAATTCCCTGTCTTAGGTCAGTTAGGATCACCACTGTGAATGTGAAATGTCAGAATAATAGTAGAGAGAAGGATTTAATTAAGCTTTTATTACTTTCATCACATTCCCAGTGGGTCAGAAGTTTACATACACTCAATTAGTATTTGGTAGAATTGCCTTCTTAAATTGTTTAACTTGGGTCAAATGTTTCGGGTAGCCTTCCACAAGTTTCCCACAATAAGTTGGGTGAATTTTAGCCCATTCCTCCTGACAGAGCTGGTGTAACCGAGTCAGGTTTGTAGGCCTCCTTGCTCACACACACTTTTTCAGTTCTGCCCACAAATGTTCTATAGGATGAGGTCAGAGCTTTGTGACGGCCACTCCAATACCTTGACTTTGTTGTCCTTAAGCCATTTTCCACAACTTTGGAAGTATCCTTGGGGTCATTGTCCATTTGGAAGACCCATTTGCGACCAAGCTTTAACTTCCTGACTGATGTCTGGAGATGTTGCTTCAATATATCCACATAATTTTTCTGCCTCATGATGCCATCTATTTTTTGAAGTGCACCAGTCCCTCCTGCAGCAAAGCACTCCCACAACATGATGCTGCCACCCCCTTGCTTCACAGTTAGGATGGTGTTCTTCGGCTTGCAAGCATCCCCCTTTGTCCTCCAAACATAACGATGATCATTATGGCCAAACGGTTCTATTTTTGTTCCATCAGACCAGAGGACATTTCTCCAAAAAGTATGATCTTTGTCCCCATGTGCAGTTGCAACCCGTAGTCTGGCTTTTTTATGGCGGTTTTGGAGCAGTGGCTTCTTCCTTGCTGAGCGGCCGTTTAGGTTATGTCGATGTAGGACTCGTTTTAAATGTGGATATAGATACTTTTGTACCTGTTTTCTTCAGCATCTTCACAATGCGAAGGGGGCGGCAGGTAGTTTAGTGGTTAGAGCGTTGGACTAGTAACCGAAAGGTTGCAAGATCTAATCCCCGAGCTTACAAGGTAAGAATCTGTTGTTCTGCCCCTGAACAAGGCAGTTAACCCACTGTTCCTAGGCCATCATTGAATTTGTTCTTAACTGACTTGCCTAGTTTAATAAAGTAAAAAAAAAAAAAAAAAAAAAAAGGTTCTTTGCTGTTCTGGGATTGATTTGCACTTTCCGCTCCAAAGTACATTCATCTCTAGGAGACAGAAGGCATCTCCTTCCTGAGCGGTACGATGGTTGCGTGGTCCCATGGTGTTTATACTTGTGTACTATTGTTTGTACAGATGAATGTGGTACCTTCAGGCAGTTTGAAATTGCTCCCAAGAATGAACCAGACTTGTGGATCTACAATTTTCTTTCTGAGGTCTTGGCTGATTTCTTTTGATTTTGCACTGATATCAAGCAAAGAGGCACTGACTTTAAAGGTAAGCCTTGAAATACATCCACAGGTACACCTCCAATTGACTCAAATCATGTCAATTAGCCTATCAGAAGCTTCCAAAGCCATGACATAATTTTCTGGAATTTTCCAAGCTGTTTAAAGGCACAGTCAACTTAGTGTATGTAAACTTCTGACCCCCTGGGATTGTGATACAGTGAATTATAAGTAAAATAATCTGTGAGTAATTGTTGGAAAAATGACTTGTGTCATGCACAAAGTAGATGTCTTAACCGACTTGCCAAAACTATAGTTTGTTAACAAGAATTGTGTGGAGTGGTTGAAAAACGAGTTTTAATGACTCCAACCTAAGTGTATGTAAAGTTCCGACTTCAACTGTATATATTACACTACACACCAATACAATAGCAGAAGTCTAGTATGGACTGTGTTGTGGTTATAGTGTATGTACTACAGGTGTAGGCTATGCAGTGTATTCTACTGTACATCCTGAAACTTCAGAAAAACAGACTGAGACACTGTTTCAATGCCTTTATTAAACATTGACCTTTGGATATGTGACCTAACTCACTTATCATCAGTCGTGTGTGTGTCATATTGTCCTGTTCTCGGTTATTGCTGATGACAGGTCTTTGTTCCCATAATGTTACCACATTCCGTCCAGTAGGTAGGGCTGGGCGATATAGCCTAAAAATCATATCTAATGTTTTTTTCAAACTTATGGGCGATTCACAATATATACTGTACAGTATCTAGATTTGTAAAAATATTTTCTCTAAATAAGCATTGTTGTACAATTAAAGGTAAAATACACTGCATTTCAAACAGTCAGCAATAATGAAATGATTTCAAGGCTAATGAAGACCTAAATATAAGCCTTCCACAGCCATAAGAGCCACTAATAATTGAATTATTTTATCAAAAATAGTTTAGCCTGCTTTTTTGTTTGCAATGATCACTGATCTGGCTTTCAAGTCGTCTATGAAAATACCCTTTTTTGTTACAAATTGAACTACAAGCATAATGCACATTCACTAATAATGACCAACTTCTTGGAGAAGGCATTAGGCTATAGAAAATGAACACGTCTCAAGCCCACATGCTAGTGTATAGCCAGCTGATCTTTATATTTACATTTCAGCCAACTTAGATGTATTTCTAGATAACAAGGTTGAACAGTTGAACTGTTATGAACACCCCCTTCTGTCTGTCTCCAACTGTTTGAAAAGTATGCTAGCCTGTCCACTTGGTTCAGATGTTGAACTCAAGTTGTCTACCTTATTTCTCAGAACGAACTGCCAATGCCTTCTATAATTGTATGTCATGCTTATTGCACATTTATAAAACAGACCAGACAGCTAGTATAATAGTCTTTGGCTAAAATGCCGCTAATGGTACCCTAACGCAGGGTAGCGCGACAAACTGACTGTCCGTTGATACTCTGGTTTTAGTGTCTGCTCGGCGTGCATTTTGAGTAGTTGAGACATAGAAAGGCTATCATTAGAAACGTTTACTTCTCTATTACAGTAAAATAATGTCTCAATGTGTTTTGGTGTCCATATTACCATTTCTGTTGGATCAAACCTCAAATATCGAGTTGACACCGCTTGTCAGAGAGGAAGATGTGATCTCTCATTTTATTGGTGTTAGAGCCAGGGGGAGGGGCTTGGTGTGTGAGTAAACCATAGAGGAAGAGGTGAAGCAAGAGGTTTCACTCTTGCTAAATAAAATCTGTCCTAAATAAGGCCATTGCGTTTCTAATGGCTTATGTTGGACCTAAGCTTGTCGCCTACCTTCCCGCCTTTTGGACAACGACTCCCATTGTTAGGGTGGAGGCGTGCGTCAAAAATACAACATGAGAACAAGCCGACTTACACGCTCATAAAAACAAAAAATAACAAAACATTGATTATTACGGTACAGGCATTTGGAATATCGCGCAAAAACATACATTCATTCAATATATTGCCAAGCCCTAGTAGTAGGTACATGGACCTACAGCTCTGCAGTGAGTGGAGACTCACTGACTACTTGCCAGACTTTCCCTGCAATGCTTTAGTGACAGAGGGAGAGACAAGATGGAGAAATAATGACATAGAGAGGGAGACTGGGAAAGAGAAGGATATTAAGACAGGCACTGAGAAAAGGGAGAGAGACAAAAGACCATTGAGAGAGAGCGAGGGAGGGTGAAAGGTATTGAGAGGGAGAAATGGAGAGAGATGCAGACAGACAGGTGTCCTGGCAGCAGGAGCAGCAGCAGGCCAGGGTGAAATGTCCAGCAGCCATTAATAATGCAGTGCTGCAAATAAACAAGGAAACACAGGACCATATTAAAGACAGGCAGGAGTCACCCAGTGCAAGGTAATTAATCACTGAGTACATACACACAAGGACGGAGAGACGCGCACACACACATGGACGTGCTCAGACACACGCACAAACACACAGATGTAATCGCACACACAGAGACAAGCACACACATACACAAGCATGCACACACACATACCATGTGTGATTACTGAAACATGTCATTACAGTGTTTGTATGCAGGTTTCAGGACTACCTACCCGACTGAGGTCATTTTATATAGGGATTGGAGAGAGAAATCTGTCCATCCCTCAATCACCCGTCCTCACCCCTTTGCTCTCACGTTACACCCTCCCATGGTGTACTCTCTTGGGGGTCCGATGCTACTGGGGTAAACCAAAATGACACTGTGTGAGGGGCCTATTGTATCCTACCTCAAGACAACAACAATATTGTTACCGCTCTCCCTCTTTCTCTCCCTCCCTCACAATAAAGTACACCCACCTGCAAAGACCATATGGAGTGATATGGGAGTGGGTTGCTTAGTGAACTAATGACTGTGTTGATTGACAGAATGTTAATGTTGACATAGTAACATGCTAACTAGATGGTGATGCTGAATGGTCCATATTAGGGCTGGGCGATATATCGAATTCATTTGAATTATTGTTTTTGTGCGATATTCAAGGTTTTATTTTGTATTTTTTTGTGAGCGCTTGTCAGCTTGTTCTAATGTTGTATTTTCTCCTCTGTGCTGGGGGCACCACCTTTACACCAGAGATCTGTATATAATGACGAGATGCATGGCTCCGCCCTAACATTGGGAGTCGTTGTCCCGAAGGCAGGTGACAAGCTCAGGTCCAACATAAGCCCATAGAAAAATGCATTGGCCTTATTTTGGACAGATTTTGGCGAGAGTTAAACCTCTCACTTTGCCTCTTCCTCTATGGTTTACACACACACCAAGCCGCTCATGCCAAGTAGTTTCATCTCGATATTTGCATGTTTGTTCCAACAGAATCGGCCATATGGACACCAAAACACATTATTTATTGTAATAGAGAAGTAAACTTTTCTAACGAAATACTTTTTATGTCTCAACTACTTAAATTGTGCGTTGAGCAGACACTACAAAAACAAGAGTATCAATGAACATTGATTCTGGAAAATGAATACTCAGTTTGTCGCTCTCATCATTGGAGCACCACGTACTGCTAGCAGCATTTTGGCCCCGAGACTGTTGTACTAGCTGTCTACCAGTGGAGGCTGCTGAGGGGAGGATGTCTCGTAATAACGGCTTGAACGGAGTAAATAGTATGGCATCAAACACAGAAACCATGTGTTTGACGTATTTGACACCATTCCACTTATTCCACTCCAGCCATAACCACAAGCCTATCCTCCCCAATTAAGGTGCCACCAACCTCCTGTGCTGTCTAGTCTGTGTTTTACAAATGTAAAATAAGCATAAAACACAATTATATAAGGAATTGGCAACTTCTCATTTTGAGAAATAAGGTAGGCCACTTGATTGCAACATAGATGATCAGATCTGAACCAAGTGGACAGGCTAGCGTGCTGTTAAACAGTAGGAGACAGACAGAAGGGGGTGTTCATAACAGTTCAACTGTTCAACCTTGTTATCTAGCAAATAGATTACATTTGGCTAACTGTGAAATATAAAGATTAGCTGGCTGAACACTAGCATGTGTGCTTGAGAGATTGTTGATGAGACGGGTTCATTTTCTATAGCCAAATGAACTGCATAATGCACATTCACATTATTAGTGAATGTGCGTTATGAATGGTTATAGCAAAATTTGCAACAGACTTGAAAGCCAGATCAGTGATTATTGCAAAAAAAAAAGGTTAAACTATTTTGATGAATTAATTAAATTATTAGTGGATCTCATGGTTGCGGAAGGCTTCCACATTCACAAAAAATGTAGATATTTATTGTGAATTCCCCATAAGTTTGAAAAAATGAAGATATGATTTTTTTAGGCCATATCGCCCTAGTCCATATGGCATGTTGCGTTTCAGATGCTTGTCTCAATTTAATGTTCTGAAGTGGTCTTCAGGAAGTACTCAGACCCCTTGACTTTTTCCACACATTTTGTTACGTTACAGCCTTATTCTAAAACGGATAAAACATTTAATAAATCCTCAGCAATCTACACACAATATCCCATAATGACAAAGCGAAACAGGTAATTTTTTTTTTTCAAATGTAATAAAAATAACAGACATACCTTATTTACATAAGTATTCAGACCCTTTGCTATGAAATTCGAAATATAGCTCCGGTGCATCCTGTTTCCATTGATCATCATTGAGATACTTTGACAACTTGATTGGAGTCCAGCTGTGTTGAATTCAATTGATTGGACATGATTTGGAAAGGCACACACCTGTCTATATAAGGTCCCACAGTTGACAGTGCATGTCAGAACAAAAACTAAGCCATGAGGTCGAAGGAATTGTCCATAGATTTCCGAGACAGGATTGTGTCGAGGCACAGATCTAAGGAAGGGTACAAACACATTTCTGAACCATTGAACGTCTCCAAGAACACAGTGGACTCCATCATTCTTAAACGGAAGAAGTTTGGATCCACCAAGACTCTTCCTAGAGCTGGCTGCCCGGCCAAACTGAGCAATTGGGGGAGAAGGGCCTTGGTCAGGGAGGTGACTAAGAACCCGATGGTCACTGACAGAGCTCCAGAGTTCCTCTGTGAAGATGGGAGAACCTTCCAGAAGGACAACCATCTCTGCAGCACTCCACCAATCAGGCCTTTATGGTAGAGTGGCCAGATGGAAGCCACTCTTCTGCCCGCTTGGCGTTTGCCAAAAGGCACCTAAAGACTCTCAGACCATGTAAAACAAGATTCTCTGGTCTGATGAAACCAAGATTAAACTCTTAAACCTGAATGCCAAGCGTCACGTCTGGAGGAAACCTGGCACCATCCCTACGTTGAAGCATGGTGATGGCAGCATCATGCTGTGGGAATATTTTTCAGCAGCAGGGACTGGGAGACTAGTCAGGATCGAGGCAAAAATGAACAGAGCAAAGTACAGAGTGATCCTTGATGAAAATCTGCTCCAGAGCGCTCAGGACCTCAGAGAGGAGTGAAGGTTCACCTTCCAACAGGACAACGACCCTAAGTACACAGCCAAGACAACGCAGGACTGACTTCGGGACAATTCTCTGAATGTCCTTGACTGGCCCAGCTAGAGCCCTGACTTGAACTCGATCGAACATCTCTGGAGACCTGAAAATAGCTGTGTAGCAACACTCCCCACCCAACCTGACAGAGCTTGAGAGGATCTGCAGAGAAGAATGGGAGAAACTCCCCAAATACAGGTGTGCCAAGCTTGTAGCATCATACCCAAGAAGACTCAAGGCTGTAATCGCTGCCAAAGGTGCTTCAGCAAAGTACAGAGTAAAGGGTCTGATTACTTATGTACATATGATATTACATTTGTACATTTCTAATAAATTTGCAAAAGTTCTAAAAACCTGTTTTTGCTTTGTCATTATGGAGTAGTGTGTGTAGGTTGCTGAGGGGGGAAAAAACGATTTTAATACATTTTAGAATAAGGCTGTAACCTAACAAAGTGTGGAAAAAGTCAGGGGATGTGAATACTTTCCGAAGGCTCTGTACCTTGTTCTCTGTGACGTGTGAAATTGGCCAGCACATTATGTTCTACCCCCAATTTTCTCTCCATATTATGTTCACTGTGTAGCGTTCCAGAGACCTTTGAGATGTGTGGAGTCTTGTTTATGGGCTTTGTTATGTGTATGTGTGTGTGTGTGCGCGTGCGTGACAGACCTGTAAGGCTTAAGCAGTGAGTGTATTTGTGTGTCGGTGTCCTGCATCATTCATGAGTGTGTCACCCTCTCCCTTGGACTGCAATGACCCATGACTGTCAACAGTGTATCCTTGAGCCTGATGGCCACTGGCTGTGTCGAGGACACACTGCTGAGGCTGGGACTGGGGTTGAGGCTCGGGCTGAGGCTGGGATTGGGGTTGAAGTTTAGCAGGCAGAAGGGATTCATCTGTTGTCACACTAACACAGACCACCATCTACTTTATCTACAGAGAGATGATGAGAGGAGGATGGAGCAAGTGAGATGGAGAGGTGGTGAGCGGTAGGGAGGAAGGGAAGACAGGAGAGAATAGAATAGGAAAGGAATGAGGGGGAGAGGGAGGGGGAGTCCAGTGCCTCATTGTTCTCACCTCCCAAACACACACATCTGAAAAAAGCAGAGACACAATCAGGGGTGTTACTCAAACCTGGGAGGGTCACAGCCTGGAACCAGAAACCGGATGATGTCTGAGCGCTGTCCTGTGCGTGTCGTTCAATTCACACGTGACACATGTTTGTGGGTTGTGTTTGTGTGTGTATACTGTATACAGCCTCCCATACTGTATACCATTCAATGAAATCTCCTGCCCTCTGCTAGCATGTTATCGTCAAACATGGCGTGGTGTTGCTCATCCCAATGACCTGACACATCATTCATGTCATGACTTTCACACTCTCTCACACACACACACACACACACACACACACACACACACACACACACACACACACACACACACACACACACACACACACACACACACACACACAACTGTGTTCACAGTGAGTCAGACAAGAGAGCCTTGTGGAGGTTTGAGGCTATAGATTTGACCTAGAATTCAACATTGCTCAGTGGCCCAACTAGTACCTCAGTGGCCTTGTGGTTAGAGTGTCTGCCCTGAGATGGAAAGGTTGGGGGTTTGATCCCCGGTTCAGTCCTACCAAAGACTGTAAAAATGACACCCAATGCATCTCTGCTTGGCATTAAGAAGATGGATTGGTTGTAAGACCCACAAGCTACAGGAGCTCTATAGGCTGTTTTGGCTCAGACACGGCTTGTCTACCTTATTTCTGATGCAATGTCTCGCAACAAAGCTACAACACAACCCAATGAGCTGAACAGTGTCATTGCATTGGAGTTAGACTGGGAAAATGTGCTCCTTTTTTAAAATTCACGATATGACTTTACTCATAAAAACTGTGGATGGAAACGTGGTTACTGTGATGCTTCAAATCTATTTCTGGCTTATGTGTTGAGCGTGGCAAGGGGCGTGGCAAGGGGCGTGACAAGGGGTGTGACAAGGGGCGTGGCAACGGGTGCGTTTGGCCCGTCTGTGTGGCTTAATTTCTTCCATCTTGGCGGTGTAGACTTTTTGGGGCATTTTGAAGCCAATTTACTGCAATTTCCTCCATGGAGCTGAGATAATACTGTACAGTTTTAAAGCTAATTTCCTGCAGTTCTACACATTCTGCCATGGCTGTGTTCTTATGCTCAAACATAATAACAAAATCAATACTGCAAAATTAATTGGTTTTGAAAATTTCAATTCTCCCTGTTGAGCTTTTATTTAGGTTATGGGTAGTTCTCAAAGATTATATTCCCTAAATATAAAGGTCTATTATCTTTTCTACATACTTTATCTGGTTTTAGTCATGTAAGTTTACATTGAAAGTGTTTTGCATCCCAATTCTATTTATATATATATATATATATATATATATATATATATATATATATATATATATATATATATATATATATACACACACTGAACAGAAATATAAATGCAACCATTTCAAAGATTTTGCTGTGTTAGTTTATAAGGAAATCAGTCAATTTAAATAAATTAGTCCCTAATCTAT
Source organism: Salvelinus fontinalis (assembly GCF_029448725.1). Classification (NCBI taxonomy): domain Eukaryota; kingdom Metazoa; phylum Chordata; class Actinopteri; order Salmoniformes; family Salmonidae; genus Salvelinus; species Salvelinus fontinalis. The sequence goes on from NC_074690.1 coordinate 10,560,770, forward strand.
GAATTTCACATGAATGGGAATACAGATTTGCATCTGTTGGTCACCGATACCTTATAAAAAAGGTAGAGGTGTGAATCGGAAAACCAGACAGTATCTGGTGTGACCACCCTTTGTCTCATGCAGCGTGACACATCTCCTTCGCATAGAGTTGTTGATTGTGGCCTGTGGAATGCTGTATATTGCTGGATATTGGTGGGAACTGGAACACTATGTCATACAAGTCGATCGAGAACATCCCAAAGATGCTCAATGGGTGACATGTCTGGTGAGTATGCAGGCCATTGAAGAACTGGAACATTTTCAGCTCCCAGGAATTGTGTCCAGATCCTTGCGGCATGAGGCTGTGTATTATCATACTGAAACATGAGGTGATGGCGGGGCGGATGAATGGCAGGATCATGTCACGTTATCTCTGTGCATTCAAATTGCCAATACCATAACCCCAATGACACCATGGGGCACTCTGTTTACAATGTTGACATCAGCAAACCGCTCGCCCACACTTGACGTGAAGAGCACTTTTCCAACGTGCCAGTGACAATCGAAGGTGAGTATTTGCCCACTGAAGTCAGTTACGATACCAAACTGCAGTCAGGTCAAGATTCTGGTGAGGATGACAAGCACGCAGATTTGCTTCCCTGAGACGGTTTCTGCTGCACTGCTTGGATGCCACCTGGCGATCTGTTCACCGTTAGCCCTGGCCTGTCTTCCCCTGTCTGGTACGTTTGTGAGGAAGGGTTAGACATACTGCCTAATTCTCAAAAACGACGTTGGAGAGGCAGCTTATGGTAGAGAAATTAAACATTACATTATCTGGAAACAGCTCTGGTGGACATTCCTGCAGTCAGCATGCCAATTGCATGCTCCCTCAAAACTTGAGGCATCTGTGGCATTGTGTTGTGTGACAAAACTGCACATTTTAGTGGCCTTTTCTTGTCCTCTGCACAAGGTGCACCTGTGTAATGATCATGCTGTTTAATCAGCTTCTTGATATGCTTCACTTGTCAGGTGAAGCATAGCTCTTTATAGAGAGAGAGACACCGCTGCATGTGACCTATCACATTTTTCAATATGTTTTTTACAAAACTATATTTTTGGAGTTAGATAAACTTGGATTTTTGGGCAGGAACAGGATGCTACCCTCCACAGCAGAACCTTCACTCCAGATTCTAAACTCCAAACCTACAACCTAATTTTGGACAAAATTACCTGGAAGGATTACTACTACTAAGGATTCCTTTTTCCAAGCTATCCAGAGGGTGCTCTGAGACAACTTCAATTAGCACTGAGGGGTGAAGTGAGAGGTGTCGAAGCCTTTCAGCCTAACAAATGGCAGGAGTCTCTCACAGCCAACCCCACCCAAATCAAGAGGCCTTTGAAGCCCACTCCCTCTGTTCAGAGAACTTCCACTGGCAATTTCTAAAAGAAATCTGCCTCCAGAAATAAAAGATTCACCCAAGTGGGTTTGACACCTACGCCTGTTGCCTGCTGCACTGCTGCTTGGATTCCAACTGGTGATCTGTTCACCGTTAGCCGTGGCCTGTTTCCCCCTGTCTGGTACAGGTACACCCTCCACACCCCCCCCCCCCCCCCCCTCTCTCCCGAGCTTTCGCGCTCTGTTGGTGCGAGTGACTCTGAACTTACAATGGCTAGCCCCAAGTCGTTATATATTTTTTTCTTGTGCATTTTGCTATTTTGCTATTTGCCTCAAAACTCCTGCTTGCTTTGTTGACTATGAACTCTCTTGTTTACCCAACCGTGGGACAAACTGTTTGTTCCCACACCCGGGACTCTGACTCTCTATTGGTTACACAGACTTTTGGCATCCCATCCTATAATAACCACCTCTCGCTGGCTTTGTATTCATGTTACCTGATGAAATTGCTGTACAATATGATCTTGTTCCCAGCCAATGCACATTCAAATGTCATAAATGAACACTGCAGAGCTCTCCCTGGCCTCTGCCGTGCCCTGATTGTATTACTGATGATTATATCTGGAAATGTGCATGTACACCCTGGCCCATCTACTGTTGACTTGTGCTCTGATATCTGCTTCACTGATTTCTGCTCTCGTAAAAGCCTGGGTTTTCTGCACGTTAACACTGGAAGTGTATTACCTAAAATGGATAAATTGAAAGTGTGGGTTCACAGCTCCAGTCCAGATGTGTTGGTCATTACTGAGACATAGTTAAGGAAGAGTATTTTGAATACTGATGTTAACCTTTCTGGTTATAACCTTTTTTGGGCAAGACAGATTTTCCAAAGTTGAGGGAAGTGGCAATCTTTACCAAGGATCACCTTCAGTGCTCGGTTGTCTCCACCAAGTCTGTCCCCAAACAATTTGATTTGCTGGTTTTAAGCATTGCACTTTCAAATAGCTCTTTGTTGACTGTTGCTGGGTGTTATCGTCCTCCATCAGCACCGGCCTGTAGCCTACCTGCCCTAAGCTCTCTCCTGGCCCCTTACACTAAGTCTGAATTTGTCCTGCTAGGTGACCTAAACGGGGACATGCTTAAACCACCTGACCAAGCCCTAAATCTTTCTCAGATTATAAACAATCCCACAAGGTATGACTCCATACCTTGTGTTAAACGCTCTACAACAAAGCTTTCTTATTGTCCAACAAGCTTTCTCTGCCCTTCACCTTGTTCTGAACACCTCCAAAACAACGGTATTTTGGTTTGGTAAGAAGAATGCCCCTCTCCCCACAGGTGTGATTACTACCTCTGAAGGTTTAGAGCTTGATGTAGTCAGCTCATACGAGTACTTGGGAGTATGGCTAGACAGTGCGCTGTCCTTCTCTCAGCACATATCAAAGCTGCAGACTAAAGTTAAATCTAGACTTGGTTTCCTCTATCGTAATCGCTCCTCTTTCACCCCAGCTGCCAAACTAACCCTGATTCAGATGACCATCCTACCCATGCTAGATTACGAAGACATAATTTATAGATCGGCAGGTAAGGGTGCTCTCCATTCGCCCATCAGATTTTCCACCAATGCTCCTTATAGGACACATCACTGCACTCTATACTCCTCTGTAAACTGGTCATCTATGTATACCTGTCACAAGACCCACTGGTTGATGCTTATTTATAAAACCTTCTTAGGCCTCATTCCCCCCTATCTGAGATATCTACTGCAGCCCTCATCCTCCACATACAACACCCGTTCTGCCAGTCACATTCTGTTAAAGGTCCACAAAGCACACATCCCTGGGCCGCTCCTCTTCTCAGTTCGCTGCAGCTAGCGACTGGAACGAGCTGCAACAAACACTCAATCTGGACAGTTCTCAATCTCTTCATTCAAAGATTCAATCATGGACACTCTTACTGACAGTTGTGGCTGCTTCATCTGATGTATTGTTGTCTCTACCTTCTTGCCCTTTGTGCTGTTGTCTGTGCCCAATAATGTTTGTACCATGTTTTGTGCTGCTACCATGTTGTGTTGCTACCATGTTGTTGTCATGTTGCTACCATGCTGTGTTGTCATGTGTTGCTGCCATGCTATGTTGTTGTCTTAGTTGTCTCTTTATGTAGTGGTGTGTTGTCTCTCTTGTCGTGATGTATCTTTTGTCCTATATACACTACCGGTCAAAAGTTTTAGAACACCTACTCATTCAAGGGTTTTTCTTATTTTTTACTATTTTCTCCAATGTAGAATAATAGTGAAGACATCAAAACTATGAAATAACACACATGGAATCATGTATTAACCAAAAAAGTGTTAAACAAATCAAAATATATTTTATATTTGAGATTCTTCAAATAGCCACCTTTTGCCTTGATGATAGCTTTGCACACTCTAGGCATTTTCTCAACCAGCTTAACCTGGAATGCCTTTCCAAAGGTCTTGAAGGAGTGCCCATATATGCTGAGCACTTGTTGGCTGCTTTTCCTTCACTGCGGTCCGACTCATCCCAAACTATCTCAATTGTGTAGGCCGGGTCATCTGATGCAGCACTCCATCACTCTCCTTCTTGGTAAAATAGCCCTTACACAGCCTGTAAATGTATTGGGTCATTGTCCTGATGAAAAACAATTGATAGTCCCACTATGCTCAAACCAGATGGCATGGCGTATCGCTGCAGAATGCTGTGGTAGCCATGCTGGTTAAGTGTGCCTTGAATTCTAAATAAATCACAGACAGTGTCACCAGCCAAGTAACCCCACACCATAACACCTCCTTCATGCTTTACGGTGGGAAATACACATGCGGAAATCATCCGTTCAGACACACCGCGTCTCACAAATACACGGCGGGTGGAACCAAAAATCTCCGATTTGGTTCCACCCGCCGTGTATTTGTGAGACGCGGTGTGTCTGAACGGATGATTTCCAGACCAAAGGACATATTTCCACCGGACTAATGTCCATTGCTCGTGTTTCTTGGCCCAAGCAAGTCTCTTCTTATTATTGGTGTCCTTTAGTAGTGATTTCTTTGCAGCAATTTGACCACAAAAGCCTGATTCACACAGTCCTCTGAACAGTTGATGTTGAGATGTGTCTTTTACTTGAACTCTGTGAAGCATGGTGGTGGCAGCATCATGCTGTGGGGATGTTTTTCAGCAGCAGGGACTGGGAGACTAGGCAAGGCAAAGATGAACATAGCAAAGTACAGAGTTCCTGGATGAAAATCTGCTCCAGAGCGCTCAGGACCTCAGACTGGGGCAAAGTTCACCTTCCAACTGGACAAAGACCCTAAGCACACAGCAAAGAAAATGCAGGAGTGACTTCGGCACAAGTCTCTAAATGTCCTTGAGTGGCCCAGCTAGAGGCCAGACTTGAACCCAATCGAACATCTTTGTAGAGACCTGAAAATAGCTGTGTAACAACGCTCCCCATCCAACCTGACAGAGCTTGAGAGGATCTGCAGAGAAGTATGGGAGAAACTTCTCAAATACAGGTGTGCTAAGCTTGTAGTGTCATACCCAAGAAGACTCGAGGCTGTAATTATTGCCAAAGGTGCTTCAACAAAGTACTGAGTAAAGGGTCTGAATACTTATGTAAATGTCATATTTCCGTTTTTTTATGCAGGGCTGTGAAAAGTGTGCAGAGAGGACATCTAAATGATTGAGTGTGTTAGTTTGTTTGTGAGCATGTGTATAAGAATGTGAGAGTGAGAGGGACAGAAAGATAGGGGAGGGGATAAGAGAGAGTGACAGAGAGCAGAGGGAAGAGAAAACAAGGACAGCATGAGAGAGAGAGGAGAAAGAGTTTTTAGAAATGTATAAAAAAAAAGTGATTATAGGGTATTGTGTGTAGATTGAGGGGGGGGGGGAAATGTATTTCATACATTGTAGAATAAGGCTATATATACAGTTGAAGTCGGAAGTTTACATACACTTAGGTTGGAGTCATTAAAACTCGTTTTTCAACCACTCCACAAATTTCTTGTTAACAAACTATAGTTTTGGCAAGTTGGTTAGGACATCTTTGTGCATGACACAAGTCATTTTTCCAACAATTGTTTAGACAGATTATTTCACTTATAATTCACTGTATCACAATTCCAGTGGGTCAGAAGTTTACATACACTAAGTTGACTGTGCCTTTAAACAGCTTGGAAAATTCCAGAAAAAGATGTCATGGCTGTAGAAGCTTCTGATAGGCCTTGAAATACATCCACAGTTGACTCAAATGATGTCAATTAGCCTATCTTCAAACTCAGTTCCTCTTTGCTTGACATCATGGGAAAATCAAAAGAAATCAGCCAAGACCTCAGAAAGAAAATTGTAGATCTCCACACGTCTGGTTCATCCTTGGGAGCATTTTCCAAATGCCTGAAGGTACCACGTTCAACTGTACAAACAATAGTATGCAAGTATAAACACCATGGGACCACGCAGCCGTCATACCGCTCAGGAAGGAGACGCGTTCTGCGAAAAGTGCAAATCAATCCCAGAACAACAGCAAAGGACCTTGTGAAGATGCTGAAGGAAACAGGTACAAACATATCTATATCCACAGTAAAACGAGTCCTATATCAACATAACCTGAAAGGCCGCTCAGTAAGGAAGAAGCCATTGCTCCAAAACCGCCATAAAAAAGCCAGACTACAGTTTGTAACTGCACATGGGGACAAAGATTGTACTTTTTGGAGAAATGTCCTCTGGTCTGATGGGAAAAAAATAGAACCGTTTGGCTATAATGACCATTGTTATGTTTGGAGGAAAAAGGGTGACGCTTGCAAGCTGAAGAACACCATCCTAAACGTGAAGCACGGGGGTGGCAGCATCATGTTGTGGGGGCATGGTGCACTTCAAAAAATAGATGGCACCATGAGGCAGGAAAATTATGTGGATATATTGAAGCAACATCTCAAGACATCAGTCAGGACGTTAAAGCTTGGTCGCAAATGGGTCTTCCAAATGGACAATGACTCCAAGCATACTTCCGAAGTTGTGGCAAAATGGCTTAAGGACAACAAAGTCAAGGTATTGGAGTAGCCATCACAAAGCCCTGACCTCAATACCATAGAAAATGTGTGGACAGAACTGAAAAGGCGTGTGTGAGCAAGGAGGCCTACAAACCTGACTCAGTTACACCATCTCTGTCAGGAGGAATGGGCCAAAATTCACCCAACAATGGATGCTACCAAATACTTATTGAATGTATGTAAACTTCTGACCCACTGGGAATGTGATGAAAGAAATTAAAGCTGAAATAAATAATCTCTCTACTATTATTCTGACATTTCACATTCTTAAAATAAAGTGGTGATCCTAACTGACCTAAAACAGGGAATATTTAGTCGGATTAAATGTCAGGAATTGTGAAAAACTGAGTTTAAATGTATTTGGATAAGGTGTATGGAAACTTCCGACTTCAACTGTATAAATATATATATATTACATTACACTGTTTGGACTTAGGTTGCCTGAACAAACATTTAGGCTGCCTGCCCAAGGATTACAATTGCAGAAAAATCCATGCTACTCTGTGTGTGTGTATATAAATGTGGGCTAGGTACACTGATTTTTCTGCTCTTTGCCATGCTGGCAGATGACTGATGTTCACACACAATGTTACTGTACAGTTCCCTTCATCTGGGTCTCAGTCTCCCCCCTAGGCTAAAGGATGTGCCTTTAGCTGCTATCTCTCTCTCTATTTCTCCTCTCTCGCTCTTATGTTGTCCTTGGTTTCTCTACCCTCTGCTCTCTGTCACTCTCTCTTATCCCCTCCCCCTATCTTTCTGTCCCTCTCACTCTCACATTCTTATACACATGCTCACAAACAAACTAACACACTCAATCATTTAGATGTCCTCTGCACACTTTTCACAGCCTTCCATATTGTCTGGTTTTACTGTTTATAGTTATGTGTTTGGGTAAAATGAACATTTTACTACTGACAACATTTCTCCCTATTTCTAAATAAAAAATATTGTAATTTAGAGCATTTATTTGCAGAAAATGACTATTGGTCAAAATATTTAAAAAAGCAGTGTTGTCAGACCTCGAATAATGCAAAGAAAATAAGTTCATATTCATTTTTAAACAACACAATAGTAATGTTTTAACATTATGTTCCCCAACTCTGAGGATTGGTTTTCCCAGCAGGACAATGCTCCATGCCACACAGCCAGGTCAATCAAGGTGTGGATGGAGGACCATCAGATCAAGACCCTGTCATGGCCAGCCCAATCTCTTTTGTTATTTTGACTAGTTGTCATTTTCTGCAAATAAATGCTCTAAATGACAATATTTTTACTTGGAATTTGGGAGAAATGTTGTCAGTAGTTTATAGAATAAAACAAAAACTTTAATTTTACCCAAACACATACCTATAAATGGTAAAACCAGAGAAACTGATAATCTTGCAGTGGTCTCTTCATTTTTTTCACTGAGTTTGAAGGTAGGCCTTGAAATACATTCACAGGTACACCTCCAATTGACTCAAATTACGTCAATTAGCCTATCAGAAGCTTCTAAAGCCATTACATAATTTTCTGGAATTTTATAAGCTGTTTAAAGGCACAGTCAACTTAGTGTATGTAAACTTCTGACCCACTGGAATTGTGATACAGTGAATTATAAGTGAAATAATCTGTCTGTAAACAATTGTTGGGAAAATGACTTGTGTCATGCACAAAGTAGATGTCTTAACCGACTTGCCAAAACTATAGTTCATTAACAAGACATTTGTGGAGTGGTTGAAAAAAGAGATTTAATGACTCCAACCTAAGTGTATGTAAACTTCCGACTTCAACTGTATATATACAAATACATACATACATACACATGCGCACACACACAAAAACAAACACACAGGCCTCTGTCACTAAAGACAATGTTCTGTGTGTGCGTGCGCACACGCTTGTGATCTCCCTGGCTCTGTGTTGGCTGATCAAAGGGCTCATGTTTTCCAATGTAAGGTTTCGTAACACTTGCATAACAGCGGGAGTCGGGAGAGGAGAGAGAGAGTACACACACACACACACATCACACAAGCATCACATCTACGTCAACCTCCCACCCTTCCATTGAAGGAGGGAATCACTGGGGAAAATCCTTTCTCGCTCGCTCACTCACTCTCTCACACACACATACACAATTGGGATTCGGAACGCTGTACAGGGAATGCACTCCCAATCGACGACCTTTACTTGATCTAGATTTATGGTCACTTAAAAGGTTCCCTTAATCTTCAGGGCTACTTTTAAGAATATACCTATTGCCTACCCTTGGCTAGGACAACTTTCTTTGGTCATTAGGCATATGAAATATCTGGAGTTGATCTGAAGTGTTTGTACAAGTACTTCCATTGATAATACATGGTAGGAAGGTAGGCAGGTGCCTCCCTGACAACACGATAGATGGACTACTACTGTATTGGTTTTGTTGGCATTTCATATTTTCCCCTCTATCTCTGGATGGAATAGAATAGAACTAGAATGGAATCATATGTTTGTGGTCTCCAGTTCTACTAGCCAGCCATGATTCATGTGGAAGGCTGTAGCATGACATCCCTTTCTCTACCTACTCCTTCTAAATGATCATAGTTACATCCCCGGCCAGGGAGGCAGTGTTTCCCCATGCGTGCCCTGTGTGTGGGCGTCCTGGCTATTGGTGTGTGTGGTGGTGGTGGTGGTAGATAGCTGCTTAATGCCCACTGCTGTTATATAAACCCACAGAAGATGCAGTAAATGTGAACGTGGGCGAAGTTCACTGGAGTCTAGCAAAGATTATTCAGCACTACACAACACCTGGAGCAAGAGCCAGCCAGAGTGTTCCCCCTAGGAGGAACTCACCCCCACGCTGCCCATTGTGGCACTCGGTGCTACTGCACTGACCTGGTGGGAAAGCACCAATGATTTATATATACACTAGATGATTTGTAGGGTGTGTTGTGTTGAAGACACCCCACCTCCATCATGGAACTCCCCCACCGTTATAATAAAATATTTTGGAAGCAATAGGAATGCATTTGTTAATGTCTACATTTGTGTTTGCCACGTTTATTCAATTTACAGACACATTAAAGGGATACTTTTAAATTATATTACGCTCGTAGATACCCATAGACTTTCAGTAATTGCGCTAACGCTAGTTAGTATTGGCTAACTAGCGCTAGCGTAATGTTACTGTTCCCACAACAACAAATATTTTGTACCTTAAACATTTAATTGAAATACTGTAAATTCCATTCCTTCCTATGGAGGACTGGCCCTTCTGGGGAGTGCCAGTAGGGCTGACTGGTGGCTTCAGAGCTTTTCTTTAGCCAATATATAGCATTTGCAGGGTTTATGAAAATGATTGGAAAAGTCCTCCACTGGATTAGCAGTAGGCTCTTCTGTTTTGTTTAGTTCTGTACCCTCTAAGGGCAACGGTTTGATTGGGAATGTTTAGCTGACCAGGGTGGTGTCCTATGAACAGTATCAACGTTCACTTCTTACTGTATATTGCTGATCTGTCGTTTCTTTTCACTGAATTCTAGGAAATGTATTTTTTTCAGCTGTGTGTGTGTGTCATGTCGTGAGTGTGTGTGTGCTCATTTATATTTGTCTCTTGCTCATCAAACACTGGACCTGAGTCAAGTCACCAGGACTCCTCTGTGACATCCATCAAATCATTCATCGTCCTCTTCTTCCCTCCCGTAGTCTCCCTAATTTGACATGGAGGTTTCATGGTCACCTGCTCCATGGCAACAGATTGTCCCTTACCCCAGCTCCTGTGGTAAATTAACAATGCGGAGCGGGGAAAGGAAATGGAGGAGAAAACACAAGGGGAGTAGAGAAGGGGAGAAGAGAGTAGAGAAGGGGAGAAGAGAGTAGGGAAGGGGAGAAGAGAGTAGGGGAGGGGAGAGGAAATGGAGGAGAAAACACGAAGGAGATCAAGGCCTGTTGGACAGCATCCTAGAACATGTCTAGAGGCGCTATGAGCTGAGTTAACTGAGAGATGCTCCCTCGCTGTAACACTCACTCACTCACTGTGAGATGCTCCCTCAATGTAACCCTGTTGTCAATCTGTGTGACAGGAGACGAGTGCAGTCAGAGCACTAAACCAGATGTCACTCAGCCCAGCCTAGAGGGACTTGGGCAGTTGTCAGCACGCTCAACACTCTTCCCAAGAAAAACCACACACACACACACATCCAGAAGCTAGCACTAGAAGTAACCCCCAGTAAATCTTCTGTGCAGACTCGTTTAGTGTGAGAACATCTGGGAACTTTTAAAGAGGATGTTTAGCGGATTAAGAAGCTACTAATTACAGATTAGGCCTTTCAGAAACTGTGAAAGTGTGGATTCGTAGGTTTCACTCTCTAAGTAAGCAACAGTGTCTCCCTAACTGTTGCTTGGTCGTCACTAGTTACTACAGCCACAAAATCAGAAGGCCCGCCTACTTGACCAATCAGATGAGGGAGTGTGACGAATATTTCAAGTAAAATTTTGAGGACCAAATAACTAAGTCAGGTTAAGACCCTAGTGAGGATAACGAGCACGCAGATGAGCTTCCCTGAAACGTTTTTTTGACAGCTTCTACAGAGATTCTTCGGTTGTGCAAACCCAATTTCATCAGCTTTCCGGGTGGTGGTCTCAGATGATCCCGCAGGAGAAGAAGCAGGATGTTGAGGTTCCTCAGCTGGTGTGGTTACATGTGGTCTGCTTTTGTGAGGCCCGTTTGATATACTGCCAATTCTCTAAAACAATGTTGGACGTGGCTTATGGTAGAGAAATTAACATTCAATTATCTGGCAATAGCTCTGGTGGACATTCCGGCAGTCAGTATGCCAATGGCATTCTCCCTCAAAACTTGAGACAACCCTAGACCACTTTTATTCTACCCACAAAAACGCATACAAGGCCCTCCCTTCGGCAAATCTGACCCTGACTCCATTCGCAGGCTTCCTGTTTACAAACAAAATCTCAAACTGTGGTAGGCAAGAAGATGGTAGGCCTGATCACAGACAGCGATGAGTCTGCCTACAGGGTGGAGGCCAGAGACTTAGCAGTGTGGTTCCAGGACAACAGTAAGACCAAGAAGCTGGACTATAGGAGAAAGAGGAGAGAGCACGCCTCCATCCACTTCGACGGTGTTATTGTGGAGCGGGTCGAGAGCGTTATGTTCCTTGGCGTCCACATCACTAAGGACTTGACATGGTCCACACACACCCGCAAAGTTCTGAAGAGGGCACGGCAGCGCCTCTCCCCCCTTAAAAGGCATTGGCCCCCAGATCCTCAAAAGTTCTACAGCTGCACCATTGAGAGCATCTTGACTGGCTGCATCACCGCTTGGTATAGCAATTGCACTGCCCTTCACCGCAAAGCCCTACAAAGGGTGGTGCGGACAGCCAATACATCACTGGGGCCGAGCTCCCTGCCATCCAGGACCTCTATATCAGGCAGTGTCAGAGGAAGGCCCGAAAAATTGCCAAAGACTCCAGCCACCCAAGCCATAGACCGTTCCCTCTGCTACCCTCCGGTAAACGGTACTGGAGCATCGGCTCTCGGACCAACAGGCTTCGAGACAGCTTCTACCCCCAAGCCATAAGACTGCTAAATAACCAGACTGCCAAATAGTCAGTTATTGGTACCCAAATTACAGTATCTGCACTGACTATATCTTGCAATGACTCTACGCTCACTCACTAGACTTTATATACATACTCACTAGACTTTATATACATACTCACTAGACTTTATATACATACTCACTAGACTTTATATACACACTCACTAGACTTTATATACATACTCACTAGACTTTATATACATACTCACTAGACTTTATATACATACTCACTAGACTTTATATACATACTCACTAGACTTTATATACATACTCACTAGACTTTATATACATACTCACTAGACTTTATATACACACTCACTAGACTTTATATACATACCATATACACACTCACTAGACTTTATATACATACCATATACACACTCACTCAAACACACTACACTGTAATTCCCACAGAAATCCCTAAAACATTCAAACTCTACATACGCACACACATAATACACACACGCATACCGAAACAATACCAACAAACATACATACATTATATATACAAAAGTATCTGGACATCCCTTCAAATTACTGGATTTGGCTATTTCAGCCACACACGTTCCTGACAGGTGTATCAAATCGAGCACACAGCCATGCAATCTCCATAGACAAACATTGGCAGTAGAATGGTCTTACTGAAAAGCTCAGTGACTTTCAACATGGCACCATCATAGGATGCCATTTTCCCAACAAGTCAGTTTGTCAAATTTCTGTCCTTCTAGGGCTCCCACGGTCAACTGTAAGTGCTGTTATTGTGAAGTGGCAACGTCTAGGACCAACAACGGCTCAGCCGCGAAGTGGTAAGCCGCACTAGATCACAGAACGGGACCGCCGAGTGCTGAAGTGCATAGTGTGTAAAAATCGTCTGTCCTCAGTTGCCACACTCACTACCGACTTTCAAACTGCCTCTGGAAGCAACGTCAGCACAATAACTGTTTTTCAGGTGCTTCATGAAATGGGTTTCCATGGCCGAGCATCCGCACACAAGCCTAAGATCACCATGCACAATGCCAAGCGTTGGCTGTAATGGTTTAAAGCTCGCCACCATTAGACTGGAGCTGTGGAAATGCATTCTCTGGAGTGATGAATCACGCTTCACCATCTGACAGTCTGACGGACGAATCTGGGTTTGGCGGATGCCAGGAAAACGCTACCTGCCCGAATGCCAGATGTAAAGTTAGGTGGAGGAGGAATAATGGGGGCGGTTTTTCATGGTTCGAACTATGCCCCTTATTTACAGTAAAGTGAAATCTTAACACTACAGCATACAATAATAATCCAGAGGATTCTGTGTTTCCAACTTTGTGGCAACAGTTTGGGGAAGTCCCTTTGCTGTTTCAGCATGACAATGAACCGTGCACAAAGTGAGGTCCGTACAGAAATGGTTTGTTGAAATCGGTGTGCAAGAATTTGACTGGTCTGCACAGAGCTTTGACCTCAACCCTATCGAACACCTTTGCGGTGAATTGGAATGCTGGCTGCGAGCCAGGCCTAATCGCCCAACATCAGTGGCCAACCTCACTATAGCTCTTGTGGCTGAATGGAAGCTAGTCCCCATAGCAATGTTCCAACATCTAGTGGAAAGCCTTCCCAGAAGAGTGGAGGCTGTTAAAGCAGCAAAGGGGGACCAACTCAATATTAATGCCCATGATTTCAGAATAAGATGTTTACACACAGCTTTACACATCATTTGCTGCTGCTACTCTGTTCTTTATTTTACACTTATTATTAGTCACTTTACCCTAGTCACTTTACCCTGCATTCATGTACATTTTGACTCCAAGTAACTTGTACAGAGGTACAAGTTACTTGAGGTCGAAATGTACATTGATCTGGTACTGGTCCCTGTATATAGCTCCACATTGATCTGGTACTGGTCCCTGTATATAGCTCCACATTGATCTGGTACTGGTCCCTGTATATAGCTCCACATTGATCTGGTACTGGTCCCTGTATATAGCTCCACATTGATCTGGTACTGGTCCCTGTATATAGCTCCACATTGATCTGGTACTGGTCCCTGTATATATGTCCACATTGATCTGGTACTGGTCCCTGTATATAGCTCCACATTGATTTGGTACTGGTCCCTGTATATAGCTCCACATTGATCTGGTACTGGTCCCTGTATATAGCTCCACATTGATCTGGTACTGGTCCCTGTATATAGCTCCACATTGATTTGGTACTGGTCCCTGTATATAGCTCCACATTGTTTTGGTACTGGTCCCTGTATATAGCTCCACATTGATCTGGTACTGGTCCCTGTATATAGCTCCACATTGATCTGGTACTGGTCCCTGTATATAGCTCCACATTGATTTGGTACTGATCCCTGTATATAGCTCCACATTGATTTGGTACTGGTCCCTGTATATAGCTCCACATTGATTTGGTACTGGTCCCTGTATATAGCTCCACATTGATTTGGTACTGGTCCCTGTATATAGCTCCACATTGATCTGGTACTGGTCCCTGTATATAGCTCCACATTGATTTGGTACTGATCCCTGTATAGAGCTCCACATTGATTTGGTACTGGTCCCTGTATATAGCTCCACATTGATCTGGTACTGGTCCCTGTATATAGCTCCACATTGATCTGGTACTGGTCCCTGTATATAGGCCCACATTGATCTGGTACGGGTCCCTGTATATAGCCTCACATTGACCTGGTACTGGTCCCTGTATATAGCTCCACATTGATCTGGTACTGGTCCCTGTATATAGCTCCACATTTATCTGGTACTGGTCCCTGTATATAGCTCCACATTGATCTGGTACTGGTCCCTGTATATAGCTCCATTCTTGTGTATTTTATTTTTAAACTCTGCATTGTTTGGAAAGGTTCGTAAGCAAGCGTTTCACTGTAAAGTCTACACCAGTTGTATTCGGCGCATGATAAATAACATTTGATTTGATGCAAAATACCAAAAAGGTGGACTATAATAAAAGGCTATAATAAAAATGGCCCACGCTATCTGCTTTTCTGCTTTTAAGGTAAATATTTTAAAGTATATCATCAACCTACTGTTGGTCAAAGTCTAAGGCTGCGTTTACTCAGGCAGCCCAACTCCAATTAAAACGTGTTTTATCATTGGAAGATTTTAAATAAGTAAAACAAATACTATAATAAGTGCCCAAGTGGCAAACAGGGTTGACGTTTATATCTTAAAGCAGCCAAGTTCAAAATGTTTCATTTCCCTGAAACTGTACGTTTTATATTGAAAATATAAATCTAAAATCAAGATGTCAATTTGTTTGTCTACATGCCATTTTAAAAACAATTAGAGCAAACATCATGATAAGCTTCCCAGCTGAGTTTGAATAAGACATCTGATTACCAATTTACATTCTGAACTGTTGGTTTTATTATAGCTAATAAATAACCAAATAATTTATGGATCGGTACATAAAATAAATTGGTCCTCAAACTTGAACTGGAAATATACCGTAAACTGGCATACGTGTCAACACACTCCCTCGTCTGATTGGCCGAGTAAGCGGGCCTTCGGACTTTGTGGCTGTGGTAACTAGTTACGACCCTGTTGCTTACATACTTACAAAGCTATGTAGTTAAAAAAAACACACACACAATACCATAGATAGCCCTGAAGGCCGACAGTGCAGTATGGTAGATAGCCCTGACGGTTGTCCCATGATTGTTGGAAGGTTGTAACATGTTGCGCCAGGCTGGCAGATGGGAGGAGGGGATAATAGCACTGCCTTGGCCCGCGCACTAATTGTCCCTAGCAGCTGTCACCTCGTCTGGTCCTCACCGTCACTACCATTACACGCCCATGTCTGTTTGTGTGTGTCACCTACCTTAGAGCATGTCCAAATGAGCCCATTCCTGTTGCCTTGGGCCTAGCAGCACTAAAAACGGTTATTCCCGAGAGAGAGATTTACTTCAACTATTTGCACATTGTTACAACACTGTACATAGGCAATAATAACATTTGAAATGTCTATATTTAAAAAAAACGTTTTGCTCTTCATTTCTGATTGTTTACTTCCCTTTTGTTTATTGTCTATTTCATTTGCTTTGGCAATGTAAACGTACAGTATGTTTCCCATGCCGATGATGCCCATTGAGTTGAATTGAGGGGGAGAGGGAGAGTGAATCCAGGTAGTAAAGCGGTTTGATACGACATTATTACAACATCTGTTTAATATGACACTATTGCAATTTGTTGAAATCTGTCTGCAAAGACGTCATTGCAACCAGTTTTGCCAGCTGGGAAAAGCAAGGATTTGGGTTTATACGGAGAAAGACAGAAGGTCAGATCAAGAGATGACAGGCAACACACACACACACACACACACACACACACACACACACACACACACACACACACACACTCTCTCACCCTCAGGCAGGTTCGGTGCCACATGGTGCGCGTGCCCCTATAGGAGGACAGCAATTTACAGGCCACAGAAACAGCTTGATTTCTTTCTTTGTCGTTCCTTCTCTCTTTCTTTCCCTCCCTCTGTCTCTCCCCCTCTCTCTCTCTCTTCCCCAAATGTGTTGGCGCTTACTCACTTCCTCTTTCTTCAATATCTCATTACTCCTTTTCACTGTCAGTGGCGGAAAACAACAGCCATCAAGCATCATTTGATAATAATAACAAGCCTCTGAAGGACACGTGACAGTATGTGTTATTTTTAGCACTATTTGACAGTGATGTGTCTCTACAGCTCCTCAGTAGCAAGGAGGGCCTTGATACAACACCTCAGATCGTAACAATCTCATACAGGAGACGAGACAGAGGCTGGCAGCTCAAATGGCACCCTATTCCCAAGATAGTGCACTACTTTTGACCACGGCCCATAGGGCTCTGGTCAATGGTAGTGCACTATCTAGGGAAGAGGGTGCCATTTGGGACGCAGGAAGATGTGAGAGGCAGCCAAGGCCAGGCAGCAGGAGCCAGTTACAGCCTGAACACAAACCCTCCTCTACACTACGACCCATACATTAGTCTCATCTGTGCCAGTCCACAGCACCATAGCATGTATTGCATTGTAAGTAAATGGGCTCGTTCTCATTCCCACCCTGTGTGTAATGTTGATCAGAGCCCTGAGGTACGGCGTGCCCAGACCCAGTGTGTAATATTGATCAGAGCCCTGAGGTACGGTGTGACCAGACCCATTGTGTAATATTGATCAGAGCCCTGAGGTACGGCGTGACCAGACCCAGTGTGTCATGTTGATCAGAGCCCTGAGGTACGGTGTGACCAGACCCAGTGTGTAATATTGATCAGAGCCCTGAGGTACGGCGTGACCAGACCCAGTGTGTAATATTGATCAGAGCCCTGAGGTACGGCGTGTCCAGACCCAGTGTGTAATATTGATCAGAGCCCGGAGGTACGGTGTGCCCAGACCCTGTGTGTAATATTGATCAGAGCCCTGAGGTATGGCGTGACCAGACCCAGTGTGTCATGTTGATCAGAGCCCTGAGGTACGGCGTGTCCAGACCCAGTGTGTCATGTTGATCAGAGCCCTGAGGTACGGCGTGACCAGACCCAGTGTGTAATATTGATCAGAGCCCTGAGGTACGGCGTGTCCAGACCCAGTGTGTCATGTTGATCAGAGCCCTGAGGTACGGCGTGACCAGACCCAGTGTGTAATATTGATCAGAGCCCTGAGGTACGGCGTGACCAGACCCAGTGTGTCATGTTGATCAGAGCCCTGAGGTACGGCGTGACCAGACCCAGTGTGTAATATTGATCAGAGCCCTGAGGTACGGCGTGACCAGACCCTGTGTGTAATATTGATCAGAGCCCTGAGGTACGGCGTGACCAGACCCAGTGTGTAATATTGATCAGAGCCCTGAGGTACGGCGTGTCCAGACCCAGTGTGTCATGTTGATCAGAGCCCTGAGGTACGGCGTGACCAGACCCAGTGTGTAATATTGATCAGAGCCCTGAGGTACGGCGTGACCAGACCCAGTGTGTAATATTGATCAGAGCCCTGAGGTACGGCGTGACCAGACCCAGTGTGTAATATTGATCAGAGCCCTGAGGTACGGCGTGACCAGACCCAGTGTGTAATATTGATCAGAGCCCTGAGGTACGGCGTGCCCAGACCCAGTGTGTAATATTGATCAGAGCCCTGAGGTACGGCGTGTCCAGACCCAGTGTGTCATGTTGATCAGAGCCCTGAGGTACGGCGTGACCAGACCCAGTGTGTAATATTGATCAGAGCCCTGAGGTACGGTGTGACCAGACCCAGTGTGTAATATTGATCAGAGCCCTGAGGTACGGTGTGCCCGGACCCAGTGTGTAATATTGATCAGAGCCCTGAGGTACGGTGTGCCCAGACCCTGTGTGTAATATTGATCAGAGCCCTGAGGTACGGTGTGCCCAGACCCTGTGTGTAATATTGATCAGAGCCCTGAGGTACGGTGTGCCCAGACCCTGTGTGTAATATTGATCAGAGCCCTGAGGTACGGTGTGCCCAGACCCTGTGTGTAATATTGATCAGAGCCCTGAGGTATGGCGTGACCAGACCCAGTGTGTAATATTGATCAGAGCCCTGAGGTACGGTGTGACCAGACCCAGTGTGTAATATTGATCAGAGCCCTGAGGTACGGTGTGCCCAGACCCAGTGTGTAATATTGATCAGAGCCCTGAGGTACGGTGTGCCCAGACCCAGTGTGTAATATTGATCAGAGCCCTGAGGTACGGTGTGACCAGACCCAGTGTGTCATGTTGATCAGAGCCCTGAGGTACGGTGTGCCCAGACCCAGTGTGTAATATTGATCAGAGCCCTGAGGTACGGTGTGCCCAGACCCAGTGTGTAATATTGATCAGAGCCCTGAGGTACGGTGTGCCCAGACCCTGTGTGTAATATTGATCAGAGCCCTGAGGTACGGTGTGCCCAGACCCTGTGTGTAATATTGATCAGAGCCCTGAGGTATGGCGTGACCAGACCCAGTGTGTAATATTGATCAGAGCCCTGAGGTACGGTGTGACCAGACCCAGTGTGTAATATTGATCAGAGCCCTGAGGTACGGTGTGCCCAGACCCAGTGTGTAATATTGATCAGAGCCCTGAGGTACGGTGTGCCCAGACCCAGTGTGTAATATTGATCAGAGCCCTGAGGTACGGTGTGACCAGACCCAGTGTGTCATGTTGATCAGAGCCCTGAGGTACGGTGTGCCCAGACCCAGTGTGTAATATTGATCAGAGCCCTGAGGTACGGTGTGCCCAGACCCAGTGTGTAATATTGATCAGAGCCCTGAGGTACGGTGTGCCCAGACCCAGTGTGTAATATTGATCAGAGCCCTGAGGTACGGCGTGACCAGACCCTGTGTGTAATATTGATCAGAGCCCTGAGGTACGGTGTGCCCAGACCCAGTGTGTAATATTGATCAGAGCCCTGAGGTACGGTGTGACCAGACCCAGTGTGTAATGTTGATCAGAGCCCTGAGGTACGGCGTGACCAGACCCAGTGTGTCATGTTGATCAGAGCCCTGAGGTACGGCGTGCCCGGACCCAGTGGTAGAAGTGTATGTGTGTTGCAGTGTCTTGTTTCATTAGGGGGGGGGTCAGCCTGATTACACGTGTGAAGCAAGGAGGAGAGGTGGTTCTGGAAGTGGTCTGGTTATCACATGGGGGAGGGCCTTACACTCTGTTAAAGATGGAATCCACAGTAGGGGAAACAGCACCACTGTCCGCCCCACCGCCGTTGTTTTTCATTAGTCAACAAGCAGAGCTGGTGGGGTTTGGAAGACAGTTCCTCTTTGCGTGCGTGGGTGTGTGCTGGCACTTAGAGGGGAAACCGTGGCCTTTCCTGATCTTGGGGAAGGGGAAGGAAGACATCTTGATAAACCACAGGTAGTGAACACCCTAAAGTAAACATACGCCACTCCCTACTCACACACATATATATTTTGAGTACTTTATTTGAATCCACCAATCAAATTTACAAAAAAAGGTCCCTTTCTCCATAGCACTCAAAAGGTAAAGAAAGCACCTCATTCTCCAAACACACACACACACACACACACACACACACAAACTAGCCAAGACCATAGTGTCCTTTTGACCCAAACCCTATCCCCTGCATTGCTTCCATCCTCAACCTTTAACTTGAATAGACTCCTGGCCTGGGACAACAAATCGTCCTTGTTCCGATGACTCAGTTGGTTGTCTGGAGCCTGGTTCTTGCCCCACCAGGGTTGTGGGTTTGATTCCAGCATGAGACTAAAAGTGACCACTACATAACCATATTATCATTGTGATGTCAAGAGGTTGTCTAGATCCAATGTAAACAGTCATGCTCATGTGGGAGCCCCAGCCACCCACTCTTCTCCTTCAATTGAACTAACCTAGACAGTGTAGTGGTCTGATCTACACACAGGCACATCCACTGTGTCCATGTGACTGGGCTGGGGAGGGAGAGTTACTGTAGTCGCCAGGGCAAGTCAACACCCGGGCAGACAGAGGCTGTTTTAGGCCCACTGTTATCATTAGGGCTTCCTACTGCACCACTCCATATTGTTCCCCTTTTAAAACGTTTGTTCCTGCTTTGGTCCATCCTCATCCAGGCGAACAATAAAGCCCAAATCACATATAGAGGAGGTTTATCACTGTCACTGAATCAGAGTGTGTGAGGGCGGGGGTTGTGTGTGTGCGTCTGTGCATGTGTGTGCAGTGTGAGTGTGTGTGTGTTTGTGCATATGCGTGTGTGGGAGAGAAAGTGTACAACAAAGCCCTAGATATAGTGAGATTGCCAGTGTGACTTATTGAGGCTAAAAGTTGGTGAATAATTTGTCTGTTCAAACAATTTCTCATCCGACTCACAAACTTAATTATGAAAATGAACTGGGTTGTACTGTAGAGGTCTGAGCTCTATCGTAGCATCTAACTTCTGACCATGTGTTAAGGTACTGCATTGCACCTGCTCAGTATTTAACCAGTCCATTTGCAAAGTAGGTTATTGATTTGATTTCAGCGTGAAAATGAGGCCAAAGCAAGCATGGTGCAAAGGTCACTGCATAGTAATGATACAGCGGGGAAAAGTGCTGATCACAGTAGCTCATATTAAAATGTTGCCCTTTGCCCTGGGCTCAGAGTCTGCTTTTCAGAACATGAGGACTTCCTCAGTGAATTTATTTTTCAACCCTCGTCTCTGACAATATCAAGCCTACTTCACAGTATCTTGAGCTACAAAGAAACGAGCACAATCAGTGATCCAGTTGCTTTAGGACCAGACTGAAAGCACTAGGTACATATTGTGTGGAAGAAGGGTGTACATGTAGTCCTGAACAATGCTCCCTCTAAGCTGTGCCGAGCAGTAGCCCGAGACGGCTGTGCAGGAAATATCAGCCCACAGAGAAAAGCAGGAGATTGAAGTTCACTTAACTTTCTTGAGCAGTGGTCACCAACCGGTCGATCGCATACGGCTGGTCCATCTCCAAGCATTCCTAGTCGATCGGTAAACAGTTCTGTAAAAAAAAAAAAAACTATGATAAAGCCTGTGTTGGTCTCGGGCTGTTGGCGGTAGGTGCACCCGATTCAGCTGCCCTGCGCGCTAGTTAGGCAAATTGTTGCCATTTTTAACCATTGCATGTGTCTAAAGATACAAACTCTGCCTTCCAGCAGGCCCAGAGAGCAAATCAAGTGCAATATAGGCCTACCGCTGGCCAATCGGATGGCTCAGACGACCGTGTCTGCAGTAATATAGCAGCCATTAAAGAAAGCTACAGCAAAGTTGATATTGTGAGATTTCTAAACGTTTAAAAACCATGACTAGAGAGAGACTGTCAACGAATACAGCAAAGAGATGAGTTCATGTTTAAGTTCTCTCCCAGCACTGTCAATACTGTAACGACCCGGTATTGTGTTCTGTGTTTGTGGGTGTGTTATGGTTCTCATGGCTACTAGCAGGGGTTAAATATGTCAGGACAGATGGAAAGGTTGGGGGGGTATGATGGGTAATCCCGCGGGATTTGGAAATGCATAAAGAGGGATGAGTGTCTCATATCTCTCTCTTCTGTTCGGGCCTTGATCTGTTCCTTGGAGAGTGACCTTAACTCGACATGTATAATTGTGTACGTTCGGCATTAGCGGCGTGGGCTGTGGCCTGAACAATAGCCCAGTTTAGGAATAAACCTGTGTTCTGACCTGTACACCTGGAGTCTGTCTCTTTTCTCTTTAATGACCCAGCCGGGTCATTACATTGGTGTCAGAAGTGCTTTCGAACTAAGGGATCGAGACTAGGCGAGTTAGCTGTTCAGTATAGGCCGGGTTAGCTTTAGCGTGACTCGCATCTACGGTCATGATGCCTGGGGCGAGGCGGAAAATTAAGGAAGAGTCGGACAAAGTGTCCGTTGTGAGCTCGGGGGTACCCGGTCGGGAGGGTCAGGCGGCGACTGCCGTGGAGGGGCTTGAGAGCCACTTGGCGGGAGTTAAATTGTCAGTCAGCAAGATGGCAGAACTGGCGGGTTTTCCTTCACATCGCTCGAGAGCAGACGTCACGGCGACGGGGATATCGACGTCACCGGGTGCGGAAATGGCTGGGCCTGCTTATGTAAACAGAGATGGCGGCGACCTATTGCCATTAGCCACGGTAGCGGCTAAACTACCAAAGTTCAACGGACAAGGTAAATGGGAAGTTTTTTTCACTCAATTCGAGTTGTTGGCTAGAGCCGGGAGGTGGTCTGACGAGACGAAAGCGTTACAGCTTGCCCTGAGCCTGGCGGAGGAGGCGTCGGAATGCCTGCTAACGCTAGCCCCGGGCGATAGGGGCGACTACGGTGCGCTAGTGGAGGCATTGGGGGGCCGTTTCGGCAGCGACGCGCAGCCCAACATGCTGCGTATTGAACTGTGTAACAAAAAGAGACTTCAGGGGGAATCATTAAAGGCGTTGGCAAGTGGTATTCTGAGCCTGACCAGGCGGGCTTATGCAACTATGCCGATTGGGGTGCAAGACGAGCTGGCACGGGACAGTTTTATTAGAGCGCTCTCTTCCACCGAACTGGGTAAGCATGTTCAGATGGCGGACCCACCATCTCTGCAGGCTGCAGTGGAGATAGCCAGGAAGAGGGAGCTGATCTGGGGTGAGGGAGTGAGAGTGGAAGTCACCAGTCAACCAGAGGTGAGAGCAGCGGTGGCTGGGGTGCCAGGGGTCACAAAGCCAGAGTGGGTTGACGAGTTGGGCGGGCTAGTCAAGACTGCTTCGCTTGTCATGGAGAGGGGCTCCAGGCAACGTCGCAGTGTCAGCTCAACTCCTATTGTCTGCTGGGGTTGTGGCCAACCTGGCCACATTCAGCGGGAGTGTGGCAGATTCCCCCGTCACCAGGGAAACGACAACGGGTTCTCGCGCAGGGGGCAGCGCGGGCCCACCCCCCCCGCCCCCGAACCCAATGTAAGCAAAGGAGGTACCCAGCAGCGCAGACAAGAGGGTGGGGACCTGCTCCCCCAGGGTGTAGCTGCCGCCGTGTTTCCTAGTCCGGTAGTTGTGGTGGGACGTACCACCGTTGGGGACTTCTGCAATGTCGTCGTCAAGGTAGAGGGGGTGGAATGTTTGGCCCTGGTCGACACGGGCTCTACAGTAACCCTGGTGAGACCAGACATACTACCTGTTGGGGTGCGGGTGGAGCCGACCCATGTCCAGCTACGGACTGTCATGGGGGAGCTAGCCCCCATGCTAGGGAAGTGTCAGCTATCTGTGACTGTGGGGGGGAGAACTGTGGGGTGTCCGGTGTGGATAGCAGCGGTGCAGGACCCCTGTATACTGGGAATGGACTTTTTGAAAAACTGTGGGGCTCAGTTGGACTTAGCGTCAGGTACTTTGAGGCTGTCGGGGGGGCCCACAGTGGGAATGTCGCCTTCGGGAGGGCCAGCAGGGGGCAGGGCTGTTCCTCCGTCTTCCTCCAAGCTTGCAGAAACTCCACCGGTCATCCCGGCTGCTCCCTTGGTCGTTGTGCCATCCCAGCAGCTGTCTCCGGCGGCGACGGCCTTCACTCCCCATCATGGTGCAAGCACAGGCAGCCCAGTAGCCCAAAACACACTGGCCCCTTCAACCCATCAGCCCGACGGGGGGAAGGAGGAAGCTATCGACGCCGTCGAGGCTGTGTGGCTGAAGAACTGTCAGGGTTTGGATGAGGGACAACAGAGACAGTTAAAGCAGCTGCTGTTGGACTTTAAAGATAGCTTCGCTTGGGGGGAAGATGAGGTAGGACAAACGCACCTAGTTCAGCACGAAATAGACACTGGGGACGCCCGACCCATTAAGATTCGGCCCCGTCGTATTCCCCTTGCCAGGAGGGAAGCAGCAGACACAGCTATTGTTGACATGTTGCGGGCTGATTTCATTGAGCCATCAGATAGCCCATGGTCCGCGCCGGTCGTCATGGTGCCTAAGAAAGGGGGTAAACTTAGGTTTTGTGTTGACTACAGGGGCCTAAATTCTGTCACCACTAAAGACTCTTATCCCCTACCGAGGATTGATGAGTCGCTAGACCACGTGAGAGGGTCCTTGTGGTTCTCCTCCCTTGATCTGCGCAGTGGCTACTGGCAGGTGCCCCTCTCGCCAGGGGCACGTGAAAAAACGGCCTTCTCCACAGATAGGGGCCATTGGCAGTTCAAGGTGCTGTGCTTCGGGCTCTGTAATGCTCCTGCCACCTTTGAGAGGCTCATGGACAGAGTGCTGGCGGGGGTTCCGAGAGACGAGTGTGTTGTGTACCTAGACGACATATTGGTGCACGGCACATCGTTTGAGGGGGCACTGGGGGCAATTAGGCGAGTGTTGGAGAGAATCTCGGGGGCGGGGCTAAAATTACATCCGGGAAAGTGCCATTTCATGCAAAGGGAGGTGGCGTTCCTGGGGCATCAGCTGGGTGGTGAGGGCATCAGCACGATGCCAGACAAAGTAGAGGCTGTGAGGGGGTGGCCAGTTCCAGGGGGAAAAAAAGAGGTTAAGAGCTTCCTGGGGCTGGCATCCTACTATCGTAGGTTTGTGAAGGGGTTTGCGGGGGTAGCGGCTCCTTTGAACCAGCTACTCAAGGAGGACACTGTTTTTCAGTGGACCGAAGAGCACCAGCGGGCGTTTGAGGCCCTCAAACGGGCCCTGATGGAGGCCCCTGTCCTGGCCTCACCAGACCCGAACCGTCCGTTCATCCTGGACACCGACGCAAGCAATGAGGGGTTGGGGGCTGTGCTGGCTCAGCGGGGTCCTGATGGGGAACACGTAGTAGCTTATTACAGCAGGACTTTTGATAAGGCTGAAAAACGCTACTGCGTGACAAGGAGAGAGCTTTTGGCTGTCGTGGCAGCAGTACGCCATTTCAAGTACTACCTGGGGGGCCTGCCGTTTGTGGTCCGGACGGATCACTCCGCCCTGCAGTGGCTTCTCTCCTTCAAGGAGCCAGAGGGTCAGATTGCCCGCTGGCTGGAGGAGCTACAACCCTACGACTTCCAGGTGGAGCACAGAGCCGGCCTTCGCCACAGCAATGCAGACGCCTTGTCCCGCCGCCCGTGTGCTGAGGATGGCTGTGGGTACTGCGCCAAACGGGTGGAGCGAGAGAGAGAACTGTGCAGGGAGGAGGGAGTCACCGCCACGGTGAGTCAGCTGAGTGTGACAGAGTGCCGGGAGCTTGAGGCTGTGGATGTTGGGGAGTGGAGGCGTCGCCAGGAGGAGGACGCAGAGCTGCGTCCTGTGCTGCGGTGGGTGGAAGAGAGAAGACGACCGCCGTGGGGGGACGTAGCCCCTCTATCACCAGTCACCAAAGGACTGTGGGCTAAATTCACAGTCCTTAGAGTGGCTGAGGGAGTGCTCCAGAGGGGGTGGAAAAAGCCAGCGACTGGAGAAATTACGTGGCAGGTAGTGGTGCCCAAAAGGCTGCAGGGGAGCGTGTTACAGCAGCTTCATGGGGGAGTAGGCGCAGGGCATTTTGGGGTCTCCAAAACGTTAAAGCGCATGCGTAAAGGCTTCTATTGGGCCAGGCACAGGAGGGATGTTGAGGACTTTTGTAGGCAGTGCGATGAGTGTGCTGCTAAAAAAGGACCTCCAGGTCAGTCACACGCCCTCCTACAACAATTCCCAGTAGGGGAGCCCATGGAGAGACTGGGGGTAGACATAGTAGGGCCGTTTCCAACCACAGACAGCGGTAACAGGTGGATTCTAACCGCTATGGACTACTTCACCAAGTGGCCGGAGGCTTACGCTCTCCCAGACCAGGAGGCGGGGACAGTAGCTGATGCGTTGGTGGGGGGAATAATCAGCCGGTTCGGGGTGCCACAGTCTATTCACAGCGACCAGGGGAGAAACTTCGAGTCACGGGTGTTCACAGAGTTGTGTAGACGGTTAGGCGCGGAGAAGACGCGCACTACTCCGCTTCACCCCCAGAGTGATGGGTTGGTGGAAAGATTCAACAGAACATTAGCACAGCAGCTGGCCATCGTTACCTCAAAACACCAGAGAGATTGGGACACCCACTTACCGTTTATTCTTATGGCGTGTAGGTCGGCTGTTCAAGAATCGACTGCGTGCTCCCCAGCACTACTAATGTTAGGTCGTGAGTTGCGCACCCCAGCCGAACTGACGTTTGGCCACCCTCCTGATAGTGGCGACCGGGTTTTGCCTGGCCCGGACTATGTGTGTCGTCTGCAGAACCGGTTAGAAGCGGCTCACACCTTCGCAAGAGAGCAACTCGAGAACGCAGGGTTGCGCCAAAAGCGCCACTACGACTCGCGCGCTAGGGGGAGGCACTTTGGAGCGGGAGAATGTGTGTGGCTTCAAAACCCCACGCGCAAGAAGGGGCGGTGCCCAAAGCTGGACAGTGCATGGGTGGGGCCGTGTCTGGTGATAGAGAGAGTGGGGGAGGTGACGTACCGGGTGGAGGTCCCTCCACGGAGCAGGAAGGTGGTGGTCCACCGGGATCGATTGGCACCCTACAGAGGGAGGAAAACGGTAGGGAATGGGAGTGCGGTCTCTGATGTGAGCCCACGGGAACAGTCTAACGAGGGGACTCTAGCGCAACCTGAGCCTGGGGAGGGGGCTGCTTCTTCGGAGGGCGCTGGAAATGACATTGGGGCAGAGGAGTGTTCTGGGGGTTCACCGGGGAGAGTCACGGGGAGGCCCAAGAGACTGATGCGACCTCCGGGTCGTTTTAAGGATTTTGTTGTGTAACCCTAGGGGCTAGGGTTTAGAAAGGGGGGGGCTATGTAACGACCCGGTATTGTGTTCTGTGTTTGTGGGTGTGTTATGGTTCTCATGGCTACTAGCAGGGGTTAAATATGTCAGGACAGATGGAAAGGTTGGGGGGGTATGATGGGTAATCCCGCGGGATTTGGAAATGCATAAAGAGGGATGAGTGTCTCATATCTCTCTCTTCTGTTCGGGCCTTGATCTGTTCCTTGGAGAGTGACCTTAACTCGACATGTATAATTGTGTACGTTCGGCATTAGCGGCGTGGGCTGTGGCCTGAACAATAGCCCAGTTTAGGAATAAACCTGTGTTCTGACCTGTACACCTGGAGTCTGTCTCTTTTCTCTTTAATGACCCAGCCGGGTCATTACAATACTTTATATTCAACACTTTTATAAGCCATAAAATGCGCGATCTTCCTATTTCCACTCAGCGCTACAACAAGCGGTGAAAGTGTATCTACAGGCTTGCGTTGTTATTATTAGCGGCTTGGGTCTTTTTTAATATCAAGGGATATTTCACTTTCTCTGGTCAGAGGAGTAACAACATGAATTTGTGCAAGAGGCAGAAATAATGCAGTGCGACTCGAGTTTCACCATCAGCTGGAAGACTGTGTCCCTTTTTGGTCAGTGGACGAAAGGGATGTTGAGAGGTGGACCCTCAGTCTGCTGCGCTCTCCCTCCGCTGAGACTGACCATCAGACGCAGGCACCATCAGTAAACAATAAAGAAAAAGCACATTATTTAAATATATGCTCAATCATTACCGGTGTGATCATATAACCTTCCTCATTTAAAAAAATATATATATATATTTTTTAAATGGCCCAAACAGCAATGCATTCATTGGCAGGGCAATTCAAGCAAAGCCAATTTGCGGTGATAATGTATTGGGGATATAGCTTACTGCACAAACCTCATTGCTACAGTACTGTTTTTAATTGGTTAATGTTTTTTTAAGTCGTGTAAAAAAATAAAAAAATAAAAGATCTCGGCTTGCATTTTGACAATGTGATCTTGACTCAGAAAAGGTTGGTGACCACTGTTCTAGAGTTTTCCCTGTTAACACTATCAACATTTCCCTTCACAGTGGCAATTGTGATCGAATCAATGCAATATTAGCCACTTTCAATGCAACATACCGAAACAAAACGAACTATGCAAGAGATTTTGTTGGAGGCAGAATGAATCGGAGTAGGATTCTATTGCATTTGTATGTATTATGGATCTCCATTAGCTGCTGCCAAGTGCATTGACACACAGTACTCAGCCGTACTTTACACAGACCGGTGTGACATAACCAATCAGAGCTGCAGTAGGCCTATATGCAAATAGACCATTGGCGTATATGGATCTGTGCCATTTACTTTGAACTGGACTGTGTTTACAGCATGAGCGGTCGTGAGTAGATGCGCTTGTTTTGAGATCAAAGTGAGAGCTGCGTGTAGCCACGTGTAAACATTTTGTTAATATCCTTTGCTAGTTAGTGAATTATTAGCCCAGTTATAGATCCTTTGTAGTCAGCAATAGGGGAGTGATTGCTTTCTAGAAGAGCACAAAACGTGTACATTTCTCGACATCTTTGAAAAGAGAGTCAAGTAAAGAAATGTATTTTGTCTTAAAGGGGCAGTGTTGTATTTTGAGACAGGCTTGAATCAGCTAAGTAGCCAATAGGCAGAGTGTAGCATAATTTGTCTGATTCTCTGTAATAATGGTATGGGAAGTGGTTTCTTGCGTCAAACAACACAACAACATTTTCAGTCACCTTATCTGAAGGACAAGTGGCTAAACAGGTTAATGTCAATCCCTGCATGTTTTTTTCCATAAGTCTCATGGAATGTAGACCTACATTGAACACCACACTTTGCGCTCAGCAGACCTGAAATTTGCTCAGTGGCGATAATCTTTTGAGGGTACCTTGGTCCTGACCGGGGCTTGAACCTGGGACTTTGCAACTGTCAACCCTACAACCCTAGAGATCCAAACCTCTTGAGGCGGTCGCTAGGTTGTAAGCTCCCTACAATAGAGTAGGTAACTTGTGTGTAGTGTTCTCTAGTTGGGGGAGTTTTAAAGCGATGCTAAAAGTGTTAGCTCTGGGCCATGTGTCATACAGCATTCTCTCGTGTTAGTCTAACAGTCAGCATGTAAGAGACCTGTGTTGAATTATTCAAAGCTGTAAGAGCTTGTCCTGGTACTTAGTACTTACCCCATAGTACTACGCCACCAGCTCTCTCTCTATCCCTGTCTGGGTTGGAGTGAATGGGAGAGATGGAGGAGTGGTTTACAGTGGGTTACATAACTGATGAAATAAGGTAAACGCCAACATAAAGTCTCTTAATGCGGTGTTGGGCCGCCAGAACAGCTTCAGTGCACCTTGGCACAGATTCTACAAGTGTCTGAAACTATAGCAGCGATGGACACCATTCTTCCACAAGAAATTCCATAATTTGGGGTTTTGTTGATGGTGGTGGAAAACGATGGCATATGGTTTACATGCTTTTCATGCTCATCAAACCATTCAGTGACCACTCGTACCCTCTCCTATGGGAGCATAGCCATGGTAGCCAAAATGATGGCCTACCCCAGCATTTTTATACATGACCCTAAGCATGATGGGATGTTAATTGCTTAATTAACTCACGGTTAGTTAACAACTCAACCATGTAAATCAGAAGTATGTGCCCAGTGGGTGAGATCTCTTCTAGCCAAGGTATTAACTGGGTATTTTTATACAAGACCCTAAGCATGATGGGATGTTAATTGCACACTACTGTGTGGAAGCACCTACTTTCAATATACTTTGTATTTTCATTTATTTATCCCTCATTTACTCAAGTGTTTCCATTATTTTGGAAGTTACCTGTATCTCTCTGACCTGGGATTGTTTCCTGTCCGCATGTGTACTTACCATACCCTTCTATACTACCGGCAGCAGCTCCTTCTCCCTCATAAACCCAGTGTGGAGTGGATGGGAGAGATGTAGAGGGCAGGAGTGATTAACTGTCGTCTACAGTAATATGTGAGTCATTTTCTATGGCCCGGGGTCCTGTCCATTCCACATGTGTTCTACATCAGATGCTTTGGCGTAGGGTCTTGGCCTAGCACACATGGTGGACACATGAATAATAAAAGACAAACAACTGTACAGGTAGGCAGAGATTCCGTTCATAGATAGATAGATAGGAGAAGAACAGAGAGGCACATGCAAGTGGAGAAGAATGTGAGAGAGCGAGAGAGTTGGCAGGCCAGTTTTCAAGATGGAGAGCAGGTGGATGTCTTGGAGAGACAGAAAAGACAGATGGGTAGACTGATTGACAGAACAACTTGATAAACAAGCCATTTGGCAGGGTAACGGAGAGAACGAGGGAACACGTCACAGAGGAGATGAACCGATGGGTGAATAAGGGAATAAAGACAGCTCAAAGAATGCCATAACAAATTAGTGTTGAATTAGTTCCGAATCTATTATCTGACTATCAGTGTTGTGTTTAATGC
Organism: Salvelinus fontinalis; assembly: GCF_029448725.1. Taxonomy (NCBI): domain Eukaryota; kingdom Metazoa; phylum Chordata; class Actinopteri; order Salmoniformes; family Salmonidae; genus Salvelinus; species Salvelinus fontinalis. The sequence goes on from NC_074690.1 coordinate 10,591,438, forward strand.
TATGCTAAAAGCTATTCAGCGCCGTATGCTAACAGAGTGCGGCATCAGTGCTGACTGTGACTGTTTAGCGCTTATGCTAACACAGCATTGATTTGACTGGGTGCTGAGCGCTAGGCTGCTACGCTATTTAATTATTCATATCTCTCAGGGTTGACAATATACTGTATGTACAATATGCAAATAAACAAAATTATCATTATTATCTGCTTTATAGTAATACACAATTACTATGTCACTTGATTAGCTTTGGGTTAATAGATTCATGGCCAGGATACAGGTCTCTGTGCTACTGGCCCTGTGTTGAGTTAGCTGAATGCTAACTATGCTAATTCTCGCTCCCTCTCCTCTGTGTGTTGAGTTAGCTGAATGCTAACTATGCTAACTCTCGCTCCCTCTCCTCTGTGTGTTGAGTTAGCTGAATGCTAACTATGCTAACTCTCGCTCCCTCTCTTCTGTGTGTTGAGTTAGCTGAATGCTAACTATGCTAACTCTCGCTCCCTCTCTTCTGTGTGTTGAGTTAGCTGGATTCTAACGATGTTAACTGTATCCCCCTCCCATTGTGTTATTAGCTGGATGTTAACTATGCTAACTCTCTCTCCCTCTCCTTGTGTGTGTTCCAGGAAAGCCCCACAGCATCGAGAGCTCGGAACGCGTGCAACTGTCGGGGACGTATAATGTCCGCAAAGGGAAACTCCAGCTGCCAGTCAACCGCTGGACCAGACGCCAGGTGATCCTTTGTGGCACCTGCCTCATTGTCTCCTCCGTCAAAGACAGCCACACGGGCAAGATGCACATCCTGCCCCTCATCGGAGGAAAGGTACAGTAAGACACAGGACTGCTGTTACTGACAAGACTGCTGTTACTGACACTACTGACAATGTTTTGTGACGGCTGAACCGGCAGCCATATTGAGAGTACCCACGCCAGTTAGAAAAATCGCAAAGTTCATTCTAATTCTATGACACCAATGTGGCATCCACAAAACTTACTTTACTCTTTACTTTACAAACCTTACTTTACTCACCAGCTTTCCATTTCCATTTGTCTTCGTTCTTGACTCCGTCTAATCAGTGTGTAATCACAGAGCTAAATCAACAGTCTTTAATAATCAACTCTGTGACAGAGTCCTGGTGAAGGGCCAATAAGTCATCGTTGCAAATCCATGTTTACTCTTCCAACATCCTTATATCATATCTGCTTTCTCCACATCAAGTATTCTATACCCTAAATGGACTGTTGGCCTTTATTCACTTTGTCCTCCAATTTAAAAGTCTTATCGTGGTTCTGCCTAGTTCAGGCTGGATCCTCACGAATACATTTTCTGGCTTGGGATTTCACATTCCAAAAAGGAAGTTAGGGAGAGAGCCTTTGGTTTATGACTATTATCCCTTTATGGCTTTATGGCTGTGTATCTGCAGCAGGGAAGGACAGATAGGCCCATTGAATAAGCCCTAAGGGCACTCCTGAAAGGGTCTTTCTATCAGCCTGCCACATACTATATCTAGGCATATAAAGGACTGTGACTCCCCACATCCCACCGCATCCGCAGCTCAAATATCATGTCATGTCAAGACACGACCTCTAGATCTCTAGATTCCCATACATCTCCGCAGCGTGCGTTCATAACTGTATGTGCGTGTTCGTGTATGTCTATGTTGACGCTTGACCCGTAAATTGCAGCCTGAGGCCCTTTTAATATGACCATCTGAACCTTGCAGCCCGTGCTGATGACGTCACTAAATTGACCATGGCCTGTAACATGGACGCCATTTAAAAACAGGGACTGTGTTGTGTACTGAAAAAGTCCCTGGATGCTGTATGTGTTATTCTTTTCCTATAGGTTATGTGTGTTTTCTGTACGCAATCGATATTTGTTCAGTCAATAGCCCTACAGGTTTGTTTATCTTGTTTGTCTGACCCTGAAGGCGTGTGTGTTGTCGTTGTCGTGTCTAACTGGCGATTTGTTTTCCGACAATGGTTATCTTGAATGTGTGACTTACCCTGGAGGTGTGAACTGAAGGTGTGTGTTTGTTAATGCTGTCTCTTGGCCTAACGTGGGGTGTGTGTGTGTGTGTGTGTGTGTGTGTGTGTGTGTGTGTGTGTGTGTGTGTGTGTGTGTGTGTGTGTGTGTGTGTGTGTGTGTGTGTGTGTGTGTGTGTGTGTGTGTGTGTGTGTGTGTGTGTGTGTGCAGGTGGAGGAGGTGAAGAAGCATAGCCACTGCCTGGCGTTCAGCTCAGCAGGGCCCCAGAGCCAGACCTACTACGTCAGCTTTGACAGCTTCACAGAACACCTGCGCTGGCACCGACACGCAGCCAAGGTACATCAGTGTGTATTTGTTATTTGTGCAGAGGAGTACAGTTCGGGGTGAAACAGTAGCTCTCTCTCTCTCTCTCTCTCTCTCTCTCTCTCTCTCTCTCTCTCTCGCTCTCTCTCTCTCTCTCTCTCTCTCTCTCTCTCTCTCTCTCTCTCTCTCTCTCTCTCTCTCTCTCTCCTCTCTCTCTCTCTCTCTCTCTCTCTCTCTCTCTCTCTCTCTCTCTCTCTCTCTCTCTCTCTCACACTTTCTCTCTCTCTCTCGCTCTCACTCACACAAACTCTCACTCACTCACTCACTCACTCACTCTCCTCTCTCTCATCCTGAAGTAGGCCAAAGCCAGGAAACCAATTTTATAAATATTATCAGGGACGAGCGTGTCATGGAAGCCCAGGGGAACACTCAGAATAGAACCTACTGTAGGACTGGGAGGAGGAGTGGCATGAGCAGTAGTCAAGGACTGGAGAGTAGCTAGTTAACCGTGTTCAGTAAGGGAAGTATTGTAAAGTACAGTAGTAAGGAGAGTATAGTGGAACTGGATCATATAGTAGAGAGTATATTAAGGAGAATATAGCAGTAAGGAGAGTAAAGTAGAGCAGTGTTTCCCATCCCCAGTGCTCAATTGACCCCATCACCACACATTTTTATTGAGAATCCCCGGACAAACACACCTGATTCAACTTGTTGACTAATCATCAAGCCCTCTTTGAGTTCAATCAGGTGTGTTTGTCCGGGGCTACACGGTGTGCTGTTGGGGGTACTTGAGGACTGGAGTTGGGAAACAGAATAGTGTAACTGGAGAGTACAGTGGATAGTACAGTGGCGAGTACAGTACGGAGAGTATAGTAGTAAGGAGAGTATAGTAAGGACAGTATAGTGTAACTGGAGAGTATAGTAAGGAGAGTATAGTAAGGACAGTATAGTGTAACTGGAGAGTATAGTAAGGAGAATATAGTAAGGATAGTATAGTGAACTGGAGAGTACAGTGGATAGTACAGTGGTGAGTACAGTACGGAGAGTATAGTAGTAAGGAGAGTATAGTAAGGACAGTATAGTGTAACTGGAGAGTATAGTAAGGAGAGTATAGTAAGGACAGAATAGTGTAACTGGAGAGTATAGTAAGGATAGTATAGTAAGGACAGAATAGTGTAACTGGAGAGTATAGTAAGGAGAATATAGTAAGGAGAATATAGTAAGGATAGTATAGTGAACTGGAGAGTACAGTGGATAGTACAGTGGCGAGTACAGTACGGAGAGTATAGTAGTAAGGAGAGTATGGTGGTAAGGAGAGTATAGTGGTAAGGAGAGTATAGTTGTAAGGAGAGTATAGTAGTACGGATAGGATGGTGGTACGGGGAGTATAGCAGCAAGGGGAGTGTAGTAGTAAGGAGATTATAGTAGTAAGGAGAGTATAGTGGTAAGGAGAGTATAGGGGCAAGGAGAGTATAGTGGTAAGGAGATTATAGTAGTAAGGCGAGTATAGTGGTAAGGAGAGTATAGTGGTAAGGAGAGTATAGGGGCAAGGAGAGTATAGTGGTACGGAGATTATAGTGGTAAGGCGAGTATAGTGGTACGGATAGTATAGTGGTAAGGAGAGTATAGTGGCAAGGAGAGTATAGTGGTAAGGAGATTAAAGTGGTAAGGAGATTATAGTGGTAAGGAGAGTATAGTGGTACGGATAGTATAGTGGTAAGGAGAGTATAGTGGCAAGGAGAGTATAGTGGTAAGGAGAGTATAGTGGTAAGGAGAGTATAGTGGAACTGGACTAAGTGTTCAGTCATGCTATGACAGATAACAGTAAATATACAGTAGATATACGGGAGATATACAGTAAATAACATGAGGTGGCCTGTTATGTCCTGCCCTGTCTCACTCATGGTTGACTTCCTGCCTTTCTAATCTTAAAACGCCTGACCTATCGATGACCTGTTAATAACCGCCCTAGGCCACACACACACACACAATCCTCCCACAAATGCACAATCCCCCCCCAGTCACACACACATCCCAGCGGAGTCGGGATAATTATGTTTGACACCAGGTTTCCCCTTTCTCTCCCCTCCCCCGGTGGGTCAGATGGTGTCCCAGAGGATCAACTCTGTGGACTTGTCGTGCTGCAGTCTGGAGCAGCTGCCTCCCAACCTCTTCTACAGCCAGGACCTCACCCACCTCAACCTCAAACACAACTTCCTCCCCACAGACCACCGTCTACACCAGCTACAGAGGTAGGTGGTACCATCCAGGGGAACTGGACACTCAGGGCTGGAATGATATGGGATGGGTTGGGTCTCAAGAAGGGGTAGGGTGGGGTGGGCTTGGCCTGGTTAAGTTGCTCTGCCTGGACAGATCTGAGCATGGCATGGTTTGGCTTGGTTGGCTTAGTAAAGAGTTGGACTGGGTCACAATTAGGGTAGGGCTGGACTGGGCTAGACTAGACTGAACTAGCCTAGATTGGAGTGGACTTGGCAGAATAGTGCTGGGCTTAAGATGCATGAATGGGGTAGTGTCAGTTAGTGGGAAAGGCAGTGTCAGTAGTCTTTGGTTGGGCAGACTTGAGCTGCTTAGGACCAGGTCTAGCAGAGCTGAGCAGGGTAAGGCTGGCCTGAGCTGGGTTGGTCAAAAAGAGTTGGGCAGGATCAGGACAGGGCCTAGTTGAGTTGACCTGGACAGTCGGAGTGGATGGAGTCTAGTAGGGTAGCCCAGACCTGTCTGCCTCTGCAGGGAGGCTTTTAATATGGCCTGGCTCCCTCACTCTCCCTCTCAGTACTGCTCAGTGGGCACCATCTGGCCCCAGATTAAAGCACATAGCCAAGATGTACTATACACTGTGTGTGTGTGTGTGTGTGTGTGTGTGTGTGTGTGTTTGTGTGTGTGTGTGTGTGTGTGTGTGTGTGTGTGTGTGTGTGTGTGTGTGTGTGTGTGTGTGTGTGTGTGTGTGTGTGTGTGTGTGTGTGTGTGTGTGTGTGTGTGTGTGTGTGTGTGTGCGCGCTCACGCCTGTCACAGCCTGTCTTAGAAATTCAGAAGATGATTTGTCATTTAACTGCACGTGCAAGTGTGTATGTATATTAGTGTCCTTGTAGTCTATGATGATAGAGAGAGAGCGAGGACTAGAGTGGGGGATTGTATGTGTGCGTGAGAGAGAATATTGGGTTGTTTGTGTGTCTGTGTGAGACAGACAGAGAGGCTGGTTGAAGGCAGAATTAGGGCATACAGAATCTTGATCACTGCAGATTAGAGTAGTGTGTGCATGTGCTCGTCTGATCCTGTCTGAACATGTGCCAGGACCGTCAACATTATACGAGGCTTTGGCCTTTTCATATTCTATATCCTGGCTAATGCAGGGGATAATCTGAATTCAAAAGACGGACATGACCGATGAAAAGCTGCTAGTTTGGAGATAAAAGGATATGATGTGATATGGAGGTTGTTTATGTATTTGGGTTTAATTGCTACAGAGCATCCCTGCTGGGCATCAGACTCACACAATGTACTAATGAGTATTAACTACATTAGTTGGGTCACTCGTATTTAAAGTGTTATTGGCTGAGCGAGAGAGAGGGGGTGGATAGAGACAGGGAAAGAGAGAGGGGAAGAGAGAGCGAGAGAGAGAGGGGGGGAAAGAGAGAGAGAGAGAGGGGGGGAAAGAGACAGGGAAAGAGAGAGGGGAAGAGAGAGAGAGAGAGAGGGGGAAAGAGAGAGGGGCAAAGAGAGCGAGAGAGAGGGGGGGAAAGAGAGAGAGAGAGAGGGGGGGGGGAAGAGAGAGAGAGAGGGGGGGAAAGAGACAGGGAAAGAGAGAGCGAGAGAGAGGGGGGGGAGAGAGAGAGAGAGAGAGAGGGGGGAAGAGAGAGCGAGAGAGAGGGGGGGAAAGAGAGAGGGGGAAAGAGAGGGGAAGAGAGAGCGAGAGAGAGGGGGGGAAAGAGAGAGAGAGAGAGGGGGAAAGAGACCGGGAAAGAGAGAGGGGAAAAGAGAGCGAGAGAGAGGGGGGGAAAGAGAAGAGGGGGAAAGAGAGAGCGAGAGAGAGAACAACATGGCCTAGTCTAGACTCCTCAGCTCTCACCGTGTCTGTGAGCATGTCACAATGTGTATTGGCTCAGGTTTGTGTGTGTGTTCAGACACAAATTTTTCCTGAGAGAGAGAGTGTGTGAGGAGCTAGGTTTCCATCCACTTGGCGACAGATTTTCATGCAAGTATTCTAAAAATCTGCATAGAAACAATATGCGCATTTTCCCACCAGCGATGTTTCCACCAAAGTGACTTGTTGATTAAAGGCTGTGCGTGATGACGTAGTGCACATCAAAATAACTTTTGCAGTGAAATTCCCATGTATTGAATAAAAACTACAAGTTAAATGGGTTTCCATCGCATTTTCAACTCTACACATTTATTCCTGAGGTGCTGACCTGTTGCACCCTCTACAACCACTGTGATTATTATTTGACCCTGCTGGTCATCTATGAACGTTTGAACATCTTGAAGAACGATCTGGCCTTAATGGCCATGTACTCTTATAATCTCCACCCGGCCCAGCCAGAAGAGGACTGGCCACCCTTCAGAGCCTGCTTCCTCTCTAGGTTCCTTCCTTTCTAGAGAGTTTTTGCTAGCCCCCGTGCTTCTACATCTGCATTGCTTGCTGTTTGGGGTTTTAGGCTGGGTTTCTGTATAAGCACTTTGTAACATCTGCTGAAAATACATTTGATTGATTGATTGTAACGAAAAATGTTGCGTTATATAGTCAATGTCAGCTATCTGAGCAGCTAACCGATCGCTGCACCTGTACATAGCCCATTGGTAAATGGCCCACCCAATCTACCTACCTCATCACCATATTGTTTTTATTTACTGCAGTTTCTGCATTTTTGCACTCCAGTATTTCTACTTGCACATCATCATCTGCTCATCTATCACTTCAGTGTTAATTTGCTCAATTGTAATTACTTCGCTACTATGGCCTATTTATTGCCTTACCTCCTCACGCCATTTGCACACACTGTATATAGACTTTCCATGTGTAACTCTATGTTGTTGTCTGTGTCGCACTGCTTTGCTTTATCTTGGCCAGGTCGCAGCTGTAAATGAGAACTTGCTCTCAACTAGCTTACCTGGTTAAATAAAGGTGAAATAAATCAAATAAAATAATTAAAATGTGCCACTCTGGTCTTGGCACGTACCTCTAGCCAACAGCTGGCAGGTACAGTGTGGGTATAGCCTACCTGATGAGATTATTATGGACAAAATAGCAAGATTAGTTTTATTTGTCAAATGTCAGCCAAGCATCAATCAGCATGTCACCAGAATTAGACCCTTGATGTTTATTGAAAGGGGCATCAAGCTCATCACCCTGTACTTTCACCATCCTGTGAAGTTCATCATCATTTATAGAATCTGTAGCCTAGTAAACGGCATTGCTTTCCCGCGTCGTAGTGGGAGGACCAAACAACATATCATTGCGTGACTAAGTTTACTTCAATATGATTGCAATGATATCAATATTTACCCAAAAAGGCGTTTCCACCACCATTTCTCGCATAATTAATTTTACCGACACAAAAAGATCCCACCTTGTCTAGCGTATTTTGTTTTGCCGACATTTTGAAAGTTTACGGACAAACGTTCTGTTTCCATCAGGCCTGCTGTGACATTTTTGAATCCGACATTTACTTTACTCGCATAAAAAGGTTGGAAGCCTGGTTTGTCTCCCTTTTTGTTTCCCTATAAACACTGGGTTTCCGTCATACCATGGCATCTGACTATTTAGTATTTTTCCAAGTGGTGTTCCTCCTCTCTTTCTCCCCCTCCCTACCTCCCTACCTCCTCCTCTCTTTCTCCCCCTCCCTACCTCCCTACCTCCTCCTCTCTTTCTCCCCCTCCCTACCTCCCTACCTCCTCCTCTCTTTCTCCCCCTCCCTACCTCCCTACCTCCTCCTCTCTTTCTCCCCCTCCCTACCTCCCTACCTCCTCCTCTCTTTCTCCCCCTCCCTACCTCCCTACCTCCTCCTCTCTTTCTCCCCCTCCCTACCTCCTCCTCTCTTTCTCCCCCTCCCTACCTCCCTACCTCCTCCTCTCTTTCTCCCCCTCCCTACCTCCCTACCTCCTCCTCTCTTTCTCCCCCTCCCTACCTCCTCCTCTCTTTCTCCCCCTCCCTACCTCCCTACCTCCTCCTCTCTTTCTCCCCCTCCCTACCTCCCTACCTCCTCCTCTCTTTCTCCCCCTCCCTACCTCCTCCTCTCTTTCTCCCCCTCCCTACCTCCCTACCTCCTCCTCTCTTTCTCCCCCTCCCTACCTCCCTACCTCCTCCTCTCTTTCTCCCCCTCCCTACCTCCCTCTTTCTCTCTTTCTCCACCTCCCTACCTCCTCCTCTCTTTCTCCCCCTCCCTACCTCCCTCTTTCTTTCTCGCTCTCTCACACCTCCCACTCTCGTCCTTCAATACTTTTAGGCAGCATTATAAATATGATAATACACGGACGGGGTCAAAGGTTTAAACATATGCACGGAACCAGATCCAGCCCCTCCCTGTGTGATGACCTTTGTAATAGAGCATTGCATTATGGGATTAGGGGAGGGGCTAGTATCCTACACACCTGATTACCCATATTTGATTGGCACATCACTCTCTAGAGCTAATCTGGCTAATCTGGGGGGGGGGGGGGGGGGGGGGGGGCGGCGGACAGATAGAGAGATGCAGCGAGATGGAGAGCGGGAGAGAAAGACAGAGGGGAGCAGAGAGGGGGGGTATGTGGTGTTAGTCAGCAGATTTGAGCTGGTGATCTACAGGAGCACAGGGTTGTCCCGGCCTCCTTGTCTCGTTCAGCTCCTCCAGGAGGACGCCTCCCTCCCTACCTCAGCTGGAATTAAATGGCCCTGTCATCTAGCTTCCCTTTTTCTAATAACACATGATGAAGAGGCTGGCTGAACTGGCTGTGTGCGTGCGTGCGTGCGTGCGTGCGTGCGTGCGTGCGTGCGTGTGTGTGTGTTTGCGTGTGTACGTGTGATCGATTCAAAGCATTGCCAGACTAAAAGCCAGCAGACTTGTTTGTGAGGTTATCAGCTTTGACGCTAACATGGCAATCGGCCCAGGAGTTGTGGGGCCGTGTGCCATCCACCTCTCTCCTGTCCCCTTTCCCCTGTAAGGGTGACTTGACTGAAGGTCACTGCTGAACCATAAGACACAAAGCCAAATGCCACTAGCCTCTGGTGTTGCTACTGACAACACACACTGCCTGTTTCCTCTACATGACAATGTATTTGTATTTTCATTTTGACTGTTGAGTCAGACCACTGACTTTGCTAACTTCACAATATCACAGATGTGTGATATTTAACATTTTACCACAGTATGACAGAGGAACAGAAAAGGTCAGAGAAAGTCCCATAGTCTTTTGACGCTTGTTTTAAACTTTGGGAGCATTCTAACAGAGTGCAGTTACTCTTCTAACAGTGTGGTTACATGGGCACAGCAGCACACTACTCTTGAACCAACAAACTACATAATACATATTATAAACTGGGTGGTTCGAGCCCTGAGTGATGATTGGCTGAAAGCCGTGGTATATCAGACCGTATACCATGGGTATGACAAAACATTTATTTTTACTGCTCTAATTACATCGGTAACCAGTTTATAATAGCATTAAGGCTCCTCTGGGGATTACCAATATACCACGGCGGCTAAGGGTATATTGCATGATGCCTAAGAACAGCCCTTAGTCGTGGTATATTGGCCATATACCACATCTCCTCGGGCCTTATTGCTTAAATATACTACTCACAACCCCCCTCTCTCTCCTCCCTCTGCTCCCTCTCTCAGGTTCTCTCGTCTGCGTAGCCTCAACCTGTCTAACAACCAGCTGGGTCAGTTCCCCGTGGTCATCTGTGACATCCCCACCCTCACCGAGGTCAACCTCAGCTGTAACTATCTGACCAACGTGGGCCAAGCTGTGGGATCCATGACCAAGTAAGACCAGAAAGTGTCTAGGGGTCAATGGCACCCTATAGAGTACTACAGTATGAGTGTTAATACCCATAAAACCTAGCGGTCAAAACAGGGAAATGGTTCCAATCGTATTTCCACCATTCATTTTTCCTATAAGGGGTAAGCCTACACGAAACACAGCCCTTATTTGAAGTGTTTCTAAAATCCCCTATGACCGCTAGGTTTTATGGGTATTATTACATCACCACTGTAGGGCTCTATTCCATATATTGTGTACTACTTTTTCCCCCCAGAGGCTCTGGTCAAAAGTAGTGCACGTCATAGGAAATAGGGTGCTATTTGGGATGCATGCGAGGGGTCAATGGGCATATAGAGAGGGACAGAGAGGTCGAAGGTTGCTCTTAACCACAGTTCTAGGATCAGATGACCTCACCCGCGACCCTAACCTTCAACATGAAGTATCAGTGGTTAGTGTTAGTTTCTATCCACCTTCTCCAGACACAGGAGACCATTGGATAGATTCTGAAATATCATAGATATATTAAATATGTTTAACATTTCAGATGATCGTCTGACGATCTGATGGTAACCTGAAGTGAATGCAGACTGAGCTGGTAGGGAAACTGATAGTAGTTCACGTGGGGTGATACTTTAGGACGGGAGAGAGAAGCTGTGATGAGGTGATGTCTGCTTCCTCGCAGCAGCTGAGCACCTCTCCTCTCCTCTAATGGAAGGATCTGGAATGCAGCCTGTGAATTCCTCAGTATGCCCACTGAGCCTCAATGCTACTACTGCCACCTCCTGGTTGTAGAGGGAAAGACCTTAGTATCAGAATGTGGAGAATGACATCGTTGAAAAAGGGACTCGGCTGTTTGTAATGTAGCTCTTTTGATTGTACTTGATCACCACCCATTAGACAGGGATTCTTAAGATAACAGTGAAATGTCAGCGTGTTTTTTCACACAAAGTTAAGATGCTGTCTTCTCACATCATGCTCACCCTCCTCTCTCTCCCTCTATTTCTCTCCCTCTCTCTCTCTCTCTTCAGCCTGCAGACGTTTCTCCTAGACGGTAACTGTCTGAGTGAGTTACCCAGTGAGCTGGGCTCACTCCAGAGACTGGGCTACCTGGGCCTGTCCTTCAACCAGTTTACCCACGTGCCCCAGGTGCTAGAGCGTCTGGTGTCCATGGAGAGGCTGTGTATGGCTGGCAATAGCCTGGACACGCTGGTGCTGCAGAGCTTCAGACTGCTCCGAGTCAAACACGTCGACCTACGGTACGCAGAGAGACAGATATAGATAGACAGATAGATAGACGGACGGAGACAGAGAAACGGGCAGACAAGCTCGATTCGATTCTACAGATCGTGATAAAGAAACATTTTGTAATCCAGTCAGAGTGTCCTCATTACAAGCAGACGTCAAGCTTTGCACCCAGGCCAAAACATTGGGTGTCCCGTTTTTTTCCCATTGCATGTACAGTAATGGCAGATGCATGCAACTCGTTCACCCAATGAACGCCATGCGTGTTTTGTCCATTCTTCTGATCTGAACACAGTCTACACCTAGCCGTAATCATGTCTAAACACCTGGCGGGAAACATTCAATCTCACTGATGTTGGTCACAATCCAATCACAGAATGTTTATAATCCAGCGCATGTGTAGACACATGGGTGTTGCCGGCCGGACACGTTTGACTGGACCTATCTCTCGATTGCAAAACTCAAACAGTGAGAGGAAACTACACTAAACTGTATGGAACAGAACCAGGCTGAACAGAAAGTCGGCAGGGAACAGAACCAGGCTGAACAGAAAGTCGGCAAGGAAGACAACCAGGCTAAACAGAGAAAAAGAGTGGAACCGAACCAGGCTAAACAGAGTCAGCCTGGAACAGAACCAGGCTAAACAGAGTCAGCATGGAACAGAACCAGGCTAAACAGAGTCAGCATGGAACAGAACCAGGCTAAACAGAGTCAGCATGGAACAGAACCAGGCTAAACAGAGTCAGCATGGAACAGAACCAGGCTAAACAGAGTCAGCATGGAACAGAACCAGGCTAAACAGAGTCAGCATGGAACAGAACCAGGCTAAACAGAGTCAGCATGGAACAGAACCAGGCTAAACAGAGTCAGCATGGAACAGAACCAGGCTAAACAGAGTCAGCATGGAACAGAACCGGGCTAAACAGAATCAGCATGGAAAGTCACGTAATCATTACTAGACCGATGTTCTCCCTGCCTGGAAAAGAGCAGGCTTTGAGTGACTTAGCATTATTTGTCTAGTTAATACATCACTCCTGTCACGACGATGGGACATTCACTGAAGTGCCTCTGTGTCATGTTGTGAAGCCCAGGACCAAAGATCACACGTGATTGTAGCTAGAGATGAATATGGAGTGGTCTGTTCTTTTTGTCGGTCGGTGCGGCTTTTTCCAGTCTTTTACAGAAATATGTAGAAATGTGTTGAGTGTCAGGTCATTTGGCACGTAAAGCTGTTAATGAGTAACCCCGATGGTGCATACCCAGAGACAGGGCCGTTGAGGTCAGATTTCAAGTATAGCAGAGGAGACCTCAGTACATTTATTTGGTCACACATATGAGATATCAGACCATCTCTTATTTGTTATTTATTGAACCTTTATTTAACTAGGCAAGTCAGTTGAGAACAAATTATTATTTACAATGACGGCCTGCACTAGCCGAACCCAGATGTCGCTGGGCCAATTGTGCGCCGCCCTATGGGACTCCCAATCGCGGCCAAATGTGATACAACCTGGATTCGAACCAGGGACTGTAGTGTTGCCTCTTGCATTGAGATACAGTGCCTTAGACCACCGTGCCACTCGGGAAGGACTGTAGATATTGAAACAATGTGTTCGCTTCACGTAAAATCAGATTTGATTTCAAAATCCCCTTAGTTGACAACTCCCCCCCCAAAAAATAATTCAATCCAAACAGACATTGATCTTGATCTGATGAGGGTTAATTAGGCTACGGCCCATACTGCCAACTGTCCAATTATGCATGACTTCTAACCTTTGTCCTCTGTGCCATCAGGCTGAATAAGATCCGGGTGGTGGTTCCAGACGAGCCAGACCTGCTGAGACACGTGACCCAGCTGGATGTGCGTGACAACGGGCTGGAGGAGCTGGATGCCTCCCTGTTCCCACGCCTGGAGGTCCTCCACTGTGAGAGGAACCACATCGCCACCCTCAAGGTCAAGGGCTCCATGCTCAAGGCCGTCTACGCACAGAACAACGGTGGGTCTGCGTCCCCAGTTAGAGTCCATCGGTGCCTGCTGTGCTTGTAAGGACGTAGGAGGGTGACGTTGCCCCTTGACGCTGATCTTGGGTCAGTTTTGCGTTTTTCACACTAACGGTTAAGGCTGAGATCCGCGATAGGTGAAACAAATGCCACTGGCCGCCCCAGGTGAATTGGTTCTTCTTTTTGTTTTGAGGAAATGATCATCCAGCGTCGTTGTAAAGAAATATAACTGCTGTTCTATTGCACGTGCAGGGACAAAAAACAGCATTCGCTGTTAGAAGTAACGTCTTTGTTGTTGTAATATCGCAAAACGGACATTGGGAGAGCCTACTGCGTCTGGAATTCCTCCTCTATTGCCAGTGTCATTCTCAGTCTCTGTCACCACCTAGCTACAGCGTCTGCTTCCATTCGTCACGTCACACCCCGTCGGTGGTTTAATGCTCTCTAATGTGTTCTCTTCTATAGAGCTACGGGAGCTGGAGGTCAGCCCAGTGCCCTCCACCCTCACTTACATGGACATCTCCAGGTGAGGCCAACAACTTCCCTTCATCACTCAACATTGCAGAAAATACTGTGCGGACACTCTAAAACGTAGCATACTCACAAAGCCTCTTCAAACCTGGCCTCTCCTCTCTCCCTCTCCCTCTCTCTCTCTGTAGGAATCGTATGGAGGCCGTCCCAGAGTGGCTGTGTGAGATTAAGAAACTAGAAGTTCTGGACATTAGCCACAACCTCGTTACTGAGCTCCCAGCACGGTCAGTTTTTCTTGCTCTCTCGCTCTCTCTTGCTCTCTCTCAATTCAATTCAAAAGGCTTTATTGGCATGGGAAGCATTGCCAAATGTAAATCTCTCTCTCTATCTAACGCCAGTCTCTCTCTCTATCATCTCTATCTACGGTCTCTCTCTCTCTCTATCTACGGTCTCTCTCCACCTACAGTCTCTATCTACGGTCTCTCTCTCTATCTACGGTCTCTCTCTCTATCTACAGTCTCTATCTACGGTCTCTCTCTCTATCTACGGTCTCTCTCTCTATCTACAGTCTCTATCTACGGTCTCTCTCTCTATCTACAGTCTCTATCTACGGTCTCTCTCTCTATCTACGGTCTCTCTCTCTATCTACAGTCTCTATCTACGGTCTCTCTCTCTATCTACGGTCTCTCTCTCTATCTACAGTCTCTATCTACGGTCTCTCTCTCTCTTTATCTACGGTCTCCCTGTCTATCTATCTCTAGCTACGATCAGTCTACTCCCAATGGCTCAATACTTTTTCAACCAGGAAAAGCCCATTGAGACCCAGAGTCTCTTTTTCAAGGGAGACCTGGCCAAGAAGGCAGCAACAATCAATACCTTACAGAATGAAAACATACAACAATACAATACAACAACATGATCCAGCCTAAAAAAAAGCATTTACACTCCTGTAACAGAGTCTCCCATCAAAATGTTAATTCATTCAGTGTCACTAACATATCTAGATGAAGCATGAGTTGTAGACTATTCCATGCCTCTGGTGCACAAAACGAGAAGGCAGTCTTGCCTAATACTGTGAATGTCCTGGGGACTTTAAGTAGCAACACCTAGCAGACCAGGTATGGTAACTGCTGGTGGTGAAGGAGACCAGTCTATAGAGGTAAAGAGGGAGTTTACCCAAAAGGGCTTTGTAGATGAACACATACAAATGTAGCTTTCTGCGCATATAAAGTGAGGTTCAACCTACCATTTGATACAAGGTGCAATGGAGGGTGAGTGACTTGGCATTTGTAATAAAGTGCAAGGATGCATGATAAACAGAGTCCAGTCTCTGTAAGACAGAGGAGGCAGCATGATAAACAGAGTCCAGTCTCTGTAAGGCGGAGGAGGTTACATGATAAACAGAGTCCAGTCTCTGTAAGACGGAGGAGGTTGCATGATAAACAGAGTCCAGTCTCTGTAAGACGGAGGAGGCTGCATGATAAACAGAGTCCAGTCTCTGTAAGACAGAGGAGGTTGCATGATAAACATAGTCCAGTCTCTGTAAGACAGAGGAGGCTGCATGATAAACAGAGTCCAGTCTCTGTAAGACGGAGGAGGTTGCATGATAAACAGAGTCCAGTCTCTGTAAGACGGAGGAGGCTGCATGATAAACAGAGTCCAGTCTCTGTAAGACAGAGGAGGTTGCATGATAAACAGAGTCCAGTCTCTGTAAGGCGGAGGAGGTTACATGATAAACAGAGTCCAGTCTCTGTAAGACGGAGGAGGTTGCATGATAAACAGAGTCCAGTCTCTGTAAGACAGAGGAGGTTGCATGATAAACAGAGTCCAGTCTCTGTAAGACGGAGGAGGTTGCATGCATATACAACAAGTCACCGTAATCAATGACAGAGAGAAAAGTGGCCTGAACAAGCGTCTTCCTAGACATAAGCGGGAAGCAAGCCTTATTGCAAAAATGAAAAACCCAGTTTCAATTTAAGCTTCGTCACAAGATTGTCCACATGAACTTTAAAGGACAACTTGTCATCCAACCATATACCTAGGTATTTGTAGGATGACACTTTTTCAATGGATAAGCCACCAGATGTGACACCGCTAACCTTCTTTGGTAAAGGTCATGCATTTTGTTTTTTGTAGATTCAAGACCAGTTTGAGACCATAAAGGGAGGCCTGCTGTGACTGAAAAGCAGTCTGGAGCTCTTCAACAGCCTGAACCAGAGAGGGAGCACATGAATATATGACTGTAGCATCTGCATATAGATGTAACTTTGCTGATTGCATCCCATTTCCCAAATCATTAATAAAGAATTGAGAACAACACAGGAGCTACAATGGAACCCTGGGGCACACCTCTATTAATCTTAAGAAAGCTAGACTTGTGATTGTCAGTATATACACATTGTGTTCTGTCAGAAAGATAGTTCCTAAACCAATTTACTTCCCCTTCACTGAGACCAATGTTACTAGTCTAGTTAGCAACAATTCATGGTCAACTGAATCAAATTCCTTTGATGAATCAACAAACAGAGCAGCACAATGGTGCTTTTTATCAAGTGCATTAATGATGTTGTTTGCCACTGCCATAGCTGCAGTTGTGGTGCTGCGCCCCGATCTAAAGCCAGACTGAACCCCGCTCAGTATGTTCTTTTCAATTAAGACGTTTTTTAACTGAGTTCACTAGGGCTTCGTAGACCTTGGCCAGGATAGGGAGTTTGGAGATAGAACAATAGTTATTAGCATCTGAGGGATCTCCACCCTTTAGCAGTGGGAGGACATAAGCTGATTTCCAAATGCTGGGTATGGAATTGCTCAAGAGACTCAAGTTGAAAATGTGAGCCACAGGTTCAGTAATAATACCAGCTGCTATCTTTAAGAGGTAAGGGATCCAGGTTGTCTGGACCTGTAGACTTTTTAGTGTCTATTGCCTTTAGTACTTTATAGACCTCAGTATAAGAAACAGGCTCAAAGATCAAATGGTTCACATGAGGGCCTATATCATAGTTGAGTGTAACAGAGTTTACATTAGAGGCCTGGGCCCGGAACCAGCAGATATGAAGTGCTTGTTTAAAAACTCCTACAATATCTGCTTCATCCTTCACTTCATTAGAATCCATCATTAAATGGTCAGGAAGGACAGAGAAGACATTAGAACCTGACACTGATTTGATCAGCGTCCAGAACTTGGTAGAGTTGTTTATGTTCTCTGTGACTGCATTTAAATAGTAATCTGATTTGGACTTCCTGATCAATCCTGTGCATTTGGTTCTTAGCGCTCTGAAGGAGGCCCAGTCAACAGGAGCATTTGTATGCCTAGCTTGATCCCAAGAAACATTTCTCTTTCTAATTAATTGTCACGTGTGCTCCCTCGCCGGCCTCTAGTCACCAGGCTGCTGATTATTGCGCACACCCTACCCCATCTTCACGCGTGTCAGCGCCTAATGACAATCACCTGGACTCCATCGCCTCCTTGATTACCTGCCCTGTTTATGTCACTCCCTTTGGTTCCTTCCCGAGGTGGTATTGTTTCCGTTTCTTGTCTGTGTGCTGTTAGTGTTTCTTGTTTTGTGTTATGTTCTGTTTATGTATTAAATATTCACTCCCTGTACTTGCTGCCCCGACTCTCAGCCCACATCGTTATATGAATTCCGTAAAGTTATCAGGAAACCAGGAATTGTCCCTTCCGCTGATTTAGAATTTCTTCACAGGGGCATGCTTAGTCCCAGGCAGTGTCAACATGGGGAAACAGACTTACTCTGTCTATATTATGGTACAGATCATGTAAGAACACCTTCTCATCAAACTGTCTAAAATATATTTTTTAAATATAACGGGATTTGGCTTGGGTCATTTTTGTATTTCTAACACAAGCGACTGCACAGTGATCACTGACATCATCACAGAATATCCCAGTCCATGTGTGTTTGCGAGGGGTATTCGTTAGAAGAATGTCCAACAGGATACTGTACAATCCCGCTCTGTATTCTCCAAATGGCTCTTTCTCAATACTCTAAAATAGCCTGTTGTTGTCTCCTTTCCTTCGTAACCACTGATAATTCGAAAGACTGGATGGGTTTTCACCATGTGTATTCCAGCTCTCATGTCCTGCCAGATCAGTGATCATGGAGGGAAGGACACAAGGAATGGAAAAAAGGAAGCTAGTTTGGACTGTTGAGACGCAGCCAGTAGTCTCATTTAGTCCCTCTGGACACTTCATCTTATGCCTGTGTGCCCTGCACATGGACAGTCTTCTAAGCGCCATGAATCAACCAGATCCTCATGAATCAACCAGATCCTCATGAATCAACCAGATCCTCATGAATCAACCAGATCCTCATGAATCAACCAGATCATCATGAATCTACCAGATCCTCATGAATCAACCAGATCCTCATGAATCAACCAGATCCTCATGAATCAACCAGATCCTCATGAATCAACCAGATCCTCATGAATTAACCAGATCCTCATGAATCAACCAGATCCTCATGAATCAACCAGATCCTCATGAATCAACCAGATCATCATGAATCACCATCCCATCCTTTCTCTTTTTATATCCCCCTCTAGTTCACTTCAGATGCTCATTCCTTCCTTCTGTCTTTCTCACTGTATTATTCTCTCTCCCTTTCTCTCTTTTGCTCCCTCTCTCTTTCTTGCTCTCGCCCCACTCTTTCTTTCTCTTTCTCACGCCCTCTCTCTCTCGCTCCTTCTCTCTCTCTCGTTCCCTCTCCCTCTCTCTCTCGCTCTATCCCCTATCTCCCTCTGCAGATCTATATTTTACTCAGGAAGTGTCAGAATGACGAATCTTAGCTGCAGGCTCCACTAGAGGTGCCGATATGTTCTGTTTTCATGTCTTCATCCCTTCCCCACCCCCATCCCATGCCTTCTGTTACGACCCAGTTTAGACGCACATCACGCGCACGGAAACGCATGCACACACCACCCCAGCAGACCAGCTGCACTGTGACAGTGTGTCTGTGTGTCTTTGTAAGCACAGAAGGTCTTTTATCTGCGTTAAGCACAAGCCACAAGTCGGTTTATCGCCAATTCCCTAAACGTATGTGTCTTCTTTCTGAAGATTTATCGGTGCATCTTTTACAAGCATACTTTCCTTGTCTCCACGCCTTTGTCTTTACTGATCTGAATACACAGACTAAGTGAAGGTAATATGAAGGCATTTTCTTTCACCTGTCCCGCTCTTAACTTCTTTGTCAGTACAGTTGGAGAGAAGGAGAAGAGGCGAGGAAGCCACTTGAGACAATTGAGATGCAGCCCCTGTTTCTCTCCCTGTCTTACTCTGACCATTGAGATGCAGCCCATGTCCCACCCATTGCGACTGCGATGTTGTTACTAGTTTGACACTGACGTCTCTCCACTCCCCCCTACTGGCAGGTTGCTGTGTAGCAGCAGTCTGAGGAAGCTGAGTGCAGGACACAACCACCTGCAGAAGCTGCCTGAGAGAGTAGAGCGCCCATTACTGGAGGTGTTGGACGTACAACACAACCAGCTGGCAGAGCTGCCCTGCAACCTCTTCCTCAAATCTGACAGGTAACACAACATTATGAATATATATTACATATAGGATGGTAAACATACAATGAATATGATTACATGGTAGTGAATGAAACTCGGTGTGAATAAAAGTAAATGAATGATATGCCTGTAGTGTTGAGATAAAGTACAATCTGTGTTGTTTGTATCAATATAACAGCATGATGACAATGGGTGTCCTTTAGTTATTACCCCAGTTATTTACTAGTTAATCTAAGTTATTACACCTGTTAATACAAGTTATTACACGCTATTACTATCCCTGCTAAAGTACGTCTAATGGTTGAAAGACTGACATTCGAGCTCACTTCCTGTTTCAGTTTACGTTGCCTGAATGCCTCAGCCAATAAGCTGGAGCACCTGCCTCCCTCCAGCCTATCAGAGGAGAGCAACAGCGTCCTACAGGAACTGTACCTCACCAACAACCGTCTGACTGATAAGTGTGTTCCCTTACTGACGGGACACACACACCTCAGAGTACTACACATGGCCTACAACTACCTGCACACCTTCCCTGCCAGGTGAGTGAATGTAGGCTACATCACACACACACATACCAAATAACTGCTTCTTTGTCTACCTCACAATACAGTTCACTGTCTCTTATACATACATACATACTCACTGACTCTCCCTTTTCCTTCACTGTAGTAAAATGGCCAAGCTGGAGGAGCTGGAGGAGCTGGACCTGAGTGGGAACAGGCTGAAGACGGTGCCCACCACCATCATGAATCTCAGACGCATGCACACACTCATCGCCCACTCCAACACCATAGAGGTCTTCCCCGAGGTCATGCAGCTTATGGAGATGAAGGTAAGTGTGTTGCGCATGCATATGCATTTGTGTGCGTGTGTGGATGCGTGTGTGTATGTGGATGCGTGTGTGTGTGCGTGTGTGTGTGTTAACCCTCTCCTGTCTCTCCTCAGTGTGTAGATCTGAGCTGTAATGAGCTGAGTGAGATCAGCCTGCCTGAGAACCTGCCTCCTAAACTCCAGGAGCTGGACCTGACAGGCAACCCTCGCCTCAACCTGGACCACAACACCCTGGAACATCTCAAGTAATTCTTCTATTAGTGTAGACAAGTTGTGATTTAAAGATGGAATCAAATTGAATTCTTTATTCGTTTGTCTGTGTACCTGTATTCCTGCACTGTGATCGTTTTGATAAGTTTCCTCTCTCCTCTTCGTTGCAGTAACATCCGCTGTTTCCGCATCGACCCGCCCCCGACCTTCTCAGCCAATGAGGCGTCGGGTGGGCCGGCTGTGTGGAGTCATGGTTACACAGAGGCCTCTGGCGTCAAGAACAAGTGAGTAACGCACTACACTACACTACAGGATACAGCCACATCGTGTGTGAATCAAATGGACCACCATGGGAGAGCTTTCAAAACACTAGCAAAGTTACCATGGTGACTGAGACGAATACATCAGTCAGTGAGGTCAATGGGGGGTGGGCAGTAGAGATAGTCTGGGTGAATGTATGCACACGTCCATCTGTCCGTGTGTGTGACACATGTGAGAGAGAGATGCAGTGCTGTGGAGCTACAGTATGTGTTAAACTCTTAACATCCTCGAGGGCATATCATTAACATTTTGCATGTCTGTGTTTTTGTGCGTGTGTGTGTGTGTGTGTGTGTGTGTGTGTGTGTGTGTGTGTGTGTGTGTGTGTGTGTGTGTGTGTGTGTGTGTGTGTGTGTGTGTGTTTCCAGGCTGTGTGTGGCCGCCCTGTCGGTGAACAGTTTCTGTGGGAGTCGTGAGGCCCTGTATGGGGTGTTTGATGGAGACAAGAACGTGGAAGTGCCATACCTGCTGCAGTGTACCATGAACGACGTGCTGGCCGAAGAGCTACACAAGACCAAGAGTGAAGAAGAACATATGACCAACACTTTCCTCGTCATGCAGAGGTATGTATGGAACACACAGAGAGAGAGGGTCAGACACCTTCACATTTAAACAGTATCAGATAGTCAACCTTCTCCTTTTCTCTCTGTCTGTGCCACAGGAAACTGGGTACGGCAGGGCAGAAGCTGGGTGGCTCGGCAGCCCTGTGCCACATCAGACACGACCCCACCAACCCAGGCGGCTGCTTCACCCTCACCGCTGCCAACGTAGGCAAGTGCCAGGCCATCCTGTGTCGCGACGGCAAACCACTGCCCCTCTCCCTGCTGCACAACGTAGGCCTGGAGGAAGAGTACCGACGCATCAGACAACACAACGCCATCATCACTGAGGTACACAGGGAGGGGGGTGTGGAGGGAGAGGAGAGGTTGAGTGTATGATGCGTGTTGTGTGAGGGTGTGTAAGAGGCTGTTCATTTAAATGAAATAGTACTGATATTATAGCTTGTGATGCACATCAATTCCATTTCACTTTAAATTCTATAACCCCCAAGGTTATGCAGGGCTCCACATCCAGGTACATTTTCCAGTGTGACACGAGGCCAGTAGCAACAGAAAGCTACTTGCCCCCAATGAAAGAAATACTGGCCCGGGTCAAGATCTAACAGTAAAGCGAATGATGCGTACATAATTTCAATTAGCAAGTGATTTTATATTTAATTTGAGCTGGGCAAGAAACCTATACTATACATGGTTCATACAGACATGATTTTTTCAAGCACTTAACTGCAATTTTCAAGGACCTGCATTGTATATTTAATTGTTGTAATAGACTATAGAAAAAAACTAACCATTACCATAAAACATTTTTAATAGGCCTTCCATTTAATAGGCCTTCCATTTAATAGGCCTTCCGTTTAATAGGCTTTCCCATTGGCATTATGCATTGCCATTGATATTATTTTTACATTCTAAAATATCTCAGAATAATGTGGGCATTGCCTGACTAAATACACTGCATGCACCGTTAGTCCCCGGTGCATGCTCGTGAAGTCTGTCCAGGTGGTAGCTAGTCAGTCTAGCCAGTTGAGATGTTGTGTTGCCCATGATAAGCACACATGGTTCTTTAACTGAAATGTCGGGAAACAAACAAAAACGTTCATAAAGACGAACCAGAAATGAAATCACAGAATCATTATATTGCAGCTGTAGAACCTCTAAATCGGCTCGCCTACCACAACGTCAAGGACTTTTCAAGGACCAAATGCCCGATTTCATCCATTGCATGATGACTGATTTACGCATCGCAAATATTGAACCAAGACTTCTGGTTTGTATAGCCATTCTTTTACTGCTAGATATCATAACTTGGAACATCTTTCCTACCCAGTGGTGAGGTAAATCTTGGTATGGCAAACTAAAAATATATATTTTTGATGCATGCCAGCAAAGCCACTACACAACAAAATAGACTAAACAATACATTCATTGCACTATAACGGTGACAAACTGGCCTACATAAAGCTGTCCCAACAGCAGAGCTTTCCTTTCAGGACCATGGAATGAATCCTTACCACCTCTACACCTGGCTATCAGAGGAGCCTTGTCTGCCAGCGAAACAGTTCATTCAGCCTCAAGCAGACAATGAAAACGCTTACAATATTCAATGATTACATTTCTCTAAATGTGGCTACAGGTGCACCACCAAGTCAGAACGGTAGGCTAAATTATGAGGGTGGAAAGTGACCAAATGATTAGGGTGAGGCACATGGGCTGCTAACAGCTTATTACACAACATATACATTACTTTCTTGGCTACAGTATACATATCTCCGTGGCATATTACATCATTTACGCAGCAGCATACAATACATTTTTGGACTCACCTTGTTGTGCTGTGCTCACTTGGAACAGGAAGGTGGCGCGGCGGTCCTTCTTGTGGGCTCTAGAAAAAGGTCAGAGTTCCCGACTTGGAATTCCGAGTTAGATGACTATTCAAAATGATTGTCTGTGTTCTCCCAGTCGTAGATAGTTCCCAGTTCTCTTGAACTCACTGAAGTCTGAGATTCCCCAGTTCCAAGTTTCCAGTTGTTTTGAACGCAGCAGAAGTCCTGCTGGATTGACAGCATGGCCAATGTATTCAAACTTTAACAATTGGATACCACGAAATTGTGGCGAAAAAGGAGGTAAAACAGTTTAAAAGTATAAACATTTACATTCAACACCATGGGCGAGAAGTTACGATCTTGTCTCATCACTGCAGCGCCACTACGGACTCTGCGAAGGTCGAGAGCCAAGCCGCACTGCTTCTTGACACATTGCTCGCTTAACCTGGAAGCCAGCAGCACAAATGTGTCAGAGGAAACACCGTCGAACTGACAACCAAAGTCAGCTTGCAGGCGCCCGGCTCCCCACAAGGAGTCGCTAGAGTACAATGAGACAAGGAAATCCCTTCCGGCCAAACCCTCCCCTAACCAGGACGACACTCGGCCAATTGTGCGCCATCGGCCATCCAATGGGTCTCCCAGTCACGGCGGGCTGTGACACAGCCTGGGATTGAACCCGAGGCTGCTGTCGCGCCTCTGCACTCATTGTTGAATTTGCGATTTCCAACTTGTTGTGTAATGTTTATGTCCAATGGCCAATGAGCACTGATACGTTTTATCTATAATTTGTCAAGGATTGAAAAGGATTTGCCAGTAGATTGTCAACTTGATTCATGATGATGACTGCTAGCTAAGCAACTGTAGATATAACGTGATTTGACATCATCTTATCTGTGGCCAATGACCTTGAGACTTCTTGGATGGGCACTTCTAATGTAAGTCTATGGCAGCACCCAAGGGACATTAATTTTCAAGCTCTACCAGTAGATTGTTGTGTCCCCATGAGTGACAGAACATTAAGCCAATCACGGCACAACAAGACAACATTACCAACCCCTACAGTATTTTCTGCTGGCTACCCCTCCACCACAGAAAGAACTGAGCTAGGCTGAAACACCTGCGTTTTGGAGTGGCCTTACTCAAGAAAGCAAAAAAAAGACCATGTTTGTATGCAGCTTTATTAACTCAATGATTTATTTATTTGACATTGTATGCAAACTGATATGTGACACATGCAAAACAGGCACACAAAAAACATGTATACAGTACCAGTCAAAAGTTTGGACACGCCTACTCATTCCAGGGTTTTTCTTTATTTCTACATTGTAAGTTCTACATTGTAGAATAATAGTGAATACATCACTATTATTAGACATCACACTATGAAATAACACACATGGAATCATGTAGTAACCAAAAAACTGTTAAACAAATCAAAATATATTTTATATTTGAGATTCTTCAAAATAGCCACACTTTGCCTTGATGACAGCTTTGCACACTCTTGGCATTCTCTCAACCAGCTTCATGAGGTAGTCACCTGGAATGCATTTCATTTAACAGGTGTGCCTTGTTAGAAGTTAACTTGTGGAATTTCTTTCCTTCTTAATGTGTTTGAACCAATCAGTTGTGTTGTGACACGATACGGGTGGTATACAGAAGATAGCCCTATTTGGTAAAATACCAAGTCCCTATTATGGCAAGAATAGCTCAAATAAGCAAGACAAATGAGAGTCCATCATTACTTTAACACATGAAGAACTTTGAACATTTCTGTTAGTCCAAATAATGTGCCTCTGTACGCCTATGTAGATATTCCATTAAAAATCAGCCGTTTCCAGCTACAATAGTCATTTACAACATTAACAATGTCTACACTGTATTTCTGATCAATTTGATGTTATTTAAATGGACAAAAAATGTGCTTTTCTTTCAAAAACAAGGACATTTCTAAGTGACCCCTAACTTTTGAACGGTAGTGTATGTGTTAGAAATACTAACTGCTCCCACTGTAAACATACTGTATGTGTATATGTTTCTCGGAGGGGTTGGGATAAAGCAGAAGACAAGTTTCTATTGAACAACAAAGTAATCATCTTCTTCCTCTACCCCTCTAGGACAACAAGGTAAATGGAGTGACAGACTCCACCCGCATCATGGGCTACTCCTTCCTGTACCCGGCGGTGATCCCACGGCCCTATGTCTCCAAGGTAACCCTCACGCCGCAGGACGAGTTCTTCATCCTGGGCAGCCGGGGCTTGTGGGATTCTCTGTCGCAGTCGGAGGCGGTGGAGGCTGTTCGTAACGTCCCAGACGGCCTGGCTGCAGCCAAGAAGCTGTGTACGCTGGCCCAGGGCTATGGCTGCACTGACAGTCTCTGTGCCGTGGTGGTCCAGCTTTCTGTGAGCGAGGACTGCTGCTCCTGCTGCTGCAGCGACGCACCCCAGCCGCCCCCCAGCCCCGGCCTGGGCGGCTACCCCTCCTCGGGGGGTTCGTCAATAAAGGAGCGGCCCTCAGGGGATGGCTCCCTCCCGGTCCCTCCGTCGTCTTGTAGCGAGATAAGCAGTGAGATCAGTACCAGTGAGATGAGCAGCGAGGTGGGATCCACAGCCTCCTCTGACGAGCCTCCCCAGAGCTCCCTGGTGCTGCTGCACGAACAGCCCCACCACCACCAGCTCCACCTGCACCACCAGGCCAACCAGCTCTCCCTCCAGGCCCAGCATGCCGCCCAACCCTGCCCATACCCTCACCCAGGCTCAGAGCTCCCTGCCCGGGGCTGCTGTGCACTCCACCCTGCCTGTCTGAGCGGCTCCTTCCAGAGGCAGCTGTCCAGTGCCACCTTCTCCAGCGCGCTGTCTGACAACGGGCTGGACAGTGAGGACGAGGAGCCCATCGCCGGGGTCTTCTCCAACGGGAGCAGAGTGGAGGTGGAGGCTGACATCCACTGCCTTAGGGCTGAGGCCTCTTCATCATCATCATCATCAGGATGGGAACGCCTGCTGGCCCTTCCTCCACCTCCTCCACCCTGCACCCCGGAACCACTGGAGGAAGGGGTGGAGCTGACCTTGGGGGAGGCGGAGACAAGGGAGCAGAGAGAGGAGGGCTGGTCAGTGGGGTCTGGCAGAAAGGGTGATGATGGGAAGACCCTGGGCAAGAGGAGGGGGAATGGCTCCGTGGCCCCTCAGGAGAAGAGCCACAACCTGATCGAGGTGGCAGCAGACGCCCCTTCTAAGAAGGGCGGAGGGTACTTCACAGCCCCCGCCCAGCCCGACCCGGATGACCAGTTCATCATCCCTCCAGAGCTGGAGGAGGAAGTCAAGGAGATCATGAAGCAGCATCAGCAGAAACAACAGAAAGCACCTAGCCCCGACCAGCCTGCAGACTACTACGACACACCCCTCTGAGCAGACACACCCCCTACTGCAGTCTACTACAACCCTCCACTATGTTCCTGCAGACTTCTAGGACACACCCCTGATAAATCCATACAGTGGGTAGTCCCTACAGAGTCTGCAGACTAGCTGAGTAGCCTATGTCTGAAAAACAGCACCTTGTTGAGCAGTCAACAGACTACAAGCTCTCAACCCGTTCCTGAGACCACATCACTGGAGTACCATGCACTGTAACCTGCTCCACCCCTTTCCCCAAAATGGCCTATAGGATAGGACATGCAAATGAGACCTTTAAGATAACCGAACCCTATAGGGTATCCTACTTATGGACACACCTTTTATGGTCCAAAGTAGTTCCATGACTACTCAGACTGTACGGGATGTTGTTTTTACATTAGACAACAAACCTCTGAGTACCAATGTAATCAACACTAGTCTCTCTGCAATAGGGTTAGCCTACCACAACACACAGTTAAAATGGATAATATGATTACATTTATTTTTTACTTACCATATCTTTTAATGTGAAGAAAATTAAGTCACTTTTTAAAAATGAAACACGGAGACACAATCTTATTATCAATGAAATACATTTGAATGGTACACACCAATATTAACACGCTTAATTTTTGTAGATAGGGCACTTAATGATACTGTATTCTTTCAGTAAATCCTGGCTCTTGGCCTGTAAAAAGGCATAGAAATTTGAAAGACTAACTCTTAGGAGTTGCATACTCTTTATGGTGACCTAGTCACTTTTACTAATCTTCTCTGAGAGAAATTGTGATTTTTTTCTCCAATGATTGTAAATAAGAGAAATGTATGCTGATGCTTTTAAAGGAACTGTGTACACATATGTCTGTTGATGGATTTAATGGTGTGGAGGGGGTGTGGGTCAGACCAGGTTTAGCCATTAATGAGAGCTCACCTTCCTTTCTCTCCTAGACATACATACAGAGATATGCTCAATGCACACACACACACTATTATACAATTCACAGTGGTTCTTTTCTTTCAGTTCTGTCTTATATCTTGGTTAAGTCAGCAGTCCCACTAGTGTGCTCACAACACACACACAGTAGAATACATACAAACAGTATTCCGTCCCACCTCCCTCCTAACTGTTGTCATCAGCATGACTGTGTCCAGTTCAGTAATGCAAACAAATTCTATATACACATGGAAAGTAAACCACAAACGTTCCTGTCTTTGGTATAATAAATCTTACATTTGTGAATATAAGCTGCGTTGTTCTGGTGGTATTTGTATATTTTGGGGTCAAAATTCAAATTCTCTCTTTGTGTATTTGAAACGTGTGTGTCTAATATTTTCAATGTACAGCCCTTTTGTATTTTTCAGATGCAAATGTAACTGCAAAGGCCACACAATTTTAAGTTAATATAAACAAACAGAAATGCTACTAGTACCACTCAGACTTTACTATACACTTTTTTTTGTATTTACATTTTACAACACATGACATATTATCAAGAAATGCAGGATAATAATCTCTTTAATGTTGCGTGCGTGGCTGTCGAACAGTTTGAGTACGTTTAAAATCACAGGTGTATGTGCACCTTATCACCAGAAGAGGTCGATATTGTCCAATATTTTTATTAGCACTACCTCAATGAAGCTCTTATTTAACTAGGCAAGTCAGTTAAGAACAAATTATTATTTACAATGACGGCCTACCAAAAGGCCTCCTGCGGGAACGGGGGCCTGGGATTAAAAATAAATACAATATAAATATAGGACAAAACACACATCACGACAAGAGACCTAAGACAACATAGCATGGCAGCAACACAGTATGGTAGCAACACAACATGGTACAAATATTATTGGGCACAGACAACAGCACAAAAAGGTAGAGACACCAATACATCACGCAAAGCAGCCACAACTGTCAGTAAGCGTGTTCATGATTGAGTCTTTGAGATAAAACTGTCCAGATTTGAGTGTTTGTTGCAGTTCGTTCCAGTCGCTAGCTGCAGCGAACTGAAAAGAGGAGCGGCCCAGGGATGTGTGCTTTGTGGACCTTTAACAGAATGTGACTGGCAGAATGGGTGTTGTATGAAGGCTGCAGTTGATATCTCAGATAGGGGGAGAATGAGGCCTAAGAGGATTTTATAAATAAGCATCAACCAGTGGGTCTTGCGACAGGTATACAGAGATGACCAGTTTTCAGAGTGCAATGATGTGTCCTATAAGGAGTATTGGTGGCAAATCTGATGGCCGAATGGTAAAGAACATCTAGCCGCTCGAGAGCACTCTTACCTGCCGATCTATAAATCATGTCTCTGTAATCTAGCATGGGTAGGATGGTCATCTGAATCAGGGTTAGTTTGGCAGCTGTGGTGAAAGAGGAGTGATTACGATAGAGGAAACCAAGCCTAGATTTAACTTTAGCCTGCAGCTTTGATATGTGCTGATAGAAGGACAGTGCACCGTCTAGCCATACTCACAAGTACTCGTATGAGGTGACTACCTCAAGCTCTAAACCCTCAGAGGTAGTAATCACACCTGTGGGTAAAGGGGCATTCTTCTTACCAAACCACATGACCTTTGTTTTTGAGGTGTCCAGAACAAGGTTAAGGGTAGAGAAAGCTTGTTGGACACTAAGAAAGCTTTGTTGTAGAGCATTTAACACAAGGGGGGCCAGCTGAGTATAAGACTATCATCTGCATATAAATGGATTAGAGAGCTTCCTACTGCCTGAGCTATGTTGTTGATGTAAATTGAGAAGAGCCTGGGGCCTAGGATCGAGCCTTGGGGTACTCCCTTGGTGACAGGCAATGGCTGAGACAGCAGATTTTCTGACTTTATACACTGCAATCTTTGAGAGAGGTAGTTAGCAAACCAGGCCAAAGACCCCTCAGAGACACCAATACTCCTTAGTCGGCCCACAAGAATGGAATGGTTTACCGTACCAAAAGCTTTGGCCAAGTCAATAAAAATAGCAGCAGAACATTGCTTAGAATCAAGGGTAATGGTGACATCATTGAGGACCTTTAAGGTTGCAGTGACACATCTATAACCTGAGCGTAAACCAGATTGCATACCAGAGAATACTATAGACATCAAGAAAGCCAGTCGATTATTGAGCCAGTCGATTATATACATTTTTCCAACACTTTTGATAAACAGGGCCAAATAGAAAT
Source organism: Salvelinus fontinalis (assembly GCF_029448725.1). Lineage (NCBI taxonomy): Eukaryota > Metazoa > Chordata > Actinopteri > Salmoniformes > Salmonidae > Salvelinus > Salvelinus fontinalis. The sequence goes on from NC_074690.1 coordinate 10,621,244, forward strand.
AGGCCTATAACAGTTAGGATCAGCTTGATCTCCCCCTTTAAATAAAGGACAAACTGTGGCTGCCTTCCAAACAATGGGAACCTCCCCGGAGAGACAGGCTTGGCGATGATAGGGAAAGCAACCTTAAAGTAGTAAGGGTCTAAACCATCTGATCCAGATGTTTTTTGGTGTCAAGTTTCAGGAGCTCCTCTAGCACCTTGGACTCAGTGACTGCCTACAGAGAGAAACTTTATATTGGGGCAGGGGGAAAAAAGAGGGAGAGGTATCGGGGATAGTCGCATTCGAAGGGGTGGGGAGATGAGGAAATGTTGGACGGGCAAGGCTGAGTCAAATAGGAATCCTGAATTAATGAAGTGGTGATTAAAGCGCTCAGCCATGTGCTTCCTGTCAGTAACAACATCATCAACATTAAGGGACATGGGCAGCTGTGAGGAGGAGGGTTTATTCTCCAGGTCTTTCACCATTTTCCAGAACTTCTTGGGGTTAGACCCACAGAGAGAGAACTGCTCCTTTAAGTAACTAACTTTGGTTCTCCGGATAGCCTGAGTGCACTTATTTCTCATTTGCCTGAACGAGAGCCAGTCAGCCTGAGTACGCGTGTGCTGAGCCTTTTGACAAATGCAATTCCTGAGGTGGAGTAACTCTGCAAGATCACGGTCGAACCAGGGGCTGAACCTGTTTTTAATTCTCATTTTCTTTGGAGGCGTGTTTGTTAAAAAAATACCACTGAAAATACCAAAAAAGAAAGTCCAAGCATCTTTGACAGAGAGGATCAAGCTGATTCTATACCATTTTACAAAGGCCAGTATATGAAGGAAGGCTTGCTCATTAAAGTTTTTTAGCAAGCGTCTATGACAAATCAGGACAGGTCATTTCACTGAGCAGCCAATATGAACACAGGCTGTAAAACAGTGATCACTAAGGTCATTACAGAACATATTAAACTAACCATAGAAGCACTGTAATGATATGCCGCTAAAACCATCCATTCTATGACTGCAACTATAGAAAAAAAAGGGTATTATGCATATTTTAAAAATAATTATCTGCATTTAAAACTGTTAAGATCCTGGTATGATGGAAACGACATGTCAGCAACAGTAATGCAGCATCTACCGTAAACAATACTGTAGGCACACTTCATAGCATATGTATTTATAACCCTTTCTCCATCTTCATTACATCTACTTAATGCTGGCCATGGGTCATTTTGGTGCTGGCAGGGATAAAACACACTACATCCCTGTAATGCTGACATTGAACATTGTGATGCCCCAGTCTCCACCACCACGGTTCTTGTAATTCCTCTTCACACACAACCACACTGGCCACGGTCACCACCAACATGCCACCCAGCACAGAGAAAGAGGCTATCAGCGCTGTGGTCACCGTGTCCTGGGTGAAGCCAGGATACTGACAAGTCTCTCCATAGTACCACCAGTCATCACCAACTGTACACCTGGACAGAGAGAGGAAGAGAACGAGTGAGAAAGAGAGTCAACAATCTACCCACTGCACATCTGGATAGGGCGAGGAAGAGAACGAGTGAGAGAGAGAGAGTCAACAATCTACCCACTGCACATCTGGATAGGGCGAGGAAGAGAACGAGTGAGAGAGAGAGAGTCAACAATCTACCCACTGCACATCTGGATAGAGCGAGGAAGAGAACGAGTGAGAGAGTCAGTCAACAATCTACCCACTGCCATTGAGCGAAAGAGAGATCTAACACGGCACACCTATATTAGAGGGTGGAGAGAGAAAGAGGGAGTCACTACACAGGCAAAACCAGTTGAAATAACATCGTTATAACCACAAGCTCGTCATTATAACACTTAACCAGTTTTGCCTGCTGGACTGTTTGTGTGTTTGTAAAGGGAAAGACTGAACACCCTCTGGGGAAAAAGGAGGGAATAATTACAGTAGCTCTGTGACGCTGGAGCGAGATTATACAATGAGAAGAGAAACACACAGTAGTTATTAATGAGGCGAGAGAGATACATACAGTACAGACCATTGTACTGTGTAAGCTACAAGCCCCGACAGTAAAACGCCCCGCAAACAGCATTTCCAGCATCCAATACACAGACTCCCTCATTCCCACATGTGATGTTAGTGCAGGGGTCAGAGTGCGGCATGGCGGTGGTAACCATGGTGACGGGTGGCACGGTAGAGGGGATGGGTTGGATCACCGTCAGATGGGACACATCTGAAGAGAGTAACGAGATGGGAGGGAAGGGGGGGGGGGCATATAAGTGATGAGAACAAGCACATACAGTATTAACATAGAAATGAATGTACAGACACGGATAGGATAGCATGATTGTTATAGAAATGGCGAGTGGGTGTGAATTTCATACCTTCATATGATGTGGATGTATTGGTAAATAGGGGGACCACCACAACCTATGGTATTTCAATGAGTGTGATGATAACCAACAAGGTAGCGTTAATCGGATACTGTATGTATGGAACATGGCATGCTAAAGATAGATTCTATCATACTTTCAGAGAATGTAGAGAATAGTTTTAGCATGTTTTTGATCAACTGCTAAATACGGTAGCCTGGTCCCAGATCTGTTTGTGTAATCTTGTCAAACGTGGCAATGACCATAGGACTTGGCGAGAAAGCACTTAACAGATCTGGGACCAGTGGAACATTTCAGGGCTTCTTACCCTCCATGGTGAGCATGAAGATGGTGTCTCCCCCATTGATGAAATCCCTGCTCTTGGCCCTGGTACACGGGTGTCCCGGTGCCCGGCCCATGGATATATTTGGTACCATCCGCCTCTGACACCTCAATGCCCACCTTACGAGGGTCTTCCCAGAAGAACTGCTCTGAAGTCTCTGAAAGGTAAAAAGGTTTCTCAATATACTGTACACATGACTTCATCTATGACGTTACAAGACTGCTACTTTAAGTCAGTGCAAAACCAGGTGGAAAATCTCAGAAAATAATGGTAATTTCACTCGTCTGTCAATGGAATGTAACTCCATGTCTTAAAGGAATTCCCTTTGTCTCAAATCTTTCTGCACTTGTCTTGGTCCATTTTAATTAAGCATCTCATTAGGATCATAATGAATAATATTTAATGGATAGGGGGAACCTGATCCTAGATCAGTACTCCCACTCTGAGGTGCTTATTTTATCTAGGCAAGACAGTTAAGAACAAATTCTTATTTACAATGACGGCCAACTCCAGCCAAACTCTAACCCGGACGATGCTGTGGCAATTGTGCGCCGCCCTATGGGACTCCCAATCACAGCCAGTTGTGATACAGCCTGGAATCGAACCAGGATCTGTAGTGACACCTCTAGCACTGAGATGCAGTGCCTTAGACCGCTGTGCCACTCGGGACAGTTCACCCAAATTATACATTGGTTTCCTTCCCTGTAAGCAGTCTATGGACCGATAGAATTAAAGTATCTAAAACTGACTGTAAAGCTCAACAAAGTCACTTATAGATAATTTGAAAATGATGAGCCCAAAATGCTAATATCGGTACCAGGACTTGGATGGGATTTGTGCTACAAATGCTAAAACGTTAGCTTTTGGAAACTTGTGCTAGGGAAACTACACCAAAGCATGGATTTCTGTAAAACCTTGTCCATAGACTGCTTACAGGGTAAGAGAATGTGTAATTTAGTAATTTGGGTGAACTATGCTTTTAATGAATACGGGCCCTGGACTGACTATTTCATGAAGCTGGTTGAGAGAATGTCAAGTGTGTGCAAAGCTGTCATCAAGACTTTGAAGAATCTTACTACATGATTACATATTGTTATTTCATAGTTTTAATGTCTTCACTATTATTCTACAACGTAAAAACCCTTGAATGAGTAGGTGTCCAAACTTTTGACTGGTACTGTATATAAATATTGTTACATACACCTAATAGGTGCAGTGAAATGTGTTGTTTTACAGGATCAGCCATAGTGGTACAGCGCCCCCTGGAGCAAATTAGGGTTAAGTGCCTTGCTCAAGAGTACATTGTCAGATTATTAATCTTGTCAGGTTGGGTAATCGAACCAGCAACCTTTGTTACAGGCCCAACACTTACTGCTAGGCTAGTCTCCCTAATGATTCTATATTATACACATTAAACAGGTGAATTAAAACCAATACGATGGGTCTAAACTACTGATGTTAGAGATGTTACCAACTAACGAGCTAAATAACTCGCTGGTTCCGGTTGGGGTGGGCTTCATCCTACTCTCGAACCAGCTGATCGTTGGCGGTCTCACTGTTCTAGAGAAAGAACTGCAGGCACTGGTAGCCTCTCAAGTTAGAGTAGTCTGCTGTCCAGCCTGGCTGTGTCTGCTGGTTTGCCTGTGGCAGTGCTCAAGTGCATGAAGTAGCCCAAGCCTGTGGACAATGGACACCATTATCAATTTTCCTTTGGATTGTTAAGTAGAGCCGGCGATAACTTGAGCCTATATCTAGGGCTCAGAGTTTCCCTGACCAGGTACCACGGTCAGGGAAAACTCTGGACTCTATTTATAACTGCAGTTTTTATAACACACAAATGAACTCTGCAGGACCTTTGATCATCCTTTGGACTATAAGATAGGAATAATTATTTTCTGCCCTGTCAGGTACTGAGGAATGGAGGTTGATAAGTGTTGTTTTGTGGTTGTTGTGTACTGAGGGGGTGCTCACCGGTGCGTTTGCCCATGTTGGATTACTCCGTGGTGGGCCCGCTGGGGGCCTGGGTCACTGTGCTCCAGTCTGCCTGGCCTTCCGGCCCTTGGATCATACCACAGATGTTCTCCCTCTCTAAGACAGGTGTCCAAGAAAGTGGTGGAGCGTGCTGGATCAAAAGGACACATACTGAACATCGACTTGCCAACAGCTAAACAGCAATCACAGGACAACTTTGACTTGCTGTAGACTCCATCCAGACACACATATCAATGATACAGTATGTGCCAAATGTTTTGCCTTTTTATCTAGTTTTACCATGTACCCAGGCAGCTAAGACATATATTCTCTCATAAAGTAACAATCAAATCATGTTTTATTTATCCACTAGGGTTCTCAAATACACATTAAGAAATACACCTACTGTTCCCGTTTTTCCAAAATACACAATTTCATCAAAATCAACAGGAGTTTTGCTTTGTACGTATTACCTAACTAAATCACTATTCTTCAGATATGCTTTTTATAACAAAAATGTGAAATTCCAGCAAAAGAGATCTCCTGCACTGTGGGTTTGATTGAGCTACAGACACTGATAAATATATCGGTAGATCAGCAGACCAAATGTGACTGTGTCTTACTGCTGACTTGGTAGATCAGTCAGTCTGCTCAGACAGTTGTAGAATAGAATATATACTTTATGACGGAAATGTGTCTTCTGCCTTTTCCAACACAACCAGAGATACACACACACGTTGAGAGGCACAGGGTCAGCCACAGTGCAGCACCTCTGGATGGTGAGCAACTGTGGGGGTTAAGTGCCTTGTTCAAGGGCACAAAGGCAGGAGATGGTACAAGGCTCCGGACCTTGTCGAGGTCATTGTCGCAGAACTCCATGCACTGTCCGACGACATCGGCGAAGGCAGGGATCTTGGTGATGATGTTGGGCTCGGCGCCGTAACGCTGTCTCACTGTAGTGCATCATGGAACTGTAGTTGTAGGGGACGCCCAGAGAACTCGATGTGGTGTCGTTGTAAGTGTTGAAGTTGTGTTCACTGCCTGGGGATGGAGGGATGGAGAGAGAGAGGGGGTGTGAGAGAGAGCTGGGACGAAAGGGAGTGAGAGGGAGGGCGAAAGAGAGAAAGTTCAGCCGGGTTGGAGGGTTCAATTTCATTTAAATTTGGCCAGTTTAGCCATTATTTTCAAATCTAGCCTTGGATTTTCAATTTGTCTCCTGAATGGACGGAGTTGACATGTAATTGACCTTCATCCCCTAAAAGGTCAGGGAGACAAGGAATCTCCCCAATGGCAGATCTGCAGGGTTAGGACTTCATGTGGAATACAGCATGCTGACTGGAATCTTACAAATCATGTCGCTGCTCTTTGCCCTTCAATTACATCTGACAAAAGTAAAGCAATGACTTGATAACAATGAATTGATAAACCATGCCCTAATCGCAAATCTCACTTTATGCTTCCTTTGATGCTTATATGGTGTCCTTAGCCTGCTTATCTGGGAAGATTAGGCACGTGATCAGCACAATTAGACATATTTGTTTGTCCTGGTCACATAGCTTATTGCTCTTGGAAAAAGGCAAGATAAATCAACTGTGTATTGTGTGTTAAACAACTAGTGTTTTATTAGGCTAGCACTAATCTGCCTTTTTGTTGTCATGTTGACTAAATTGTTCTATCTGCAAAAAGCATAGTTCTGAGATATTGAGCATCAAAGTTTTCACATCCCAGATCTCAGATCTGTTTTGTTCTCACCTTAAAAGGTACCTAAAGTGCATAGTATAAAAATCCTGAGGCAAGTTTAAGAAAACTGTAGCTAATTGAATAAATACATGATAGAATAACACTATTTCACCAAGATAGTCAGAACGCATCATCAAATACATTAAGAAATGTATTATGATCATCAGACGAAATAGTCATAACTGAACAACGATGTGATAACATCATTTATTTTAAGATTTCTGACATTGTTTTTTGCTTGCATACCATTGTAGCCTAGACCATTCTTAGATCGAAATGGCAAAGACGTATTCTGATTGGTCTAACTTTATTTGTTCCGGCTTGTGATTGGATTGCAGATAGAACCTTACAGCTCCACGTTCAAATGGGTTTACGCAGATAGATCTTTCAAAAAAGAAACATTTCACTTAAAATGTACTTCACAGGCATATGAATAATCATCTAAAAATCATAGTGGCGGTCAGTGCCATTTTTAAGATGAGGGAGGATTTTTTTTTTTTATGAGCATAGCCTTTTTTTTATTACAGCATATTGGATGACTCAATCATATTCCATTCACCCAGTTCAATGTAACAGCGATAGGTTTAGGCTACTACATGATACTGAATGTCCCCTATAGCCATCATGAGGTTGCTACAACCTAGCCTATGAATGAAATTTACAACCTAGGTGCACACACGTCGAGAAACAAACTTGAGGTGACAGACAGTGACATTAAATAGTGCTCTTGCCTACATCTAGCTGATATGTGGTGTAATCATTAGTCCAACAGTTATGTTTATCCCCGTTTTGTTCTGTTTACTACCGTTTAAGAAACGTTTTTCAACAGAATCAGCGGAATGAATACACACCTGATCACGCGTAAACTGAGTTCACTCTCATAACAGAAAAATTGTATTCCCTCTCTTCCATTCGCTCGTGGACTTCAGTTCGCAACAAATCAGCTGTATGTGACCAGGCCAAACCTTTACAAACAGCCTACATCCTTGTCACCATATTATCTAAAGTAACGTCATAGTCAGCATCGCTAATATAACTAACATGTTATTATACAACGGGTGGGTTTAATCCTGAATGCTGATTGGTTAAAACAGCATTCCAGCCTGGTGTAAAATTGGGTCCTTCTAGCAGTCGTAGGGACAACAATTCAGCAGTAGGTTGGCAGGTAGAGGTGTAAATGGTGATTGATTTGATTTACACAGCACTGGTGATGATGGTACAATATACAAGATGATACAAGTTGATACACTACCAAAAGTATGTTGACACCTGCTTGTCGAACATTTCATTCCAAAATCATGGGCATTAATATGGGCAATTAAGTTGGGTGATTAGGCTTGGCTCGCAGTCGGCATTCCAATTCATCCCAAAGGTGTTCGATGTGGTTTAGGTCAGGGCTCTCTACAGGTCAGTCAAGTTCTTCCACACTGATCAACAAACCATTTTTGTATGGACCTCGCTTTGTGCACAGGGGCATTGTCGTGCTGAAACAGGAAAGGGCCTTCTTCAAACTGTTGACGCAAAGTTGGATCACAGAATCCTTTAGAATGTCATTGTAGTGTAGTGCACTGTAGTGTTAAGATTTCCCTTCACTGGAACTAAGGAGCCCGAACCATGAAAAACAGGCCCAGACCATTATTCATCTTCCACCAAACTTTAGTTGGCACTATGCATTCGGGCAGGTAGCATTCTCCTGGCATCCACCAAACCCAGATTCGACGGTCGGACTGCCAGAACTTGTAGCGTGATTCATCACTCCAGAGAACGGGTTTCCCTATGCTCCAGGGTCCAATGGTCGCGAGCTTTACACCACACCAGCCGACACTTGACATTGCGCATGGTGATCTTAGGCTTGTGTGCGGGTTCTCGGCGATTGAATGTTTGTCTATGGAGATTGCATTGCTGTGTGCTCGATTTTATACAGCTGTCAGCAACATGTGTGGCTGAAAGACTAGCCAATGATGTGCTTTAGTAAAGTGACATTACATGCATCCACTCTGTAGGACTCCCTTTCCCGGGCACATAGCTAGCTATGAGCTAGGAACTAAAATGCCCCACAAATTGTTCTCATGAAACAATCTTAACATTCCCCTTTCAAATGTTTCTTTTTAAATCAATCTCAGGTTTGTTAAGAGGTGATATTCAACATTAAATCACATTTTCCTAGAATTTGCAATTGGGAAATTGATCGAATGCATTTGTTGCCAACACTGTGCGATAGTGGAACTGCAATTCATATTCAAATCATATAAATATATATATTTGTAATATTGACATGACTAATGTAAATGAAACTTATTTTTGTAAATATAACAAACTGATTTTGGATGACAAATGGATTTTACATGCATTTTCCCAAATTTTTATAAACTGAGATTAACTCAAAAGGAGAATGTGTAAAGGAATTCCTCCTCTTCATCCGAAAAGGAGGAGTAGTGATTCGACCAAAATGCAGCGGGATGTGAATACATAATTATTTATTAAAGCAAACGACAAAACACGAAAACAAACACTTGGAAGGATTACAAAATAACGTAGACTGACCTGAACGTAAGAACTTACATGTAACACTGTAACGGCGTTCCTCTCTCTCTTCATAAGAAGAGGAGGAGTAGTGATCGAGCCAAGGCGCAGCGGGTTGTGAATACATGATGAATTTTATTTATAAGACAAAACGAAACAAACTATACTTGAATAAACTAACAAAAATAACAAAACGAAAATAGACAGACTTAGTACGACGAACTGACATAACACACGCAGAACGAACGAACGAACAAGTACTTACTACAAAAACGCACGAACAAACCGAAACAATCCCGTATGGTGTAACATCGACACAGACACAGGAGACAATCACCCACAAACAAACAGTGAGAACACCCTACCTAAATATGACTCTTAATTAGAGGAGAACGCAAAACACCTGCCTCTAATTAAGAGCCATACCAGGCAACCAAAACCAACATAGAAACAGATAACATAGACTGCCCACCCAAAACACATGCCCTGACCTAAAACACATACAAAAACAACATAAAACAGGTCAGGACCGTTACAGAACCCCCCCCTCAAGGTGCGAACGCCGGGCGCACCAGCACAAAGTCCAGGGGAGGGTCTGGGTGGGCAGTTGACCACGGTGGTGGCTCCGGCTCTGGACGCTGTCCCCACACCACCATAGTCACTCCCCGTTTCTGTCTTTCCCTCCAAATGACCACCCTAAAACTCACATCCCCTAAATAAACGGCCAGCACCGGGACAATGGGCAGCACCGGGACAAGGGGCAGCACCGGGACAAGGGGCAGCACCGGGACAAAGGGGCAGCACCGGGACAAAGGGGCAGCACCGGGACAAAGGGGCAGCACCGGGACAAAGGGGCAGCACCGGGACAAAGGGGCAGCACCGGGACAAAGGGGCAGCACCGGGACAAAGGGGCAGCACCGGGACAAAGGGGCAGCACCGGGACAAAGGGCAACACCGGGACAAGGGGCAACACCGGGACAAGGGGCAACACCGGGACAGGGGGCAACACCGGGACAGGGGGCAGGTCCCGGCTGATATACTCTGGCAGATCCTGGCTGAGGGACTCTGGCAGGTCTATGCAGGCTGACGGCTCTCGACGCTCATGGCAGGCTGACGGCTCTCGACGCTCATGGCAGGCTGACGGCTCTCGACGCTCATGGCAGGCTGACGGCTCTCGACGCTCATGGCAGGCTGACGGCTCTCGACGCTCATGGCAGGCTGACGGCTCTCGACGCTCATGGCAGGCTGACGGCTCTGGCAGATCCTGTCTGGTTGGCGGCTCTGGCAGATCCTGTCTGGCGGGCGGCTCTGGCAGATCCTGTCTGGCGGGCGGCTCTAGCGGCTCCTGTCTGGCGGGCGGCTCCTGTCTGGCGGGCGGCTCTAGCGGCTCCTGTCTGGCGGGCGGCTCTAGCGGCTCCTGTCTGGCGGGCGGCTCTAGCGGCTCCTGTCTGGCGGGCGGCTCTAGCGGCTCCTGTCTGGCGGGCGGCTCTAGCGGCTCCTGTCTGGCGGGCGGCTCTGTAGGCTCATGGCAGACGGGCGGCTCTGTAGGCTCATGGCAGACGGGCGGCTCTGTAGGCTCATGGCAGACGGGCGGCTTTGCAGGCTCATGGCAGACGGGCGGCTTTGCAGGCTCATGGCAGACGGGCGGCTTTGCAGGCGCTGGGGAGACGGATGGCTCAGACGGCGCTGGGGAGACGGATGGCTCAGATGGCGCTGGGGAGACGGATGGCTCAGATGGCGCTGGGGAGACGGATGGCTCAGATGGCGCTGGGGAGACGGATGGCTCTGGCCGGATACGGCACACTGCAGACCTGGTGCGTGGTGCCGGAACTGGAGGCACCGGGCTAAGGATAAGAACCTTCCTACTAGTGCGGGGAGCAAGAACAGGGCACACTGTACTCTCAAAGCCTACTCTATACCTGATGCGAGGTACCGGCACTGGTGACACCGGGCTGAGGACAAGCACATCAGGATTAGTAGGGGGAGAAGATAGTGTGTACAGGGCTCTGGAGACGCACAGGAGGCTTAGTGCGTGGTGCCGGAACTGGAGGCACCGAACTGGATACACGCACTACAGAGAGAGTGCGTGGAGGAGGAACTGGGCTCAGGAGACGCACTGGTAGCCTAGTGCGTAGTGTAGGCACTGTAGGTACTAGGCTGGGGCTGGGAGGTGGCGCCGGAAATACCGGACCGTGGAGGCGTACTGGCACTCTTGAGCATTGAGCCTGCCCAACCTTACCTGGTTGAATACTCCCGGTCGCCCGACCAGTGCGGGGAGGTGGAATAACCCGCACCGGCCTATGTAGGCGAACCGGGGAAACCATGCGTAAGGCCGGTGCCATGTATGCCGGCCCGAGGAGACGCACTGGAGACCAGACGCGTTGAGCCGGCCTCATGACACCTGGCTCAATACCCAATCTAGCCCTACCAGTGCGGGGAGGTGGAATAACCCGCACTGGGCTATGCACTCGTACAGGAGACACCGTGCGCTCTACTGCATAACACGGCGCCTGCCCGTACTCCCGCTCTCCACGGTAAGCCTGGGAAGTGGGCGCAGGTCTCCTACCTGCCCTTGGCCCACTACCTCTTAGCCCCCCCCAAGAAATGTTTGGGTGTTACTTACGGGCTTTTTGGGCTTCCGTGCCAGACGCGTTCCCTCATAGCTCCGGTTCCTCTCTCCGGTAGCCTCTGCTCTCCTCAGTGCCTCCAGCTGTTCCCATGGGAGGCGATCCCTACCAGCCAGGATCTCCTCCCATGTGTAGCAACCCTTTCCGTCCAATATATCGTCCCATGTCCATTGCTCCTTCTTTTCCTGTCCCTTACTCCGTTTACTCCGCTGCTTGGCTCTGGTATGGTGGGTGATTCTGTAACGGCGTTCCTCTCTCTCTTCATAAGAAGAGGAGGAGTAGTGATCGAGCCAAGGCGCAGCGGGTTGTGAATACATGATGAATTTTATTTATAATACAAAACGAAACAAACTATACTTGAATAAACTAACAAAAATAACAAAACGAAAATAGACAGACTTAGTACAACGAACTGACATAACACACGCAGAACGAACGAACAAGTACTTACTACAAAAACGCACGAACAAACCGAAACAATCCCGTATGGTGTAACATCGACACAGACACAGGAGACAATCACCCACAAACAAACAGTGAGAACACCCTACCTAAATATGACTCTTAATTAGAGGAGAACGCAAAACACCTGCCTCTAATTAAGAGCCATACCAGGCAACCAAAACCAACATAGAAACAGATAACATAGACTGCCCACCCAAAACACATGCCCTGACCTAAAACACATACAAAAACAACATAAAACAGGTCAGGACCGTTACAAACACAAAGAACGCACGAACAGGGAAAACAGACTACACAAAAACCGAACGAACAAACATACCGAAACAGTCCCGTGTGGCGCAACATACACAGACACGGAAGACAACCACCCACAACAAACAATGTGAAACAACCTACCTTAATATAACTCTCAATCAGAGGAAACGCCAAACACCTGCCTCTAATTGAGAGCCATACCAGGCAACCCATTAACCCAACATAGAAAACACATAACATAGACTACCCACCCAAAACTCACGCCCTGACCAATTAAACACATACCAAACAACAGAAAACAGGTCAGGAACGTGACAGAATGTTAATGCGGGTTTAATTATGTTTGTTTTTATTTTTATTTTTTAATTATGGCTGACAATTTTGACACATCTTTTTGAGAAAAATAATAATACTTGTTTAACAAAATCTCCTTCTCTGAGCAACTGTATAGGTATAAAATAATATAATTACCCCATATGTTTGTGCATACAATATAAAGGTAACTGTCAAAATAAAGGAAAAACTTGAGTAAATGTATAGTATATTGAAAGCAGGTGCTTCTACACAGTTGTGTGCAATTAACATCCCATCATGCTTAGGGTCATGTATAAAAATACCCAGTTGCTACCTTGGCTAGTGTCAAGTTCTGACCATAGTTCTTGTCTGTTTTACTTGTTTTAGTGTTGGTCAGGACGTGAGCTGGGTGGGCATTCTATGTTGTGTGTCTAGTTTGTCTGTTTCTATGTCTGGCCTAATATGGTTCTCAATCAGAGGCAGGTGTTTTGTGTTGTCTCTGATTGGGAATCATATTTAGGTGGCTTGTTTTCTGTTGGGATTTTGTGGGTGGTTGTTTCCTGTCTTTGTGTTCGTTTCACCAGAGAGGACTGTTTCGGTTTGCCACGTTTGGTATTTTGTAAGTGTTTCGTCTTGTTTATTAAAACATGTTGAACATGAGCTACGCTGCGTTTTGGTCCGATCCCTGCTACACCTCCCCTTCAGACGAAGAGGAGGAAGGCTGCCGTTACAGCTAGAAGAGATCTCACCCACTGGGCACATACTTCTGAATTACATGGTTGAGTTGTTAACTAACTGAATTCAATGTGAAATAAACAACAAATGTAACAATTTCATTGGATTCAGGTTAAAAGTTGTGTGAAAAAAATACAAAATGTCTTTACTTTGATTACTTATTGCAAATTGAGTTTTCCTCGTTGATTCAAAGTCATCACATGGATTTTCTGAGTTGAAATTGTGGAAAAACCATTGATTGAACCAGTTTTTGCCCAGTGAGCTGTGGCTTTGAAAGGTCTTAAATGAGCATAGCGGGATTAAAGTGTGTGTCTCATTCACCAGATCTCAACCCAATTGAACACTTATGGAAGATTCTGGAGCAGTGCCTGAGATGGCATTTCCAACACCATAAACAAAACACCAAATTATGGAATTTCTTGTGGAAGAATGGTGTCGCATCCCTCAAATAGAGTTCCATACACTTGAAGAATCTATGCCAAGGTGCGTTGAAGCTGTTCTGGCGGCTCGTGGTGTCCCAACGCCCTATGTTAAGACACTTTATGTTGGTGTTTCCTTTATTTTGGCAGTTACATGTAGTTCATTTATAGTATTTTATACAGTATTTTTTGTTCATGTTTATCAAGGGTGCCAATAATTTGAGGTGACTGTATTTGTCATTAGAAACATGCTGATTGCATTTCTTTGGAAAACATGTCTTCCAATGTCTGGAAAAACAGACATCTGTTTTCTCCCCACAAACATATTACAATTTCGAGATGTCAAATGTCAAAAATGTGTTAGTCACATATAATAGATCTTTGAGTGGAGGCTCCTCAGAGGAGGAAGGGGAGGACCATCCTCCTCAGTAAATTTCATAAAGATTTAAATCGTCAAACATTTAAAAAGTTATCCTTTTTAGATAAAACTGTACTAAATATAATCACGTCAACAAATAACTGATTAAAACACATTATTTTGCAATGAAGGTCTACAGTAGCTTCAACAGCACTCTGTAGGGTAGCACCATGGTGTAGCTGGAGGACAGCTAGCTTCCGTCCTCCTCTGGGTACATTGACTTCGATGCAAACCTAGGAGGCTCATGGTTCTCACCCCCTTCCAAAGACTTACACAGTAATTATGACAACTCATGGAGGACGCCCTCCAGCCTATCAGATCTCTTGCAGCATGAATGAATACACAATCAAAGGATCAGAGAATGAATCTAGTACTGAACGCATAAACTACAGCTAGCTAGCACTGCAGTGTATCAAATGTGGCGAGTAGTTGACTCAAAGAGAGTTGAACAGTTTGGAACATTCATTTCTTCCAAAATGAAAGAGAAGCAAGAGAAATAGAGAGATTGCCATATTTTTTCACTTTCAGTTTCACTTACTTAGCTAGCAAATGCAGCTAGCTAGTTTGACTACTGAAACACCCTACTCAGAGGGCTGCTATGTTAGCTAGCTGGCTATGACTTTCCAACACTGGAACTCTTCCAAGTCAAGGTAAGTTTTTGGTATTATTAATTTAGGGTTTCCTTAAGTGATAATGCCCAACAAGCCGGTGTTTGGAGGATATATTGGCATGGGTGTTAGGCAAATCTTGCCAATATAATCTCCTAACACCGGCTTTGAGGGCATTATCACTTTTATACAATGGGTTACCAACATATTCAAATAACGTTATTTTTTAATTTATTCATACTATTTCATCCTTTCACAAGATATAGTCCCGACACAACGACACAAATCTAGGGTTGCTAGAGACGAGACCCAGTCGTTCAGTCTATTTGTTCTGTATCTATGGACCTTGTCGATCGTTCTAAATGTTCCATTGCCATACTGGCTGGCAACATTCGAATCCCTTGCTTGCTAGCTAGTAACCTAGGCTAAGTTACTGTCATGTCAGCCAGAATAACAGCAAAGTAGCTGCATTTGCACTTGTTTAAACTGTGACATTTATTTGAGTACATCCATAACAATGAGCTAATGAGGCGTGATTTTGCCTGGCATAGGAGCTAGCCAACAACACAGTTACAATAACACAATCACTTCAAACTGAAGCTGGAAATCCTGCAAAGTAGCTGTGTTCTGTTTGACCTTTTTTCAATTTACATTTTTTTGTATATATCCATAAAATTATGGCATCTGATTCATGATTTCAACTGGCTGAGAAACACTGCCTGTCCCGTCTCGACTCATTCATTACTACGGGACAGCAGGAGATCCAATTTGAATATTTAAACAATGTTGCACATGTCGGAGAGACAGACAGCAAGGTTTGTACAAATCTCCACTGTTGAAAACCAAAATGTTAGTCTAAAAGAAATGTGAGATAATGTCTAGATGCTTTTTATAGTGGAGATCAGGTTTATAAGTTGCCTGCCTGAGCTGATGAGACAGTGAATTGCGCAGTCAGATGGAATAGAGTAAATAGACATTTTAAAGTCATAGATTTAGCCAGTGGCAATTTGTGGATTATAAACTGGGTGGTTCAAGCTCTGAATGCTGATTGGCTGAAAGCCGTGGTATATCAGACCGTATACCATGGGTATGACAAAAAAAATTTTTTTACTGCTCTAATTACTTTGGTAACCAGTTTATAATAGCAATATGGCAGCTCTGGGGTTTGTGATATATGGCCAATAAACCACGGCTAATGGCTGTGTCCAGGCACTCAGAGTTGTGTCATGCGGAAGAACAGCCCTTAGCTGAATATTGGCCATATACCACGCCCCCTCGGGCCTTATTGCTTAATCTCCATGAACTCTAAACAGAAGGTTTATTTAAAGAGAAAAGAGAACGCTGATGGAAGGGATGATTACACTGCATCCATACCTGTAAATCAGAATTAAGTCTGTGGCTGATATACTATATGTCACATATGATATCTAGCCATTTTAAAACCTTCACAAGTTATTCACAAATGTAGTCACTTCGGACGATTTATCATCAAAGAGAACAATTAAATGAAAAAGTTTCTGTCCTCTTGTTGAAGATCCAATACAATGTGTCCTGTCCTTGATTATAGGTTGCAACTGGGACAAGGTAAAGATCGACCAATCAAACTGAGTTGTGAACTTAATATAGAATCTGAGTAGTTTCACTGTTGTGGAACTAGGACTCAGGACTCAGGTGATTGGTTATTGATATTCTTAGGACGCTGCTTTATTTTACTTAAAAGAATAGGATCTTAGGGAGATGTCTAATAATGTAGAACTGATTCAGTCTCAGCTCTGGCCATGCATTCACCTTCACTGGCCATGAATAGTTCTGGATAGTTACAGCACTATGGCCTCTTGAACACTTAAATAAAGGTTAAATGCATTTTAAAAATTAAAAAACATTGCCACCTGTGGCGGATGAATCAGAATTAGTTGGGTAACATAGATAACTAAGATGTTTTATTAGCATAATATGCTTATGTGAGATACTTGTCATTAGAATGTATCCTTTTGGACTATAGTGTTGGCAGTTGCACTTTTCCCTCAGCTAGGGTTCAGTCACTTGGGGCCCAGAGAGGGGAGAGGTCAGGCTTGTCTTTCACATGTCCCTGGTGCTATGCAGAATATCAGGAAGGGAAGAGGACAGAATGGAACATTGTCTTCATATGTGAATGGGTCTTTACCTATTCTTAAACCATGTGAAGGGATGGCGTGATTAATGGGGAACCAATTACTTGTCTCCACAATGTCTGTGTGCCAGTTACTCCCTCCTTTTCCAATTGGGGGAGGTGTATGGCAGTGTCTGGAAACATTGTATGTCCTCTCTGATCTTACACTTATCCTGGGATAGTGTATGACCTAGAGGCTCACTCCCCTCAGTGAGCTTGTCCAGGAGTGGGGTCAAAGGGGGTTTACTTGAGATGGGAGTATCTAGAGTTGATTATTGATATATGCCATTGGATGAGTTGGTGTTTTTGTACTATGAAGTACCAGGAACGAGATTAGAACCTCGTCTGAGGGACCAAACTCAACGATAATTAATAGCGAATGTTATCTGGCTAAGGGATACTCCTTTCTCAAGAAAAAGTATTTCTTTGTGAACAGTTCCTAAGATCTGTGATTCGTCATGCTAGTTGAGAGGGGTGTATCTTGGCTATAAAAGATCTTTGTATTTTTCTGTTGGTACTTCTCAACGGTTCATTAGAAATTGTGAATTGTTGAAAGTCAAATGCTATTGCAAAGCTTATTATTATTATTATTAAAGATGTAGTTTAAATATAACTCCGACTGGTGTGTAGTTTGTAACTCTCCTCATTTGGTAAAGCAGAAATATGCCACCACACACCGTAGTCAGGTACTAGGCCTAGGCTAGGCCTATACCTCTGCTATCAAAATGACCACAATCATTACTTCTCTCTCTGATACTACTACTAGTAGTACCACAGTACTAATACTAGTACTTCTAGTTTTAGTACTTTGGCTACTACAGCACTATTGAAATTATTGGGTTGTTCAACCAATGTGGAGCCTTTTGAGAAGTGTAACTTGGTAAAGAAAACTGTTTGATTTCACCTATCACCTGTCACTAAGAACATTTACATTTACATTTAAGTCATTTAGCAGACGCTCTTATCCAGAGCGACTTACAAATTGGTGCATTCACCTTATGACATCCAGTGGAACAGCCACTTTACAATAGTGCATCTAAATCTTTTAAGGGGGGGGGGGGGGGGGCAGAAGGATTGCTTTATCCTAGGTATTCCTTGAAGAAGTGGGGTTTCAGGTGTCTCCGGAAGGTGGTGATTGACTCCGCTGTCCTGGCGTCGTGAGGGAGTTTGTTCCACCATTGGGGTGCCAGAGCAGCGAACAGTTTTGACTGGGCTGAGCGGGAACTGTACTTCCTCAGTGGTAGGGAGGCGAGCAGGCCAGAGGTGGATGAACGCAGTGCCCTTGTTTGGGTGTAGGGCCTGATCAGAGCCTGAAGGTACTGAGGTGCCGTTCCCCTCACAGCTCCGTAGGCAAGCACCATGGTCTTGTAGCGGATGCGAGCTTCAACTGGAAGCCAGTGGAGAGAGCGGAGGAGCGGGGTGACGTGAGAGAACTTGGGAAGGTTGAACACCAGATGGGCTGCGGCGTTCTGGATGAGTTGTAGGGGTTTGATGGCACAGGCAGGGAGCCCAGCCAACAGCGAGTTGCAGTAATCCAGACGGGAGATGACAAGTGCCTGGATTAGGACCTGCGCCGCTTCCTGTGTGAGGCAGGGTCGTACTCTGCGGATGTTGTAGAGCATGAACCTACAGGAACGGGCCACCGCCTTGATGTTAGTTGAGAATGACAGGGTGTTGTCCAGGATCACGCCAAGGTTCTTAGCGCTCTGGGAGGAGGACACAATGGAGTTGTCAACCGTGATGGCGAGATCATGGAACGGGCAGTCCTTCCCCGGGAGGAAGAGCAGCTCCGTCTTGCCGAGGTTCAGCTTGAGGTGGTGATCCGTCATCCACACTGATATGTCTGCCAGAC
This sequence comes from Salvelinus fontinalis, assembly GCF_029448725.1. NCBI lineage: Eukaryota > Metazoa > Chordata > Actinopteri > Salmoniformes > Salmonidae > Salvelinus > Salvelinus fontinalis. The sequence goes on from NC_074690.1 coordinate 10,639,988, forward strand.
ACGCAGAGATGCGATTCGCCACCTGGTCATCAGAAGGGGGAAAGGAGAAGATTAATTGTGTGTCGTCTGCATAGCAATGATAGGAGAGACCATGTGAGGTTATGACAGAGCCAAGTGACTTGGTGTATAGCGAGAATAGGAGAGGGCCTAGAACAGAGCCCTGGGGGACACCAGTGGTGAGAGCGCGTGGTGAGGAGACAGATTCTCGCCACGCCACCTGGTAGGAGCGACCTGTCAGGTAGGACGCAATCCAAGCGTGGGCCGCGCCGGAGATGCCCAACTCGGAGAGGGTGGAGAGGAGGATCTGATGGTTCACAGTATCGAAGGCAGCCGATAGGTCTAGAAGGATGAGAGCAGAGGAGAGAGAGTTAGCTTTAGCAGTGCGGAGCGCCTCCGTGATACAGAGAAGAGCAGTCTCAGTTGAGTGACTAGTCTTGAAACCTGACTGATTTGGATCAAGAAGGTCATTCTGAGAGAGATAGCAGGAGAGCTGGCCAAGGACGGCACGTTCAAGAGTTTTGGAGAGAAAAGAAAGAAGGGATACTGGTCTGTAGTTGTTGACATCGGAGGGATCGAGTGTAGGTTTTTTCAGAAGGGGTGCAACTCTCGCTCTCTTGAAGACGGAAGGGACGTAGCCAGCGGTCAAGGATGAGTTGATGAGCGAGGTGAGGTAAGGGAGAAGGTCTCCGGAAATGGTCTGGAGAAGAGAGGAGGGGATAGGGTCAAGCGGGCAGGTTGTTGGGTGGCCGGCCGTCACAAGACGCGAGATTTCATCTGGAGAGAGAGGGGAGAAAGAGGTCAAAGCACAGGGTAGGGCAGTGTGAGCAGAACCAGCGGTGTCGTTTGACTTAGCAAACGAGGATCGGATGTCGTCGACCTTCTTTTCAAAATGGTTGACGAAGTCGTCTGCAGAGAGGGAGGAGGGGGGGGGAGGGGGAGGAGGATTCAGGAGGGAGGAGAAGGTGGCAAAGAGCTTCCTAGGGTTAGAGGCAGATGCTTGGAATTTAGAGTGGTAGAAAGTGGCTTTAGCAGCAGAGACAGAAGAGGAAAATGTAGAGAGGAGGGAGTGAAAGGATGCCAGGTCCGCAGGGAGGCGAGTTTTCCTCCATTTCCGCTCGGCTGCCCGGAGCCCTGTTCTGTGAGCTCGCAATGAGTCGTCGAGCCACGGAGCGGGAGGGGAGGACCGAGCCGGCCTGGAGGATAGGGGACATAGAGAGTCAAAGGATGCAGAAAGGGAGGAGAGGAGGGTTGAGGAGGCAGAATCAGGAGATAGGTTGGAGAAGGTTTGGGCAGAGGGAAGAGATGATAGGATGGAAGAGGAGAGAGTAGCGGGGGAGAGAGAGCGAAGGTTGGGACGGCGCGATACCATCCGAGTAGGGGCAGTGTGGGAAGTGTTGGATGAGAGCGAGAGGGAAAAGGATACAAGGTAGTGGTCGGAGACTTGGAGGGGAGTTGCAATGAGGTTAGTGGAAGAACAGCATCTAGTAAAGATGAGGTCAAGCGTATTGCCTGCCTTGTGAGTAGGGGGGGAAGGTGAGAGGGTGAGGTCAAAAGAGGAGAGGAGTGGAAAGAAGGAGGCAGAGAGGAATGAGTCAAAGGTAGACATGGGGAGGTTAAAGTCACCCAGAACTGTGAGAGGTGAGCCGTCCTCAGGAAAGGAGCTTATCAAGGCATCAAGCTCATTGATGAACTCTCCAAGGGAACCTGGAGGGCGATAAATGATAAGGATGTTAAGCTTGAAAGGGCTGGTAACTGTGACAGCATGGAATTCAAAGGAGGCGATAGACAGATGGGTAAGGGGAGAAAGAGAGAATGACCACTTGGGAGAGATGAGGATCCCGGTGCCACCACCCCGCTGACCAGAAGCTCTCGGGGTGTGCGAGAACACGTGGGCAGACGAAGAGAGAGCAGTAGGAGTAGCAGTGTTATCTGTGGTGAGCCATGTTTCCGTCAGTGCCAAGAAGTCGAGGGACTGGAGGGACGCATAGGCTGAGATGAGCTCTGCCTTGTTGGCCGCGGATCGGCAGTTCCAGAGGCTACCGGAGACCTGGAACTCCACGTGGGTCGTGCGGGCTGGGACCACCAGGTTAGGGTGGGCGCGGCCACGCGGTGTGAAGCGTTTGTATGGTCTGTGCAGAGAGGAAAGAACAGGGATAGACAGACACATAGTTGACAGGCTACAGAAGAGGCTACGCTAAAGCAAAGGAGATTAGAATGACAAGTGGGCTACACGTCTCGAATGTTCAGAGATTTAAGCTTACGTTGCAAAAATAAAATAAAATAAAAGATCTGATTGACTAAAATGATATAGTACTGCTGGCTGGTGAAGTAGCCTGGCTAGCAGTGGCTGCGTTGTTGAAAGTGAAGCTGGCTAGGTGACCTCGACAATTTCTCTAAACTACACAATTATCATGGATACAAGGACAGCAAAGACAACTAGCTAACACTACGCTAATCAAGTCGTTCCGTTGTAATGTAAGTTTCTACAGTGCTGCTATTCGGTAGAAGTTGGCTAGCTAGCAGTGTTAGCTAGCAGTGTTGGCTAGGTAGGAGGACGGCAGCGCGGCAGGCGAAAATAGCTGGCTAGCTAACCGATAATTACTCAAAGCTACACAATTATCTTAGATACAAAGATAGCAAAGAAAACTATGTAGCTAGCTAACACTACACAAATCAAGTCGTTCCGTTTTAATGTAATCGTTTCTACAGTGCTGCTAATCGGTGGCTAGCTGGCTAGCTAGCAGGGTTGACTACGTTACGTTAGGACGAGAATACCTGGCTAGCGAACCTCAGCGAACCTCGATAACTACACAATTATCTTTGATACAAAGACGGCTATGTAGCCAGCTAAGTAGCTAGCTAAGATCAAACAAATCAAAGATAGCAAAGACAACTGTGTAGCCAGCTAACACATCATTTTTAACCAGCTTGATGAGGTAGTCACCTGGAATGCATTTCAATTAACAGTTGTGCCTTGTTAAAAGTACATTTTTGGAGTTTCTTTCCTTAATGCTTAATGCTGTTTGAGCCAATCAGTTGTGTTGTGACAAGGTAGGTGTGGTACACAGAAGATAGCCCTATTTTGTAAAATACAAAGTCCATATTATGGCAAGAACAGCTCAAATAAGCAAAGAGAAACGACAGTCCATCATTACTTAAGACATGAAGGTCAGTCAATACGGAAATTTTCAAGAACTTTGAAAGTTTCTTCAAGTGCAGTCGCAAAAACCATCAAGCGCTATGATAAAACTGGCTCTGATGAGGACCACCACTCTGTGAAGCATTTATTTGGGCTGTAATTTCTGAAGCTGGTAACTCTATTTTAAAAAGTTTGTTAGAGTTACCAGCCCCAAAATTAATGCTTCACGGAGTTCAAGTAACAGACACATCTCAACATCCAATGTTCAGAGGAGACTGCGTGAATCAGGCCTTCATGTTTGAATTTCTGCAAAGAAACCACTACTAAAGGACACCAATAATAAGAAGAGATTTGCTTGGGCCAAGAAACACGAGCAATGGACATTAGACCAGTGTAAATCTGTCCATTGGTCTGATGAGTCCAAATGTGAAATTTTTGGTTCCAACCACTGTCTTTTTGAGACGCAGAGTATGTGAACGGATGATCTCTGCATGTGTGGTTCCCACCGTGAAGCATGGAGGAGGAGGTGTGATGGTGCCAAGATTTTGCAAAGCTGTCATCAAGGCAAAGGGTGTCTACTTTGAAGAATCTAAAATCTAAAATATATTTTGATTTGTTTAACACTTTTTTGGTTACTTCATGATTCTATATGTGTTATTTCATAGTTTTGATGTCATCATTATTATTCTATTCTAAAAAATAAGAATAACCCTTGAATGAGTAGGTGTGTCTAAACTTTTGACTGTTACTGTATATTAATAACATCTCCTCTTCCTGCAGGTGGTCAGTCCTGCTGTGCGGAGCCTAACTCAACCATGCTTCACTCATTCCCTCTCTCATTCTCGTTCTCTCTCTTCATTGATTGTGTGTTCATTTCACGCTTTCTATCTTTCTATTGATCGTGTTACCACTGAATGGAAGGATGCTGGTGGACTTCCCTCTATCTATCTCTTCTTGCCATTAATAGTCATATCTACATTTACAATCATGTCTAATGTGAGATGGCGAGTGGATGAAGGTTTCATTACTAGCGAATCGGTCGTCCGATGGTATCCTGAATTCTGACCTATCTCTGCCGGCAGCTGTGGTCCTGTCCACATGGCTGGGCAGTGCTGTGGCAGTTGGAAATGGTTGTGTGACTGAACTGCTGTGTGTTCTGGAATTTGTTATTTAGGATTTATGAAGGCGCTGTAGTCGACTGAACTGCTATGTTAGAGCATCATTGGCTCAGCAACCACTGGCTACAGCTGTTCATATCAAGGTGGATGAACGGTGATGTCCTGGAACTGTCGAGCGATCAGAGTTACGGAACAAACAACACTGTTGCATTCCATATAGATCAAACTACAGGCAGAATTTGATTTCATGTATTGTATAGACATGTAGGAGAAAAATCTAAACTTTTTATTTGACATTTTGAGAAACTTGCTGAACCCCTATCCGCAGGGCCTAGTATTACTATACAGTATGTGAGTTACGTTGAAATATGGTCATAATAGGCATGTATTGATCTTTGTCCTGCTTTAACAGCAAACACCATTGATACACCAAAAGAGTTGTGCCTGCGGGCTGCCCAAAGTAAAGAGGCACGTTCTCACACAGAAGGATTCAGGAGGAGGAAGAAGTTAATTAACCGCCTGACCAGTCTAGCACCGGACATATTTGTCAAGTGAGTCAAGTGAAATGGAAAGATGATAGCACTTAATCATGCATGGATCATCAACCCCTATTGTGGCAGAGCTTCATTTGAGCGTTAAACATTTACGAGTTCCATTCTCAGAGAAATCTGGTTAATTGAAGTCCCCTTGTTACACAGCCAGACTAGTTAGAACTCGCATTACTCTCATTTGACTGTCCTCTATTAACACAATGATCCATGTGCTCCCAACTCACCCTAAACTATCTAAATAAATATATATGGAGTGTGTGACTTTCTTTATTTTGATAGTTTATAGTTTATTCGCCGTTAGTCAGCAGGCTTTTAATCCCACCTTGTTTTAACACATACGATTAAGCTGATCAAGGTCGTGGTGAGAAGCTAATTAGTAGAATACGGTGTGCTAGATTTAGGATGGAACGAAAGCATGCAGGAGGGTAGGGAGCCCCTGATGTAGATAGTATCACTTTACATGTATGCACACACATGCACACACACTCAAGGACACACACACAGACAGATTGAGTTACATAAGAGGCTAGCCTATAATAGGGCAGGGGCCAAATACTTTAGATATGGTTATAAGGGATAAGGCCCAGGGCCCGGTTTCCTGATAGCGATGGAACTTAGGCTTACAAGTCTTTTAACATGCAACTTTCCTACAACGGCCAAAGATGTAATATGCATTTCCCAAAACACCAGGCAAAGACAACTTTCGTTGTTGGAGCATGTGTTGATACTGATAGGATCGAAAGCAAGGCAGCGTCTCTCTCGGACCAGCTTTCTCTTTTCAAATATTACCTTAACTTATTAGTAGAATTATTCCAAAATACTGATGACTGATCAGCTCCTATAGAGATATGATCATCTATGGCTTCTAATAGGTCATATTGAGGTGGCTTATTCTAATCTTACCATATATTAAAGCACAAAATCAGAGATGTGACACATTGTGAACATGTTGTTACACATCATGAAACATATTGAGGCAAAAATAACATAGCCTAGGCTACAATAGCCTACAATTAGCAAAACAGAATAACTAAATTGATTGAATATGAAATAGATTTCAATAGCTCAATTCCTGAAATACATAGGCCTGTGTGTAGCCTACTGTATTCTATATTTTAATGCAATCATCTCGGTTTTCATTTTAAGCAATTCTTTCCTTCGCTTGATTGTAACACGCTCCAGAGGCTCCTGTGTGGCGCAGCGATCTAAGGCATTGCATCTCAGTGCTAGAGGCGTCACTACAGACCCTGGTTCCATCCCGGGCTGTATCACAACCGTCGTTAGGGGAGGGTTTGGCCGGGGTAGGCCGTCATTGTAAAATAAGAATTTGTTCTTAACTGACTTGCCTAGTTAAATAAATAAAATAAAAACAAACTGCAAAGACATTGGCAACTTTGTATCTCTTGTCATCTTCGTTCTGAATTCATCAGCGGTCAGATACAGATGAACATCTTGATTCCATACTGAACAAAAATATAATTGCAACATGTAAAGTGCTGGTCCCATCTTTCATGAGCTGAAATATAACATCCAAGAAATTTTGCATATGCACAAAAAGCTTATTTCACTGAAATGTTATACAGAAATGTGTCTACATCCCTGTTAGTGAGCATTTCTCATTTTCCAAGATAATCCATCCACCTGACAGGTGTGGCATATCAAGAAGCTGATTAAACAGCATGATCATTACACACAGGTGCACCTTATGTTGGGGACAATAAAAGGCCACTAAAATGTGCCGTTTTGTCACACAACACAATGCCACAGATGCCTCAAGTTGAGGGAACATGCAATTGGCATGCTGACAAAAGGAATGTCCACCAGAGCTGTTGCCAGAGAACTTAATGTTTATTTCTCTACCATAAGCCGTCTCCATCATTGCTTTAGAGAGTTTGGCAGTACGTCAAATCAGCCTCACAACCGCAGACCACATGTAACCATGCCAGAAGAGGACATCCACATCTGGCTTGTTCACCTGCAGGATAATCTGAGACCAGCCACCCAGACAGCTGATGAAGCTGTGGGTTTGTACAACTGAAGAATTCATGCACAGACTGTTAGAAACCATCTCAGGGAAGCTCATCTGCGTAATTGTCCTCCTCACAAGGGTCAAATTAAATCACATTTTATTGGTCACAAACAAATATTTAGCAGATTATATTGTGGGTGGAGCAAAATGCCTATGTTCCTAGCTCCAGCAGTGCAGTAATATCTAACAATACACATCAATATACACAAATCTAAAAGTAAAAGAATGGAAATAAGAAATATAGAAATATTGAGATGACCAATGTCAGAGTCCGGAGTAAACATGTATATACACTATATAAACAAAAGTAAGTGGACACCACTTACAATTTGTGGATTTGGCTATTTCAGCCACACCCAGGTATATAAAATCAAGCAAACAGCCATGCAATCTCCATAGACAAATAATGGCAGCAGAATGGCCTTACGAAAGAGCTCAGCGACTTTCAACGTGGCACTGTCATAGGATGCTGCCTTTCCAAGTGAGTTGTAAAATGTCTGCCCCGGTGCACATTGGCCACAGTGGGCCCTCACGGGGTGGTAGCGAGGGTGCTCAGGTAAGTGTTTAGGGGTTTCCGTTGGTGCTACTACGGTGGAGAGTCCAGACCAGGTCTCCACCGTGCGCATTCCCCCTGAATATGCCGATTTGGCTCTCGCCTTCTCCAAAAATAAGGCGACTCAATTACCACCTCATCGACGGGGCGATTGTGCGATAGATCTCCTGGTAGACGCTGCACTTCACAGGAGTCATGTGTATCCCCTCTCACAGGAGGAGACGGAGGCTATGGAGACAAATGTCTCCGAATCCCTGCGTCAGGGGTACATTCGGTCCTCCTCTTCACCCGCCTCCTCGAGTTTATTTTTTGTGAAGAAGAAGGAGGGAGGTCTGCGCCCGTGTATTGACTATCGGGGTCTGAATCAGAGCACTGTGAGGTATAGTTACACGCTAACTCTCATAGCCACAGCGATAGAGTCAATGCACGGGCGCGCTTCTTCACCAAACTAGATCTCAGGAGCGCTAACAACCTGGTGCGTTTCCGAGAGGGAGACGAGTGGAAGACGGCTTTCAGTACCACCTCTGGGCACAAGTATCTTGTCATGCCGTACGGGTTGATGAATGCGCCATCAGTCTTCCAAGCCTTTGTAGACAAGATTTTCAGGGACCTGCATGGGCAGGGTGTAGTGGTGTATATTGATGACATTCACATTCACCACGTGTCCCTGGTGCGCAGAGTGTTTGGTCGCCTGTTGGAGCATGACCTGTACGTCAAGTCTGAGAAATGCCTGTTCTTCCAACAGTCCGTCTCTTTCCTAGGGTATCGCATTTCCACCTCAGCGGTGGAGATGGAGAGTGACCGCATTGCAGCCGTGCGTAATTGGCCGACTCCCACCACGGTAAAGGAGGTGCAGCGGTTCTTAGGGTTTGCCAACTACTACCGGAGGTTTATCCGGGGTTTTGGTCAGGTAGCGCCTCCCATTACCTCACTGCTGAAGGGGGGCCCGGTGCGCTTGCATTTGACAGCTGAGGCGGACAGGACTTTTAGTCACCTGAGGGCTCTGTTTACATCGGCTCCCGTGCTGGCCCATCCGGATCCCTCTTTGGCGTTCATAGTGGAGGTGGACACGTCCGAGGCTGGGATAGGAGCTGTGCTCTCCCAGCACTCGGGTATGCCACCGAAGCTCCGCCCCTGTGCCTTCTTCTCGAAGAAGCTTAGCCCGGCGGAGCGGAACTATGACGTTGGGGACAAGGAGTTGTTGGCTGTCGTCAAGGCTTTTCTCATTTGTACTGACCACCGCAATCTGGACTGAACCCTCGCCAGGCAAGGTGGGCCACGTTTTTCACTCGTTTTGTGTTTACCCTTTCTTACAGACCAGGCTCCCAGAACACGAAGGCAGACGCATTGTCCCGGCTGTATGACACAGAGGAGCGGCCCATGGATCCCACTACCATACTCCCCGCCTCCTGCCTGGTGGCGCCGGTAGTGTGGGAGCTGGACACGGACATTGAGCAGGCGTTACGTGCAGAACCCGCTCCCGTCCAGTGTCCCGCTGGGCGTCTGTACGTCCCATCTGCTGTCAGTGACCAGTTGATCTATTGGGCCCACACGTTACCCTCCTCTGGTCATCCTGGGATCGGTTGGACAGTGCGCTGTTTGAGCGGGAGGTACTGGTGGCCTACCTTGGCTATGTTTACTCCTGCTTGGTGTGCGCCCAGTGTAAGGCTCCTAGGCACCTGCCCAGAGATAAGCTACACCCCTTACCCATTCCACAGCGGCCTTGGTCGCACCTCTCGGTGGATTTTCTTACTGATCTTCCACTCTCACAGGGTAACACAGCGATCCTGGTCGTTGTGGATCGTTTCTCTGTCCTGTCATCTCCTCCCTCTGCCCGGTCTCTCTACGGCCCTACAGACTGCGGAGGCCTTGTTTACACACGTCTTGCGGCACTACGGGGTGCCTGAGGATATAGTGTCTGATCGGGGTCCCCAGTTCACGTCTAGGTTCTGGAAGGTGTTCTTGGAACATCTGGGGGTCTTGATCAGCCTTACTTCAGGGTTTCACCCTGAGAGTAATGGGCAGGTGGAGAGAGTGAACCAGCATGTGGGCAGGTTTCTGCGGTCCTATTGCCAGGACTGGCCGGGGGAGTGGGCAGAGTTCGTGCCCTGGGCCGAGATGGCACAGAACTCGCTCCGCCACTCCTCCACTAACATCTCTCCCTTCCAGTGCGTACTGGGGTACCAGTCGGTTCTGGCGCCTTGACATCAGGGTCAGACTGAGGTTCCTGCGGTGGATGACTGGTTCAGGCGCGCGGAGGAGACATGGGAAGCCGTCCGTGTCCACCTTCAGCAGGCCGTGACGCGCCAGATGCAGATCGCCACCGCAGTGAGACCCCGGTGTTCGCACCGGGGGAACGGGTCTGGCTCTCGACCCAAAACTTGCCTCTCCGCCTGCCCTGCCGGAAGCTGGGTCCGCGGTTTGTGGGGCCATTTAAAGTCCTGAGGAGAGGGAACGAGGTTTGTTATAGGTTACAGCTTCCACCCGATTACCGTATTAGCCCCTCGTTCCATGTGTCTCTCCTCAGGCTGGTGGTGGCTGGCCCGCTCCAGGAGTCTGAGGTGCGGGAGGTTTCTCCGCCCCCTCTGGACATCGAGGGAGCCCCGACGTACTCCGTTCGCTCCATACTGGATTCGAGGAACCGGGGGTGAGGGGCCTTCAGTATCTTGTGGAGTGGGAGGGGTACGGTCCGGAGGAGAGGGGCTGGGTCCCGGTCGAGGACATATTGGTCCCATCTATGCTGCAGGAGTTCCACCGTCTTCGTCCGGATCGCCCTGCGCCTCGCCCTCCGGGTTGTCCCCGAGGCCGGTGTCGACGCGCTGCTCGAGGGGGGGGGGGGGGGGGGGGGGGGGGGGGGGGGGGGGGTACTGTCACGACTTCCGCCGAAGTTGGTTCCTCTTGTTCGGGCGGCGTCCGGCGGTCGAAGTTGCCGACCTTCTAGCCATCGCTGATCCTCTTTCATTTTCCTTTGGTTTTGTCTTGTCTTGTATCACACCTGGTTTCAATCCCATTCATTACATGTTGTGTATTTAACCCTCTGTTCCCCCTCATTGTCCTTGTCAGTGATTGTTTGTTTGTAAGCTATGTGCAAGATATGTTCTGGTCTGTGACGGGTTTAACTGCGACGGGTTTTGTACCCAATTGTATTATTTTGGTTTTCTGAGTTTTTGAGCACTTATTTAAATGCTCCGTTTATACCAAGTTCGATCTCCTGCGCCTGACTTCCGTGTCACCAGCATGCACCCCTTACACCGACACTCACCACAGATGTTTCTCTGATTGAATATCGATGTTGCTGGTCATACAAATTAAAACGGGCCATACTGTATGGTGTATCGAAGGAAAGCCTATTTAGTTGTCTGTGGTGAATTGTAATGTTTTGCTCTAAGAGTTCCACATTAAACACTTAGGGTTTAATAGTAGGGTTCTCAATCAGGGACAGCTGTCTATTGTTGCCTCTGATTGAGAACCATACTTAGGTATCCCTTTTTCCCACCTGTCTTTGTGGGAAGTTAACTTTGTTTGTGGCACATAGCTCTTTAGCTTCACGGTTGTTTTGGATTGTTTATTGTTTTTGTCGGCGTCAGATAAATAAAGGAATATGTACGCTCACCACACTGCACCTTGGTCCTCTTCATTCGACGGCCGTGACAAACCTAAAATATATAAACATTAAAATATCATAAAACATTCTCATTTTTCATCAGTACAAAACAAAATCATTATGGTGATACTGAGCACACTCCCATTGGTCAGCACAGTGGAAATAACTATCTCCATCCCATAACACCATCTGTAGAAGCTAAAATTAGCATATCTTCTTTGACAAATACAGGTAGTGATTCCCGGTTTAAGTAAAATGTCTTCCGTTGGTGCCTAATGAACATGACCCAGGACAAGCATACTTCCTGAGTGTTAATGTTATCATCAAAAATGCAATTTGGTAATGGATATAGGTCAAATAGATTGGGATCAGTTTTACTCTCAGGATCAGAGTTCACCCTCTCTATTCACTAGGGCATGCTGATAAGTGTGTCAGCATCTTTAGTTCACACAACTTCTTTACCCATGTCACAATTAGTATAACAACAATCAAACAATCAATCCGTAATAGAGGAATTGCTTCACTTTTATAGTTATTAACATACTAACAACTTACTCAAATCAATCAGTCAGTTTACAAATCATAATCAAAACCCAAATGATTATCCCACCAAAAGATAGAATGATATTCTCAGTGATTCACATTTGGTCCTGTCACTCAATGTTAAAACCCTCAACGTAACACATCGACACTGGCAGAATGTTAATTGATATTAACATACAGTATAATTATCCATAATTCTAGTATTAACTTTATCACGATTATAATGACAGATTAGTAGCTTAAGGATTTGTATACTCTGTAACTGTTTTAAAATCACCATTGACCTCCTGGTGAAATCTCTGAGCAGTTTACTTCCTCTACGGCAACTGAGTTGCACTCCCCAAAAATATTTTGGCTGCCCTTAAATTTAGCTCTATAATACTTTGTTAACATTTCACAATCAATTAATGTTTTATGGCAGAATATAGTTGTCTCTTGTAGAATTTACTTAACTCGGTGGAACTTGATGTGCACCAGATTCATTCATGTAGAAATGAACTCACCAAATTTCATTTGGTCAAAGAGTTTGTCTTTTTGGGTGGCAGAGCTCATTATAATAATACCCAGCATGCTCTGCCACCATACATTTGTACATTTACATTTTGGTCATTTAGCAGAGATTTTGTCAAGATCGACTTCAGTACGTGCATTAAACTAAGGTAGGTAGACAACCACATGTAAAATGTTTATGTAACTGTTACTAAGAATGTCCTTATAGTTAAACAGGTCTGTTGGTTAGATCACGGTACTTTAATTAAGACCTGTTGGCTTTGGAGCTGGCGGAGATGAGCATGGATGAGCAAGAAGCAGATGGGAACACAAAGCTCCCTACTGAAATCTTCACTATACCATTCTTCATTGGAAATAAAACTTTTGAATGTAAAGAAGTGCTTTTTTTATTTAGTAATTAGGATGAATGCAACTCGGAGAGCTAGAACTGACACAATTGATTAATTTGAGGAGTTACTTGTTGTAATATTAAAGATGATTTAAACATGATTACCTGAACACATTTTGTCAATCTGACAAGCATTTCTAATTATTATTTGGCAATTCAGTGTTTCAATAACCAAGTAAATTAAAACCTCTTTGGGATAGGGGGCAGTATTTTCACGTCCAGATGAAAAGAGTTCCCAAAGTAAATGGCCTGCTACTCAGGCCCAGAAGCTAGGATGTGCATATAAATGGTAGATTTTCAGTTCACTGTGTTTTCAATTGGCTTTCTATGGATAACTAGATTTATGAGCCACCTGGTTACAGTTCCTATGGCTTCCACTAGATGTCAACAGTCTTTAGAAATTGGTTGATGTTTTTACTTTGAGAAATTAAGAGGTACGGCTATTCAGAATGAGTGTCAAGCCAAGTGGACTCTTTTGTTTGGTACGCGCTCCAGGTCATGCACTCCACGTTGATTTTATCCGCTATTAAACACAGTATATTCCGTCTTAAATTTGATCTATTATTTACGTTTTAGGATACCTAAGGATGGAAAGTTGTTTGAAATGTTTGGACCAAGTTTACAGGTAACTTATTAGATAATTTTCGTCATGTTGGGCGAGTTGGAAGGGGTGTTTTTCTGAATCAAACGCACCAAATAAATGGACATTTTGGGGATATAACGAAGGAGTTTATCGAACAAAACGACCATTTGTGATGTTTCTGGGACATATTGGAGTGCCAACAGAAGAAGATCTTCAAAGGTAAGGCATGAATTATATCTTTATTTCTGACTTTCGTGTCGCACCTGCTTGGTTGAAATATGATTTTCATGTGTTTGTATGGCGGGGTGCTGTCCTCAGATAATCACATGGTTTGCTTTTGCCGTAAAGCCTTTTTGAAATCTGACATGGTGGCTGGATTATCAAGAAGTTAAGCTTTAATTTGGTGTATTGCACTTGTGATTTTATTAAAGTTAAATATTTCTAATTTAATTTGAATTTCCGCTAACGGAATGTCTAGCCGTAACAGTTTTAAGGAGATCTGTATTACTAATGTAATGTAAAAAATAACTTGTTTCCATTAGGTGTAACTACTTTCCAAAATTGAATTAAGTAAATCCAAATACCCTTATTTTTGTTGTGTAGGAAGGGCGCCTGTGTCTTTGTAGTGACTGGACGTATTGACAAACCACCCAAAGTGTAATTAATATCTGCACCATGCTCAAAGGGATATTCAATATCTGCCTTTTTTTACCCATCTACCAATATGTGCCCTTCTTTGCGAACCATTGTAAAACCGTCCTGGTCTTTGTGGTTGAATATGTGCTTGAAATTCAGTGCTTGACTGATGCACCTTACAGATAATTGTACACAGAGTGTACAAAACATTAAGAACACCTGCTCTTTCCATGACATAGATTGAACAGCAGTGACGTGTATTCATGGCTATCAGCGTTCCTCAAAACATTAACCAGGATTTTTAATTTTTTTTATTTATTTTTTAGCTTTTGTCTCTCTGTGTTTCATAATTTTTCTTCAATTCTCAAAACGCTGTATGTATCGCACCATTAGAAAGCATCCGAGTGAGCGAAACAGCGCCCCACTGTCTTTGTACATGTAGGCCATCTACCTGATGCTGTCTGGTCAAAAACAGTATGACATTGTTGTCGTCCATAGCATTGAATGCAAGGGAAGCCAGCGAGTATTTGGCCTTCCTTGATAAAATAATTATAAAATAATAGCCAAACAGCATTGAGCTAAACTGAGTGAGCTCAATAGCATACCACCATTGTATGAGTCATAATACCCATAAAACCTAGCGGTCAAACAAGGAAATTATTCCAATAATTTTTCCACCATGCATTTTTCCCATGGGGGATTTTAGAAATAAGGGCTGTGTTTCGTGTAGGCTTACCCTGGGGTGACGTTTTCATAAGTGTGTAAATCTCTCTAGGACAACGTGAATAATCAATATATTTCCCATTGTGTATGTGTTGGACACAAAGATGGTGTAGTCATTTAAAAACCAGTCCATGCAACTTATTATGTGACATTTTTACTCCTGAACTTTACTCCTCAACACTACGCTTGCCATAAAATGGTTGAATAGATACTGACTCAAAACATTTAAGCTTTTTAAATTAATTTGTAAACATTTCAAGTAACATAATTCCACTTTGACATTATGGCGTATTGTGTGTGGATGAGTGACACAATCTCAATTCGAAATGAAGGCTTTAACACAACAAAATGTGAAAAAAGTCAAAAGGTGTGAATTATTTTTGAAAGCATTTTATATTCCCCAATTGTTCTACCTTTGGGATCGCATTTTCCAAATATGTCATATTAAATGCACGTCTTCAGCTAACTGAACATCCTTCTACATGCGACCTCCATCTGCAAAATTCAAACAGCCAAGGGCTGACCATGTGAGATAACCAGGTCTTTTTGAGATGAGAGATGGTGCTAATTTAATTAGCGCCCTGCCAGCCTGATTCATAGAGCTGCTGGTGAGTGTATTGGGAACGGTGGGTTAATGTCTTCCCCAGTCCACACCGTTGCTTCCCCAGTGAGATGGAGTGCTTCTAACACAAAGTGTCTCTCTCCATCTCCCCCTGAGTATCTCGTTCTGCTCTCCTGATTCAAACGATCAATATAAGGAAAAACAAGGTCAAGGAAGAGTAGGACCGGCGATGAGGAGGAGTGTCAAGGGGGGGTCTTTCCTTCAAAGGTTTCTCTTTTCACCCCATCGGAGTGACAAGAGGACAGAGCATGTGCTTATTATGGTAAACTCTAATGTATAGGATCAGTAGTCAATAGTAGTTGGTTCTTTCTGTAGGCGTATTTTGATTATAGGAAGGAAACCCTGCTGACATGCATGGCCCAGAACCTTTCAATGTGTTTCATGAAAGCTATTTTAAGAATATTAGGTTTGCTTTCTTTACTTTCATGTGTATGCCTACTGCACGTTGCGTCACAATGTTGTTATGAATGTTCTCTTGAGGACTAGTGCCATAATTAATGTATTACCTAATGCATTCTCAATTGGTGCTGATAAGGATTTAGTATAAAGTGCAAATAATTAGTATTAAAACCTTTTTCCATCATTGTGATGTTGACTTTAGATGTAGGTGGACGTAGGGCCAACCCAATTATAGCAATTACAAGTTACAGTAGGTCAAAGTGGAGTAATACAATTTCAGAGGGTGGTTTTCAACTTCTGCAGAAGAAAGAATAACAGTGACATTTTATTTTGCCTGTCATTCAAGTTGGGGTTCGAATGAGGCTAACATACAGAACGCATACACCTTTGCTTAGCTTTCCATAATGGTCTGTAAATGACTTGTGTATGGTCTATGTCTTTTTAAGTGAATAATAAGGTTGTCAAGGTGATAGGAAATACTATATGTTGTGTTATTTGTCACTCCAGCCGCTCCTTTGTCCTGGTTCTCTGTCCGTTCAGTTGCAAGGCTTTTGAGAACAACCTCCCTCCTGCTCTTCAAAACATTGAAGGCAATGGAAGGAGAGCATTTCCTATCGACAACATTTCAATTACAGCTGTCACCTCCATTTGCAGCGTATTTAATTATACATGTTTTATTGTCACATTCCCTAGAAAGGTAAAGTGAAATGTGTTGTTTTATAGAGTCAGCCATAGTTGTACAGCGTCCCTGGAGCAAATTCAAGTTAAGTGTCTTACTCAAGGGATCATCGACAGGATTTTACCCTTTTTGACTTGGGTATTCAAACCATCGACCTTCGGTTACTGGCCCAACACTGTAACCGCTAGGCTATTTGTTATATTACAATCTCAAACCAGTGAAAAAATTCATTTAGAGCTCTTTGAAAATTGCATATTGATGAGAGAAAAAGACAAAGGAAGAAAATTGAATATTTTAAATTCTGAAGGAGAGTTAGTTTGCATACTCAACTAACTCCCGTTCAGAATTTAAAATATTGAATTATTTTCTAATTGTTTTCTAAGACTTAGACCTGTAAATGAACAGACTAAAGGTTAGAGACTGTGGACACATCCATAAAGATGAGAGATTTTAATATATACTTTATGGTACACCTTGAATCATCCATGTTCAACAGTAATATACTCAGTCTGTGCAGGGAAATGGAGGAAGGAAAGGATGGTCTTGCATCACCATGGAGCAATTTAATGCAGCCTAATGGCTGAAGTGGGAAAGACCCAGACTAGCTTGAAGCCCATTTTCTTTTAGTTCTGTTTATGCAAATACTACAGACAAGTAAAAAAAAACTGTCATTTTCAAAATACATTTACATTTGAAAGATTTTGGGGGAAAAAACAAAGTAATTGTTTTTCAAAGAGAATCCTTTCATTAAAGTAAGTAATGGACTCCCGTTAACAGCCATTTATACACCCACTGAGATACAGTGCCTTCAGAAAGTATTCATACCCCTCGACTTATTCCACATTTTGTTGTGTTACAGCCGGAATTCAAAATGTATTAAATATATGTTTTATCTCACCCATCTACACACAGTACCCCATAATGGCAAAGTGGAAACATGTTTTTAGATATTTTAGCAAATGTATTGAAAATGAAATACATAAATATCTAAGCCATTTAAAAAAAAAATGTTTCAACAGAATGTGTTGTTATTCTCTTTGACATGTGTTTAGAGATATGTATTAAGAATAATTGGCAAGAGTAATAGTTTGTCTGGATTTCCGGAATCAGAAATGAACTGAACTATACTGTTGTTCTGATCTGTCCTCTCTCAAGGTTATCGTGAAGGAAACTACATATGGTATCTTGTTGCATGGCAGGGATAATTCGGCCGAGAACGGTGTGAACCTCAAAACCCCCTCTAACCGGCTGAAGAAAAGCGCCAAAGGCGTTCAAAACGGCCCTGTCCTCACCAGCCCCCACTGCTACAGGGGTCCTAAAATTCAAAATCAATTAGATAAATGATCAATGGTATTACCATCTTAAAACAATTCCATATATTAGCCTAGTAGAACCCCCCCCCCCCCCAGTTAGAGGTTAATGGCTGTGATAGGAGATACCTGAGGATGGATCCATAACATTGCAGTTACTCAACAATACTAACATAAATGAGTGAAAAGAAGGGAGCCTATACAGAATAAACATTCCAAAACATGCATCCTGTTTGCAATAAGGCACTAAAGTAAAACTGCCCAAAAATGGGGCAAAGAAATAAACTTTTTGTCATGAACGCAAGGTGTTCTCCCGGGTGGCGCAGTGGTCTAGAGCACTGCATCGCAGTGCTAGCTGTGCCACCAGAGTCTCTGGGTTCACACCCAGGCTCTGCCGCAGCCGGCCGCGACCGGGAGGTCCGTGGGGCGACGCACAATTGGCTTAGCGTCGTCCGGGTTAGGGAGGGTTTGGCCGGTAGGGATATGTGGATATTGTAAAGTGGATATTGTAAAGTGGTTGTTCCACTGGATATCACAAGGTGAATGCACCAATTTGTAAGTCGCTCTGGATAAGAGCGTCTGCTAAATGACTTAAATGTAAATGTAAATGTGTTATGTTTGGGGCAAATCCAATGCATCACTGAGTACCTGAGTATTTTCAAGCATAGTTGTTTCATATTTTCAAGCATAGTTGTGGCTGCATCATGTTATGGGTTTGCTCGTCACCGGCAAGATCTAGGGAGTTTTTTAGGAATAGGAAAATAAACAGAATAGAGCTAAGCACAGACAAAATCCTAGAGGAAAACTTGGTTCTGCTTTCCAACAGACACTGGGAGACAAATGCACCTTTCAGCAGGATAACTACCTAAAACACAAGGCCAAATATACACTGGAGTGGCCTAGTTACAGTTTCGACTTTAATCAGCTTGAAAATGATCAAAAATGAACTTGACAGAGATCGAATAATTTTCTAAAGAATAATGGGCATATATTGTACAATCCAGGTGTGCAAAGCTCTAACAGACTTACCCAGAAGGACTCACAGCATTAATCACTGCCGAAGGTGATTCTAACATGTATTGACTCAAGGGTTTGAATAGTTATCTAATCAACATATATCAGTGTTATATTTTCCATTCATTGCAGAGTATTTTGTGTAAATCATTGACAGCGTATGAGAATTCAATCAATTTTAATCTTACTTTGTAACACAATAAAATGCAGAAAAAGTCAAGCGGTGTGAATACTTCCTGAAAGCACTGTACCTGTAATGCAGTACCTAGGGAGAAATCATTTTACTGTCATGTAGCAATTAAGGAGGAAGAGTAGATGTGAGGTTTGAACAAGCAACCCTGTGGAATCAGAGTGCACTTCCACCTGTGCCAAAAAGACTCACATCTTGGCTGAGGCTGTAGTGAACTGATGTACAGGGAGAACGGATATGCTAATGTCTGCGAGAGAGTCTGAATGTTTGTCTTGTCAGATTCAAATTCTCCCCAAATGGGAATGAAAATAAAATCAGATAAAGTATACACATTTCCAACTGGGCAGAGACGTAAGTTTAACGTTTAGTTTTGATTTACATTTGGTTGAGTTGTCAACTATTGTGAATTCAACGTGAAATCAACAAAACATTTCACCATGTCTTTGGATTTAGGTTCAAAAGTAGGTGAAAAATTAACAGAATGTCTTTACGTTGATGACTTTTTGCAAATTCAATGATTTTTCCTCGTTGATTCAACGTCATCACATTGATTTCTGGTTGAAATGACGTGGAAACAGCGCTGATTCAACCAGTTTCTGCCCAGTGGATCTTTTCAGTCGATACAAATAAAACATGTTATAATTAGTGCCTGGACTCTTGAAGAAATTTTGAGGAGGCATATGTGTAATTTTAAATGATGATGAAGACTTCAATCATATACACCTATCAAACCAAGACGTTTTTTTTTTGCTAAATTCAGCATCCCGTCAAATTTTTCTGAAAGGTGTTACTGGTATGAAAGCCTAAGCGTTTTTTTCCTCAAATCGACATACTCATAATTGTGGTAAAGTTCTCAGTAAGCCAGTCCATGCCCATGCCCACTTCTAAACTTGCCGGCATGAGCAACGGAGATATAAAAGCCTTATCCTAGCAAGAATGTGGTAAAAATGGGCCTGTGACTTGGGTCCTAATAAGCATTGAGTTTTCCATCCATAGATATTTTTCATGATGAAGTTCTCCACTTTATAATACAACATAGTAAAATGACAATAAACAACAGCTTGTAGATAAAGGAAATAAATTGGATCAACATGAAGCCAAACTTCAGTTAAGGCTTTTTATCCTTGATTGAACTGCAAACAAGTGCTAACAACTGTGAGACGTTTTTGCCAAACAATTCATTTTTATGTCTGAGGCTGTGTTCAGTATTATCATCAACATTAAATTAATTCTAACCCTCATGGATGTCTGGGTGCTTCAAGGACACTACATTACAATCTGTCAGATAAGCTTTGTGCTTCATTAGACCAATTATAGCAACGCCACTAATTGAATGTCCCTTGGGAAACACAGATGCAAAATAGACCTTTGCCAGGTCACATACAGTTCATGTTACTTTTAATAAACAATATTTAACTGCGCCACCAAGTAATGGTACAATAACAACAACCTGTGGTTAAAGGAATGTAAAGGGATCAATGTTTAGCCCATGTTTATATCCCAGGTCTTTCTAGCTATAGTAAACAAGAACTAAGGAACAAAAAGTTTCTGCCAAACAATGCTGTTTCATTCCTGGTAGGCAGAACTCTCCTCAGGTAATGCTGGTTTTAATCTCATCATCAAGATTAAATTAATTCTAACCGCTGTGGATTTCTGTGTAGACAATTAATTCATGGTCACTACCATAACATTTCTGAGATAAACTAGCTTAGCAGAATCCTAGCATGATTCACTGTTCTGCGTGCCAACGCTGCGCTGTAGTGGAGGGGAGAGAAAGGCATGTGACTATCCAGGGGCCAATGGAGATAGTTTAAACATGCAAGACGGGTAACTCTTCCTCTGCAGATGCAATTTGTTTGAGGATAATTCCTCTCAGCTTTCACGGTATGACAAATGTGAATGTTTCACCCTTTTTTCATTTTCTGTGGCAAATTACATTTTCGAGAGGTAACCATATGCACATTTTAACCATATAAACAATCCTTTGCAGGAAGTGCCTACAGTATTATGCATCTTATTATTCAATTGTTGAATGAATTAATGTATGTGGATAAAAATGAAATAATTATATATAGTACAACCGAGGCAAAAGGGTTATAAATGCTTATGGCTGCTAACCTGGTTTTGTTGTGCAAGTGGCACTTTGTGCTCTTTTCAAGGGATGGTTCCCAACTTCTTAAGGGCCATAGGATCCATGTGTTCAGGGGTGGTCTGCTACTCACAGGGACGACAACCCTACCTGGGATGGGGGGTGGTTTTTGAGGGAGGGAAATTGAAGGACAACTGGAGGTCTACTTAGAGTCAGTTGGAGCTACAGTATGTTTACCAGGGCATCTATCGTGGTACAGCTACGTAGATAACAGACAGGCATTTATTCTGGTGGTACTGGTAGGTATGGATAAACATCTCAAAATAAGGGTAAGTATATCAAAATATAACCCATCCTGGTGAATTGAGTATAGGTAGCTATAATTCAAATGGTTTGGCTGACAATAGCAAAAGAAGAACAGTTTTTACATGGCTAAAGAAGAAGGATTACCATATGTATTGCTTACAGGATATTCTGGGAAAAACATTGCTATGGTAAAATATATGTCATGTGCTAACGCCTTCACAAGGTGTTATGATCCCATTAAAAAAAGTATCTAGATCTTGAGGTGCGATCTGTTAATATAGATTCTCAAGTAAGATGGACTGCATTTAATATAATAGACTACATGACCAAGAGTATGTGGACACCTGCTCTTCAAACATCTCATTCCAATATCATGGGCATTAATATGGAGTTGGTCCCCTCTTTCCTGCTAAAACAGCCTCCACTCTTCTGGGAAGGCTTTCCACTAGATGTTGGAACATTGTTGCGGGGACTTGCTTCCATTCATCCACAAGAGCATTAGTGATGTGGGGCAATTAGGCCTGGCTCACAGTCGGCGTTCCAATTCATCCCAAAGGTGTTTGATGGGGTTGAGGTAAGGGCTCTGTGCAGGCCAGTCAAGTTCTTCCACATCGATCTCAACAAACGATTTCTGTATAGATCTCACTTGCTTGGAAACCCATTTTATGACGCTCCCGACAAACAGTTCTTGTGCTGACGTTGCTTCCAGAGGCAGTTTGGAACTCGGTAGTGAGTGTTGCAAACAAGGACAGTGCACTATCTGAAAGATTCCTGGCAGCTCCGGAATCAATCAGAGCTAATGGGAGTGAGAGGCTAGGGTATTCAGGGAATGTAATGGGAAAACACACTGCTTGAGTTGACAGAAAAGGAAGGGAGATCTTGCATCCTACCTTGGTTGGAGCAGGAGAATTCCCTGGCTTGTCACCTCCTCACCTCTTAGTGGATAGAAAGCAGGTCGGGGAGAAATGACCACTTTCTCCACAATAGGAGCAGAGGCCCAGATTCCTCCCTCTCCTACGCTCTGCCTTGGGCAAACGTGCAGAGCCCATCTCCATCGGCTCTGGCCACTGGGCATATGTAGCCATGGACTCCGGATTCTGCACAGGTCTTCGTCGGGACCGCAGGAGGTTGTCCAAACAAATCGCCATGCTGATGAGCTGGTCGAGTCACAGGTTGCCATCACGGCAGGCTATCTCCATCTGTACCTTCTCCCGCAGTCCGCTGCGGATCACGGTGACCAGAGCCGACACGTTCCATCCGGTGGAGGCCACGATGGTCCGGAACTCCATAACGAACTCAGAGGCACATATATAACATGCTAATCAGGGGGAATGGGAACCAGGTGTGCGTAATGAGACAAGACAGTCTGGGGTTGGCGGTAATGAATCCAGTTCAGTGAACGCTTAGAAGGCCGGTGACGTAGACCTCCGGAGCTGGTGAGCGGAATGAGCAGCAGTACCGGGGGCATCAGTGACAACTGTGGGAAATTTTGCCTACTTTTTCTTGTTCTAAATAGACCTGACATATTGGATTGTGTTGAAATTCAGGAAATTAGCTTTAGATGGTAAAAAAAGGTCCTCCACCAGACCCCCCGCCAGGTTATGTCCCCCCCACATCTAAACCAAAGTTGCACCCCCTGCATTATAATATAGTTATTCGTGTGGATTGTATTTTTTTTTGCCTATATAGATTCATGAGCTACAGTTGAAGTCAGAAGTTTACATACACTTTAGCCAAATACATTTAAAGTCAGTTTTTCACAATTCCTGACATTTAATCCAAGTAAAAATTCCCTGTCTTAGGTCAATTAGGATCACCACTTTATTTTAAGAGTGTGAAATGTCAAAACAATAGTAGAGAGAATGAATTATTTCACCTTTTATTTCTTTCATCACATTCCCAGAAGTTTACATACACTCAATTATTATTTGGTAGCATTGCCTTTAAATTGTTTAACTTTGGTCAAATGTTTCAGGTAGCCTTCCACAAGCTACCCACAATAAGTTGAGTGAATTTTGGCCCATTCCTCCTGACAGAGCTGGTGTAACTGAGTCAGGTTTGTAGGCCTCCTTGCTCGCACATGCTTTTTCAGTTCTGCCCACAAATGTTCTATAGGATTGAGGTCAGGGCTTTGTGATGGCCACTCCAATACCTTGACTTTGTTGTCCTTAAGCCATTTTGTCACAACTTCGGAAGTATGCTTGGGGTCATTGTCCATTTGGAAGACCCATTTGCGACCAAGCTTTAACTTCCTGACTGATTTCTTGAGATGTTGCTTCAATATATCCACATAATTTTACTACCTCATGATGCCATCTATTTTGTGAAGTGCACCAGTCCCTCCTGCAGCAAAGCACCCCCACAACGTGATGCTGCCACCCCCGTGCTTCACGGTTGGGATGCTGTTCTTCGGCTTGCAAGCCTCCCCTTTTTCCTCCAAACATAACGATGGTCATTATGGCCAAACAGTTCTATTTTTCTTTCATCAGACCAGAGGACATTTCTCCAAAAAGTACAATCTTTGTCCCCATGTGCAGTTGCAAACCGTAGTCTGGCTTTTTTAATGGTGGTTTTGGAGCAGTGGCTTCTTCCTTGCTGAGCGGCCTTTCAGGTTATGTCGATATAGGACTCGTTTTACTGTGGATATAGATCATATTGTACCTGTTTCCTCCAGCATCTTCACAAGGTCCTTCGCTGTTTTTCTGGGATTGATTTGCACTTTTCGCACCAAAGTACGTTCATCTCTAGGAGACAGAACACGTCTCCTTCCTGAGCGGTATGGCGGCTGCGTGGTCACATGGTGTTTATACTTGTGTACTATTGTTTGTACAGATGAACGTGGTACCTTCAGAACCAGACTTGTCGAGCTATACAATTTTTTTTCTGAGGTCTTGGCTGATTTCTTTTGATTTTCCTATGATGTCAAGCAAAGAGACACTGAGTTTGAAGGTAGGCCTTGAAATACATCCACAGGTACACCTCCAATTGACTCAAATTATGTCAATTAGCCTATCAGAAGCTTCTAAAGCCATGACATCGTTTTCTGAAAATTTCCAAACTGTTTAAAGGCACAATCAACTTACTGTATGTAAGCTTCGGACCCACTGGAATTGTGATACAGTGAATTATAAGTGAAATGATCTGCCTGTCAACAATTGTTGGTAAAAATTACTTGTCATGCACAAAGTAGATGTCCTAACCGACTTGCCAAAACTATAGTTTGTTAATCAAGAAATTTGTGTAGTGGTTGATAAACTAGCTTACATGACTCCAACCTAAGTGTATGTAAACTTCTGACTTCAGCTGTACAATGATTGAAGTACAGACTGTCAGCTCTAATTTGAGGGTATTTCCACATCAGGTGAACCGTTTAGAAATTAAAAGCACTTTTTGTACATAGTCCCCCCATTTTAGGGGACCAAAAGTAGTTTAGTCAAAACAGTTTAGTATGGTTGGTTCCGTATTCCTGGCACACAATGATTACATCAAGCTTGTGACTCTACAACCGTGTTGGATGCCGTTGCCATTTGTTTTGGTTCTGTTTGAGATTATTTTGTACCAATAGAAATCAATGGTAAAATAATATTTTGTGTCATTTTGGAGTCACTTACTGTATATTGTAAATTAAGGTTTGATATGTGAGTCCATGCAATTTATTATGTGACTTGTTAAGCACATTTTTACTCCTGAATTTATTTAGGCTTGCCATAACAGAGGTAGAATACTTATTGACTCAAGACATTTCAGCCTTTTATCTCTGCTACCATAATAACGGATAGTCCTGAATAAATCATGAATAATGATGAGTGAGAAAGTTACAGATGCACAAATATAAATTGAGAATGTATTTAAGAGGTAACCAAAAGGGCCTTTGGCTTAATCCAAGCAATGGAATCCATTTAAGGTTACGTGGGGGGATATGCAATGAGCAACTTTTGTAATTAAAGATATTTCAGGGAGGCACATCAATCAAAACAATTTAAAATGAAGCAATAGGGGTGGAGGATGACTGCATGAAATTACGTTTGTCCTAAAATTCATTATTAATGAGATGTGACATGCCAATGACATACAGTTCCACTGTAGGGGCTGTTCTGTCAGCCAATCATGTAGAGTCCCTAATAATAATACATTTTGTTTAAAAAGTTGTGTTCAGCTTGTATTGAACACTCTAGTTGTTGACCTATTAAACCCTCTAGAATGTTGTCCAATGTCCACTATACTTTTTGAATGTGAAAATACATTTGGAATACAATTATGTACAGATACAGTACATCCAATTAAATGGTGATAGATCAGTACATACTGTACTTTGGAAGGTTATGAGACCTCTAAAGACCCTTAGGGTTGGGTTGTCACATAGCTAAGGAATAATTAGACATGTGTACCATAATATATCACAGGGAATGCACACACAGAATACAGGCAACAATTTCACACAGAGATTTTTAGATAATGGGGTATTGTCCACAATTAAAGGCCTTTTTTTATCTTCAGCATATACTGATCCTACTCACACAAGCTACAAAGTGGAGAGGCTATTGATCCATGGAATGCCATCACACAAATCCACAAAGTAAATTATGCATTTCATGTAGGTTACTCATCCCACTAAATTAAAGGGAACTATTATCATATTTAGACGAGTCTAGTCCAATACAATGTATAATTTGTTAAGTAGAGGAAGTTTTAGATTTTGAATGGAAATAATCCAAATAAAATGTTAGATAAGTGTAATCATGTGCAGTCAGGTAATGTCATGTATGAATAATTGTTTGAATACCACGCGCGTCTTAAATATCTAAGTTATACATGAGTGAATGCTGACAAAATAAATACGTGTATCGGTGTGCGTAAAAGCCCCGGGCTCCAATTGGCTCCAGAGTTCTACAAATTTCCACCTGATGTCAGTCATTAACAGAAGCGTCATGCTGTTGAATTCATTCGGTAGTGTTTTGACAAAGCCAGTGTAGTAGGCTTCAGAACACGTGGTCAGATTTCTATCAGAAGCCCAATTCACACACAGACGATTCTCTCACAGATGCACTATGCCACCTTTCACCAGGATCCTCAGCGTTCATTTTGGAGACCGGGGGAGCTGATTGTTTTGTGTGCATATTTTCGACACACAACTCATTGAATAACCACGGCTGGACATGACCAATGTGGATTGGAGGGCATCTTCAGGTAACTTCCTGGGGCTTTCTAGAAATTGACAAGCAACATACCTGGAATCCTGCAGAACGCTCTGACAAGGTAAGAAACTGAATTAGCTTGACTTTTTTTCATTTTGAATGCACAATTAGGCTTTTGGAATGGGATTCAATATGTAGCCTACTATCAACACTTTTATAAAAGCTTTGCCTGCAAGAGTTGGTATCAAATATGTGTCATAATTTGATTTTTTTACAGTTCTCATTTTACATAACAATAGAACACTGTTTATTGCTGTTATTTAAGCACCACTGGTGATGCTTTTGGGGAATTATTGTTGGACATAAAAGACTGTAAAGTCAGCAGCAAATCAGTTCTAGGTGATTTTAATTTTGGAAATCTGTTCCAAAGTATTCCCATGCATAATAGAGAGATACTGTATATGTATAATATACAGTATCTCTCAATTATATATATAATATACAGTATCTCTCTTATGCGTGGGAATACAGATTTCCAAAATGATAATCACTTGGAGCTGATTTGCTGGTGTTTTTACAATATTTTATGTCCACCACTAATGTTATCGTATACTAATGTAAGCAAGGTTTGAAATTATTATGTTTTAGTCAAATATGATATATATTTGGGCTTCTTGAGGTCATTTTGCAGTCTACAAATGATTTGTAATTATGTGACCATCCGCTCAAGAAAAAATGGTCCCGTGGCTGAATCTAGTTGATGATCCCTGGGTTAGGGGTTAAGGTTAGGGGTTAAGGTTAGGGGTTAAGGTTAGGGGTTATGTAACGGTTGTCCTCCTCCTCTTCATCCGAAGAGGAGGAGCAGGGATTGAACCAAAATGCAGCGGATTGTGAAGACATAATATTTATTAAAGTAAAGACGGAAAAAACACGAAAACGAAATACACTTGACTAATAAACAAAATAACAAACGGAGTAGACAGACCTGGACGACGAACTTACATAAACACGAAGAACGCACGAACAGGGAAAATAGCCTACACATAAAATAACGATGAACAAACAAACCGAACAGTCCCGTATGGTGAGACAAACACTGACACAGGAGACAACCACCCACAACGAACACTGTGAAACAACCTACCTAAATATGACTCTCAATTAGAGGAACGCCAAACACCTGCCTCTAATTAAGAGCCATACCAGGCAACCCTAAACCAACATAGAAACAGACAACATAGAATGCCCACCCAAACTCACGTCCTGACCAACTAACACATACAACAAACTAACAGAAATAGGTCAGGAACGTGACAGGTTAAGGTTAGGGAAAGGGTTAGCTAACATGCTAAGTAGTTGCAAAGTACCGAAAAAGTAGTAAGTAGTTCCCAAGTTGCTAAAATGATATAGTTGTCCGTGATGAGCAAAGAAAGCTCAACCTTTGGATTGCTAGACATTCTCGTTATACACCCACCCACCACTCAATTCAATGTTGTCTTCAGTTAGCTTCTGTCTTCTGTAACCATGCCAAACGCAACATATACTAATATGAGTGTCCCTGATTTGTTACGTCTAGTCTAAACCAGGCTGGGATTCTACAAAACATGTACAACATTTTTCACAACCACAGAGTTTTGTTTTGTTGGGATATCCAAGAATAAAAAATGGAGAGAACTCACACATGATAAAAAATCACTCCATAATCCATCTCAATTCCACTGAACTGAAAAAATCTAGACGGTATAGTCTAGGCTAGATTTAAAGTTACTCACCAAAGATGTGGAATCGGTGTGACAGAAAACTCAGCTGCAAAAACATCAACTGAAGATACATGAAATCAGAGTTAGCGCATACCTGGTAATTAATTACCTTTCAGAGTTGATGACGTGTTCTGCTTTCGAAACGGAGCTCACGGAAAATCCATTACTGAATTTGGCCAACCGTAAGAAAAGTCATTTCAACTTAACATTCCTCCAGTCAGCATGGAGTTGAATTTAGTTTGCTAACCCCCAGGGTGACTTTTGATTAAAGCAGTGGTGTTCTAAAGTGTAGGTCATTGTCTTGTCATCCACACAGGTAAGTGGAAACCCTGCACTTCACATTTACTATCCAATTGGATAGTGTAGCCTACTTCTGTCAAATGAGTCAATCGAACTCTCATTTAACAGTTGTGGTGGTTGTTTAAAACAGAGCTCGCAACACAGTGTTCAAAGTCAATACAAGTGGTTTTGGAACATAATGATACTCTTGTCTAATCCTTGTCTTGTCTTGGACTAATGATAATAAGAGTTCTAACTAGATGATACATTGACATTTTAATTGGGATTTCATATCTGGTTGGAGATGTTAGTTATGCCATTGCTCAATATCTGGTCTTTCTAGGCAACCCAAAGCAATTGACCCCTGTGACCCCTGTGTCTGGTGACATCATTGGTGTATCAGATGTCTAACAGATCTTTACTTGATCCCCTGAAAGAAAATAGGTGATTAAGATGGATCACCTGTAAAGGATAGTTTAGATACAGCCTTTATTGTTTTAACAGCTTAGTTATTATGTAATTAGTTCAGGCTGCTAGTTTCAATGCAGATTTAATATCCTATTTCTGTAATACTTTTCAAGTGAAAATGGAAAAAAGCATCTCATATAATGATTGATGTTTCATCTTTGGGAGAATAACATTGAACCAACAACAGGCTGAGAGTTGATGGATAAGTCACAGGAGGCTGCTGAGGGGAGGATGGCTCATAATAATGGCTGGAACAGAGTGAGTTAAATGGTATCCAACACATGGAAACTATGTGTTTGATGGTTTTAATACCATTCCACTCATTGCTCTCTAGCCATTACCACGATCCCACCCTCCCCAATTAAGGTGTCACCAGCCTTCTGCGCTGTAAGTCCACATCATCCCCCCCCATCTCTCCATCTGTTTCTGTCTCTCGCTCATACACACACACACCATCTTCTTTAGAGTAACCTACAGTAAATGATGCATGCATAAAGATTGCAGTTTTGCAATGCCAATATCCATGCAGAAATCCATTTCATACTACCACCGATGGTCCCAGCGCCATGCATTGGTTTAAATGTGTGACCACATACACTCAAACAGATTCATACTGAGCTAACATGACCCTGCAGTGCTAAGCACCACATAAATCATTGCTGTTAGCAGCCGAAAGGATCATATACTACCATAAGGTATAATCCCATTAATTTCTCTCTGATATCCCACCACACACACACACACACACACACACACAAACACACACGCACGCACGCACTCACACACATACACACAAAAAATCAAGCGTACTCTCAGCTCCCATCCCTCTTTATGCCTTGGAGCAGAAAATAGTTCTTACTCATCTGTCTGTTAACAATGCAACTTAAAAACACTTTGGTGATGGGTTGTGTGGACTTAGGGGCTTGGATGTTATCTGATTTACTGACATGCAACACAGAAAAAAAGGTAAACCTCCAAGTACACCAAGGTGAAAACAGAACGGACATGTGAGAGGTATTCAACCTTTCATGGAGGATGAATGGAAGTTGATAGACTTCTTTATTTGTTGAACCCAACATGTCATCAACTGAATGTATTTGCAATGTTCACTTAAATGAGAGAGAGAGGCGATAAACATTGATAATGTTTAGTACACATATGTAACTGTATCTCTTTCTATTCTCTTCCATTTCAGATGAGGGCGATTGCCAACATTGAGGACATTGCATTCCATTCAAACATACCTGTGGCGGCGGACATAACTGTAGCCATAGTGTATGCTGTGTTTGGTAAGTGAGCTCTCTCTTCAAAAAGGATTCACTTACACCCCCAGTCAGCCACATGTGAATGTAGGCAGAGAGGAGCGGATGAAGCATGTTGCTGAACTGTAACATGATGACCAACTCTATCAGTCAGTTCTCGGCATGATGCCAGACTACACACTGGGACTTAACCTGGGAGTGTGTGTGTGTTCTCATGTGTGTGTCTGTTTCAAGTTTTATTAGTCGAATGTAGAGGATACACATGGTATACACCGTCCAACGAAATGCTGATTTGCAGGTTCCTTTTCTACAATGCAACAAGAAGAAACAATAAAAGATAAGAACACAAACATAAAGTAAATGGCTCAGTAGAACAGAATAAACATGTTAGCATACATCTAATACAGGAAGGCACAATTTACAGAATAATATTTACACATGTTTTGGGGAAGAGGGGATTGGGTGGAAAGTGTTTAAGTTGTGCAGTATCAGTATCTAGCAGGAGTAGGCAGGGTTGCCAGTATCAGTATCTAGCAGGAGTAGGCTAGGTTGTCAGTATCAGTATCTAGCAGTAGGCAGGGTTGCCATGTCCATCACTTTCTAACCATATCGAGCAACTTTGAAAACGATGTCACGGATGAAAATGTATTGGTCGCTGGTTGTTTTTTTTGGGCTACTTCTAACACCGTCAGCCGTGACATTTCTCTTTTAAAAAACAAAAATCGATTTCACTGTGACCTGCTGCTGACTATCAGGCACTGAGGCAAGCTGTTGCTGAGTCAGGGGTGCCGTATGGGGTGGAAAAGTTAAGACAATTCTAAGGGCCTGTGACTGACAGGGCCCCTAAAAAATTATTAGAACATTAGGTAAAAAATGTTCAACATTAAATTATTAACCTATCATCATTAATAGAATATTTTATTTGCAATGTACAAATAAAACCAAAGGTTAATTTTTATTTTCTTGTTTTTGGTAAAAAGTTAACATCCAGAGAGCCTCTCGTTTTCGAGAAGACCCTCTTAGAGGGAACGGACGTGGCCACTATGCAGTCTCCCTCTCATGACTTTAGTAAGCCGTGGGTAGACAGAGGCCTTGTTCTTCCACCAGCTCAGAGGATCTGCAGATCTTTGGAGGAGGGGCTCCTCCAAATAGGATTGGACCGCCATTATGACATCTGCTGAGGGATTCCTTCGTGCTGCATCCCCAGTTGCTCTCTCGTCAAACAGCATCCAAACAGAAGACGTTTGTGGCACTAATGCTGGTGCTTCTGCTCCATCTGATCCCTCTTCTTCCTGTTGCCCTAGTGCCTGAGCCAGCTGACTGCTGGGGCTGTCCCTCCCTCTTCTTCTTGTTGCCCTGGTGCCTGAGCCAGCTGACTGTTGGGGCTGTCCCTCCCTGCTGCTGAGGTTATTCTTTGAAGAGTCTCATCAATCAAGTGCAGCACGTGATTATATTCCATTCTGTGGAACTTTCTGTCAATTGATGAACATAGTGTGTACATCAACTCTGTCACGTCCTGTGGTTACATATGCTTTTCTCTGGCGGCTGGCTGTGATGAGCTGCAGACCCTTACACAGTATCATTTTTGAGGCTGTCACATAGCTGAAAAGAGAGAACAGTAACTTATTAGTTCAGGTTCATGTTTTGTTTACTGATACTACATTCTTATCTACTGCTCATATACATATATAATACTGGATTAAATAATAATAAATAATGATGTAGTAATAACTGCTTACGGTACCTCTCTCCACTGATCTCCACGATGACCTGCTCAAAGGGATCCAGCACTCTGCACACCTCCTCCACCACCTCCCATTCCTATTGGGTCAGAGCATCAACAGGTGCATTGACAATGGCCAGGGTAGAGATGATGGCATCCTTTGACTAAAGAAACCGCTTCAACATATAAAATGTCGAATTTCCCCTTAAAGTGCGGTCTTGTTTAGGCCTCAGCTCAGGCATCCCCACCTGGCGTTGTGTAGACGTTAGTTTTTTAGCACCTACTGTGCTCCTGTGGAAGTATTCCACAGCTGCTTTCACTTTGTCCACAGTGGGCTTCATCACTTTCAGAGCATCTCTTACAACCAGGTTGATTGTGTGGGCAAGACATGGATGATGGAAATTCTGAAAATGTTCATGGCTTTGGTTATGTTAGCTGCATTGTCGCTAACACAACAGACCACTTGTCCATCTACTTGCCATTCTCTGGCCACTCTCAACAGTTCCTCTGCCAAGTTCTCTTAGGTGTGTCTGTCGCTGAACTCAAAGCAGTCCAGAAGACAGCTAGACATCGAAAAATCTTAAATGAAGTGACATGTAACCGACATGTAAGAAGTGGTTACCCTTGATACACGACCATTTCGAATCCCACTGTACCTTCTCCACTATGCAATCTGGTTTCCGAGCTGGTCATGGGTGCACCTCAGCCACGCTCAAGGTATATCACAACCACCATCGATAAAATACAGTACTGTGCAGCCGTCTACATCAACCTGGCCAAAGCTTTCGATTCTGTCAATCACCGCATTCTTATCGGCAGACTCATTAGCCTTGGCTTCTCAAATGACTGCCTCGCCTGGTTCACCAACTACTTCTCAGATAGAGTTCAGTGTGTCAAATCGGAGGGCCTGCTGTCTGGACCTCTGGCAGTCTCTATGGGGGAGCCACAGGGTTAAATTCTCGGGTGACTCTTTTCTCTGTATTCATCAATGATGTTGCTCTTGCTGCTGGTGATTGTCTGATCCACCTCTACGCAGAAGACAGCATTCTGTATACATCTGGCCCTTCTTTGGACACTGTGCTAAGAAACCTCCAAATGAGCTTCAACGCCACTAGTTGAAGCGCCACACTGCTTCCGCTGCCTCCAACGCCACACTGCTTCCGCTGCCTCCAACTGCTTTTAAATGCTAGTAAAACTAAGTGCATGCTCTTCAACCGATTGCTGCCCACACCCTCCCACCCGACTAACATCACTACTCTGGACGGTTCTGACCTAGAATATGTGGATAACTACAAATACCTAGGTGTCTGGTTAGACTGTAACCTCTCCTTCCAGACTCACAATAAGCATCTCCAATCCAAAATTAAATCTAGAATCGGCTTCCTTTTTTGCAACAAAGCCTCCTTCACTCATGCCACCAAACATACCCTCGTAAAACTAACTATCCTACCGATCCTTGACTTCGCCGATGTAATTTACAAAATAGCCCCCAACACTCTACTCAGCAAACTGGATGTAGTCTATGACAGTGCCGTCCGTTTTATCACCAAAGCCCCTTTGGCCTCCTTTCCTTCCAGTTCTCTGCTGCCAATGACTGCAACTAATTGCAAAAATCTCTGAAGCTGGAGTCTTATATCTCCCTCTCTAACTTTAAGCATCAGCTGTCAGAGCAGCTTACCGATCACTGTACCTTTACACAGCCAATCTGTAAATAGCACACCCGACTACCTCATCCCCATATTATTGTAACGGTTTTCCTCTTCCTCTTCATCAGAAGAGGAGGAGCAGGGATTGAACCAAAATGCAGCGGAGTTTGAAGACATTATTTATTAACGAAAACACGAAAACACGAAAACGAAATACACTTGACTAAACAAAACAACAAACGGTGTAGACAGACCTGGACGACGAACTCACATAAACACTAAGAACGCACGAACAGGGAAAATAGCCTACACATAAAAATAACGATAAACTAAACTAACCGAACAGTCCCGTATGGTGCGACAAACACAGACACAGGAGACAACCACCCACACCGAACACTGTGAAACAACCTACCTAAATATGACTCTTAATTAGAGGAACGCCAAACACCTGCCTCTAATTAAGAGCCATACCAGGCAACCCATAAACCAACATAGAAACAGAAAACATAGAATGCCCACCCAAACTCACGTCCTGACCAACTAACACATACAACAAACTAACAGAAATAGGTCAGGAACGTGACATAACCCCCCCCATAAGGTGCGAACTCCGGGCGCACCAGCACAAAGTCTAGGGGAGGGTCTGGGTGGGCATCTGACCACGGTGGTGGCTCAGGCTCCGGGCGAGGTCCCCACCCCACCATAGTCAATCCCAGCTTCCATTTCCCCCTATGAATGACCACCCTCATCTTACCCCCACTAAATCCTTTTGGTAACATCGACACCAGGGGCAGCACCGGGACAGAGGGATAGCTCAGGACAGAGGGATAGCTCAGGACAGAGGGATAGCTCAGGATAGAGAGGTAACTCAGGATAGAAAGGTAGCTCAGGATAGAGGGGCAACTCCGGACTGAAAGGCAGCTCCGGACAGAGAGACAGCTCTGGACTGAGGGGCAGTTCTGAATAAATAGCCGCTCTGGGCTGAGGGACAGCTCATGACTGGCTGACGGCTCTGGACGCTCATGGCTGGATGACGGCTCTGGACGCTCATGGCTGGCTGACAGCTCTGGACGCTCATGGCTGGCTGACGGCTCTGGACGCTCATGGCTGGCTGACGGCTCTGGACGCTCATGGCTCGCTGACGGCTCTGGACGCTCATGGCTCGCTGACGGCTCTGGACGCTCATGGCTGGCTGACGGCTCTGGACGCTCATGGCTGGCTGACGGCTCTGGCAGATCCTGTCTGGTTGGCGGCTCTGGCAGATCCTGTCTGGTTGGCGGCTCTGGCAGATCCTGTCTGGTTGGCGGCTCTGGCAGATCCTGTCTGGTTGGCGGCTCTGGCAGATCCTGACTGACGACTGGCTCTAGCGGCTCCTGACTGACTATTGGCTCTGACGGCTCGGGACAGACGAGCGGCTCTAATGGCTCGGGACAGACGGATGGCTCAGACGGCGCTGGGGAGACGGATGGCTCAGACGGCGCTGGGGAGACGGATGGCTCAGACGGCGCTGGGGAGACGGATGGCTCAGATGGCGCTGCGGAGACGGATGGCTCAGCCTGCTCCTGTCTGGCGGAAGGCTCTGGCTGCTCCTGTCTGGCGGAAGGCTTTGTAGGCTCATGGCAGACGGGCAGCTTTGCAGGCTCATGGCAGACAGGCAGTTCATGCGCCGTTGGGCAGACGGCAGACTCTGGCCGGCTGAGACGCACTGTAGGCTTGGTGCGTGGTGCCGGAACTGGAGGCACCTGACTGAGGACACGCACTTCAAGCCTAGTGCGGGGAGCAGGGACAGGGCACACTGACCTCTCGAAGCGCACTATATGCCTGGTGCGTGGTACCGGACTGAGGGCACGCACCTCAGGACGAGTGCGGGGAGAAACAACAGTGTGCACAGGACTTAGGAGACGCACATGTGTCTTAGTGCGCGGTGCCGGAACTGGAGGCACTAGGCTGGAGACACGCACCATAGGGAGAGTGCGTGGAGGAGGCACAGGGCTCTGAAAACGCACTGGAAGCCTGGTGCGTAGTGTAGGCACTGGTGGTACTGGGCTGGGGCGGGGAGGTAGTGCCGGAAATACCGGACCGTGCAGGCGTACTGGCTCCCTTGAGCACCGAGCCTGCCCAACCTTACCTGGTTGAATGCTCCCCGTCGCCCGACCAGTGCGGGGAGGTGGAATAACCCGCACCGGGCTATGTAGGCGAACCGGGGACACCATGCGTAAGGCTGGTGCCATGTAAGCCGGCCCGAGGAGACGCACTGGAGACCAGACGCGTTGAGCCGGCCTCATGACACCTGGCTCAATGCCCAATCTAGCCCTACCAGTGCGGGGAGGTGGAATAACCCGCACTGGGCTATGCACTCGTACAGGAGACACCGTGCGCTCTACTGCGTAACACGGCGCCTGCCCGTACTCCCGCTCTCCACGGTAAGCCTGGGAAGTGGGCGCAGGTCTCCTACCTGCCCTCGGCCCACTACCTCTTAGCCCTCCCCCAAGAAATTTTTGGGGTCTCATCTCGGACTTCCAGCCACGTCTCCTTGCTGCCTCCTCATACCACCGCTCTTGGGCTCTCGCTGCCTCCATCTCCTCACGAGCGCGGCGATATTCCCCAATGTGAGCCCAGTGTCCTTTACCATCCATCTCATCCTCCCAAGTCCAGTAGTCCTGTGTATCATCCTGCTCGAACTCACGCCGCTTGGTTCTGGATCGGTGGGTGGTTCTGTAACGGTTTTCCTCTTCCTCTTCATCAGAAGAGGAGGAGCAGGGATTGAACCAAAATGCAGCGGAGTTTGAAGACATTATTTATTAACGAAAACACGAAAACACGAAAACGAAATACACTTGACTAAACAAAATAACAAACGGTGTAGACAGACCTAGACGACGAACTCACATAAACACTAAGAACGCACGAACAGGGAAAATAGCCTACACATAAAAATGACGATAAACTAAACAAACCGAACAGTCCCGTATGGTGCGACAAACACAGACACAGGAGACAACCACCCACACCGAACACTGTGAAACAACCTACCTAAATATGACTCTTAATTAGAGGAACGCCAAACACCTGCCTCTAATTAAGAGCCATACCAGGCAACCCATAAACCAACATAGAAACAGAAAACATAGAATGCCCACCCAAACTCACGTCCTGACCAACTAACACATACAACAAACTAACAGAAATAGGTCAGGAACGTGACAATTATTACTTACCCTCTTGCTCTTTTGCACCTCAGTATCTCTACTTGCACATCCTCATCTGCTCATCTGCACATATATCACTCCAGTATTATCACTCTACGCCTCTATGGACTATTTATTGCCTACCTCTCTACTCTTCTACATTTGCACACACTGTACATAGATCTTTCTATTTTTCTTTTCTATTGTGTTATTGACTGAACGTTTGTTTATGTGTAACTCTGTGCTGTTGTTCTTGTCGCACTGCTATGCTTTATCTTGGCCGGGTCGCAGTTGTAAATGAGAACTTGTTCTCAACTGGCCTACCTGGTTAAATAAAGGTGAAATAAAATAAATAAATAAATAATGTCCAGCAGTCATTGGTAAGGCAAACTGCAGTCGCTTTATGGACTTTTTCCCGCACTGAAGCCTTTGTGCTCTTGTACAGTTGTGGAATAAGTGATTTTGAAAGGGTTTTTCTGCTTGGAATTGTGTACATTGGATTTAGACTATTGCTATAATTTCTAAAACCTCTGTCCTCCATGATCGAAAATGGATGGAAATCGGTAGAAATCATTTTAGCCAATGCAATATCAATTTTGGCCTTGTTATGCTACAGACATATACTTGGCATAAACTGGTCCATAGAAGACTGTGTTGCTATGGGTCGCGGAGTAGGCCTACTTGACAGAGTGGATACATCTCTACGTGTGGAGGTGCTGGCTCCACCACTATCACTAGCAGGCCCGCTAGTTTCTCGAAGCTCAGCTACAGCTAGCTTCACAATTGGGTGCACAGTTCGCATATGCCGGTATAAGTTGGGCATAGAACCGGCTTTATATGAGATTTTGTTTTGGCAAATTCTACACTGTGCTCTAACATCGTCTACATTATTAAAATGCATCCAAATGCTACTGTGCTTCCGACTCATTTTCCAGCTGTTGTTTTCACAGCTGTCCTTCCTCTCTCTCCTCGGCTGCTAAGTGTGTGACTGTGAGTGAGATGGCTCGGCCCTCCCTCACGTATCTTTGGTTCATTGGTTGACACTACGTGTCTGATTGACAGGAACAACAGGTGAGGCTGTTATTCTGAGCAGACAGTCAGAACGAATGTGTGTGCGTTTGAGCATTTAGGCCTAAATTATTTTATTTCTTTTTTCTTTTTTTGAATTAGTTAATTCTATTCATTTAAATCTTTTGATTATTCATATCTTCATTTTTAAAATATTTCTATAAATAGATTATAAATAGATAGCTCTTAGAGCCGACTTGTTCGTGAATGACCTATCACTACTAGCAGTGAATTGAGAGTGAGGAGTGCCGGTGGAGCATCATGTCTCAGCTTCCTAAAGGAAAATATGGCTTCCAAAAACGAAAAGAAAGAAAAGAAAGACAGGAGAGAGAAAAGGAAGGGCGACAGTATGTCATCCAATTTTTCACAAAGGAAGGTGGGTGTGGTCCGTGAGTGGTGGAAATGAACCTGTTAGCTTAGTCCATAGTGAAATAGGCTACTTTTGCTCTCCTAATATTAGTTACTTGATATTATCTTCACAGAAAATTCTGAGTGTTTACATTTCGTTCCTCTTTTGGCCAACATTTAATCAATGCGGGCAAACTTTTAGCAAGCTATTAATACTAAATCAGTTGTCCCTGCCCCTGCCTGGTGCCAGGCCCAACAGATGCACCTTCAGCTCCCAACTGAAGAAGGAGGTGAGCAGCATTGTGTTGAATGACATGTCAGTTGGCATAATTGCAGGTAGTGCAATGCATTGAGGACAGGAATGTGGTTCTCCAGTCAGGAAAAATCTCACTTGACACAGAGGCAGCCAATATCAGAGCCTTAAAGGAAGAGATGCAGGCTCTTAGAGATGGATGGGAGTCCGTCCTTTCTGAGGCAACACTGATTGTTACGCAAATGGATGTTGCACCTCAATTTAGCAAGGAACACAACCGCCAGATGAAAAGGAAGAGATTCCATGATGAGACCTCTCAACAGACAGCTCAGGACAGTGCAGCAACGCTGTAGTGGAACAGTGTTTTGTTTTACTGCTAACAAGTGACTTGGACATTAGGTTCCACACCACTGCAAACATTTTGGAAGAATTTTCTGCTGTTCTGAAAGTTGGGCAGAATAGTGATGAGAAAGTCTCTTCTGTGTGCCATCCACTGATCATGAAGTATTCCAGAGATCTTACACCTGAGGTTCAAAATGAAGTAAGACACATGAACACTGTATATGCTGCTACTTCCCCCCTAACTTGTCCCCTCTTGTCCCCCCTCCAGAATGCAATTTGTAAGATGCAGCTGCAAAGCATTTTTGGTGAAGTGTGTATTGCTTTACGTATATTTTGCACACTGCCTGTGACTGTTGCTGGTGGCGAGAGCGCTTTCAGTAAGCTAAAACGGATAAAAAACTATTTGAGGTCCACTATGTCCCAGGACAGGCTTTGCAGTCTTGCCATGCCGTCCACTGAAAGTCAGTTAACTAGAAAGCTGGACTTCAAAGACTTGATCAGTGACTTTGCTAGCAAGAAGGCTCAGCGCTGGGCTCTTGGTGAGTAAGGCTGAGCAAGGGCCAGTGACAACTGTTAAATGACATGGCTATGGATATTGGATCACAACACACATGATGCCCACAGGCCGAGAACAAGACTGAGAATAGACTGAGAACAACATTTATCGCAAAGTAATGGCTGGATTGCCATAGAATTTGTTGTGCACAATCAAGACCCCAAGTGGAAAAAACCTATTGACTTGGTGACCACTTGACCTTTCCTCTAGTGCCACCATCAGGCCTTTTCATTTCCATGTTGTTTTCATTTCCACTTTCACAGCTGCTTATTTTCTAGTTGTTATGTAAACATAGTTCAAAAATCTGCTGCTGATTTTATTATTTTGTTTTTTATATCATTCTATAGATGATAATGTTAATTTATTTTAATTGAAGAGGTCAATGTATATTTAAGTTTTGATTTTAAGTTATTCATTAATGTTAAGACAATTTTCCATTCAAGAATTTGACCATTAAAATGACATTTAGACTGTAAACGACAGCCTTTAGCACATTTCTTATAGAGGATATCAGTCTTGCATCAAACAGTGAATTCCACTGTACGCAGAATGTTGCATCCATGTCTGCACAGAGTTATATTTTCACAGCTCACTGTCAGTATATATCGTACAGTAAATATTGGACTACAAGAGAGTTGTAAGCCTGCAACGATAGAGTTATTTAAAGCTTTGAATGGGTCGATTGGGTTCTGGAGGTGTGTGGTTACAGCAATTGTGCAGGGTTGGTGTGGCCTGTGGTGGTGCGGCCCAATGTGATATCTTTTCATGGGGCCCAAAATCCCTGGCGGAGCCCCTGTGCTGAGTGAGTGAGTGGGGGGCTGGGGAGGGCCTGTGTGTGCAAAAAGCTTAGTCCACTACTGGCTGAGTCATGAGAGTGAGAGGAGACAGAGCAGCACGCGCGCACGTTGTGACAACTGTTTACCAGTTGTAGGTAGGCTATTTAGATTCTCATTATATAGACACCTTTTTTCAAACCTTTTTCCCATAAAACATATTAACAGCTAGAACTGATGTGTTTTAGGGATGCTCTGTTCTTGGGTCACGGGGGCTGCGTGAGTGGAAATTTCAAATGTAAGTTATGGAACTCCCTCGTGTGCTTCTGTTATGGGGAAAAGTCCTCAATGAAACTTAGATGTGGATAATGATACATTTGCATCTGTTGGCCATCAAGTAGCCTATTAATGTATATGCCATTGTAGGCTACCATTTGATACAATAAATATGTTGAAAGTCATCGCACATTAATTTGTGCCTCTTGTGTAGCCTACCGGGATCTGGTAAACAGATGTAATAAATAGCCAATAACAGCTTATTGTTGTTGTAGCCTTGTGTTATTATGCCATTATTAATGGTCATGTTTAGTTAATTAAATTGGAAGTTATCAAAACTCTATAGCAATTGCCATTCTATTGTTAGTACGCATACAATTTACGGTAACAGGCAGTCAGATTAGGCTACAGGTAAATAAAATAAACACTGGCTGTTGTTGACAAGCATATTCAGTTCATATACACATTATTAATATGTTTGAAATTACGACCACATCCTCAGTAGTCTATTCCAGCAGGCTATTGGGAAACACAAGCACTTCTTACCTCGAAATCGCCTTGCTATTCATGTTGAATCAATTAGTCTGTCAATTTGAACTAAGCAAGCTGCTAAATCGTTCAGTTTACATCTTGCCTAGTCTACTGTAGCCCATCGGAAATGAGATGTAAGCCTATCAGGGGCTATAGGCTACCTGCATCTTGCTAAGCAATCCATGGCAAAGTTGAATTACAATCATAAACCCAGATTTTAGTCAGTAGTATATGCTTATTAAAATGACATGTCAATCTGTCAAATATGCCATTTATAACGGGTTGTAGTCTTAATAGCTGGCACATAGGAGAGGATTGTGCACTACAGGAAAGGAGGACCGAACACGCCCCCATTCTCATCGACAGGGCTGTAGTGGAGCAGGTTGAGAGCTTCAAGTTCCTTGGTGTCCACATCACCAACAAACTAACATGGTCCAAGCACACCAAGACA
This sequence comes from Salvelinus fontinalis, assembly GCF_029448725.1. Classification (NCBI taxonomy): domain Eukaryota; kingdom Metazoa; phylum Chordata; class Actinopteri; order Salmoniformes; family Salmonidae; genus Salvelinus; species Salvelinus fontinalis. The sequence continues at coordinate 10,681,036 of NC_074690.1, forward strand.
GTTGTGAAGAGGGCACGACAAAACCTATTCCCCCTCTGGAGACTGAAAAGATTTGGCATGGGTCCTCAGATCCTCAAAAGGTTTTACAGCTGCACCATCAAGAGCATCCTGACGGGTTTCATCACTGCCTGGTTGGGCAACTGCTCGGCCTCCGATTGCAAGGCACTACAAAGGGTAGTGCGTACGGCCTAGTACATCACCGGGCCAAGCTTTCTGCCATCCAGGACCTCTATAACAGGTGGTGTCAGAGGAAGGCCCTAAAAATTGTCAAAGACTCCAGCCACCCTAGTCATAGACTGTTCTCTCTGCTACCGCACGACAAGCGGTACCGGAGCACCAAGTCTAGGTCTAAGAGGCTTCTAAACAGCTTCTACTACCAAGCCAATAAACTCCTGAACAGCTAATCAGATGGCTACCCAGACAGTTTGCATTGCTCCCCTCCTTTACGATGCTGCTAATATCTGTTATTATCTATGCAATTACCTCGACACCGGTGCCCCGCACATTGACTCTGTACCGGTACCCCTTGTATATAGCGCCGCAATTGTTATTTACTTCTGCTCTTATTTGCTATTCTCATCTCTTACTTTTTTGTATTTTCTTAGAACTGCATTGTTGGTTAAGGGCTTATAAGTAAGCATTTCACTGTAAGGTCTACACCTGTTGTATTCGGGGCATGTGACAAATACAATTTGATTTAATAATAATTGCCAGAAAATATTTTTCTTGTTTTTTTGCTTTTTTGGTACAAGTATTTCTTGTTCAGGAAATTTCGAGAACATCTGTCCAACTTTCATCACTCACACTCTCCTGTCGGATTGATCTGTAGTTATGCAGATGCGCAAAAGAGATTTATGTACAAATATAAACTGGGTGGTTCGAGCCCTGAATGCTGATTGGCTGACAGCTGGTATGACAAAATATTTATTTTTGCTACTCCTGTAATTACGTTGGTAACCTGTTTATAATACCAATGAGGCAGCTCGGGGGTTTGTGATATATGGCCAATATAGCACGGCTAAGGGCTGTTCTTATGCACGAAGCAATGCCTTATTGCTTAATTATAAACTGGGTTCGAGCCCTGAATGCCGATTTGGCTGAAAGTTTCAGACTCTTTACCAGGGGTATGACAAAAAACATATTTTTGCTGTTTTAATTACATTGGTAACCAGTTTATAATAGCAATAAGACACCCCTGGGGTTTGTGGTATATGGTTGTATCCAGGCATTCCACTTTGGGTCATGCTTAAGAACAGCCCTCTGCCGTAGTATATTAGCCATATACCATACCCCCTGGTGCCTTATTGCTTAACCATAGGAGTCAAATGAGTTAAATTGACAGCCATTGATGGAAATTGATCTGACGAGTTTAAGGGCAAATTATCTTTAATCTTGAGACATATTCAAATTCCTTTATTATGTCATGTCCTAGCTTACAATAATAGTTATTTTGATGACAACTGAATTTTGCTTCTAACGTCGTAACAAGTTACTAGGATATTCCTTCTTAATTTTAGGGCTAGACCCCTTTTTACTCCTCTTCCTGCCTGGATGATGTGCCCAAAGTAAACTGCTTGTAGCTCAGGCTCTGAAGTCAGGATATGCATATAATTGGTACCATTGGAAAGAAAACACTTTGAAGTTTGTGGAAATGTTAAGATAATGTAGGAGAATATAACACAATAGATGTGGTAGGAGAAAAAAGACAAACCAACCTGAATTTCTTTTGTTGAGAGAGACAATCCTCTTAGAAATGCAAGAGAAAGGTCATATTGGAAATTAGCTCCCTGGATGCAATTACTATGGCTTCCACAGGGTGTCAGCAATCTATGTTCAAGGTTTCAGGCTTGTAACTTCAAAAACGAATAAAATACATTACGCACCTGAAGATATTACGCACCTGCTAAAATCGGCTTCCTATTGAACATACTTCTTTCTGAAATAAATGTTATAGTTTGATTATATTTTAGGACATCTGAGGATGAAATAGAAACGTATTTTGACTTGTTGAAACAAAGTTTAGAGGTAGATTTTCAGATTCCTTTCTCTGCAAGTTAAACGAGTGGATTACTCAAATCGATGGCGCCCACTAAACATACTTTTTGGGATATACAGAAGGATTTTATCTAACAAAACAACACTACATGCTATAGCTGGGACCCTTTGGATGACATATCAGAGGAAGATTTTCAAAAAGTAAGTGAATATTTAATCGTTATATGTGAATGTATGAAACCTGTGCTGGTGGAAAAATATTTTGATGTGGGGCGCCGTCCTCAAACAATCACATGGCATTTTTCACTGTAATGGCTACTGTGAATTGGACAGTGCAGTTAGATTAACAATAATTTAAGTTTTTAGCCGATATAAGATACTTATATGTACCTAAATGTTACCATACACCAGGGGTCGGGAACCTATGGCTCCCGAGCCAGGTGTGGCTCTTTTGATGGTTGTATCTGGCTCACAGATAAAACAAAATATTCTCACTTTTTTTAAAATTTGTTTTATTTTTTTCTCCCCTTTTCACCCCAATTTTCGTGGTATCCAATCGCTAGTAATTACTATCTTGTCTCATCGCTACAACTCCCGTACGGGCTCGGGAGAGACGAAGGTCGAAAGCCATGCGTCCTCCGAAGCACAACCCAACCAAGCCGCACTGCTTCTTAACACAGCGCGCCTCCAACCCGGAAGCCAGCCGCACCAATGTGTCGGAGGAAACACCGTGCACCCGCCCCCCTCGGTTAGCGCGCACTGCGCCCGGCCCACCACCTGAGTCGCTGGAGCGCGATGAGACAAGGATATCCCTACCGGCCAAACCCCCAATAACCCGGACGCCACCCAGGACCACTGCGCCACCCGGGAGGCCTATTCTCCCTTGTTTTAATCCATCCATCGATTTTTCACTGCTCATGTCCTGTTCAGGGCGGCAGGAGCAATTGTCCAATATTTTAATTAAATGATACTGGCCTACGTTGTCCGTTGCTAGGTTAAACAGGTAAACGCCTCCTTTTGAATCAGTCTGCTCGGTCATTAGCTCAAAGCTAACCCTTCGACGAAGAAGATGGCGAAAAGAAAAAAAGATGACGAGTATCGTACATTTCAGGACGAATGGACCGAAGAATTCGCCTTTGTGGAGAGAGCAGGTTCTGCGGTGTGTCTAATTTGCAATGACAAAATTACATCGATGAAACGGTCGAATGTAAAGCGGCACTTCGACAAATTCAGAAGCTTATTATACTGACATTTAGTTGAATTCACTTTTAAAATATATTATATGGCTCTCACTGAAATACATTTCCAAATGTTTTGCTTTCATGGCTCTCTTAGTCAAAAAGGTTCCCGACCCCTGCCATACACCAGTACCATAATATTTATGATTATTTATTTGAATTGCCCGTCCTCCAGTTTCACCGGAAGTTGTCCCGATAGCAGGACACCGATTCTTAAGAAGTTTTAATTGACTCGATAACATTATGGAAAAAGGGTTTATTGTATAAATGTGGCAATTACTCTCTTGCTAGAGAAAAAAAGTGGCCTAATTTCAGGCATTTTGGGCTGGTTTTGAGTGGGCATTGTCTTTGAAATTTTAGTTAAACCTGGCAACCCTGGGTGGAGGAGGCGTCTTGTGGTGTACTGTGACACGGGGAAAAAATATTTTTATAACTAACCCAAAATAGACCACAGCTTGTCATTTCCAGTGGGAGAAAAGTAATCCTATTGGGCAGAACAATAAAGGAGGTGAGCAAAGCCAAGCACGAGCTAGCAAGAGCCTATTGGCGTGTTCTAGCATGTATTCGCATATTTCCGTTTGGGACACACGCTCTGTAAAGTGCGCGTGTACAATAACTAAATTCGCCCTTGCACTCCTAAACAACGCAATATTTTATAACTTTCTTTGTACTTCTATACTGAACAAAAATATAAACGCAACATGTAAGGTGTTGGTCCCTTGTTTCATGAGCTGAAATAAAAGATCCCAGAATATTCCACACGCACAGATTCTCTCAAATTCTGTGCACAAATTTGTTTACATCCCTGTTAGTGAGCATTTCTCCTTTACCAACATAATCCATCCACCTGACAGATTTGGCATATCAAGAAGCTGATTAAACAGCATGATCATTACACAGGTGCACCTTGTGCTGGGGACATAAAAGCCCACTCTAAAATTGTGTTTTGTCACACAACACAACACCACAGATGTCTCAAATTTTGAGGGAGCGTGCAATTGGAATGCTGACTGCAGGAATGTCCACCAGAGCTGTTGCAAGAGAATTTAATGTTAATTTCTCTACCATAAGCCGCCTCCAACGTTGTTTTTGAGAATTTGGCAGTACGTCCAACCAGCCTCATAACCGTAGATCACATGAAACCACGCCAGCCCAGGAATCTCACATCCGGTTTCTTCACCTGCGTGATCGTCTGAGACATGCCACCCGGACAGCTGATGGGTGGGTTTGCCCAACTGAATAATTTCTGCACAAACTGTCAGAAACCGTCTCAGGGAAGCTCATCTGCGTGCTCGTCATCCACACCAGGGTCTTGACCTGACTGCAGTTCAGCATCGTAACCAATTTCAGTGGGCAAATGCTCACCTTCGATGGCCACTGGCATGTTGGAGAAGTGTGCTCTTTACGGATGAATCCCAGTGTCAACTGTACTGGGCAGATGGCAGACAACGTGTTTGGCGTCGCGTGGGTGAGCGGTTTGCTGTTGTCAACATTGGGTAAAAGAGTGCCCCATGGGGTTATGGTATGGGCATGCATGAGCTATGGACAACAAACACAATTTCCAGCAACTTGGCACAGCCATTGAAGAGCAGTGGGACAACATTCCACAGGCCACAATCAACAGCCTGATCAAGGAGTTAAATATATTATATGCAAAGGAGATGTCGCGCTGCATGAGGCAAATGGTGGTCACACCAGATACTGACTAGTTTTCTGATCCACGCCACTACTTTTTTTTTTTTTTTTAAAGGTAACTGTGACCAACAGATGCATATCTGTATTCCCAGTCATGTGAAATCCATAGATTAGGGCCTAATCAATTTTCCTTATATGAACAGTAACATCTTTGAAATTGTTGCATGTTGAATTTATATTTTTGTTCAGTGTAGATTTATGGAGTGTCTTTGTTCATTAGTTACATCAATGTGTAATTACGCTCCATTGATAGGAAAGGTCTGGGGAAATAATATACCATATTCATTGACTCTGAACACTGCCCTTAATATTCCTTTGGGACACAGCCCCATTGGGACGTAATTTATTTAAAACATGTTCTTTAACTATGCTGATTACAGGCATAGACGTAGAATTACTAGAATGGACATACCCAACAGAACACGGCCATTCGACAGTACAGCCGTGCCCGTTCTAGTGTTAATATTTCTGCATATTTATATACCCCTCCAGTTGTTGTCCTGAGGTGTGTCTGTCTCTGTGGTAATTATCACAGCAGAGTACTGAGTGGTGTCTCTGTCTCTCTCTCTGGTCTGCAGGTGTGTGCTCTCTGTTTGGCAACAGCACACTGCTCTATGTCTCCTACAAGAAGAAGCACCTGCTCAAACCAGCTGAGATTTTCATTATCAACCTGGCCATCAGCGACATGGGTCTGACTCTGTCCCTCTACCCCATGGCCATCACCTCCAGCATCTACCACAAGTACTGTACACCCAGGTTTACACCACAGAGCCAAGCCTAGCAAATATCTACCACAGGAACTGTACAAACCATCAAAGAATAGTGAAATAAGGGAGTACCCAGGTCTGGCACTGTATACTATTTTACAGTGCCAAGCCAAGCTGTACTGTGCTGTCTGACCTGGTTACTCATCCACCGGATCTTCCTGGAAAGGCTCATGTGAAAAGGACATTTCCAGGCCAGCACAGTGCAGTTCGGTTCAGCAGGATAGTATGAAAGAGCCCATACAGACTTCCCAAGCCACAGTAGCAGCCCATTGGAGAGGAGAGGAAATGCTTCACTTCACATGTGACTGGCTCCTATACTTCACAGACACACTGTAAAGAAATCCTGTAGTTTTGTTACAGTAACTTACTGGCAGCCAATTGCCTGTACATTACTGTAAATAAAGGTATATTAAGTTAATGTAAAAACCAAAATGATTTTTCTTTTTTTAGAGTGCAGGAAACTGTAGTGTTTTGACTAAAGGTATTGATGTCTAACGTTGGCCTTATGCCACCACACTGTGTAAATGCAGATTAGTAAACGTGTTGGGTTTGGATTAAAAACTATCCTCTCCAATTGTCATGGTTCAATTACCTTTCTAGTTTGGTTGTGTGGTGACAGGTCCTGCTTTATATTGTACATTGAATGGTCAGTGCGTTCTCACTCTCTCTTTCTTTCAGTATTTCTCTCTCCCGCTCTATTTATCCCTCTAATTCTCTCTTTCTCTCTCCCTCTACGGCCTTTCTGAACCCTCCCGCTCTCGCTCTCTCTCTTGTTCCCTTTCTTTCTGTCCCCCCCCCCTCCCTCAGGTGGCTGTTTGGGAAAACGGTGTGTTTGATCTACGCGTTCTGCAGCGTGTTGTTTGGGATCTGCAGTCTGACCACTCTCACCCTGTTGAGCATGGTGTGTTTTGTGAAAGTATGTTATCCTCTCTACGGTAAGTCATCAAAGAGCCTGGCCCTAGTCTTGCCCATGGAATTGACAGAGGATTAGTAAAAGTCGACACTAAGTAGTTGACTGTTGATTTATTGATGGGGCGAAAATCTACAGTTCAAAGGAACTAGATAATCAAAAGAAGTAGATAAATCCTCAGTGACCAAACAAACATCAGCCACTGCTTTGATGGCTGACAAGTCCACTTGCAACTGACTAACCAACACTCAATTAGTATGGCTTGTGATGTTGGCAAAAATTGTGCCATCCAGCTGAGGCACGCTCTACCAACTTAAACAAATTAGTTATTAGTCTATTCTCTTATTGCTGTTCTTTTTAAATGTGGTCTAGTACATCATGGATCAGTTATCCATGTACACTGCTCAAAAAAATAAAGGGAACACTTAAACAACACAATGTAACTCCAAGTCAATCACACTTCTGTGAAATCAAACTGTCCACTTTGGAAGCAACACTGATTGACAATAAATTTCACATGCTGTTGTGCAAATGGAATAGACAAAAGGTGGCAATTATAGGCAATTACCAAGACACCCCCCAAAACAGGAGTGATTCTGCAGGTGGTGACCACAGACCACTTCTCAGTTCCTATGCTTCCTGGCTGATGTTTTGGTCACTTTTGAATGCTGGCGGTGCTCTCACTCTAGTGGTAGCATGAGACGGAGTCTACAACCCACACAAGTGGCTCAGGTAGTGCAGTTCATCCAGGATGCCACATCAATGCGAACTGTGGCAAAAAGGTTTGCTGTGTCTGTCAGCGTAGTGTCCAGAGCATGCAGGCGCTACCAGGAGACAGGCCAGTACATTAGGAGACGTGGAGGAGGCCGTATGAGGGCAACAACCCAGCAGCAGGACCGCTACCTCCGCCTTTGTGCAAGGAGGTGCACTGCCAGAGCCCAGCAAAATGACCTCCAGCAGGCCACAAATGTGCATGTGTCAGCATATGGTCTCACAAGGGGTCTGAGGATCTCATCTCGGTACCTAATGGCAGTCAGGCTACCTCTGGCGAGCACATGGAGGGCTGTGCGGCCCCACAAAGAAATGCCACCCCACACCATGACTGACCCATCGCCAAACCGGTCATGCTGGAGGATGTTGCAGGCAGCAGAACGTTCTCCACGGCGTCTCCAGACTCTGTCACGTCTGTCACATGTGCTCAGTGTGAACCTGCTTTCATCTGTGAAGAGCACAGGGCGCCAGTGGCGAATTTGCCAATCTTGGTGTTCTCTGGCAAATGCGAAACGTCCTGCACGGTGTTGGGCTGTAAGCACAACCCCCACCTGTGGACGTCGGGCCCTCATAACACCCCCATGGAGTCTGTTTCTGACCGTTTGAGCAGACACATGCACATTTGTGGCCTGCTGGAGGTCATTTTGCAGGGCTCTGGCAGTGCTCCTCCTGCTCCTCCTTGCACAAAGGCGGAGGTAGCGGTCCTGCTGCTGGGTTGTTGCCCTCCTACGGCCTCCTCCACGTCTCCTGATGTACTGGCCTGTCTCCTGGTAGCGCCTGCATGCTCTGGACACTACGCTGACAGACACAGCAAACCTTTTTGCCACAGTTCGCATTGATGTGCCATCCTGGATGAACTGCACTACCTGAGCCACTTGTGTGGGTTGTAGACTCCGTCTCATGCTACCACTAGAGTGAGAGCACCGCCAGCATTCAAAAGTGACAAAAACATCAGCCAGGAAGCATAGGAACTGAGAAGTGGTCTGTGGTCACCACCTGCAGAATCACTCCTGTTTTGGGGGGTGTCTTGCTAATTGCCTATAATTTCCACCTTTTGTCTATTCCATTTGCACAACAGCATGTGAAATTTATTGTCAATCAGTGTTGCTTCCTAAGTGGACAGTTTGATTTCACAGAAGTGTGATTGACTTGGAGTTACATTGTGTTGTTTAAGTGTTCCCTTTATTTTTTTGAGCAGTGTATTTTGTATGTGCGCCATAACATACCCAGGGCTGGAAATTGAGAAAATAACTCTGGGAGCATTCAAAACAGTTCTGAAAAATGTGTACCCTGTGTCACGATCGTCGAAATAACATTCTGACCAAGGCGCAGCGTGATATGGGTTCCACATCCTTTTATTCGTGAAACGCACAAAACAATAAAAAAAAACAGCAAACGATACGTGAAGCTCTGGAGTGCTCACAGGCAACAACACAAAAACAAGATCCCACAAAACACAGTGGGGAAATGGCTGCCTAAATATTATCCCCAATCAGAGACAACGATAAACAGCTGCCTCTGATTGGGAACCATACCAGGCCACCATAGAAATAAAACAACCTAGATGACCCACCCTAGTCACACTCCGACCTAACCAAAATAGAGAATAAAAAGGCTCTCTATGGTCAGGGCGTGACAACCTGCCAAAATAATCCCCTATGACATTTTCAGTTTTAGAAATCCCCACCTGTGCTTATCAGAATCTCTAATGATGACCATGCTATCCTATTAAACTGACTATCTCTCCATCTATCCATCCATCCATCCCCCCATTCATCCATCCATCCTTCTCTCCATCCATCCATCTTCTTATCCATCTCCCCATGAATCCATCTCCCCATGCATCCCCCATCCATCTCTCCACTCATCCATTCAGGTAACCGATTCAACCCGGGGCATGGCCGTCTGCTGATAGCCTGTGCGTGGGTCTGGGCCCTGGTGTTCGCCTTCTCCCCTCTGGCCCACTGGGGTGAGTATGGTCCAGAGCCATATGGCACAGCCTGCTGCATCGACTGGCGCCTGTCCAACCTGCACCCCGTGGCCCGCTCCTACACAATGGCACTCTTTATCTTGTGCTACATCGTGCCCTGCTGCATCATCACGGTATCCTACACGGGCATTCTGATGACGGTTCGAGCCTCTCGTAAGGCCATGGAACATCACGAGGCCCGGCCGGCCAAGATGAGCAACATCCAGACTGTTATTGTGAAGGTGAGCACTGAACAGAGTCTAACAGGGGTACAGTACCGTAAAGCATGTTCTGACAACTGTTGATTTAAAATATATATATATACATACAGTAGTAGTCAAAAGTCTGGACACACCTACTCATTCAAGGGTTTTTCTTGATATATACTATATTGTAGGATAACAGTGAATACATCAAAACAATGAAATAACACATGGAATCATGTAGTAACCAAAAAAGTGATAAACAAATCAAATCAAAATATATTTTATATTCTTCAAAGTAGCCACCCTTTGCCTTGCTGACAGCTTTGCACACTCTTGGCATTCTCTCAACCAGCTTCACCTGGAATGCTTTTCCAACAGTCTTGAAGGAGTTCCCACATATGCTGAGCACTTGTTGGCTGCGTTTCCTTCACTCTGCGGTCCGACTCATCCCAAGCCATCTCAATTGGGTTGAGATCCGGTGTTTGTGGAGGCCAGGTCATTTGATGCAGCACTCCATCACTCTCCTTCTTGGTCAAATAGCCCTTACACAGCCTGGAGGGGTGGTGGGTCATTGTCCTGTTGAAAAACAAATGATAGTCCCACTACTCACAAACCAGATGGGATGACGTATCGCTGCAGAATGCTGGGGTAGCCATGCTGGTTAAGTATGCCTTGAATTCTAAATAAATCACTGACAGTGTCACCAGGAAAGCACCCCCACATAATCACACCTCCATGGTGGGAACCACACATGCGGAGATCATCCGTTCTCCTACTCTGCGTCTCACAAATGTGGATTTCCACCAGTCTAATGTGATTTGCTTGTGTTTCTTGCCCCAAGCAAGTCTCTTCTTATTATTGGTGTCCTTCAGTAGTGGTTTCTTTGCAGCAATTCGACGATGAAGGCCTGATTCACGCAGTCTCCTCTCAATAGTTGATGTTGAGATGTGTCTGTTACTTGAACGATTTGAAGCATTTATTTGGGCTGCAATTTCTGAAGCTGGTAACTGTAATGAACTTATCCTCTGCAACAGAGGTAACTCTGGATCTTACTTTCCTGTGGTGGTCCTCATGAGAGCCAGTTTCAACATAGCGCTTGATGGTTTTTGCGACTGCACTTGAAGAAACATTCAAGTTCTTGACATTTTCCGGATTGACGGACCTTCATGTCTTAAAGTAATGACAGATTTAGTTTCTCTTTGCTTATTTGAGCTGTTCTTGCCATAATATGGACTTAGTCTTTTGCCAGATAGGGCCATCTTTTGTTTACCAACCCTACCTTGTCACAGCACAATTGATTGGCTCAAACTCATTAAGGAAAGAAATTCCACAAATCTGACCCGATTCAGTAAACTAGGCGTATGTCGCAAGTCACGACTTCACAGGAGAGCCGTTTCAATTCAATTGATTTTATTTTTATAGATTTTTTATTTTTTTGGCAGAAATGCCTTCTGGACCATGTGAACTTTCATGTGCCTTAATAACAAACTTGTATGCCATCTGTCAATACGAATATAATTGTTCAATTACAAGCCTTGTTGATTAAGCCACAGAAAAAACATATTCACCTTCCCACTAGCCATGATTGGCTGAGATAATGAGTGGGCTGGACATGCCGAGAGAGAAGTTCGGATTGGTCTGCCATATTGAAGGCATCTGTCTATTTGAGCTCGTCAGTCTGTGTTGGTAATCCTGTCGAACTTGGCTTTAAATTTATTTTATTCTGTAGTGGAGCTGCATAAGTGTTGCTGCTCTCCATTTTCTGGAGGATCAAGTTTTGAAATCAGTGGAATTAGAGTATGATAGATAAAGAGATGGAGAAAACACCTGTCTCCAGATTACATCTTCAAACTAAGGGCAACCGTGGTATGGCATTCCTGACAGGGAGGCGCGTCCATCATGCATGTTGATGGTAAGATAGTCTAGCATTAGCTAGCTCCATTTTCAGATATTACACATTTCTAATTTTGACAGAAAGTGGTTTAATTTCAAGCTAGTGTTCTGTTAACTAGATAGCTAATGTTAGCTGGCTGGCTCCTTAGCTGACATGATTTGTTTCCCAGAGTCGTTTGCTTTTATAGTTAGAGCCTAATGTTAGCTGGCTAACATTGGACCTGGTTGGTTAGCTCCCAGGACAGTGGCATTGTTACCACTTTGTTCATTGTTGTTTAACTAGCTAACGTTAGCTGGCTGGCTCGTTAGCTAACGTTACGTGACGTGTGTGATTTTAAATGTTTTTCTAGCTAGGTAAATTGTTTACCTAGCTAGCTAGCTGTATGTCTTAAGCTAAAGTGTACTGTTAGATAGCTAGCTAAGGTTATATGGCTCCCTAGTGGATGTTATAATTCGTTTCCTAGAGCAGTTTGCTTTTCTAGTTAGAGCCTAATGTTAGGCATTGTTGGCACTTTGTTCATTGTTGTTTAACTAGCTAACGTTAGCTGGCTGGCTCGTTAGCGAACGTTACGTGTCGGGTGATCTTAAATGTTGTTTACCTAGCTAGGTTAATTGTTTAGCTAGCTAGCTATATGTCTTAAGATAAAATGTACTGTTAGCTAGCTAGCTAACGTTAGCTGGCACCCTAGCAGACGTTATTATTCGTTTCGCAGAGCTGTTTGCTTTTCTAGTTAGAGCCTAATGTTAGGCACTGTTGGCACTTTGTTCATTGTTGTTTAACTAGCTAACGTTAGTTGGCTGGCTCGTTAGCTAACGTTAAGTGATGTGTGTAGAACACCCGTTGAATATGGCCGGTGTCAGTAAACGTCTGTATAAAAATTGTAATGAAATTGTTGCCAGCAGAGCTGGTTAGGCTGTTTTCATGTTATCAGGAGGTAAACAAATCATTGGCCAGAGTGTGCACTCAGAGAGCGAAATGAGATGGGTGGTGCTAAAGCTTAAGAGGGTGTGAACCATGCTGAATGGGTGTAAACAAAGCAGAGCTCTTCACTAGATACCAAAACATTCAAAGGCGATTCTCAAAAGTGAGTTTACAAGTTGATCAACTTTCAAAGCAGAACGACTTTCCCATTGTTCCTCAAATACAGTGTATGATATACCATTTCGTAGTTCTGAGTCTCTACTTTAATCCAATGTAAAAAAAAAACACCATTTCACATTTTGCTACATAAGACTGAATCCAGGTGGTGAGTCAAATGTACTTTTGACAAGGCACACCTGTTCATTGAAATGAATTACAGGTGACTACCTCATAAGGCCGGTTGAGAGAATGCCTAGAGTGTGCAAAGGCAAAAAGGGTGGTTCCTATGAAGAAACTCAAATATAAAATATATTTTGATTTGTTTAACACTTTTTTGGTTACTACATGATTCCATATGTGTTATTTCATAGTTTTGATGTCTTCAATATTATTCAACAATGTAATGTAGAAATTAATAAAAATTAAGAAAAACCCTGGAATGAGTAGGTGTGTCCAAACTTTTGACTGGTACTTTATTTGATTGGATGATTCATTAATTCAAAATTCAATTGAGCATTGTATAGTCACTACTAAGGCCACTTCACATAATAGGGGGTTTGTATAGTTTAATGTCATGAACAGGATGCTCAGAGCTTGCCTGGCTACACAAACTCCTTGCTCCGGCCAAACGCTACGCCCCACCCATGGACATTAGTTTCTTCTCCGCAATGAGTCTGGATTTGAGTACTTCCCCGACGAGTTCTAGAACGCAAACAAATTGACTGGTCCCAGAAACCTATGGGTTGGGCCAGATCCAGAACACACATAGGTAAAACGGCATTTTGAAAAATCGTCATTGGCTTTGATACTCTGATTGGTTAGAGATGATCCAATCGCTGATGACTTTGTTTTGTACAACACCCGTCATTTTGACATCCCCACAAATGGCTTCAACGATGGCAGTCTCAGACTGAAGTACTGTATATAGCGAACATAGACCAGCGAGAAGAATTCAGTTTGAGTCGTCAGGCAAGATCAGTGCAGGAAATAGATTAGGGTTAGTAAATACCTGTCTCCATTTCTTTGCTTTATGTAGACCTCCCCTTTTGCTCTCTTCCGGTCTCTCTCTTTCACTCGCTCTCCTTTATTACTGTTCCTGTATAGGGGCTTTATTAAAGCACTCATCCTCTCCCAGTCATGTACAGTACAGTATGTGCGTGAACGCAACGCAACAAACACACACATCTCTCCCTGCTACCAGCCCCAATCCAGGGGTGATGGTCCCCCCTCCCCCACTCATGCCTGAGATTGATGCAAATCTTATTATCAGGAAACCCACTCTGGTTGGGGACTCTTCTCTGAGGTGTGATTCCAATGTCATCCGCCATATTGAAAAGAGAGGGCCTGGGGGTCAGAATTAAACGAATTGAGAGGAACGAAGCGACGGGTGAAATATTTATCTTTTTATATCAAAAGCCTCGCTTCAGAGACAGGTGACTCTCTAAAGCTCAGCTCCATCTCTCTCTCTTCATCCGTCTCTCCCTGAGATTGGAAGTGACCTCAATAAATCCCCTAGTGATGGGAGGTTCTCAGAGGGATTTGGCTAATTATACAGGAATACATTATGATGGATGTGGAGTCGGGGGCCTGCTGCACCAGCAGCTTAGTGGGCATCATCAGCCACAGTCTTCCCTGCTATAAGTTTGGCTCATGATCCATACGAGAACGCTTCACCTATACCTTTTTACTCTCTTCATCCAATCAGAGGCAGTCAGATAGGCCCAAATGTCCCTCGCTCTAACAGTGTTGTTAAAAGAACCTCAATGGCCTATTTCAATCATTCAATCCTCGGGAGTCAGTCAGTTATGAATGGAGTGCCTAGTGCACTAAAACGCCATCTGCCAATAGATCTTGTTAAACTGTTAAATAACATTTGCTCTCTCTCTCTCACACTCTTTCCTTCCCCCCTTTTCTGTCCTATTGTTTATTTTTCTCCTCCAGCTGAGTGTTGCTGTCTGTATCGGTTTCTTCACAGCGTGGAGCCCGTATGCCGTGGTGTCGATGTGGGCAGCGTTTGGACACATGGAGACCATCCCACCGTTGACATTCGCCATACTCGCAATGTTTGCCAAGTCCTCCACCATATACAACCCCATCATCTACCTGCTGCTCAGGCCCAACTTCCGCAGGGTGATGTATCGGGACCTGGTGAGCTTTCACAGGGCCTGTCTGAAGGGCTGCCTGTGCTCCTGCTCCCAAGGCGCTGTGGGGAAGTGCCGCTCTGGCTCTGTGGTCCAGGTTAGCCTCCGGTCGCTCCGCAGACCAACAGGACACGACCAGTCCTGTTCCACCAACTCATCTGCCAACCAAGCCCTCGCCGGGTACAGAGGTTGTAGCAGCACCTGCGAGAATTGCAGCGACGCCTTCGAGTGCTTCAGACACTACCCCAGAGATTGCCATGGTGGCACCAACCCCCCCAGCTCCTCAATCAACACTAACGCACCTCAGGATCAGCTCTCAACAGAGCCCCAGCCCAAGCTGCAGCCCCTGACACAGAAACCAACATGGAAGCAGAGGCAGAAGCATAAAAAACAGGAGGCCTGTCACAAGAAGTCCCTGCGAGCCACCATGAGCAGCAAAAGGACCTCGGAGATCGACAACCTACAGATCAACTTGGAGATGGTGCCAGGACACGCTAAATTTGCCTGGCCATAGAATGTGATATATCCATTCTCTGGTTTTATATTTTTTACATCTCTGATATATATTTTTCAGTTGATATTTAAAATGACTTTATTTATTTATCTGTCAAGATAGACAGTGACTTAGTTGAAATGCGCTTAGTAAAAACCTAGGTTGTCCTTCAGGGATTCGTGTGGGCTGGAGGAGAACACGGTGGAACAAAATGGAACCCCATCATCCTCGGAAGGATCGGGACAGAAACCAAGGTACAATACTGTTTACGTCAATAAACAGTTTACACATGGACGATGGAAAGCGAAACCCACTTTGACATCAGTCCGCTTCCTCTACAATCCCCTTTCCATCCAGTGTTTACAGTTGTCTAATACAGGTACATATACAGTAGGTGCTGGATTGTTTTGTTGGTTCAGTACAGCATGGTTTAACTCAACATGAAACTGTTGATTTTATGTATAAAGGAGTTCGATGAGAGAGACAGCGATAGAATCAACCAAAGTCATAATCAAACAGCTGAAGATACTGATATTCTCTTAACAATAAGCACTACAGTATACTGTGTAGATAAGCGCAACAGGGAGAGGAGAAAGAGCGAGCAAGGCAAATAACCAAGTATAAATTGAGCAACTGTAGATAGTCAAATTCAGAGAGTGAGAGAGAAGAAAGGGTTAAAAAAACAACAAGACAAAACAGATTTGTGTTGTGTGGTATTGACACATTGTGAACCGTTTTGTGTGTGAAAACTGTGTAAAATATGCATGGCAGTCATCGGCAATGAATGTCCTCCGTTGCAAGGTTCAAAAAATGATTTGACCAAATCTACAAACTGTTGATTCCTTCCAATCATGTTACAAGCCATTAAATCTTCCTCCTGTTTTCCACAGCTGAACTAACAGCACTGTAGCACTTTGCCATGCACCTTCTCTCTCTGGGTAGCTGTATTGAAATCTGTTGATTTAATCATTCATTTAAATACCAACTGCCTATATGAGAAACTAATGAGCAAAGATCTTTTGTAGTCTTGGTTAAAGTAAATATTGGTACTTAATTAGATTGAATTATGGGGAGTCAATTGGAACAAAGTTAATTTAAACATCCATAAATCTGATATAATGTAATTATTGTGTGGAAAACAGACGCTTATCAACATTTGCATTCGTTGATTTATTAATTAATCATACATGCAGAGATACATTTTCTCCTGTTTGCGAAGGGGATTAACAGGCTCCAGCCTTGATAAGAATGTTAGTATCACGATATGGGAAGGTTTACAAAAAACATGAATCAATGCCTTTAAAAAATGTCGAGCTTATCTCTTCTTCGTCCCTGATCCTTTTTAAAACAGGCAATTAAAACAGTGTTTCGCAGCAGCCCATCAGCCGTGTGGTAGTCAGATAGAGATGGACCGCTGGGGTTGGATCTGGGATCGAATGGGTCCCACTCCGAGGAGAAGCTTCCTGAATACAGCAGCTGATGTTATTCTAATCAAATGCATCTAGGCTCTACCCAAGTTCCTGTTGTTGCCTACTGCCTGGCCAAATGAAATCTGGGCACCAGCCAAATGAAATTGAATTGGTCATGTACACATATCTTGCAGATGTTATCGTGGGTGTAGAGAAATGCTTATGTTCCTAGCTCCAACAGTGGAGTAATACCTAACAATACACACAAATCCCAAAAATAAAAAGGAATTAAAAAATATTAGAATGAGCAATGTCAGCGTATGGAATATATGGCTCATATATATACAGTTGAAGTCGGAAGTTTACATATAACTTAGCCAAAGACATTTAAACTCAGTTTTTCACAATTCAAATCAAATCAAATCAATTCCTGACATTTAATCCTAGTAAAAATTCCCTGTCTTAGGTCAGCTAGGATCACCACTTTATTTTAAGAATGTGAAATGTCAGAATAATAGTAGAGAGAATGATTTATTTCAGCTTTTTATTTCTTTCATCACATTCCCAGTGGGTCAGAAGTTTATATACTCCATTAGTATTTGGTAGCATTGCCTTTAAATTGTTTAACTTGGGTCAAACATTTCAGGTAGCCTTCCACGAGGCTACCTGAATTCACCCTACTTATTGTGGGAAGCTTGTGGAAGGCTACCCAAAAAATTTGACCCAAGTTAAACAATTTAAAGGCAATGCTACCAAATACTAATTGAGTGTATGTAAACTTCTGACCCACTGGCAAAGTGATGAAAGAAATAAAAGCTGAAATAAATCATTCTCTCTACTATTATTCTGACATTTCACAATCTTAAAGTGAAGTGGTGATCCTAACTGACCTAAAACAGGGAATATTTACTAGGATTAAATGTCAGGAATTGTGAAAAACTGAGTTTAAATGTCTTTGGCTAAGGTGTATGTAAACGTCTGACTTCAACTGTAGATCAGTGTTCAATGACTATGTACATAAGGCAGCAGTCTAAGGTGCAGGGTTGAGTACCGGGTGGTAGCCGGCTAGTAACGATGACTAAAGTTCAGGGCAGGGTTCTAGGCAGAGGCCAACTAGAGGTGACTTTTTAACATCGATGGCTTGGAGATCAAAGCTTTTTTTTGTCTCTTTGATGCACCTGTACTGTATCTGCCTTTTAGATAATAGTGGGGTGAACAGGCTGTGTCTCGGGTGGCTGAGGTCCTTGATCTTCTTGGCCTTCCGGTAACAACGGGTGCAGTTGCCGTACCAGGCAGTGATATAGCCCGATAGGATGCTCACAATGGTGCATCTGTAGAAGTTTGTGAGAGTATTAGGAGCAAAGCCACATTTCTTCAGCCTCCTGAGGTTGAAGAGGCGCTGTTGTGCCTTCTTCACCACAATGTCTGTGTGGATGGACCATTTGTCAGTTAAGTGCACACAAAGGACCTTGAATCTTTTCATCCTAGTCACTGTGGCCCGGTCGATGTGGATGGGAGTGTGCTCCCTCTCTCTCCTGAAGTCCACAATCAGCTCATTTGTTTTGTTGACGTTGAGGCAGAGGTTGTATTCCTGGCACCACTCTGCCAGGGCCCTCACCTCCTCCCTGTAAGCTGTATCATCGTTGTTCATAATCAGGCCTACTACTGTTGTGTCATTTGCAAACTTTTATTTATTTACTTTTACCCCTTTTTCTCCCCAATTTCGTTGTATCCAATTGGTAGTTACAGTCTTGTCTCATCGCTGCAACTCCTGTACGGACTCGGGAGAGGCGAAGGTCGAGAGCCATACGAAACACGACCCGACCAAGCCGCACTGCTTCTTGACACAATGTCCACTTAACCTGGAAGCCAGCCACACCAATGTGTCGGAGGAAACACCATACACCTGGCGACCGTGTCAGGTATTGTTGCCTACCTTCACCACCTGGAGTCGGCCTGTCAGGAAGTCCAGGACCCAGTTGCATCGGCGGAGTTCCGACCCAGGGCCCCGGGTTTAGTGATGAGCTTGGAGGGCACCATGGTGTTGAAGGCTGAGCTGTAGTCAACGAACAGCATTCTTATATAGGTATTCCTCTTGTCCAGTTGGGATAAGGCAGTGTGCAGTGCAATGGCGATTGCGTCATCTGTGGATGCTGGGGCGGTATGCAAATTGTAGTAGGTCCAGGGTGTCAGGTAAGGTGGAGGTGATATGATCCTTAGCCTCTCAAAGCACTTCATGATGACAAGTGAGTACCCAAGTCCTGTTGTTGCTGTCTGGGTACACTAGTACACCATCTGGGGCCGGGCCAGGAGTTTGTCCTGTTCAGGAAAAACCATAGAATTGGAATTAAGAAGACTAATCATTAATTTAATAGGATCTCTATGGGAACAACACTATTGGCCCCATGTAATGTTTCTTGGTGCTTCAACGGAGAATGGTATATCCACATTCAGAAGATTTGTATGGACTAGAATCAATCCGATTGCCCCTTTTCGGCTATGCACCTAGCCTGACTTAGTGAGTCATTGACTACAAACAATTAGATCGCTTCTCAACAATTATGACAAAATTCACTTTTCTTGAAACAGACTTTATTTAAAAACACAGTGAAGTGACAACACCAGCTATTTTTGAGATGCCTCTCTCACCCACATATGAGCATTCATACACACACATTTAAGCGTGCACACACACATGCACGCACACACCCTACTAACTGCTATTGCCAAGCGTCAAAATAACATACAAGCACGCACCAAAGCACATTCATTGACGTACAATCAGGGTCATGTCCAAGAGCTGACATTATGACGGAAAATAGACTTGCAGTGCATGACTGCTGTTCTGTATCACAAAACACTACAATAGGTCATTTAAACTAGCCTAGAGACAAGAAGTTTCAATATCAGCGGACCTCTAATCTGTCAAATAGGTAATTGCCTCAAACACATTCATATGCATTCATGTTTCATTTGCCGTACACTGGGGTAACTAATTGTCATGCATGGAGGAGGAAATTCCTGCCTGGCAGCTGTACGGGATAAATAGTGTAAGGTTAGAGCCCTTCGAAGAGGCTGGTTCGCCATGATTATGAGACGAACCTGACAAGGAATACTGACATTCTGCTGCCCTCTAGTGGAGAGCAGGTGAGCAACAACGTCTATGTTGGTCAAGTCACATGTTTGTTGTCCACAGGAAACAGGTATCTCTGTTCTGTTCTTGGAAGCTACTGTACATGGTGTGCTTTTGTACTACTGCTGACCTAAATAATCAAGGTCTCGAATGTTGATGATTGAATGATTGGTTGAATCAGGGTATGATGGTGCTGCACAGCCATAGAATTAGAATGAGTTCATTATATTTCTATGTGCACTGACTGCACACCATGTAGCTCGCCTAGACCAAGGTTCGTTATACTGGAAGGATTTATTATTATTATTATTATTTTTAAATGTTCACTTCCGTTTTTCTTTGGTGCTGATAAAAATCTAAAAATCAACCAAAATAAAACATGAATAAAAACATCTTTCTGATTGTGGGTGTACTGGATTTTAGAACGTACTGTGACACATAAAATTAGTCTCTGAGTTCACAGCAGATGTTTCCAGTCCAAAGGCTTGTTTTATCCAAGTGATTAACCTTTTCAAAGACTGACAGGTAGTGGAAGTGAAGAAGATGACACTGTCAATTAAATTGGGAGTTTACGAGGGTGTAGTGACAGGTTTGGAATGTGTTCTTATGGATGTAAGGACTGACCATCCACAATATCAAAATTATAGTTTTAACCATGTTTTGAGGCTATATAGTGTTTGCTTACATTTACTTTGTTTACAAACATTGGAGTAAAACAAACTAATATTTAGAGTTCTGAGTGGTATATTACGACGCAAGCTAGACTTTTATAAAGCTAGCCAACTTCACATTCCAGCTCAGCCTTCATCTGTACTACGATGGTGGATATTGCTTGTCTGCCTGCTGCTAACTCTAGCAGGCTTTAACTGCGTGTGCATGTCACACATGTCTAGTCAAAGGCCAAACTCTTCACTGTGACAATGCTGAAACATTAATTCATGCGAATCAGCGACATATTTTAATTTGTGAGGAAATCTAAATGAAAGAAAAGTTATTTACCAAATTCAACAGGCTATGGTGTGAAATAGGCTTTTAGAAGTGCAGTCTTTATTTTATTTCGTATCATTAATGTCGTCTTTCATGTGCTTATCCAGGGGTAAAAAAGAGGTATAAATTCCATGACTGAAACTTACGTCGATCTCGGATCGATTGTCTAACTTCCCCTTTCATGTTAGAAAGTCATGACCATCATGCTTTTATGGAAAGAGGATCATTTGGTACATTTAGTAAACTGCGAGTTTAACCAATTCCCGTCCCCTTGCTTAGGGGATCGGGAGTCCTCCCTGGGATCATTTTTATGTAGAAGGAATAAAAGCTCAGTTCTGGTAACTTTTTAAAAGGACAATCTGGTTTCTCCATCTGCATTTATCCCATTGGACACAAAATCCTGACTGTTATTATTAATCATTATTTTATTATAAATATGAATATATACACTGTATTCGGAAAGTATTCAGACCCTTCCCCTTTTCCACATTTTGTTACATTACAGCCTTATTCTAAAATGTATTAAATAAAAATGTTCCTCATCATACCCCATAATGACAAAGTGAAAAGTTTTTAAAAATATTTTAGCAAATTTAATCAAAATAAAAAACAGAAATACCTTAATACCTTAAGTGTTCAGACCCTTTGCTATGGTACTCGAAATTGAGCTCAGGTGCATCCTGTTTCCAATGATCATCCTTGAGATGTTTCCGCAACTTGATTGGAGTCCACCTGTGGTAAAATCAATTGGAAAGGCACACACCTGTCTATATAAGGTCCCACCATTGACGGTTCATGTCAGAGCAAAAACCAAGCTATGATGTCAAAGGAATTGTCCGCACAGCTCCGAGACAAGATTGTGTCGAGGCACAGATCTGGGGAAGGCTACCAAAATATGTCTGCAGCATTGAAGGTCCCCAAGAACACAGTGGCCTCTATCATTCTTAAATGGAAGAAGTTTGGAACCACCAAGACTCTTCCTAGAGCTGGTCGCCCGGCCAAACTGAGCAATCGTGGAAGAAGGGCCTTGGTCAGGGAGGTGAACAAGAACCCGATTGTGGAGATGGGAGAACCTTCCAGAAGGACAACCATCCAGCATTCCACCAATCAGGCCTTTATGGTAAGGTGGCTAGACGGAAGCCACTCCTCAGTAAAAGGCACACGACGGCCCGCTTGGAATTTGCCAAAAGGTACCTAAAGGACTTAGACCATGAGAAACAAGATTATCTAGTCTGATGTAACCAATATTGAACTTTTTGGCCTGAATGCCAAGCGTCACGTCTGGAGGAAACTTGGCACCATCCTTACTGTGAAGCAGGGTGGTGGCAGCATCATGCCGTGGGGATGTTTTTCAGCAGCAGGGACTGGGAGACCAGTCAGGATTGTGTGAAAACTGAACGGAGCAAAGAGATCCTTGATGAAAACCTGCTCCAGAGTGCTCAGGACCTCAGACTGGGGTGAAGGTTCACCTTCCAACAGGACAACGACCCTAAGCACAAAGCCAAGACAATGCAGAGGTGGCTTCGGGACAAGTCTCTGAATGTCCTTGAGTAGCGTCATACTCAACAAGACTCAAGGCTGTAATCGATGGCGAAGGTGCTTCAACAAAATACTCAGTAAAGAGTCTGAATACTTATGTAAATGTGATATTTTTATTTAAAAATGTGCTTTGTCATTATGGGGTATTGTGTGTAGATTGGTGAGGATACATTCCTATTTTAGAATAAGGCTGTAACGTAACAAAATGTGAAAAAAGTCAAGGGTTCTGAATACATTCCGAATGCACTATACGTCTATGGTTGCGGCTGTTGCAAATGTGAAAATACAATCCCAAGTTTGCAAAGCGAATGCTGTCATTACTACTGTATGTGTAATATGATAGGTATAAAAAAAATAAAAAAAAATGACACAAAAAAACATTTGATTAATACAAATATTTAAATCAGTCGGCTTCCTCAAATGGAGGGGATCTGATTTAATTATTCCTCAACTTTTGGCTCAGACACTTCATTCAGGATATAATTTGTTGCCGATTATCCCGAGGATTTGACCAAGGTTACCTCGCCAACTCCTCAAACCTGATTTGTAGTATAGGGCTCTGAAGTGGCACAACAATTGAACTAAAATCATGAGGCATTTATAAGTTCTTTCTTCAAGAATCAAATTGGGTATATATTGTTAACTTAAGCCCAAAAATGGATGTAGCAACTGCAGATTTCCCCCAGATTGGAGTGGTGTATTTGGGCTGCTACACTCATATCCATATCATATGGCAAGAAAATACCCTACTTACTGTAAGTGGTTCAAAGTCAATACTAACAACTCAACCCACAATCATTAGACGTTAGATTGGTTGGTAGGAATGTAAGGGTGAGGGTGGGGGGCTGGAGTCAATAGCAATTCCTCTGGTGTAGGGGGAATTGAATACAGTTGATACAGGCTACTGTACCTACAGAGAACTGTTGGTCCCGCTGGAGTACAGAAGCCTCTTCAACAGGTCGACTTTAACACAGTTCTCCAGGGCTCTGCAGAGCCGGCCCACGGTGCAGCCCACACAGCCCTCCTTCATTCTCCAGCGCTCCAGCATCTGGTGCACCTTTTCAGGCAGCCCGTCACGTTGGTAGTCATGGTCGATGGTCTCCACCTCTACCTCGCTCAGGCCCAGACGACGGGCACAGCGCTTCCAGTCCTTCCCGATGTTATCTCTCAGGAGATCCAGGTGCTCCTCAGTCACAGCCTGGTCCTCTGAACACGGGAAAGGACACAACAGAACATATTGTATAACATGAAAGTTAAAGCCCTTTTCTGTGATATTAACAAGGGTTTTTGATAATTTACTGTCAATTAATGATACATACTCATTGACTGTTGAATAATATAATTTATAAATTCCCCATGGTCATAGTTTAACCAAATTATAACCCCAAATATATACTGAACAAAAATATAAACGGAACATACAACAATTTCAAAGATTTTACTGAGTTACAGTTCAAATGAGGAAATCAGTCCAATTGAAATAAATTCATTCGGCACTAATCTATGGATTTCATGACTGGGAATACAGATATGCATCTGTTGGTCACAGATACCTTATAAAAAATGTGCCTCTTTAATTGGCACACTGTATTTTTTGCGCATTCAAATTGCCATCGATAAAATGCAATTGTGTTCGTTGTCTGTAGCTTATGCCTGCCCATACCATAACCCTACCGCCACCATGGGGCACTCTATTCACAACGTTGATAAACCGCTCGGCCACACGACACCATGCACATGGTCTGCGGTTGTGAGACCGGTTGGACATACTGCCAAATTCTCTAAGGCGGCTTATGGTTGAGAAATAAACATTACATTCTCTGGGAATAGTTCTGGTGGACATCCCTGCAATCAGCATGCCAATTGCACACTTCCTCAAAACTTGAGACATCTGTGGCATTGTGGTTGTGTGACAAAACTGCACATTTTAGAGTGGCCTTTTATCGTGGCCAGCACAAGATGCACCTGTGTAATGATCATGCTGTTTAATCAGCTTCTTGATATGCCACACCTGTCAGGTGGATGGATTATTTTGGCAAAGGATAAATCCTCACTAACAGGGATGTAAACAAATTTGTGCACAACATTTGAGAGAAATACGCTTTTTGTGCATATGGAACATTTCTGGGATCTTTTATTTCAGCTCATGAAACATGGGACTCAGACTTTACATGTTGCGTTAATAATTTTGTTCAGTGTACATTTGTAAACAAACAATGCATAAATTAATGGTTTTATGGTACATTTTGTGGTCCCCTTCCTTAACCAGATGAGCATAGAACCCCTCTATTGTGGCCAAATGCAAAATCTGTGACTAGTAGAAAACATGACATAGACAAATAGGAAGCTGATGTCTATTTTCAGGAAGTAGGCTCCTCTTTGCAGGATGTAGTCTACTCTTACCGTACATCGGCAGGTTTTCTTTGAGCAGAGAGAGTGAGTTGGCTCCGTTGGAGAGAGAGCTGGCTAAGCTGCTGTAGGACTCATGACCCCTGATGCTGAGTGTGTTGTTGCTGCCTATCTGGATCCCACTGGCGTTCTGGATAAACAGGCCTGCTGCAACACACACGCACATGTACACACAAATACAACGTTTCTCATAAATGGCTTCCTGATTGAATTGCTAGATAGCTGTCATGTTGACTGTGGAATGTACATCAGCTGTAGACTAGCTGTAGTAATGGTGATACTGGTATCAGCACTGTAATCTTTGTGCATCATCCCTACCTGGGTCTTGTGAAGGTCCAACCTTGGCACCCGAGTTCAGGCGCAGCCCTGCAGTGAGGTCTGGGGCAGCTGACTCTGGCACTGGGTAGGCTGGCCAGGACTGGAGGCGGTCATACTGGGCATAGGGATATTGCTGCTGGGGGGAGTACTTGCCCTGGCTCAGAGATGGGCTGCTGGTGGACTCAGGGATGTGGCTTGACAGCTGGTGTCTTGGTGTGGTAGTACCGGAGGGGGCCGCTGACTCGTACAGGCCTAGGTCAGAGAGATTGAGGAGGGGGTCCACCTCCACGCTGCTGGGCTGTACGGCCTGGGTTTTGGTCCAAGACTGGACAGAGGACACTGGGGGCTGAGAGGGCCTGAGGTCTGGGAGGCCTCTGGTGGTAGTGAGGTCCTGTGAGGAGAGGCGCTGTGGGGTGGCATGGTGAGGGTAGGGGCTGAAGTCAGGCTGGTCCATCCGGCAGTAGCTGCCGAATTTGTGGTACTCCAACTCCTGGGCTAATTTGACATCCAGGTTTGACCTCCAACTACTGACCAGGTTGAGCTCCATACCCGAGGGGGTGCTGATGGGGCCGAGGGCCCGGGCATCTGGCTGGATTAGGGAAGGCTCACAGGGAAGGAAGAGGTTAAGGTCCTCAATGCTGGCCTCCACTGGACCAGCTTCTATACGGACAGCCCCAGCACTGTCTGAGCTCAGCAAGGGAGCTGGCCGGTCTATAGTGAGAAGAGGGAGAGTGTTCATTTTTAAAAGATGAATTCTAAATTGAGATCCATGTGCATTACTTGTTAACTTCGTATAAATGGTTTACTGGTGAGAATGAGCGATTTGAACGAAAAACCTAAATAAGGGCAAAGATCTCAAGTTTGGGTCTTAGTTAGGGCTGTTACGATGACCGTATTACCGCAACACTGGCGGTTACGAGTCATGACTGCAGTCGAATTCCATCCATACATTTTTTTTCTTCATATTTCTGCCCCCTTACCCGGGAAAGCACCGAACAAAAGACAGGGACGTTGGACCATCTAAGAGGCCCAAATATGATGAGAGCTACACATATATTGGGAATAGTGCCTTTCCTCAGCCACAGTGTGTTATATGTGCAAAAGTACTATCTCACAACTCAATTAAACATTCACTGCTGCACAGTCATTTAGAAACAAAACATGCCAATTTGAAAAATAAGCCACAGGAATTTTTTTGAGCGAGAATTAAGATGACTTTTGTGTAGTAAAACATATATAAAAGCAACAGATACCATTAATAAGAAGGGGCTAGAAAAGTATTATATGGTGAGCTACGGAGTGGCTAGGACAGGCAAGCCCCATACTATTGTGGAGGACTTAATTATTCCTGCTGCCGCGGATATGGCTGGGCCAATGCTGGGGGAAAAAGGCCCAAAAAACTATGCAGACAATGCCTTTAACAAACAACACTGTTTCACGATGCATCAGTGACATCGAAGGAGATGTTTTGAAACAATTACTGCTTCGCATACAAGAAGGTGAATTCTATGCGATACAGCTGGGTGAGTCAACAGACGTGGTGGGACTGGCACAGCTCCTGGTATATGTCTGTTACATTTATGGGGGGTCAATTAAAGAATAAATCCTCTTCTGCAAACCACTGGAAACACAGGACAACAGGAGAGGATATTTTTAAAGTACTGGACAGCTTTGTGACATCAAATGGACTTTGGTGGTCAAGATGTGTTGGTGTCTGTACTGATTCCGCAAAAGCCATGACAGGGAGACATAGTGGAGTGGTAACGCGTGTGCAAGCATTTGCCCCCGACGCCACTTGGGTACACTGCAGCATCCACTGAGAGGCTCTTGCTGCCAAGGGAATGCCTGACAGCTTGAAAGACATTTTGGACACGACAGTGAAAATGCTTAACTTTGTTAAAGCAAGGTCCCTGAACTCGTGTTTATTTTCTGCACTATGCAACAATATGTGCAACGACCATGTAACGCTTTTACAACATACAGAAGTGCGCTGGTTATCAAGGGGCAAAGTATTGACATGTTTTTTTTTTTTAATTGAGAGACGAGCTTAAAGTTATGTTTACTGACCATCATTTTCACTTGTCTCGACCGCTTGCAGGATGACGAGTTCTCACACGACTGGCCTTTCTGGGTAATGTTTTTTCTCAACTGAATGATCTGAATCTAGGATTACAGGGACTCTCTGCAACTATATTCAATGTGCTGGACAAAATTGAGGCTATGATTAAGAAGTTGGAGCTATTCTCTGTCTGCAATAACAAGGACAACACACAGGTCTTTCCATCATTGTATGATTTTCTGTGTGCAAATGAACTCAAGTTTACTGACAATGCCAAATGTGATATAGCGAAGCACCTGAGTGAGTTGGGTGCGGAATTACGCAGGTACTTTCCCAAAACGGATGAGACAAACAACTGGATTCATTATCCCTTTCATGCCCTGCCTACAGTCCACTTACCGATATTTGAACAAGAGAGCCTCATTGAGATTGTAACAAACGGTTCTCTGAAAATTGAATTTTTATCAGAAGCTACTGCCAGATATCTGGATTGGCCTGCACTCAGAGTATCCTGCCTTGGCAATTCGCGCTGTTAAGACACCGATGCCCTTTGCAACCACGTACCTATGTGAGAGGGGATTCTCGGCCCTCACTAGCATGAAAACTAAATACAGGCACAGACTGTGTGTGGAAAATGATTTTAGACAGACTCTCTCCAATACAACCCACCATAACAGAGTTATGTGCAAGCACACCCTTCTCATTAACCTGCAGTGAGTTAAGTCACAATTTTTGATGACCGAATAAAGTTTTATAAGTAAGATAGCTAAATAAAAAGCAAAATTATTGATTATTATTATATTATTATTTGTGCCCTGGTCCTATAAGAAGAGCTCTTTGTCACTTCCCACGAGCTGGGTTGTAACAAAAACTCAACTCATTCTTATGTTTAATAAATGTATCGTATAGTGTGTGTGTGGCAGGCTTACAATGATGGCAAAAAAACAACATTTGAGAGTGCGCTGACACTGGTGCTTGAGGGGATATGCAGCTGGAGGTTGAATGTTTTAAGGGGTACTGGACTATAAAAAAAGTTTGGGAACCACTGCTCTAATCAATCTGACATCAATGAAAATCTAATCCAAAATCTAATCAAACACTTCATGAGAGTCCATGAGCTCATGTTGAGCAACATTTCTATAGGCTCTGCAATATGCTTGAGAAAAAGGAGTGATGGCCTCTATTAAAAAGAGGAGGATCCCATCAGCTTTCTATATGCTAGGCCTACTATTTATTTCTCTCAACATTGCTAATATTAAGCACATTGCTTCTCTTTACAAATGGAGCCTACCTGGCTGGCATGGAAATTAACCATGGGAAAAGTGTCTTCCATTCGCTATTTAAGTGCATAGATTACATGCATTTTTTTCTGCTGCATGTTTCGAGACAGGTGCATGATAATGGTCCATTCTAAATCAAAACATATTCCATTCTAAATCAAAACAAATTTCACATATATTATTTAGAATATGTAAAGACAAGATTAAAATCAAGAATAGTGTGACAATATTAGCCTATCACTTGTGAATGATGCCCAGCTTAAGGCAAGAAATCATAGTCGCACACCTCATGTAGCCTAGCCCATAGGCCTATGTGTTTTGATAAGGCTTGCATCAAAACTAAAGTGGTCAAATAACTTTTTTAAATTAAGCACATTAATCCACTTTACAACTGGCGTAGAGCCTAACTGGCATACATGCGAGTTTCAAGTTTGGGGAAGATAATTTTCACCATAAAAATGCACCTTTATAATTAAAGCATAATTGCATTTGTGCTAATGGGACATTTGCGCTTATAGCCTACTGCCGTGTGCGCATTGCTACGCTTATAATATGAAGAAATAGCATAATAGTTTATTAACATTTTAAGCTAAACGTACAGTTTTAAGCTAAAGGTACAGATGCTATTGGTTGTATTAATTTGGGATCTATCGCATCCCACAACTGTCCCAGACTATGTTTGAAATATTTATTTCTCACACAGAATAGAATAGGTTGACTTTTGTACTATGGGGGAAAGTAAATTGACATAGACTAGTGCTTTTGCTGTTCGTTAAGACTACTCATCTTGGTGGCTGACGAAAATTATCTGTAAATGTGGACAGTTCTTCCAAAATCTTCAATATGCGCCTGGATAAGGATCCAGGCAGTTACGTCCCCGATGTGTCTGTCTTCGCTTGTAGCCTGTGAGAAAGACCCAATCACGTGACGGAGAGCCAAGTGAGTGAGAGGTGCTTCGGCACGCAGCTGGGAGAAGGGAATTATAATTATTATATTCAGCCACAATAGCCACTGGCCGCAAAAGGCATGGATGTTTTTAGGGGGTATTACAGCCACACAAAGGGGATGCAGCTGGGAAATTCAAGGTATTATCAAATGCTTGTCAAATTGTGAATGAGAGACTGATGAAAAATGTACAGACTGCACAAAAATCAAAGCAGAGCTCATGCCTTTCATGCAACTTTTTTCAAATCAGCATTAGTCGCATCATGCAGCCTTAGAATGTATTAAAAATGTAAATATATAGCCCAATATTTGTATCACAACTAAAGTTACATAAATAACTGTAAATTAAGCATATAGGAATACCTGTTTCTTAACCGCTCACCCCAGAATAGCCGCATGTGCACACTCCTTCAAATCGTTTGGAGAAAATATCCTTTCTATTTTATTCAGCTATGTTCAACTGTATTCTCAATACTATAAAATAATGCCACAGACTTCTAAGCAAACCTTGTCTGCTAAATTAACTAGTGTAGCCCACAGCCATATGGCATAGTCAGATCAGGGCCTAACATGAGGACAACTCAGAGTCTGCTGTTCTGTTCTTCTGAAATAGACTACATTTTCTTCATTTCATGTTTCTTCAGACCTGTCTAAAAGAAATAATGGATTTATTGTGATGGTGTAGGCTATATTTCTTGGATTTATTTGACTTGATTTAAATGTCATGACCGCCACAGCTCTAGTCTTAGTGCATCCCGTCTCCTTAGATTTGAAAAAAAATATTCTTCTGTCATGCCAAATAGTTCAGTGGACTTTGACCAAACTTTTGGATCAGTGGGCTTAGGCTGAGTATATCAAATATTAAACTTGACACAAGTCTACACCATGCTGAAACTGTAGACAGTGTGCGGTGTAGAGTTGTAAGACATAAGGCTGTGAGTGGTCTGGAGGTATACGGCCAGGGCATCAACTACTCTTCCTGAGGTCGGACCACACCAAAGCGGCCACATTACATTACTCAGCCTAAGCCCATATAAAACAAAAGATAAAACAGTGAACTATGTTTGTACTGAATGAGCTAAAGAGAAAACAGTACATCATATAACATCCCTACTCCACCACATATCCACAACACAAAATATTCAATACCACCATACAACAATATCACAATGTGTGCGTATGCATGTGTCTGTACCTTTGTGTGTCTCTTCACAGTCCCCTTTGTTCCATAAGGTGTATTTTTACCTGCTTTTTAAATCTGATTCTACTGCTTGCATTAGTTACCTGATGTGGAATAGAGTTCCATGTAGTCATGGCTCTATGAAGTACTGTGTGCCTCCCATAGTCTGTTCTGGACTTGGGGACTGTGAAGAGACCTCTGGTGGCTTGTGGGGTATGCATGGCTGTCTGAACTATTTGTTAAGTGTTGCAGTTATTTCAGTCGCTGTAGTAGCTGACGTGTATAGTGTTGAGTCATCTGCATACATATACACACTGGCCTTACTCAAAACCAGTGGAATGTCATTAGTAAAGATTGAAAAAAAGCAAGGGGCCTAAAAAGCTTCCCTGGGGAATTCCTGATTCTACCTGAATTATGTTTGAGAGGCTTCCATTAAAGATCACCCTCTGTGTTCTGTTAGACAAGGAACTATTTATCCACATTATAGCAGGGGGTGTAAAGCTATAACACTTATGTTTTTCCAGCAGCAGACTATGATTGATAATGTCAAAAGCTGCACTGAAGTCTAACAAGTATAAAGAGGAAGCGAGCAGTCTGGAGTTGTAAGGCGGAGAGCTATAAAGGGTCAGGGCCTTGAAGCCCGCCTCCCTTGGTGCTCAGACCACTCACCTGCTGTAAGGCTCTCAGGAGGCATCGATAAAGACTTCATCTTCTCCACCATCTCCTCAGGCCCCTCGTACAAGTCCTACATGCCATTGAAACAGAACACAGGACGCATAACATAGTTCAAAAATGTGTTATGGAACTTTTATGACAGATGAGGTAATATTGTGGTAATATAATGAGGTAATCACACACTCGCAGAGGTGATAGTCATCTACAACTTAGTGAATCGCCACAAACAATGCACCCATCAATATTTTTCACTAAGTTACTGTATTTGTTTCGACAATGTTTTGTGGCACACTTGATTAATTAAATGATGTACTCATGACAATGCTATCACTTTGTTCACGCATTTAACTTACTCTGAGACCAAGTGAGTCCCTTTCTACATCTGGCTCCAACTTCTCCCTGTAGACGGGCAGGAAGAAGTTGTAGCCCTCTTGTCGAGAAAAAGAGAGAGAAAGAGAAAGCAATTAGAGCAGTCATATTACTAACATAGCCACATAAGAGTGTGTATTAGACTCATGAATACCAAGGGATCACTTGAATTGATGCTCGTTGAAGTACTCATTTATCCATTAGGTCCAATGTTGACTTGTGATGATGACACAGCATATTGGTTAAATATTGCACTTGTTTTGCACTCGTGTTGGAATGTACAAGTTGTAAATGCTCTGTAATACACCAGTAATACACCAGACATACAGACATGGTATTAAATGGTGTATTACAGAGCATTTACAACTTGTACATTCCAACACGAGTGCAAAACAAGTGCAATATTTAACCAAATGCTGTGTCATCATCACAAGTCAACATATATATATCTGTACACGTGTGTGTATATATTTATATACACACGTGTACAGACATGGTATTAAATGGTGTATTACAGAGCATTTACAACTTGTACATTCCAACACAATTTTTTTTGTCCATTAAAATAACATCAAATTGATCAGAAATACAGTGTATACATTGGTAATGCTTTAAATTACTATTGTAGCTGGAAACAGCAGTGAAGAGGCAACTCCGGGATTCTGGCCTTCTAGGCAGAGTTGCAAAGAAAAAGCCATATCTCAGACTGGCCAATAAAAATAAAAGATTAAGATGAGCAAAAGAACACAGATACTGGATAGAGGAACATCAAGGAGTCGCCTCTTCACTGCTGACATTGAGACTGGTGTTTTGAGGGTACTATTTAATGAAGCTGCCAGTTGAGGACTTGTGAGGAGTCTGTTTCTCAAACTAGACACTAATGTAATTGTCCTCTTGCTCAGTGGTGCACCGGGGCCTCCCACTCCTCTTTCTATTCTGGTTATAGCCAGTTTGCTGTTCTGTTCTGTGAAGGGAGTAGTACACAGTGTTGTACGAGATCTTCAGTTTCTTGGAAATTTCTTGCATGGAATAGCCTTCATTTCTCAGAACAAGAATAGACTGATGAGGTTCAGAAGAAAGTTCTTTGTTCCTGGCCATTTTGAGCCTGTAATTGAACCCACAAATGCTGATGCTCCAGATACTCAACTAGTCTAAAGAAGGACAGTTTTGTTGCTTCTTTAATTAGAACAACAGTTTTCAGCTGTGCTAACATAATTGTAAAAGGGTTTTCTAATGATCAATTAGCCTTTTAAAATGATCAACTTGAATTAGCTAACACAACGTGCCATTGGAACACAGGAGTGATGGTTTCTGATAATGGGCCTTTGTACGCCTATGTAGATATTCCATAAAAAATCTGTCGTTTCCAGCTACAATAGTCATTTACAACATTAACAATGTCAACACTGTATTTCTGATCATTTTGATGTTATTTTAATGGACAAAAAAATGCTTTTCTTTCAAAAACAAGGAAATTTCTAAGTGACCCCAAACTTTTGAACGGTAGTGTATATCCAGTTAGTCACAGGTGTATGGAGACCCCTGAAGGGTCTGGTTCCTCTCAAGATTTCTTCTTCACCCCCCTAAATAGTTATATCAAGCTCCTGTTGCCCTGAACTTGCTATTTAGGTCTGGGTTTCGTGAATTGTGCTGTGATATTACTTGCTATACAAATACAATTTGATTGATTGCCATTGTGCGTATACTGTAATACATTATTTGAAATTCCTGTACCTCAATCTCACCACACATATGCACACACACCTCCGAATGTTGGCCGTAGTTGTGGATCCTGATGCCAGCATCTCTTCATTAGCTCTATGATCTCTACAGGAGTGTAATCAGGGATGAGGTATTCATCCGGACGATCGCCTTTACGGACACACTGGCAGATATGGTCCTCACTCCGAGCATCTGAAAATACAGTAGTCCAAAATGAATTCAGTGCATCTGTACAGGCATTTGAAAACTGAAAACCTTATCCATTCATAAAATGTTTACTATAAAATACAGTGGTCTCCAAAAGTATTGAGCCAGCGACAGTTTCTGTTGTTTTGGATCTGTACTCCAGCACTTTGGATTTGAAATGATAAAATGACGATGGGGTTATAAAGTGCAGACTGTCAGCTTTAATATGAGGGTATTTTCATCCATATCAGGTGAAATTACTGCACTTTTTGAACATATTCCCCCCATTCTAGGGGACCATAATTTTAGGGGACCAAAATTGGGACAAATTAAGTTCTGTGTATTAAAGTAGTAAAAAGTTAAGTATTTGGTCCCATATTCATAGCATGCAATGACTACATCAAGCTTGTGACTCTACACATGTGTTGGATGCATATGCTGTTTGTTTTGGTTGTGTTTCAGATTATTTTGTGCCCAATAGAAATGAATGGTAAATAATGTATTGTGTAATTACATATTGTAAATAAGAATATGTTTCTAGAGTGAGAAAGTTACCGATGCACAAATATCATCCCCCCCAAAAACATTCTAACCTCCCGTTATTGTAATGGTAGAGGTTAGCATGTCTTGGGGGTATGATATTTGTGTGTCTCTAACTTTCTCACTCATCATTATTCACGGTCCATTCAGGATTATACATTATTTACCATTCATTTCTATTTGGAACAAAATAATCTGAAACACAACCAAAACAACCAGAAAATGCATCCAGCAAATTTGTAGTCACAAACTTTGTATAGTCATTGCGTGCTATGAATATGGTACCAAATACTTAACTTTGTACTACTTTAATACACATAAGTTAATTTGTCTCAACACTTTTGGTCCCCTAAAATGGGGGACTATGTACAAAAAGTGCTGTCATTTCTAAACGGTTCACTCATGAGCGATTAGCCAACATTTCAATTATTTTTTCATTTTTAAACTAAATGACTGAAGTCGGTTCAATTATTTGAATTCCATTCCATTCAGAGTTTTTTTCTGTGAGTTCAATGCAGTTTTTCTAGAGATAAATCAGATCCAGTCTGAACTGGGAGATGTAGTTTCCAACAGACCAATATTCTAGTTTAATCATACAATGTGGTAATTAACTACAATGACCATAATCCATTGCGCATCTACTTGTCCGGTCTGTGTATCTTTTACGCCTGCTACAGAAGAGACAGAAGAATGAATGATCGTGAGGTGATATAGAGCAGCTGTTGCTTCTCAAGGTATCTCGACTTGAAAACACATGATCTAAGTGATTGATAGTTAGTATTCAGCAGTTACAAAAGTATGCCTCAGTTACTTTGAAGAACTTCAAAATCGTGATTTTGTCAGACAGCATAGGAAGCAGCTCTATAGAGATGAGATTTGGAAAGAAATAATAGTCTTCAAATAAAACAAATGTAATATAGGCTACAGAACTGAAATATTTTATTAAATTAAAGTAATGTGAATAAATTATGGTTAATAATTGATAAGAAGTAAATGGGCAGTCAATACCATCATGATACTTATATTCAAATCCCATTTTATTGGTCACATTTATTGGTTTAGCAGATGTTATTGCAGGTGTAGCGAAATGATTGTGCTTCTAGTTCAGACAGTGCAGCAATATCTAACAATTTAACAACATACACCCAACATACACAAATCTAAGGAAAGGAATGGCATTTAGAATATATCAATATATGGACGAGCAATGTTAGAGCGGCATAGACTAAGATACAGTAGAATAGTATAGAATGTAGTATATACATATGAGATGAGTAATGCAAGATATGTAAACAATACTAAAGTGACATTATTAAAGTGACTAGTGTTCCATTTATTAAAGTGGGCAATGATTTCAAGTCTGTGTGTATAGGCAGCAGCCTCTCTGTGCAGGTGATGGCTATTTAACAGTCCGATGGCCTTGAGCTAGAAGCTGTTTTTCAGTTTCTCGGTCCCCGCTTTGATGCACCTGTACTGACCTTTCTTTCTGGATGATAGCGGCGTGTACAGGCAGTGGCTCGAGTGGTTGTTGTCCTTGATGATCTTCTTGACATCGGGTGCTGTAGGTGTTCTGGAGGGCAGGTAGTTTTCCCTCCAGTGATGCGTTGCGCAGACTGCACCACCCTCTGGAGAGCCCTGCGGTTGTGGGCGGTGCAGTTGCCATACCAGGCAGTGATACACAGTAATGGGTGAACAAGGAGTACAGGAGGGGGCTGAGCACGCACCCTTGTGGGGCCCCAGTGTTGAGGATCAGCAAAGTGGAGGTGTTGTTTCCTACCTTTACCATCTGGAGTAGAGGTCGACCGATTAATCAGAATGGCCGATTAATTAGGGCCGATTTCAATTATTATTATTTTTTTTACACCTTTATTTAATCTTTATTTAACTCGGCAAGTCAGTTAAGAACAAATTCTTATTTTCAATGATGGCCTAGAAACGGTGGGTTAACTGCCTCGTGCAGGGGCAGAACGACAGATTTTTACCTTGTCAGCTCGGGGGATTAAATCTTGCAACCTTACAATTAACTAGTCCAACGCTCTAACCACCTGATTACATTTCACTCCACGAGGAGCCTGCCTGTTATGCGAATGCAGTAGAAGCCAAGATAAGTTGCTAGCTAGCATTAAACTTATCTTATAAAAAACAATCAATCAATCATAATCACTAGTTAACTACACATGGTTGATGATATTACTAGTTTATCTAGTGTGTCCTGTGTTGCATATAATCGATGCGGTACGTATCGTTGCTCCAAT
Source organism: Salvelinus fontinalis (assembly GCF_029448725.1). Classification (NCBI taxonomy): domain Eukaryota; kingdom Metazoa; phylum Chordata; class Actinopteri; order Salmoniformes; family Salmonidae; genus Salvelinus; species Salvelinus fontinalis. The sequence goes on from NC_074690.1 coordinate 10,717,201, forward strand.
GTGTAACTAACCATAAACATCAATGCCTTTCTTAAAATCAATACACAGAAGTATATATTTTTTAAACCTGCATATTTAGCTAAAAGAAATCCAGGTTAGCAGGCAATATTAACCAGGTGAAATTGTGTCACTTCTCTTGCGTTCATTGCACGCAGAGTCAGTGTATCTGCAACAGTTCGGGCCGCCTAATTTGCCAGAATTTTACATAATTATGACATAATATTGAAGGTTGTGCGGAACGGTTCCGTATTTCACTGAAAGAATAAACGTCTTATTATCGAGATGATAGTTTCTGGATTCGACCATATTAATGACCTAAGGCTTGTATTTCTGTGTGTTATTATGTTATAACTAAGTCTTTGATTTGATAGAGCAGTCTGACTGAGCGGTGGTAGGCAGCAGCAGGCGCGTAAGCATTCATTTAAACAGCACTTTCCTGCGTTTTGCCAGAAGCTCTTCGCTGTGCTTCAAGCCTATCAACTCCCGAGATTAGGCTGGTGTAACCGATGTGAAATGGCTAGCTAGTTAGCGGGGTGCGCGCTAATAGCGTTTCAAACGTCACTCGCTCTGAGACTTGGAGTAGTTATTCCCCTTGCTCTGCATGGGTAACGCTGCTTCGAGGGTGGCTGTCGTCGTTGTGTTCCTGGTTCGAGCCCAGGTAGGAGCGAGGAGAGGGATGGAAGCTATACTGTTACACTGGCAATACTAAAGTGCCTATAAGAACATCCAATAGTCAAAGGTTAATGAAATACAAATGGTATAGATAGAAATAGTCCTATAATTCCTATAATAACTACAACCTAAAACTTCTTACCTGGGAATATTGAAGACTCATGTTAAAAGGAACCACCAGCTTTCATATGTTCTCATGTTCTGAGCAAGGAACTTAAACGTTAGCTTTCTTACATGGCACATATTGCACTTTTACTTTCTTCTCCAACACTTTGTTTTTGCATTACTTAAACCAAATTGAACATGTTTCATTATTTATTTGAGGCTAAATTGATTTTATTGATGTATTATATTAAGTTAAAATAAGTGTTCATTCATTGTTGTTGTAATTGTTATTATTACAAATACATTTTAAAAAAATCGTCCGATTAATCGGTATCGGCTTTTTTTGGTCCTCCAATAATCGGTATCGGCGTTGAAAAATCATAATCGGTCGACCTCTAATCTGGATGTGGCCCGTCAGGAAGTCCAGGACCCAAATGCACAGGGCGGGGTTCAGACCCAGGCCCTCAAGCTTAATGACAAGCTTGGAGGGTACTATGGTGTTGAATGCTGAGCTATAGTCAATGAACAGCATTCTTACATAGGTATTCCTCTTGTCCAGATGGGATAGGGCAGTGTGCAGTGTGATGGCGATGGCGATTGCATCGTCTATGGCCCTATTGGGGCGTTAAGCAAATTGAAGCGGGTCTAGGGTATCAGGTAAGGTGGGGGTGATATGATCCTTGAATAGTCTCTCAAAGCACTTCATGATGACAGAAGTGAGTGCAATGGGGCGATAGTCATTTAGTTCAGTTACCTTTGCATTCTTGGGTACAGGAACAATGATGGCCATCTTGAAGCATGTGGGGACAGCAGACTGGGATAGGGAGAGATTGAATATGTCCGTAAACACACCAGCCAGCTGGTCTGCACATGCTCTGAGGACGCAGCTAGGAATGGAGTCTGGGCTGGCAGCCTTGCGAGGGTTAACACGTTTAAATGTCTTACTCACGTCGGCCACGAAGAAGGAGAGCCCACAGTCCTTGGTAGCGGGCCGCGTCGGTGGCACTGTATTATCCTCAAAGCGGTCAAAGAAGGTGTTTAGCCTGTCCGGAAGCAAGACGTCGGTGTGACCGCGACGTGGCTGGTTTTCCTTTTGTAGTCTGTGATTGTCTAGACCCTGCCACATACGTCTCGTGTCTGAGCCGTTGAATTGCAACTCCACCTTGTCTCTATACTGACGTTTTGCCTGTTTGATTACATTGTGGAGGGAATGACTACTCCGTTTGTATTCTGTCATATTCCCAGTCAGCTTGCCATGGTTAAATGTGGTGGTTTGCGCTTTCAGTTTTCTGCGAATTCTGCCATCTATACATGTTTTCTGTTTAGGGTAGGTTTTAATAGTCACAGTGGGTACAACATCTCCTGACACTTCCTGATAAACTCAGTCTCACTCTCAGTGTATTAGTCAAAATTATTCTCGGAAGCAACCCGGTACATATCCCAGTGGATCAAAAGAATCTTAAAGTGTGGATTCCGTTTGATCAGATCAGCGTTGAATAGTCCTTAGCACGGGTACTTCCTGTTTGAGTTTTTGCCTATAGGAAGGGAGGAGCAAAATGGAATCGTGGTCAGATTTGCTGAAAGGAGGGAGAGGGAGGGCCTTGTATGCATCCCGGAAGTTGGAGTAACAGTGGTTGAGTGTTTTAGCAGCGTGAGTACTGCAGTTGATATGCTGATAGAATTTAGGCAGCCTTTTCCACAAATTTGCTTTGTTAAAATCCCCAGCTACAATAAATGCAACCTCAGGATATATGGTTTCTAGTTGCATAAAGTCCTGGGAAATTCCTTGAGGGCCGTCGTGCTATCGGCTTGATGAGGGATATTTCCTATTTTATTCTGTGTTGTTAGAGCATTTACAACCGACATAATGCATAGTGCATAAGGTTTTAAAAGATTATCGAAACCGAAATTAAAAACCATGATTTAGAATACAACCGACCTCAAAAAGCACTAATAGCTTTCAGCACTACCCAATATGGATGAAAATATCCTCAAATTAAAGCTGACAGTCTGCACTTTAACCTCATAGTCATTGTATCACTTAAAATCCAAAGTGCTGGAGAAGAGCCGAAACAACAACAAAATTGTTACTGTCCCAACACTTTTGGAGCTCACAGTATATGGCTGAAATCACATCCGATTACTATAACCCCAACAGGCCTCTGTAGACTGAGTGAGCAACACTCACTTTCAAAGGGCTCACTGGCAGTGAGGATGACCCAGACGACAATAGCGAAGCTATAGATGTCAGACTTCTCAGAGGAGCGTGTATGGATGCTGTCAAGGTGCTCAGGAGCCATGTAGCACAGAGTACCAGCTGCCCTGGCCCCCCCTCCCCCAGCCCCCATACGTCCTAGCCGGCTCTGCCTGCGAGACTCCTCCTTAGTCAGTCTGCTCCACGTCTGACAGGTGGCCAGGCCCAGGTCTGCAATCTGGAGCACAGATACAGATATGCATATTCATACAATTACATGCATTACGCACACGCATACATGGATTTCACACACACATCCATACTCATAAACTACCGTTCAAAAGTTTGGGGTCACCTAGAAATATCCTTGTATTTTGAAAGACAATTGTATTTTTTCTCCATTAAAATAACATCAAATTGATCAGAAATACAGTATAGACATTGTTAACGTTGTTAATGACTATTTTTTATGGATTATCTACATACAGTTGAAGTCGGAAGTTTACATACTGTACACCTTAGCCAAATACATTTGAGCTCAGTTTTTCACAATTCCTGACATTTAATCCTAGTAAAAATTCCCTGTCTTAGGTCATTTAGGATCACCACTTTATTTTAAGAATGTGAAATGTCAGAATAATGGTAGAGAGAATGATTTATTTAAGATTTTACTCCTTCCATCACATTCCCAGTGGGTCAGAAGTTTACATACACTCAATTAGTATTTGGTAGCATTGCCTTTAAATTGTTTAACTTGGGTCAAACGTCTCCGGTAGCCTTCCACAAGCTTCCCACAATATGTTGGGTGAATTTTGGCCCATTCCTCCTGACAGAGCTGGCGTAACTGAGTCAGGTTTGTAGGCCTCCTTGCTCGCACACGCCTTTTTCAGTTCTGCCCACAAATGTTCTATAGGATTGAGGTAAGAGCTTTGTGACGGCCACTCCAATACTTTGACTTTGTTGTCCTTAAGCCATTTTGACACAACTTTGGAAGTATGCTTGGGGTCATTGTCCATTTGGAAGACCCATTTGCGACCAAGCTTTAACTTCTTGACTGATGTCTTGAGATGTTGCTTCAATATATCGACATAATTTTCTTCCCTCATGATGCCGTCTATTTTGTGATGTGCACCAGTCCCTCCTGCAGCAAAGCACCCCCACAACATGATGCTGCCACCCCCGTGCTTCACGGTTGGGATGCTGTTCTTCGTCTTGCAAGCCTCCCCCAAACATAACGATGGACATTATGGCCAAACAGTTCTATTTTTGATCCATCAGACCAGAGGACATTTCTCCAAAAAGTACAATCTTTGTCCCCATGTGCAGTTGCAAACCGTAGTCTGTTTTTTGGCGGTTTTGGAGCAGTGGCTTCTTCCTTGCTGAGCGGCCTTTCAGGTTATGTCAATATAGGACTCGTTTTACTGTGGATATAGATACTTTTGTACCTGTTTCCTCCAGCATCTTCACAAGGTCCTTGTTGTTGCTGTTGTTCTGGGATTGATTTGCACTTCTCGCACCAAAGTACGTTCATCTCTAGGAGACAGAAGGCGTCTCCTTCCTGAGCAGTATGACGGCTGCGTGGTCCCATGGTGTTTATACTTGCGTACTATTGTTTGTACAGATGAGCGTGGTACCTTCAGGCATTTGGAAATGACTCCCAAGGCTGAACCAGACTTGTGGAGGTCAAAAAAAAAAAATCTTGGCCGATTTCTTTTGATTTTCCCATGATGTCAAGCAAAGAGGCACTGAGTTTGAAGGTAGGCCTTGAAATATATCCACAGGTACACCTCCAATTGACTCAAATTATGTCAATTAGCCTATCTGAAGCTTCTAAAGCCATAATATCATTTTCTGGAATTTTCCAAGTTATTTAAAGGCACAGTCAACTTAGTGTTTGTAAACTTCTGACCCACTGGAAATGTGATACAGTGAATTATAAGTAAAATAATCTGCCTGTAAATAATTGTTGGAAAAATGACTTGCCAAAACTATAGTTTGTTAACAAGAAATTTGTGGAGTGGTTGAAAAACGAGTTTTAATGACTCCAACCTAAGTGTATGTAAACCTCCGACTTCAACTGTAGGTGTACAGATGCCCATTATCAGCAACCATCACTCATGTGTTCCAATGGCACGTTGTGTTAGCTAATTCAAGTTTATCATTTTAAAAGGCTAATTGATCATTGGAAAACCCTTTTACAATTATGTTAGCACAGCTGAAAACTGTTGTTCTGATTAAAGAAGCAATAAAACTGGCCTTCTTTAGACTAGTTGAGTATCTGGAGCATCAGCATTTGTGGGTTCGATTACAGGCTCAAAATGTCCAGAAACAAAGAACTTTCTTCTGAAACTCGTCAGTCTATTTCTTGTTCTGAGAAAAGACGGCTATTCCATGCAAGAAATTGCCAAGAAACTAATGAACTCGTACAACGCTGTGTACTACTCCCTTCATAGAACAACGCAAGCTGTCTCTAACCAGAGTAAAAAGAGGAGTGGGAGGCCCTGGTGCACAACTGAGCAAGAGGACAAGTACATAGAGTGTCTAGTTTGAGAAACAGATACCTCACAAGTCCTCAACTGGCTGCTTATCTTCAAAAGAAGCATCTTCAAGAGCGAATGGAAGGAAAATGAACTCAGTAGTTCTGCCCAGGACTAAACGACAAGTCACCGGATACGGGATAACTACGAAGAAGGACAACAGTAGAAGAGTTGTTGGAACCATTTCGGACAATCAGAGCCTCACAAGCGTCCCGAGAAAAGGCCCAACCCCGTTTCCAAGGCTGCTCCGTTCACCGAAAGATCCCCGGCGAACCCAGGCATTTCACTTAAATACATTCCTGATTTCTTGCTCAAAGCGGCGGCTGTTCGTGTGCAAAGTATATGGTTACTTTATGTGGTAGTAGTTTCTGAATGTTGCAATGTTAAGTGTCTCTGTCTCTCTCTCTATCTCTTCTTTAACAAGCAGCCATGTTATTGTCATTCTACTAGGGACCTGTTTTCAGCGTGTTAAGTCTCCAGTCAATAACCGGTGCAGTCTGTGTATGTTTATTCTGTGTTCCCACTTAATTAGCTAGTAAATAAATAATTAAACCAATTTGTGTAGTACTGAATCATAATTAAGACTCCAGTTTTTGCAGATGCAAGAAGGTTACGACTGTTCAGAATGACATGATACGAGGATCTGATTAATACGTTGACTGTTTATAGATGTGATAGGTAAAGACCTTTTAGAGTTTAATTCGGGAGATGGTAACTCTTTAAAGAACCGCTCTCGTGGTGCCCCAGAGCCTAATGAGTTAATTAGATGATTAATTTAAATCAGGTAACAATTAAACATAGTTAACTTTTTGCGACTACAGGGGGTGCTGTTTTCTCATTAGCATAATTGCATTACAGACTAAACGGCTTCCTACAAAATTCTTGATCGTACAATATGCATATTATTATTATTATTGGATAGAAAACAGTCTCTAGCTTCTATAGGCGTTGGAATTTTGTCTCTGAGTGGAACAGAACTCATTCTACAGCAATTTCCCTGACATGGAGTCAGATTTCACACATTTTGGCCCCTGATCTGGAGTCAGTTTTAAGGCCACTGTTATTGCTATGAGGATACGGACACTGCTTACGTCTTCCCCTGGATGCCTTTACGTGATGACGATTTGAATGGTATCGATTGCGCAATCACAGGCCCTATAAAACAAAAACACGTGTAGGTAGGAACTCTTTCCCAGATGCGTGAGGCGCGCGGAGGACACCGAACGGCTCTTTTTCCAAGCATTAGTGTAGCCAGTTATATTTTTCCGGTCATGTTTCTACTCGTTATAGGAGTTAAAAACATCATAAGGTAGTTAATTTAAACCGTTTCATAGCAATTTATATCCGTTTAGTGCGATTTTTGAGGCATTGCTTTGTTGTGCACTTTGACGCGCTGGGCACATTTCGGGCTCCCGGTCGTACGTTAGTGGGCATTTCGACGGACAAGTGGACATCTTTCGACCAAAAGAAGATTAGACCCAAGAAAGAATTCTTTGACCAAGATTCTGATGGAAGAACAGCTCACAGTAAGAACAATTTATGATGATAAATCGTGTTTCTGTCGATATTTGTTAAACGTTTATGTCGCCATCTTGTTTGCTATAGCTTTGCTTGGCGCAACGTGTATTGAAAAGTAAGGATAATTTAAAAAATCTAAATCAGCGATTGCATTAAGAACTAATTTGTCTTTCGATTCCTGTCAACCCTGTATTTTTTAGTCAAGTATATGATTAGCTATTGATTAAACTAGATCACTCAAAGATGGCGACCGACTTTACCAGGCTTGTTTTGCTACTATTTTCATTATATAACCACGTTTTTTTATGGCTAAATATGCACATTTTCGAACAAACTGTATATGTATGTTGTAATATGATGTTACAGGAGTGTCATCTGAAGGATTCTGAGAAGGTTAGTGAAAAAATTAATATATTTTGGCGATGATATGATATCGCTCTCTTTGGCTAGAATCAGTGCTCGGGTAACGTTTGCGTATGTGGTATGCTAATATAACGATTTATTGTGTTTTCGCCGTAAAACACTTAGAAAATCTGAAATGTTGTCTGAATTCACAAGATCTGTGTCTGTCCATTGCTATGTGCTGTGTATTTTTAAGAAATGTTTTATGATGAGTAAATTGGTAATACCCGTTGCTGTCTATAGTAATTCTAGGAGCTTTGGTGAGATTTGTGATGCTGGCTGCAATGGCAAACTATGATTTATACCTGAAATATGCACATTTTTCTAACAAAACCTATCCTATACCATAAATATGTTATCAGACTGTCATCTGATGAGTTTTTTTCTTGGTTAGTGGCTATCAATATCTTAGTTTAGCCAAATTGGTGATAGCTACTGGTGTTGAGAGAAAATGGTGGACAAGAAAAATGTTGATTTTTGCTAACGTGTTTAGCTAATAGATTTACATATTGTGTCTTCCCTGTAAAACATTTTAAAAATCTGAAATGGTGGCTTTATTCACAGGATCTGTATCTTTCATTAGGTGTCTTGGACTTGTGATTTAATGATATTTATATGCTACTATTTAATTGTGACGCTATGCTAGCGATGCTAATCAGTGTGGGGGGGGGTGGGGGGTGCTCCCGGACCCGAGGTAGGTGCTCGTTAGAGGTTAATTAGATAACAGTCTTCAAATTAATGTTAAAGTCTAGTCACGACATATATTATACAGTGTGTGCTGTACCTTAATATGAAAATCCTTGTCCACCAGTATGTTTTCTGGTTTCAGATCCTTGTGTATGACACAGTTCTTCATCAGGTACACCATCCCCTCCAGAATCTCCAATATGATCCTGCCCTTGATAGATATCGGCACAGAAACCTGGAGAAAAGACAGGAATATATAAAAGTTGTTTTCCCAAAGAGAAAACAGCTTGTTGATATTACACAGACCAAAGTGTGATGCAGAGGTCTCCGTGAAGACCTCCCACCTCTGCGGTGAGGAAGGAGGCTAGCCTGTGAGTTCAGGAACTAACCTAAAGTGACACCGTAGACTAAGTTAGATCTTGTTGTTAATGTAGTTGTCATTGTTTTTGTTGTGATCTCCTCTCACCTGGTCCAGCATGGCCAGTAGGTTGCCTTTAGGGATGAGCTCCATGACCAGAGAGTAGTCCCCATCCTCCAGGATCACCCCCAGCAGCTTGACCACCCGCTCATGGTTCAGTCTGGTCATCAGGCTGCCCTCCTCTAGCAGGGACTGCTTACTGCCCCTGGGGAAGACAGGGAGGAAGGCTTAGTCAAGACTACCAGCTCGAAAAATGTGTTAATTTGGAGATGTATTACTATGTAATAACTAAGCCAACTGTAGGCTACTTGAGCACTATACACACTACAGACACCCATTTTCTCTGTTTTTATCATCCTTTGTGTAACAGGAAAAGAGAAGTGTAGCCTACCAACTGGACTGGTACTTTTTCTGTGTGAACTCATAAAACATTATCTAAAACAGTGGTTACAAAACTGTGGGGCACGCCCGTTCGTTTTTAAAGAAACTCAGTCCGACTTTAAACTTACTCTTGAAGTTGCAATCCCGAAATTGGGTAGTGCATCATCAGTTCCTCTTGTCATGTTAGTCATTACATTAGTCATTACATACCTTAGAGAGCTATTTATAACTATCCCTGAAATGTCCAAATCAATTAGTCCATGTCAGCTAACGTTTATTAATTTTGTTTTTTTTAGCCCATATTGTTGTAACTTTTTAGTCACGAAAATAACACAAATACACATTAGACATGGCAAAATGTATAGATTTACAAGACAATTAGCTTTAAAACTGCAACATTTTCTTTGCACCCCATAACAAAATGTGTAGAATTGCAGGAAATAAGCTTTAAACCTGCACAATTCTCTCCACCAACAAGAGGTGTGTGAACAGTTTGTGTCATGAACAATGCTGTGCGCATAGAAATAGACGTGGCGCGGGATGTTCCCCAATGCAGGAAAAGGAATCCCTGGTCTAAAAGTTATGTTAAACCATGCAAGTAAGTAGCATACCATTCAAACATATATATATATATATATTTAAATATAATTACAAATAAAATATTATGAAACAAACTTTACTTCGTAGAAAACAATATGAAACTTTTGGAGCGTGACAGTCACAACACTGGTCATGGACACTGGGGAATCCCCACCATGGCCCTCTACTCACTCATTGCGCGGTGGCCCGGTGTAGACGGTCTTCAGAACCACCTGACCGAGGGTTTTGTGATAGCACAGGTACACGGTACCGAAGCCGCCGTAGTCCAGTGGCTCCTTTTTGATAAGGTCAGAGGATTTCATGTAGATAGAGTCTTGCACAGCAGCCATGGTGGCTGTCTACCTGGTCCGACCTCGGTATATCCCTCTAGCATTGAGATGAGAGCAGCGCATACATTGTTAATAATAAAGCGCAATATCTCATTATGAAAAAGTATCAATAGTTGATTTCCGAACGAAATGAGCAGTAGGCTAATGAGATTCAGCGGCGTTGAATTGAAATACAGAACTGAATCTGGAACTGAGACGTTACGTTAGTCGGAAATCCAATAGACTGTAACCTTAACTTCAACAAATTTACCAACAATGTTGTCAACTTATAAAGTACACAAAAGGAAGCACGCATACCGTTTAACATTCGATGCAAATTGGTTATGCCTATGTATGCACTATGATAAAAAAAATGTTGGACAAAACTGTAAATTATAGAGAAATATCCTACTTTCACAATCCACGCATAGTTCCGGGATTTGTCAAACTCGCTTTTTCTTCTTCGACGGGGTTTAAGGGCGGTTGGCATCCAATGTTGTTGGTGCATTACCGCCACCAACTGGAAAGGATAGTGAACGAGAAAAAAAATCCTTTGCGGGAAAAAGGTGGAAAACGACATACAAAAATAGACATATCCATAAACAAAACCCATCCAGTCACAACAAATATTATATTGTAATGAAACAGCAGGGAGCAGGTCTTGAACCCTCGACCTTCTAGCCCGAAGTCCGGCGCGCTATCGACTGCCGCAAAAGCATGCTCATGCGACAGAGTTGATTTCTGCGCTTATAAACCCAGGGTCGTTACAATATATTAAATCGACCGCTCTAACAATGGAAATACATGTCATCGGAAATGGAAGGAAGATGGGAGGTGAGATGTGTAACCATTCTAGCCATTGTGAGGGCAGATACACGTGTGAACAACAGGCCACTGAGATAGATAGAGAATGTATCATTGTATCTGTGCAATTTTAGAGTCTGTGATAGAATAGACAGTGCCATTGAGGCTTTCTCCATTTTAAAGTAGTACATTTTCTTCATTCTCTGATTGCTCCCAACTCATAGGAATCCCCACCCAGTTGACTACTTTAAAATGGTGGAAGCCCTCAATGGCAAGGTCCATGCTAAAACGTGTTATAGCCATCATTACATTTACATTTAACATTTAAGTCATTTAGCAGACGCTCTTATCCAGAGCGACTTACAACTTGGAAAGTTCATACATATTCATTCTGGTCCCCCCGTGGGAATTGAACCCACAACCCTGGCGTTACAAGCGCCATGCTCTACCAACTGAGCCACACGGGACCACGGGATCATGAGGCCTCTATCTAATTCTATGACAACAGGCACAAGTCTATATCTATTTGACATTTTGCAGGATGAAATCCCTTGAGATGCACCATCTCGTTTTCAAGAGTGTAAAAATAAAAATTAAAAAAATTAAAAAATACATAGTAACAATAATATGCCAACTACTGTCTAGTAATAACAATTAAATAATAGTAATTTAAAAAAAAGTACATTAACTGCATAAAAAAGATGTACAGATGCTAATAGGCTTACAACTAATGAAACCTACTGCTACATCTAGTAAAACGAAGTATCTCTAAAATATACATATTTTACTATGTAAAGTAGTTTTTTCAAAGACGCCTATGCAACAGTATAACTTTAGACGTCCCATCGCCCCGACATGGGCGCGAACCAGGGACCCTCTGTGTAACAGTATAACTTTACGTCGTCCCCTCGCCCCGACACGGGCGCGAACCAGGGACCCTCTGCACACATCAACAACAGTCAACCACGAAGCGTCGTTACCCATCGCTCCACAAAAGCCGCGGCCCTTGCAGAGCAAGGGGCAACACTACTTAAGTCTCAGAGCAAGTGACGTAACTGATTGAAATGCTACTAGCGCGTACCCGCTAACTAGCTAGCCATTTCACATCCGTTACACTCACCCCCCTTTCGACCTCCTCCTTTTCCGCAGCAACCAGTGATCCGGGTCAACAGCATCAATGTCACAGTATAACTTTACGGCGTCCCCTCGCCCCGACACGGGCGCGAACCAGGGACCCTCTGCACACATCAACAACAGTCAACCACGAAGCGTCGTTACCCATCGCTCCACAAAAGCCGCGGCCCTTGCAGAGCAAGGGGCAACACTACTTAAGTCTCAGAGCAAGTGACGTAACTGATTGAAATGCTACTAGCGCGTACCCGCTAACTAGCTAGCCATTTCACATCCGTTACATCTGCACACATCAACAACAGTCACCCACGAAGCGTCGTTACCCATCGCTCTCCAAAAGCCGCAGCCCTTGCAGAGCAAGGGGAACCATTAGTTCTAGGTTTCAGAGCAAGTGACGTAACTGATTGAAACGCTATTAGCGCGTACCCGCTAACTAGCTAGCCATTTCACATCCGTTACACCTAAATGCCACGTTCGTCCACTTATATCGGTGCATTCGTGACAACTTAACCAACTTAAAAACTTCTATTCGATCAAATAAGCCTCATGTAGCAAATTAGCAATTACATTTTTTGTTGACCAAATTCGACACCCTCTCATTGCCCTCCGTACAAAAATTCCTCACTTCGTGTGCTTATTTTCATGGACAGATTATACAGTACAGTACCTCTAACTTAGGCTCTTCTTCTCTGGTCACAGACCAATCCAAAACACATCCCTACACAGGCTCAGTTATAGAGTACCATAGTATGAGTCTTAACTCTTATTTTAATTAACTTTTCTTAATTAACGTCGTAATGCATTGTTGGTTAAGCACTTGTAAGTAAGCATTTCACTGTAAGGTGAACCTGTAAGGTGAACCTGTTGTATTCGGCACATGTGACAAATGAAATTTGATTTGAGTCAAAATACCTATAAATTATAGCGGTCAAACACGGAAATGGTTCCAATCGTTTTTCCACCATTCATTTTTCCCATAGCGAATTTCAGAAACACTTTAAAAAAGGGCTGTGTTTCATGTAGGCTTACCCTGGCGTGACGTTTTGATAACCATGTAAATCTTTCTCGGACAAGGTCACTTTTATCAATATAGTCGCCTGTATTTACCCTCCCAAAATGAAATACTAATTGCCTGCTAATGTAGCTATCATAAAGAACTAAAATGCCAGTCTCAACACTGTAAAAAGTGATTAGTTGTATCCACTTAATTGAATTACTTCAACTGGTAACAAGCAAATTAGTTGAATTTTTTCAGGTCAAATAAACACTTTAGATTAAATGTAATTATTAGGTCAATGACACTTGTATTATTTGATTACAATCAAATTAACAATTTGCCTCTGTAAAACTTAAATGTAATTTTTTTTCTAACTTGTTTATTTGATTTACTGAAACCTAAATACTATGCAAATACAACCTCAAATACAACAGATGATGCAATCTCTATTGCACTCCACACTGCCCTTTCCCACCTGGACAGAAGGAACACTTATGTGAGAATGCTATTCATTGAATACAGCTCAGAGTTCAACACCATAGTACACTCAAAGCTCATCACTAAGCTAAGGATCCTGGGACTAAACACCTCCCTCTGCAACTGGATCCTGAACTTCCTGACGGGCCGCCCCCAGGTGGTGAGGGTAGTTAGCAACACATCTGCCATGCTGATCCTCAACACTGGAGACCCCAGGGGTGCATGCTCAGTCCCCTCCTGTACTCCCTTTTCACCCACGACTGCATGGCCAGGCATAACTCCAGCACCATCATTAAGTTTGCAGACGAGACAACAGTGGTAGCCCTGATCACCGACAATGACGATACAGCCTATAGGGAGGAGGTCAGAGACCTGGCTGGGTGGTGCCAGATAACAACCTATGCCTCAACGTAACCAAGACTAAGGAGATGATTGTGGACTACAGGAAAAGGAGGACCTAGTATGCCCCCATTCTCATCGACGGGGCTGTAGTGGAGCAGGTTGAGAGCTTCAAGTTCCTTGGTGTCCACATCACCAACAAACTAGAATGGTCCAAACACACCAAGACAGTCGTGAAGAGGGCACGACAAAGCCTATTCCCCCTCAGGAAACTAAAAAGATTTGTCATGGGTCCTGAGATCCTCAAAAGGTTCTACAGCTGCAACATCGAGAGCATCCTGGTTGGTTGCATCACTGCCTGGTTACGGCAATTGCTCGGCCTCCGACCGCAAGGCACTACTACAGATGGTTGTGCATATGGCCCAGTACATCACTGGGGCTAAGCTGCCTGCCATCCAGGACCTCTACACCAGGCAGTGTCAGAGGAAGGCCCTAAAAATTGTCAAAGACCCCAGCCACCCCAGTTATAGACTGTTCTTTCTGCTACCGCATGGCAAGCGGTACCAGAGTGCCAAGTCTAGGACAAAAAGGCTTCTCAACAGTTTTTACCCCCAAGCCATAAGACTCCTAAACAGGTAATCAAACGGCTACCAAGTCTATTTGCATTGTCCCCCCCCCCCCCCCCCAACCCCTCTTTTACTCTGCTGCTGCTCTCTGTTTATCATATATGCATAGTCACTTTAACTATACATTCATGTAATTGTGTACATAATACTTCAATTGGCCCGACCAACCAGTGCTATCGCACATTGGCTAACCGGGCTATCTGCATTGTGTCCCACCACCCGCCAACCCCTCTTTACGCTACTGCTGCTCTATGTTCATCATATATGCATAGTCACTTTAACCATATCTACATGTACATACTACCTCAATCAGCCTGACTAACCGGTGTCTGTATGTAGCCTTGCTACCTTTATAGCCTCGCTACTGTATATAGCCTCGCTACTTCTTTTCACTGTCTTTTTAATGTTGTTTTTATTTCTTTACTTACCTATTGTTCACCTAATACCTTTTTTGCACTATTGGTTAGAGCCTGTAAGTAAGCATTTCACTGTTGTATTCGGCGCACGTGACAATTAAACTTTGATTTGATAATTAGGCTTCAAGAAAAACAAACTCTTGGATTGGAGTAACTTAACTGAGTTACTTCAACTGGTAACATCTAATTGAATGAATTCCATGCAAATCAAAATATTAGGTTGTTCAAAAACATGAAAGTACAGTATGACAAAACATTTCTTTCACAATGACACAGTTATTGGAACCAACTTGCATGTACAACACAATCTGCATGTACAAAAAAAACTCAACACAAAACTCTTCAGTGTATTGGGTTGTGAGAGCGGATTGTCAGGGAAATAGATGGGAAAGCAGAGTGGGGGGCAGATAGAGATTAAAGGGCGAGAGAGGAGATGTGTTTTACAGAGGTAAAAGCTATAACCCATTCAAATGAAATCACCTTATGTCCTAAAATAAACAAAATTATTGGGACCAATCAGCACTGAGGTGCAATAGTGTTTGTTACTATGGGTGTTATAGTTTGCTAAACAGTTTTTGCACTTTGGAAGCTATAACTGAGTCATCAAGCAATCAAAAACATGTTGTTGAACTATTGTGCAAGCCCAAGAAAGACAACTCCTTCAATGTACACAAACCAACTTGTCCAAACTAGTTGTGTAGTGTCACGTTGAATACTGATTTGAGACAGAAGCAGGAATACGAAATTGTTTTATGTTTTTTCCCAAAAATAGCATACGTCATGTACATGGCGGGGTCGAAGCCCAAAACAAACACGTATATATAAACTCAGCAAAAAAAAGAAACGTTCCTTTTTCAAGACCCTGTCATTCAAATATAATTCGTAAAAATTCAAATAATTTCACAGATCTTCATTGTAAAAGGTTTAAACACTGTTTCCCATGCTTGTTCAATGAACCATAAACAATTAATGAACATGCAGCTGTGGAACGGTCGTTAAGACACTAACAGCTTACAGACAGTAGGCAATTAAAGTCACAGTTATGAAAACTTAGGACACTAAAGAGGCCTTTCTACTGACCCTGAAAAACATCAAAATAAAGATGCCCAGGGTCCCTGCTCATCTGCGTGAACGTGCCTTAGGCATGCTGCAAGGAGGCATGAGGACTGCAAATGTGGCCAGGGCAATACATTTAAATGTCACCTAAGACAGCGCTACGGGGAGACAGGACGGACAGCTGATCGTCCTTGCAATGGCAGAACACGTGTAATAACACCTGCACAGGATCTGTACATCCAAACATCACACCTGCGGGACAGGTACAGGATGGCAACACACACCAGGAATGCACAATCCCTCCATCAGTGTTCAGACTGTCCACAATAGGCTGAGAGAGGCTGGACTGAGGGCTTGTAGGCCTGTTGTAAGGCAGGTCCTCACCAGACATCACCGGCAACAACGTCTCCTATGGGCACAAACCCACCGTCGCTGAACCAGATAGGACTGGCAAAAAGTGCTCTTCACTGACGAGTCGCGGTTTTGTCTCACCAGGGGTGATGGTTCGATTCGCGTTTATCGTCGAAGGAATGAGCTTTACACCGAGGCCTGTACTCTGGAGCGGGATCAATTTGGAGGTGGAGGGTCCGTCAAGGTCTGGGGCGGTGTGTCACAGCATCAGTGAGGGATGAAGATTGGTCAGAAAATCCACCGACATGTGTGACCAAGGACGTTTGTCACGCCCTGGTCTTAGTTATCTTAGTTTTCTTTATTATTTTAGTTAGGTCAGGGTGTGACATGGGGGGATGTATGTGTTTTGTATTGTCTAGGGTTTTTTGTATGTTTATGGGGCAGTGTCTAGTCTAGGTGGATGTATGTCTATGGTTGCCTAGATTGGTTCTCAATTAGAGACAGCTGTCTATCGTTGTCTCTGATTGGGAACCATATTTAGGCAGCCATATTCATTGGGTAGTTTGTGGGTTATTGTCTATGTCTATGTTGCATGTTAGCATAATTGTTTATATAGCTTCACGTTCGTCGGTTTGTTGTTTTGTTTAGTTTGTAAAGTGTTCTTCGTTTCGTGTCATTAAACGAGAAGAATGCATTCTAACCACGCTGCGCTTTGGTCCTCCCCTCTTCCACCATACGACGATCGTGACACCGTTGTGGAACGGGTATTTGATGTAGCTTACCTCTGGGCAGGTGTACGGATGGGCCAGCACGGGAGCCGAGGTAAACAGAGCCCTTAGGTGCCCAAAAGCCCTGTCTGCCTCAGCCGATCACTGCACACGTACAGGACACCCCTTCAGCAGTGAGATAATGCATGCACATTTGTGGCCTGCTGGAGGTCATTTTGCAGGGCGCTGGCAGTGCACCTCCTTGCACAAAGGCGGAGGTAGCGGTCCTGCTGCTGGGTTGTTGCCCTCCTACGGCCTCCTCCACGTCTCCTGATGTACTGGCCTGTCTCCTGGTAGCGCCTCCATGCTCTGGACACTACGCTGACAGACACAGCAAACCTTTTTGCCACAGCTCGCATTGATGTGCCATCCTGGATGAACTGCACTACCTGAGCCACTTGTGTGGGTTGTAGACTCCGTCTCATGCTACCACTAGAGTGAGAGCACCGCCAGCATTCAAAAGTGACCAAAACATCAGCCAGCCAGGAAGCATAGGAACTGAGAAGTGGTCTGTGATCACCACCTGCAGAATCACTCCTTTTTTGGGGGTGTCTTGCTAATTGCCTATAATTTCCACCTTTTGTCTATTCCATTTGCACAACAGCATGTGAAATTTATTGTCAATCAGTGTTGCTTCCTAAGTGGACAGTTTGATTTCACAGAAGTGTGATTGACTTGAGTTACATTGTGTTGTTTAAGTGTTCCCTTTATTTTTTTGAGCAGTGTATATATGCAGTGTGATTAGGGAATGTAAACCAGGTGTGCGAGGGAACAAGACAACAAATGGAACAATGAAAAATGGAGCGGCGATGGCTAGAAAGCCGATGACGTCAACTGCCGAACGCCGCCCGAACAAGGAGGGGAGCCGACTTCGGCACAAGTCGTGACAGTAATCATCAAATATTGTAAAAGCTTTCATTGTCTGCTTTTATGCCCCCTTTATTTATCCTACGGTTCTGACTTGGTGTACAGGGTCAATACTGTAAAAACGGCCCATGTTTTGAATTCCGTCGCTGTACATTTCAAAAGTGCTGAACAAATAGTTATATTGACTACATCCGTCTTAGCTCGCTCAATAATGTCTTCATCGGAATTACGGATTGCATCTTATCTGCTCACCGTTCCCTTATGCCATAGTTTGTATATCTCAGCTGTCAGTAGAAACCACATTTGTTTAAGCAAGTCGGCCATATCAGCTATGTTTTAAAAAAAGGCAGTAAATTAAGTAAATTAAATAAACTGTTTCGCTGCCAGACAAGGCTCTGCTGATAGCCAGGTGTAGCCATGGTAAGGATTCACTCCATGGTGCTGAAAAGAGAGCTAAGCTGTTGGAACAGCTTTATGTAGGCCATAACAGTTTGTGGGCACCGTTTGTCACCGTTATACAGTGCCTTCGGAAAGTATTAGACCCCTTTACTTTTTTCACATTTTCTTAAGTTATAGCTTTATTCTAAAATGTATTCAATTGTTTTTTTCCCTCATCAATCTACACACTATACCCCATAATGACAAAGCAAAACTGGTTTTTCGACATTTTTGCAAAAAAAAAGCTCTTACAGGGTATTTCATGAATCCTAACTTTACATGAGAAGGGAGAGACTCCATCAAAGAACAATAGTATGGATCAAGTTCATTTCTTTACTCCATCCACAAACGTGTCAGTCGACATGCACCAACCAGTCCATCTAGGTCTTCAGTTATATCATCTGCATTTACTATCTTTTTGAGGCGCAAAGCATGTCGTTTCTTCTGCTCCGCAGACACACAAAAAATCTAAATGAGACCAAAAGATTTCTAAAGTTGATACTATCTTGAAGTGTTTTGATAAATAAGTCCAAATTTTGAGATACTATCTCAAATCATTTAAAATTGTATTGGTCACATACACGTGTTTAGTCGATGTTATTGCGCAGGTAGCGAAATGCTTGTGTTTCTAGCTCCAACAGTGCAGTAATATCTAACAAGTAATATCTAACAATTTCACAACAATACACACAAATCTAAAGTAAAGGAATGGAATTAAGAATGTATAAATATTTGGATGAGCAATGTCAGAGCGGAATAGACTAAGATACAGTAGAATATAATACAGTATATACATATAGATGAGTAATGCAAAATATGGAAACATTGTTAACTTAAGGATCCAACACTTTTTTTCAATTTTCGCCTGAAATGACATACCCAATTCGAACTGCCTGTAGCTCAGGACCTGAAGCAAGGATATGCATATTCTTGATGCCATTTGAAAGGAAACACTTTGAAGTTTGTGGAAATGTGAAATGAATGTAGGAGAATATAACACATTAGATCTAGTAAAAGGTAATACAAAGAAAAAATATGTGCCATCATCTTTGAAATGTAAGAGAATGGCCATAATGTATTATTTCAGCCTAGGCGCAATTTTGATTTTGGCCACTAGATGACAGCAGTGTATGTGCAAAGATTTAGACTGATCCAATGAACCATTGCATATCTGTTGAAAATGTTGTATCAAGACTGCCCAAATGTGCCTAATTGGTTTATTAATACATTTTCAAGTTCATAATTGTGCACTCTCCTCAAATAATAGCATGGTATTATTTCACTGTAATAGCTAATGTAAATTGGATAGTGCAGTTAGATTAACAAGAATTTAAGCGTTCTGCCCATATCAGATATGTCTATGTCCTGGGACATTTTCTTGTTACTTACAACCTCATGCTAATCACATTAGCCTACGTTAGCTTAACCGTCCCGTGGGGGGACACCGACTCTGTAGAAGTTTTAAAGTGACTAGTGTTCCATTATTAATGTGGACAGTGATTTGAGGTCTATGTATATAGGGCAGCAGCCTCTAATGTGCTAGTGATGGCTATTTAACAGTCTGATGGCCTTGAGATGGAAGCTTATTTTTCAGTCTCTCGGTCCCAGCTTTAATGCATCTGTAACAAACTCGCCTTCTGGATGATAGCGGGGTGAACAGGCAGTGGCTTGGCTGGTGGTTGTCCTTTATGATCTTTTTGGCGTTCCTGTGATATTGGGTGCTGTAGGTGTCCTGGAGAACAATTAGTTTGCCCCCGGTGAGCATTGGGCATACCGCACCAGCCTCTGGAGAACCCTGCGGTTGCGGGTGGTGCAGTTGCCATACCAGGCGGAGATACAGCCCGACAGGATGCTCTCAATTGTGTATCTGTAAAAGATTGTGAGGGTTTTAGGTGCCAAGCCAACTTTCGTCAGCCTCCTGAGGTTGAAGAAGCGGTGTTGCACCTTCTTCACCACTGTCTGTGTGGGTGGACAATTTCAGTTTGTCAGTGATGTGTATGCCAAGGAACTTGAAGCTTTCCACCTTCTCCACTGCGGTCCCGTCGATGTGGGTAGGGGGGAGGTCCCTTTGCAATTTACTAAAGTCCACAATCAGCTCCTTTGTTTTTGTTGACGTTGGGTAAGAGGTTATTTTCCTGGCACCACACTCCCAGGGCCCTCACCTCCTCCCTGTAGGCTGTCTCATCATTGTTGGTAACCAGGCCTACTACTGTTGTGTATTCTACAAACTTGATGATTGAGTTGGAGCTGTGCATGGCCATGCAGTCATGGGTGAACAGGGAGCACAGGAGAGGGCTGAGCACGCACCCTTGTGGGGCCCTATTGTTGAGGATCAGTGAAATGGAAGTGTTGTTTCCTTCACCACCAGGAAGTCCAGATGGCACCAACAGATAGGGCAGCCGTGCTTCTAGTTCCTAGGCAACTTTGCGGTATTTCGTTTTTTAGGAGTTATTTCTTACATTATTAGCTCAGTTTTTTGGGGTGTAATTACATACAGCTGGGAAGAAGTGTTTGATATCAGAGCAGAGGTAACTCGCCAGCAATTACCAGCATTACAACCAGGAATACGACTTTCCTGAATCGGATCCTTTGTTTGTACCCCCCAGGGAAATGTAACTGATTCGAGAGGCTGATCTAAAACACTTGCGGCGGAGAAGAGGTAATCAGAGTGGACTTCTAGTCCACCGCTTCCAAGTATATTACTCGCTAATGTTCAGTCTCTGGATAATAAAGTTGATGAGCTCAGGGCAAGGATCTCCTACCAGAGAGACATCAGGGATTGTAACATACTCTGTTTCACGGAAACATGGCTCTCTCAGGATATACTCTCTGAGTCCGTGCAGCCAGTTGGGTTCTCAGTTCATCATGCAAACAGAAATAAATATCTCTCTGGGAAGAAGAAGGGCATGGGTGTATGTTTCATGATTAAATACTCATGGTGTGATTGTGATAACATACAGTAACTCAAGTCCTTTTGTTCACCAAACCTAAAATACCTCACCATCAAATGCCGACAGTATTCCTGCCCAAGAGAATTCTCTTCGGTTATAGTCACAGCCATGTATATTCCCGCCGCAGGGCAATTCCACGACGGCCCTCAATAGAACTTCACTGGACTTTATGCAAACTGAAAACCACATATCCTAAGGCCGCATTTATTGTAGCTGGGGATTTTAACAAAGCAAATGTTAGGAAACGCTACCGAAGTTCTATCAACACATTGACTGTAGTACTCTCGCTGATAAAACACTTGACCACTGCTACTCCAACTTCCGGGATGCCTACAAGGCTCTCCCCCGCCCTCCCTTCGGCAAATCTGATCACGACTCCATTTTACTCCTCCCTTCCTATAGGCAGAAACTCAAACAGGAAGTTCCCGTGCTAAGGACTATTCAATACTGGTCGGACCAATCGTAATCCACACTTCAAGATTATTTTGATCACGCAGACTTGGATATGTTCCGGGTAGCCTCCGAGAATAACATTTACGAATACACTGATACGGTGGTGACTGAGTTTATCAGGAAGTGTATAAGAAATGTTGTACCCACTGACTATTATAATCTACCCTAACCAGAAACCGTGGATAGATGGTAGCATTCGTGCAAAACTGGAAGTGCGAACCATTGCATTTAACCATGGCGAGGTGACTGGGAATATGGCCAAATAAAAACAGTGTAGTTATGCCCTCCATAAGGCAATCAAACAGGCAAAATGTTAGTACAGAGAAAAAGTGGAGTCGCAATTTAACGAAACCCCTTCTTTGCCCGCTTTGAGGATAAGACAGTGCCACGCTTTGAGGATAACACAATGGCACGGCCCGCTACCAAGGACTGTGGGCTCTCCTTCCCCGTGGCCGACGTAAGTAAGACATTGAAGCGTGTTAACCCTCCTAAGGCTGCCGGGCCAGACGGCATCCCTAGCCGCGTCCTCAGAGCATGTGCAGACCAGCTGGCTGGAGTGTTTACGGACATATTCAATCTCTCCCTATTCCAGTCTGCTGTCCCCACATACTTCAAGATGTCCACCATTGTTCCTGTACGTTAGAAAGCAAAGGTAACAGAACTAAATTACTATCGCTCAGTAGCTCTCACTTCTGTCATCATGAAGTGCTATGAGAGACTAGTCAAGGATCATATATTTTCTACCTTACCTTACCTGACACCCTAGACCCACCTCAATTTGCTTACTGCCCCAATAGATTCACAGACGATGCAATCGCCATCGCACTGCACACTCCCCTGTCCCATCAGGACAAGAGGAATACCTATGTAAGAATGCTGTTCATTGACTATAGCTCAGCATTCAACACCATAGTACCCTCCAAGCTCATCGTTAAGCTTGAGACCCTGGGTCTGAACCCCGCCCTGTGCAACTGGGACCAGGACTTCCTGACGAGATGCTAAGTGTGGCGAAGTCAGGTAGGAGAGTGCGCCTCAGCCGGCCGGTTTGCTCTATAACACAAGTGTTTATATGCCACAGTGATATACAATAAGGTCCTGACAACAAAAAGACAACAGTGTGATGGAAAAATTCAACTCCACATACAGTTTGTTTTATCACAAAACCGGAGAGCAACATCTGTCCGGTGAAGTCCACAAAGCAAATATTGCATACAAACAGTAATATGGCCTGCAGCATGAGCAAGCAAGTGAAAGGGGAAGTTCACTCCAAAACACTTATGGGCCCTTTATAACACTTTCCTACCTGTTTGTCAGTACCCCAGACAGTTTTTAGGTCCATTGATTGAGTATTTCGATTTCTGTATTTTTTATATCAAAATGCAGAATTTAAAAAATTTGCTAAAAACAGTATATTTATTGTTACATTAACAACGACTGGTGTCTCGGCATTGAATTGCCAAATAAATGTGTTGTTTAATGTAAAAAGAACAAAAAACAAAGACTTTGTAACGCCTGTCTGGCGGAAGGCTTTGGCTGATCCTGTCTGGCGGAAGGCTCTAGCGGCTCCTGTCTGACGGAAGGCTCTAGCGGCTCCTGTCTGACGGAAGGCTCTAGCGGCTCCTGTCTGGCGGACGGCTCTGAAGGCTCATGGCAGACGGGCGGCTTTGAAGGCTCAGTACAGACGGGCAGTTCATGCGGCGCTTTGCAGACGAACAGGTCAGGCGGCGTTGGGCAGACGGGCAGTTCAGGCACCGTTGGGCCGACGGGCAGTTCAGGCGCCGTTGGGCAGACGGGCAGTTCAAGCTCCGTTGGACAGACGGGCAGTTCAAGCTCCGTTGGACAGACGGGCAGTTCAGGCGCCGTTGGGCAGACGGCAGACTCTGGCCGGCTGAGACGCACTGTAGGCCTGGTGCGTGGTGCCGGAACTGGAGGCACCGGGCTAAGGACACGCACCTTCAGGCTAGTGCGGGGAACAACAACAGGGCACACTGGACTCTCAAGGTGTACTATAGGCCTGGTGCCTGATACCGGCACTGGTGGTACCGGGCTGAGGGCACGCACATCATGGCGAGTACGGGGAGAAGGAACAGTGCGTACAGGGCTCTGGAGACGCACATGAGGCTTGGTGCGTGGTGCCAGCACTGGTGGTACTAGGCTGGAGACACACACCCCAGGGAGAGTGCATGGAGGAGAACCAGGGCTCTGAAGACGCACAGGTGGCTTGGTGCGTGGTGCCAGCACTAGTGGTATTGGGCTGGGAACACGTATCTCAGGGCTAGTGCGGGGAGCAGTAACAGGACGCACAGGACTCTGGAGAAGCACAGGAGGCTTGGTGCGTGGTGTAGGCACTGTCTTAACCAGACGGCTAGCACGCACCTCAGGACGAGTATGGAGAGCTGTTCCCAGTGACATTAACTCACCAATACGTTCATTCGGACGGATGCCGTGCCTCATGCACCAAACCAGTACATCCCTCATATCTTTCTCCTTCAATTTCTCCATTAGCTCCTTTACTGTCTCTGCGTTACTCATCTCCAAATCCGCCCTCACCGGCTCCTTATGTAAAGCAGGAGGAGTTGGCTTAATTCCCCTGACTGACCCAACTATATACCCCGAGAGCCCCCCCCCCCCAAGAAATTTTTGGGTTTGACTTGCGGGCTTCCAGCCTTGTTTCCGTGCTGCCTCCTCATATCGCCGCCTCTCCGCTTTCGCTGCCTCCAGCTCCGCTTTGGGGTGGCGACACTCCTCTGGTTCTGCCCAGGGTCCTTCTCCGTCTAGGATTTCCTCCCATGTCCATTCCTCCTTGTACACCTGCTGCTGTCCGTTAACCCGCTGCTTGATCCTTCGGTGGTGGGTGGTTCTGTAACGGCCGAAGAGGAGGAGTAGAGATCAGACCAACATGCAGCGTGTTTAGAAAACATAATGCATTTATTAAACGACGAAGACGAACACGAAACAACACTTGGAATAATTACAAAATAACAAAACGAACGAAGACAGACCTGAACTAGAGAACTTACAAATAACACGAAGAACGTACGAACAGGTATAGACTACAAACCAAAACGCTACAGTCCCGTGTGGTACAAACATACATACAGACACGGAAGACAACCACCCACAACCAAACAGTGTGAACACCCTACCTTTATATGGTTCCCAATCAGAGGAAACGACAAACACCTGTCTCTGATTGAGAACCATATAAGGCTAATTACCAATGGCCTAAACATAGAAACACAAAACATAGAATGCCCACCCCAACTCACGCCCTGACCAACTAAACACATACAAAAATAACAGACAACAGGTCAGGAACGTGACAGACTTACTACATGCTAGCGCATAAGTCTTCAATATAGTCGGTAATCCTGTAGATACTCTTCTTCGTGGTTCTAAAATCGATAATTACAGGAGGCGGGACAAAGGAGCGTCTACAAGAAAGGAAATCGAATTAAATGAAGTAAACAAAAATGCTGGCTAGCTGTTAGGAATGTCTGAAGTAAAATAAGTCTAGGCAAATAGCGTTAGTAGCTGAGTGACGTTATCCAAAATGAAGTGCATTATACCTGGGTGTTTCGGTCAGATAGAAATACCGTAAACACTTCCACTCTTTTCCTGACCGCAATGGAGCTTTGTGCCAGGATTGGCTGCAGGACATCCAATATCTTGCTTATGGTGTTGATACGATGCCTAAAGTCATTCACCAGCTGTGGTTAACCATGTCTAGTGATCAATTTGTGGCCACTGACTACAATGGGGGCCGGTTGAAACCGGGTTCTGTTCCCACCATCTTTCCACCATGGACGGGAACGCTCCAACCATTCAAGGTATGTTGCTAGCTAGCTAGTCACTACAAAGTAATTTAACTTTATTTCTTTGCCATTACCTGTACTAATGTGTGGTGTTTTAGCTTAGCTACTACTGTAAAGGTAACAATATCCTGTCCTACTGACTGTTTTTATTTTTCTTTGTGATGCAATTCCCTTCATTATAATGTTGCTGTAAAGAAATAGTACAGTGCATTCAGAAAGTATTCAGACCCCTTGACTATTTCCACATTTTGTTACATTACATCCTTATTCTAAAATGGATTTTAAAAATCTACACACAATACCCCATAATGACAAAGCGAAAAACAGTTTTGCAAATGTATTAAAAATAAAACAGAAAAACCTTATTTACATAAGTATTCAGACCCTTTGCTATGAGACTCAAAATTGAGTTCAGGTGCATCCTGTTTCCAGTGATCATCCTTGAGATGTTTCTACAACTTGATTGGAGTCCACCTGTGGTAAATTCAATTGATTGGACATGATTTGGACAGGCACACACCTGTCTATATAAGGTCCCACAGTTGACAGTGCGTGTCAGAGCAAAAACCAAGCTATGAGGTCAAAGGAATTGTCTGTAGAGCTCAGAGACAAGATTGTGTCACGGCACAGATCTGGGGAAGGGTACCAAAACATTTCTGCAGCATTGAAGGTCTCCAAGAACAGTGGCCTCCATCATTCTTAAATGGAGGAAGTTTGGAACCATCAAGACTCTTCCTAGAGCTAGCCGCCCGGCCAAACTGAGCAATCGGGGGAGAAGGGCCTTGGTCAGGGAGGTGACCAAGAATCCGATGGTCACTCTGACAGAGCTCCAGAGTTCCTCTGTGGAGATGTGAGAAACTTCCAGAAAGACAACCATCTCTGCAGCAATCCATCAATCAGGCGTTCATGGTAGAGTGGCCAGACGGAAGCCACTCCTCAGTAAAAGGCACATGACAGCCAGCTTGGAGTTTTCCAAAAGGCACCAACAGGACTCACAGACCATGAGAAACAAGATTCTCTGGTCTGATGAAATCAAGACTGAACTATTTGGCCTGGATGCCAAACGTCACGTCTGGAAGAAAACTGGCACCATCCCTACGGTGAAGCATGCTAGTGGCAGCATCATGCTGTGGGGATGTTTTTCAGCGGCAGGGACTGGGAGACTAGTCAGGATCGAGGGAAAGATGAATGGAGCAAGGTACAAAGAGATCCTTGATGAAAACTTGCTCCAGAGTGCTCAGGACCTCAAACTGGGGCGAAGGTTCACCTTCCAACAGGACAACGACCCTTAAGCACACAGCCAAGACAACGCAGGAGTGGCTTCTTGACAAGTCTCTGAATGTCTTTGAGTGGGCCAGCCAGAGCCAGAACTTGAATCGGTCGAACATCTCTACAGAGATTTGAAATAGCTGTGCAGTGACGCTCCATATCCAACCTGACAGAGGTTGAGAGGATCTGCAGATAAGAATGTGAGAAACTCCCCAAATACAAGTGTGCCAAGCTTGTAGCATCATACCCAAGAAGACCCGACGATGCAATCGTTGCCAAAGGTGCTTCAACAAAATACTGAGTAAAGGGTCTGAATACTTATGTAAATGTGATATTTCAGTTGAAAATAATAATAATAACTGTTTTTGCAGGAGGATGCAAGGAAATATAAAAAATTCAGGAGGATGCAAGGAAATCAATATTTTGTTTTGCTATTCTGTTACACATCTTTCAGGAGATCCAAGAAGCCTTGACGAGTATTCCAAACAGGCCAAGGACTGGGTGGAGAAGAGTGTCTGAACAGAAGACATTCAACTTTAAACCCAATTGGTCCAGCAGGCTGTCAAACAGCGGGAAGATAAACAGACCATATACAAAGACCCAGTCTTCAAAGTTAACACTCCCAATATCGATCCAGTTGAAAAACCAATCAAGGAGGAGCTGGAGGCAAAACTTTTCAGCCTAACTTTGCAACTAACTTTAGCTAGCCTAATGATGGCAGTGTGATGTTGGTGAATGCCATCAATAACATGTCATGCAGTCACTGTGACTGCTATGTAGCCCACCTGGAACAGCCCCATTCTCTACCTCAGGGGTGTATTCATTCCCGTAAACTAATGGGAATAGAAATCAGAAGGAAGGGAACAGGCTTGCAACCTCTAACCTTGGCAATTTGGCTGGTCAACTCATGGGTATACTTGCAATGGCTGCCTGGGTGTTGTCATCAAATTTAATTTCTCACATGCTTCGTAAACAACAGGGAGACAGTGAAATGCTTATTTATGGGCCATTCCCAACAATGCAGAGAGAGAGAAAATAGAGAAATAATAGAAAATTAACACAAGGAGTAACGCTAACTTTGCTATATGCAAGGGATATCGGTACGATGTGCAGGGGTACGAGGTAATTGAGGTAGATATGTACATATAACTAGGAATAAAGTGACAGATTAACAGTAACAGCAGCACATGTGATGAGTCAAAAAAGTTGGTGCAAAAAGGGTCTGGTACCGTTTGCCATGCGGTAGCAGAGAGAACAGTCTATGGCTTGGGTGGCTGTAGTTTGACAATTTTTTGGGCTTTCCTCTGACACCACCTGATATATAGGTCCTGGATGGCAGGGAGTTCAACCCCAGTGATGTACTGGGCCCTATGCATTATCCGCTGTAGCGCCTTGCGGACGGATGCCGAGCACTTGCCATACCAAGCGGTGATGCAGCCAGTCCAGATGATCTCAATGCTGCTGCTGATTGATTTTTTTGAGGATCTGAGGGCCCATAACAAATCTTTTCAGCCTCCTGAGGGAGAAGAGGCCTTGTCGTACCCTCTTCACGACAGTGTTGGTTTACAGGCTAATTAGGATATTATTGGTATAAAGCTAGACTGGCAATTGTATGCAACATGTTCTTCTTTACTACCACTATTGACTTTATACTTTTTACACTGTTTGGTAATATAAATTATTGTTTACGGAAGACCCAGATTATGAAGTGCGCGTCCCATACATTCTATTTCTAGGGCGGGCATTCACTCGTTCTAGACACAGTTTACCTAGCAAGCATGTCATCATTGTCAGACAAAGTTGAAGGGGACTACAGTAGCCAGTTGCATTATGGGGTGTAGGCAGGATACTCGAAAATACAGTTGGAAGAATGTCATTAGTCCGGCTGAGGCGCGGGAGCCTGCCAAGCCAACCAAGTCTTGGGATCCTGTCGCGCCAGCTGAGGCATGGGAGCCTGACGAGCTAGCTGAGGCATCCTCGGTAGACTCGGCAATGGACGCTTGACGGGGAAACTGAGTCTTGTAAACCTGACGAGCCGGCTGAGGCATCCCTGGTTTCTCAGGTAGAGGCATCCGGATCCGACTTCACCATTTTTTTAAAACTCCCTGATGCTCCCCTTTGGTGAGCGTATTATAAATGTCCTGTGAGTAATATTAGCCAAAACACTTAAGCTTCAGAGAGCTTCCCATTTGGACCGTCAGGTGTGGCACGTTGTTTCCTCTAGATCCTGGGCATTCACCAGGATTGATGAGAGACAAGAAACCAGAGTGTTTAGTTACAGACACACCATCTTCTGCTGCATCATCAGTTTGATGTTCTACCTCCTCCAGCTTCGGAATATACTGGTCCCATTCGGGACAGCCAAGACATTCACTGTCTGTTGGTAGAGGTAGGCATGTCCCGCAACATAGCTTCTCCCAGCCATGTGCACGGTTAGAAACAAGGCAGAAATGTTTGTTTGTCACCAGAGTGGTTTAGAGGATATGAAATGGAGGATGGATGGATATTTACCCATTTAATAACCAGACCTTCATACAAACTTGTAATGCTGAATTCTAGCTTCACAACCAAATGGCTGCAATATCCTACCAGCACGTCCACAAGTGGGCCACTTTGCGCGGCCGAAAGCTTGCTAGTGTACACAGGCCATAAGGTTGATGTCCTCAACCCCACAGAGATTTAATTAGTATCATAAAAAATTCCCATATAAAAATCTGTCAGTTTAAATAGAGATATTTTTTTTGCATTGGATGCGTCTCAATCCACCTATGTCACACTTCAGCATTTGTGGTGAAAGGTGACAATGCTAGAGCCGTGTTTGTCAGACCATGAGACATCCCGAAATTCGGTCTTCTCACAAAATACATCTGTAGCATCCGAATGGTTTGACTTACAAACTATTATGACCCCTCTATGGAAAGATGAGACTCTCACAAAGCGTGGGACTCATCTGAAGTCGGTAGCGTCCAAACAGTTTGGGCTACACACTAATATGTATACCCGTCTGTGGAAAGGTGAGACTCTCACGAACACGTCACGTCAGTTATCTAGGGAACTCACAAGACTCATCTGAAGGTCCCCGCTATCAATTGAAAAAATTCATGGAAGTGTATATGGAGACTGTGCCAAAAATAATTGATCTTTCTTATAAATCTCAGATATAGGACAGACACTTCAGAACAAACTTCGTGTTTGGTGGCTAGGTGACTAGTTCCAGTCACAAATGAGAGAACAGCTCACTCTGATCATTTTACTCGCCCTAGCAGAGCTGGTTAGGCTCTTGGTGACTGCAACTGTGCTGCTGGCAACAATGTAATTACACTATTTGCCAACGTTTACTGACACCGGCCATATTCAACGGGTGTTGAGCATTTGTAAATTCGTTAATTATTCTCAGTGAAGAGGCGACTCTGGGATGCTGGCCTTCTAGGCAGAGTTGCAAAGAAAAAGCCATATCTCAGACTGGCCATAAAAACAAAAGATTAAGATGGGCAAAAGAACACACACTGATGTTGAGACTGGTGTTTTGCGGGTACTATTTCATGAAGCTGCCAGTTGAGGACTTGTGATGCGTCTGTTTCTCAAACTAGACACTCTAATGTACTTGTCCTCTTGCTCAGTTGTGCACTGGGGCCTCCCACTCCTCTTTCTATACAGAATAGAGACAGTTTGCACTGTTCTGTGAAGGGAGTAGTACACAGCGTTGTGCGAGATCTTCAGTTTCTTGGCAATTTCTCGCATGGAATAGTCTTAATTTCTCAGAACAAGAATAGACTGATGAGATTCAGAAGAAAGTTATTTGTTTCTGGCCATTTTGAGCCTGTAATCTAACCCACATGCTGATGCTCCAGATACTCAACTAATCTAAAGATGACCAGTTTTATTGCTTCTTGGATCAGGACAACAGTTTTCAGCTGTGCTAACATAATTGCAAAAGGGTTTTCTAATGATCAATTAGCCTTTTGAAATTATAAACTTGGATTAGCTAACACAACGTGCCATTGGAACATAAGAGTGATGGTTGCTGATAATGGGCCTCTGTATGCCTATGTAGATATTCCATAAAAAATCTGCCGTTTCCAGCTACAATAGTCATTTCCAGATTACCAATGTCTACACTGTATTTCTGATCAATTTGATGTTATTTTAAATGGACAATTTTTTAAATTTTCTTTCAAAAACAAGGCCATTTCTAAGTGACCCCAAACTTTTGAACGGTAGTGTAGCTAGCTAAACAATGAACCGTAATCCCAACACATGATGTTACTTCCCTACATGAATCTGCAGTTGGCTAACCCACCAATTTCAATGTTAGCTAGCTTGCATTAGGCTATAACTGAAAAAGCAAATGACTCTGAGAAATGAATAATATTACGACACAGATCATACACGTAACGTTAGATAGCTTGGGTGTTTGACTGCTGTTGTTAGGTCAGCTAACTGGCTAATTTTAGCTAGCTTGCTAGCTACTTCCAGACACAAATGAGAGAACAGCTCTCTCTGACCATTTTACTCGCCCTAATGAAATGGTTACTTGCATAGTGGAGTCTTTTGTTCAGACATGTAGCTAGCTAGCTAAACAATGAACCATAATCCCAACTCAAGGTGTTACTACCCTGCATGAATCTGCAGGTAGCTAACCAACCAGGTTCAATGTTAGCTAGCCAACATCAGGCTATAACTAGCAAAGCAAATGGCTCTGAGATACGAATAATATTACTACACAGATCATACATGTAATGTTAGCTAGCTAGCTAACAGTGCACTTTTATTTGAAATGAAAATGACTTTCTGGCAAAATCAGAAAAGTATAAAATCTGAAAATGTTGCTAGCTAGACTATCTTACTTATATACATGGATGGATGCATCTCCCTCTCTCACGGATGCCATGGTTGCCCTTAGTTTGAAAATGTAATCCGGAGACAGGTGTTTTCTCCATCTCCTTAGCTATCATACTCTAATTCCACTGATTTCAAAACTCGGTCCTCCAGAAAGTGTAGAGCAACACTTATGCAGTTCTACTACAATATATACATATTTTAAAAGCTGCGTTAGACAGGATTACCTACACATACTGACTAGTTCAAATAGACAGAAGCGTTCTACACGGTAGACCAATCCAAACTCATCTCTCGGCATGTCCAGCCAATCATGGCTAGCGGGAAGGTTGCTGGCTTTTCTGTGGCTAAATCGTATTTGAATGAGTAGGTGTTCTAAAACTTTTGACCGGTAGTGTATATACCAGTCAAAAGTTTGGACACACCTACTCATTCAAGGGTTTTACTTTATTTTTACTATTTCCTACATTGTAGAGTAATACTGAAGACAACAAATCTATGAAATAACACATATGGAATCATGTAGTAACCAAAAAAAAAGTGTTGAGATTCTTCAAAGTTGCCACCCTTTGCCTTGATGACAGCTTTGCACACTCTTGGCATTCTCTCAACCAGCTTCATGAAGTAGTCAGCTGGAATGCATTTCAATCTATAGGTATGCCTTGTTAAAAGTTAATTGGTGGAATTTCTTTCCATCTCAATGCGGTTGAGCCAGTCAGTTGTGTTATGACAAGGTAGTGATGGTATAGAGAATATAGCCCTATTTGGTAAAAGACCAAGACCATATTATGGTAAGAACAGCTCAAATAAGCAACGAGAAACGACAGTCCATTATTACTTTAAGTCATGAAGGTCAGTCATTCCGGAAAATGACAAGAACTTTCAAAGTTTCTTCAAGTGCAGTCATAAAAACCATGAAGCGCTATGATGAAACTGGCTCTCATGAGGACCGCCACAGGAAAGGAAAACCCAGAGTTACCTCTGCTGCAGAGGGTAAGTTCATTAGAGTTAACTGCACCTCAGATTGCAGCCCCAAGAAACGCTTCACAGAGTTCAAAACAAATCAAATCAAATTGTGTTAGTCACATGCGCTTAATACAACAGGTGAAATGCATATTTACAAGCCCTTAACCAACAATGCAGTTTTAAGAACAATGAATGTTAAGTAACAAATAGATACGTTTAAAAAATCTAAATCAATATATACAATAATTAAAGAGCAGCAGTAAAATAACAGTAGCGATGATTTATACAGGAGGTACCAGTACAGAGTCAATGTGTGGTGGCACAGGTTTGTCAAGTAACTGAGGTAATATGTACATGTAGGTAGAGTTAAAGTGACTATGCATAGATGATAACCAGAGAGTAGCAGCAGCGTAGAAGGGGAGGGGGGGGAGCTTTGGGGTAGAAGCTGTTAAAAAGCCTTTTGAACCAAGCGGTAGCGGTCCTGCTGCTGGGTTGTTGCCCTCCTACGGCCTCCTCCACGTCTCCTGATGTACTGGCCTGTCTCCTGGTAGCGCCTCCATGCTCTGGACACTACGCTGACAGACACAGCAAACCTTTTTGCCACAGCTCGCATTGATGTGCCATCCTGGATGAACTGCACTACCTGAGCCACTTGTGTGGGTTGTAGACTCCGTCTCATGCTACCACTAGAGTGAGAGCATTGCCAGCATTCAAAAGTGACCAAAACATCAGCCAGCCAGGAAGCATAGGAACTGAGAAGTGGTCTGTGATCACCACCTGCAGAATCACTCCTTTTTTGGGGGTGTCTTGCTAATTGCCTATAATTTCCACCTTTTGTCTATTCCATTTGCACAACAGCATGTGAAATGTATTGTCAATCAGTGTTGCTTCCTAAGTGGACAGTTTGATTTCACAGAAGTGTGATTGACTTGGAGTTACATTGTGTTGTTTAAGTGTTCCCTTTATTTTTTGAGCAGTGTATTATGGGTATGCTTGTCATCGGCAAGGACTATGGAGTTTTTTTAGGATAAAAATAAACTGAATAGAGCTAAGCACAGGCTAAATCCTAGAGGAAAACCTGGTTCAGTCTTCCTTCCAACAGACACTGGGAGACAAATTCAACTTTCAGCAGGGCAATAACCTAAAACACAAGCCCAAATATACACTGGAGTTGCTTATCAAGACGACATTGAATGTTCCTCAGTGGCCTAGTTACAGTTTTGACTTAAATTGGCTTGAAAATCTATGGCAAGACTTGAACATGGCTATCTACCAATGATCAACAACCAACTTGACAGAACTTGAAAAAAATAAGATGAAGAAAAAAGTATGAATGTGCAAATATTGCACAATCCAGCTGTGCTAAGCTCTTAGAGACTTACCAGGAAGAGGCACACAGTAGTACATAGAGCCATGACTACATGGAACTCTATTCCACATCAAGTAACTGATGCAAGCAGTGAAAATAGATTTAAAAAACAGATTAAAAAACACCTTATGGAACAGTGGGGACTGAAGCAACACAAACATTGGCACAGACACATGCATACTCACACACACACACACATATGCACTATACATACACATGGATTGAGTACTGTAGATATGTGGTAGTGGAGGAGTAGGGTCCTGAGGGCACACAGTGTGTTGTGAAGTCTGTGAATGTATTGTGATATTTTAAAATTGTATAAACTGCCTTAAGTTTGCTGGACCCCAGGAAGAGTAGCTGATGCTTTGGCAGCAGCTAATGGGGATCCATAATGAATACAAATACAGCTGTAATCGTTGCCAAAGGTACTGACTCAGGGGTGTGAATATTCATGTAAATGAGATAGTTCTGTTTCAATTTCAATACATTTGCAAACATTTCCAAAAACATGTTTTCACTTTTTCATTATGGGTTATTGTGTGTAGATGGGTGAGGGGAAAAAAGAACATGTAATCCATTCAGAATTCAGTCTGTAACACAGCAGAATGTGGAATAAGTCACGGGGCATGAGTACTTTCTGGCACTGTAGCTAGCAAATCTTTCCTTGACGTTCTTCTCCCCAGCACCGCTTTACTCACAAAAGTTAAACAAGAATGCAGGAAAACCACAGACTACCACTTAGCAGTACACTTCGTGTAAATGTTTTGAAACTTTTTTAAGCTGTGTTGTTGAGTATCCTACAGGGCGCTCTGTCCCAACTGCTGTATGGTCAACCTGCTGTATGAAATGTTGACGATGTGCTTGAGCAAGCATGCTGCCTGTGTGCAGAGATCTATTACTTTGCAGCAGGTAAATATTCCAATCCAAGTTTTATCTGGAACTGATATGCCTACCTCCTATTTAGCTACTGAAACTAGAATAAAATGACTGCATGCATTATGTTAATTTCTTAAAAGCTACAAGGGGGGAAAAAATGTTAGAATAGTTATTTAGTCATATTCAGGGGTAGAAAAAAAGGGTTGCGTAAATTCTGGTGGATTGTAGTAGGATATTGAAACAAAAGACAGAGGCCTGCATGTTATTTGTTAAATTCTGAAAACAAATTGAGTTAGTCATAATAGAACTTCAAAACAGCATTCAGTGGAACAGAAGACAATGTGCAGCACAATAAACGGTGCAATTAGCTAACACAGATAAAATATGACCATCAGAAGCCAACATCAAGCTATCAGATGTCATTAATTAATCAACCATTATTTCAGTTTTATTGTATTTTAATGGCAGGGCATTTTTTGTAAATGTATCCTGTATTATTGTGCATGTTTATCTTACATGCTGGTAGCCTATAACAAATGTTATGGAAGGGAGTGTGCCCTTTTCAATTGTGTGAACTGCAACTACGAAAAACACTGGCATAGCCTGTGCATTTATAGCATCAGAGATGTTCTAAATTAGAGACCATCTCTGATAGCTATTGGACCATAGAGACTGTCACAAATGTTTTGCTTTAAATGAACTAGCAAATTCCATGACTTGGGGTTGAAATATATCACATTTCTTTGTTTAAAAAAATTGGTATTTCAACACCTGCCGAATAAAAGCCTAAAATGGCCCAACTCCTTAAAAATATGATTCTGCAGGACCTTGGAAGAGCTTGGCCCGCATGAAGCACCCTGAGTCCCCCAAGTCTCGTATTAGGCCCATTGTGTTGACTGGGTACGTTATGCCACGATACCCTAATCTGCTTTTGTTGCACTCTGCCAGCTGATGTTTGTCAAGTGCTGAATCATGCAAACCCTGCTGAAAAATAACTTTCATAATTGTAATGGTTCTAGTTGTCACGCCCTGGCCGTAGAGAGGTTTTTATTCTCTATTTTGGTTAGGCTAGGGTGTGACTAGGGTGGGCAGTCTAGTTTCTTTATGTCTATGTTTTCTGTTTCTATGTTTTGGCCGGGTATGGTTCTCAATCAGGGACAGCTGTCTATCGTTGTCTCTGATTGGGAATCATACTTAGGCAGCCTGTTTTTCCACCTTAGTTGTGGGTAGTTGACTTTGTTAGTTGCCTGTATAGTGTCACGTTCGTTTTTGATGTTTCTTGTTTTTGTTGGCGACATTCATAATAAAAAGAAATGTACGCTAACCACGCTGCACCTTGGTCCGGTCATTTCCCTGACGACGATCACAGCACGATCATGTCTTATATGCAATGGGTGTATGGCCCATAAACAATATGCCCATGTTTAAATAGATTGATGTCTATTAATTGAACAGCATTTATATAACTGGTCAGTTGTTCAATCAGATTTATCTCAAAAACCAGATATCAACCCAAAAGACGTCTTGATCTGTTTGTGATCTGCTTATAAGACGTCCAGACCAGATTTCAACCATTTATTTTGGGTGGTTTATGGTAAAGTGTGAATGCATCTGAACATTTTGGTTATAGTTAGATACGTTTTTTTTGTCACAAAACAATTCACATGTTCATGGAATTACTTAGCTATGAATGTTCTTGCATATGTTGAGTCTTGACAGTGTTTGCAACATATGTAACAAATGTTGTTACAATCTGAATATCTGTGACTGATTTATATGCATTAATGTGCATCATCAATAGCTGCCATGTTGTTTTAGGTACAAGTCTGGGAAATATTGCTTTGAGAGAGATTTGTCCTTAAATGACACATATCAATTTCTGTGCAGAGCCGTCATTCAGTGCCAGAGGAGTATCGTTTTAAGTGTTTTTCACAAAATAAAAAATGGCGGAAAATCCATCATGGCGGACCTTATGGGTCCAGAGGCAAACATGTCCCTTGTGAGGAGAGGGATTTATGTACTCTATGTCCTAACCTTAGATCAAATGGAGTGAGGGGAGTTAGCGTTGTCAATTGCTTGTTATAGTGCCCCTATCTGGCCAGTCAATGTAATTTTGTAAATGCCAGATCTCTATGACAGGTTTTGTGTAAATCTGGCCAGTGCTGTCTGAGCTATTGTGTCATCCACAGTCTCCTTCCCGATTTGATTGTGGGGGACAATAAAGATAGCCCAGTAAAAATAGACCACTATCACCACCTACTGGTGGAATACATTTTCTCACAATTAATCAACCAAAGAGAATATAATGTCTTACTACATAGGCCTATGCACAACCACACACCTCCTGACTATTGGGAGTTGCACATTATAGGGTGATTGTAATTCTAAAGATCTATCTTTGTCTAAGTATTACAGCATACTGCTTCAAGTCACCTCTCCAGCCTGCAGTATAACAGAGAGTGTTGTGTGGCACTTCCTGTTGCTGCAACATCATATTGTTAGGGAGCTGAGAAGACCTGTTAGCCCTGACCGCAATTATAATTTGTGTGTGTGAGTGTGTGTGTGAGAGAGAGAGAGAGAGAGAGAGAGAGAGAGAGAGAGAGAGAGAGAGAGAGAGAGAGAGAGAGAGAGAGAGAGAGAGGGAGAGAGGGAGAGAGGGAGAGAGAGAACATGTATACACATACAGTGCATTCAGAAAGTATTCAGAGACAAATGGTTGAAAGGTATACTTTTTCCACATTTTGTTGCAAAACAGTCTTGTTCTAAAATAGATTAAATAGTTTTTTTCCTTCATCAATCTACACACAATATTCCATAATGACAAAGCAAAAACAGGTTTTTAGAAATGTTAGCAAATGTATTACAAATAAGAAACAGAAATACCTTACATAAGTATTCAGACCCTTTGCTATGAGACTCGAAATGATGGTCACTCTGACAGAGCTCCAGAGTTCCTCTGTGGAGATGGGAGAACCTTCCAGAAGTACAAACATCTCTGTAGCATTTCACCAATCAGGCCTTTATGGTAGAGTGGCTAGACGGAAGCCACTCCTCAGTGAAAGGCACATGACAGCCCACTTGGAGTTTGCCAAAAGGAACCTAAAGGACTCTCAGACCATGAGAAGATTCTCTGGTCTGATGAAACCAAGATTGAACTCTTTGGCCTGAATGCCAAGCGTCACGTCTAGAGGAAACTTGGCACCATCCCTACAGTAAAGCATTGTGGTGGCAGCATCATGCTGTGGGGATGTTTTTCAGCGGGAGGGACTGGGAGACTAGTCAGAATCGAGGCAAAGAATAATGGAGGAAATACAGAGAGATCCTTGATGAAAAGCTGCTCCAGTGCACTCAGGACCTCAGACTTTCAGTATGTATTTATTTTCTGAAATTTGCAAAAAAAAATTTGTTAAAGAAACTATTTTACTTTGTTATTATGTGGTATTGTATGTAGATTGATGATGATTCTTATTTTTTTAATCCATTTTAGAATAAGGCTGTAATGTAACAAAATGTGGAAAAAGTCAAGGGGTCTGAATACTTTCCAAATGCACTGTAGAGGAAACATTGATTGTGTGTATGTGTCTGTCTGTGAGACAGTAGGCTAGCCTATTTCTTGAAACGTGTACCATCCAATATGGATGTGAAGATTTTCTTGATTGTTCAGAGAGAGAGACAGGGTCATGGTCATGTGAATCATGTAGGCCACTTTACCACTTATAGCCTGGCTGTTCCTGGAAGTCAATGGACATTGATGGATAATGCGTCATGCTGCACAAGTATATATCAGCCATGGCATTGTGAAAGACAGACTGCATTAGATTGTTTTTTATAAGGATCGTTACCAGAAGGTTTTGTTTTTGGACACAGTCTCAGTTTTACTTTTTATGACTACTTTAACCTTTTTGATTTATCAAGTAATGACATACAGTATATCAACGACACGTATGACAGTGAAACACACAGGCAGCAAATGTAATACAATAATACAATACAAAAATAGCAAACCCTAAAATAACCAGAATTTTTACAATAATCTATTTCAGAGTACTTTACAGACAGTAAGAAATACACGACAAGACACTTTCACTTATCGTCAAAATGACTCAACACAGCCAAATCACACTGAATTTTAAAAACGCAGTCACAAAACAAGAGAGATTATGATCCATTGATAAAATACGATTTTCTCTGAAACCAAGATGGGAAACCACCTGAATTGTAGAGCATCTGAATGTGTGGGTGAAATGTGACTAGACTGAAACATGCGGAGTTAGACCTAGGCCTAGATCTGGAGTATGATGTTCGCTGTAAACGCCCCCGACCTCAACTACATTCTCTGTCTTTCCCCACACACTAAAGCCACAACAAAGTATTTCACATCATCATTTGCTATGGCTCTGGGTTCTCTTTCATGAGTCATGGTCATTACGGTAACCCTGACATGCCACTGTTTTACTGGATCTTATCATCTGCCATATGTAATAGAGTTAATCAATTTGGTTTAAAGATGCACAATGCAGAAATCGCTCTGCAGTTTCCTGGTTGCTAAAATTCGAATAGATCACCTAATTTCAGTTTATGTGACAAATAAGCAAGTATCCTTGTACTTTCTAAACCGATGTGAAATATATTTTCCATAAACGAAAATCTTGTATTTTCAGGTGTTTGAAGCTGGTGTGTAAAAGACGCACAAATTTAACTTAAGAACAGGGAGCATAGAAATAGTGCACATAGAACAAATCTAACGCTTCTTAGACTTGCTTTCAATGAGAATGACAGATATGGCATATAACACACATTTATATGTGAATTTGGTCGGGTTGCCCAAAAAGTTACATATTGCAGCTTTAGTCAATACAATGCCTTCAGGAAGTATTCAAACCCCTAGACTTCTTTCACATTTTGTTGTGTTACAGCCTGAATTCAAAATGGATTACATAATTTTTTTTCTTGCCCATCTACACACAATATCCCATAATAAAAAAGTGAAAACATATTTTGGGGAATTTATGCTAATTGATTGAAATTTAAAACTTCTTGTCAATAGGGGGGCGCTGTTTTCACTTTGGAAAAAATCGTGCCCAAATGAAACGGCCTCGTACTCTTTTCTAGATCATACAATATGCATATTATTATTACTATTGGATAGAAAACACTATCAAGTCTCTAAAACTGTTTGAATTATATCTATGAGTAAAACAGAACTAATTTTGCAGCAAACTTCCATACAGGAAGTGAAAAATCTGAAAACGAGGCTCTGTTTCAGGGCCTGCCTATTCAAATGGCTTTAATTTATCGATATGCATGCACTTCATACGCCTTCCACTAGATGTCAACAGGCAGTGGAAGGTGGAATGGGGTGTCTAGCTTGATCTGAGGCCGAACAAGAGCTTTTGAGTGACAGGTCCGCAATTTCCTTTGTCTTCTCAGGCGCGCGGCGGAGCTCGACACTGTCTTCTGAAAAGCGTTCGGATAACACGGCGAATATCTCCGGCTCTGATTTTATTTGATACATATGATAATAACATCATAAAGGAGTTTTTTTCAACAGAGTTTTATCAGTTTATTCAACGTTTATTGGGACTTTTGGAGTTTTCCGTTCTTTGCGTTGAGAGGATGGGAATGTTAGCAACCTTGGCTAGCATTGTGGTGCGAATTCGACAGAAGAAATGGACATTCTAAAACTAAACAACGATTTATTCTGGACCAAGGACTCCTTGTATGGTAAATATTATGGTATGTTATGGTAAAGTTATTTTTAAAAATCTAACAGCGGTTGCATTAAGAACCAGTGTATCTTTCATTTGCCATACAACAAGTATTTTTATGTAAAGTTTATGATGAGTTCTTTGGTCAGATTAGGTGAGTGTCCAAAATATCTCCGGAGATTCTGGTGAATCGATGCTACGTATTCACAATATATAATCAGGATTTGTAGCTCTATATATGCACATTTTCGAACAAAACATAACATTGTATTGTATAACATGATGTTATAAGACTGTCATCTGATGAATTTGTTCAAGGTTAGTGATTCATTTTATCTCTATTTTGTCGGTTTTGTGCAAGCTATTTTTGCGGTGAGTAAATTGCGTTGTGTGTTTGGCCACTGTAGTGAGCTAATAGAAATATATATTGGGTTTTCACTGTAAAACACCTAAAAAATCGGAAATATTGGCTGGATTCACAAGATGTTTATCTTTCATTTGCTGTACACCATGTATTTTTCATAAATGTTTTATGATGAGTATTTATGTTTTTCACATTGCTCTCTATAATTATTCTGGCTGCTTTGGTGCTATTTGTGATTGTGGCTGCAATGTAAAACTATGATTTATACCTCAAATATGCACATTTTCGAACAAAACATAAATGTATTGTATAACATGTTATAAGACAATTATCTGATGAAGTTGTGTTCTTGGTTAGTGACAAATTTTATCTCGATTTTGTCGATTTTGTGAAAGCTACCTATGCGGTGGAAACATGGTGAAAATTTGCGGTTGTGTGTTTGGCTATTGTGGTTAGCTAATAGAAATACATATTGTGTTTTCGCTGTAAAACATTTAAAAAATCGGAAATGATGGCTGGATTCACAAGATGTTTATCTTTCATTTGCTGTATTGGATTTGTGATTTCATGAAAATTATATTATATGATATCCCTGTCCCGTTAGGCTAGGCTATGCTAGTCAGCTTTTTTGATGAGGATCCCGGATCCGGGATGGGTATTAAGTAAAGTTAAACACATCAATATCTCATTTACATACACTATATGACCAAAAGTATGTGGACACATACTGTAGGTAAAATATATACTATACTCATAATTATTTTTAAAAGGTACTTTTAACTTCTTGAGAATACAGGGGGTGCTGTTTTCACATTAGCATAATTGCCTCTACAGATAAAACTGCCTCTTATTCAATTATTGCTGTTACTATATGCATATAACCATATGCCATTGGATAGAAAACAAGCCATGGTTTCTAAAACCGTTCCAATTTTGTCTCTGAGTCAAACACAGGTCATTTCACAGCACTTTCCCTGAGCCAGAAAAAGATTGCAAGATGTGTATGCTCGCTTCAAAGCTCTGCCTATATATGGTCACGCGACCTATGACCCGAAACACACTTCCTTCTTCTTCCTCTGGGTGTCTGGAAGACGTCAGAGGAGAAATTTTTTGTTTATCTTGTACTGACGTGAAATAAGACCTATTTCTTTAGCGTGACCGACAACTTCCGGTTTCCTGAGATGCGCGTTTAGAGAAGCCATTGACTTTTGTTATGCTGACGTTACGGATGAAAACTATCTCCGTGTCAAAGTTTGTTTGATACATGTGACCATATCACCGTAATGTATGTTTTTTCAATATAGTTTAATCAGATTATTAGAATTTTTTCGGGAGTTTTGCCGTGTTCCGTTCTTTGAGTTTTTTAACTTTGGACAGGGGCCGTGCCAGTCGACCAGTACCCAGGCTAAATGAAGAGGGGAAGTTGCCATTGTGAATGGATTGAACGACTCATCAGGACTAAGGACACCTTGATCAACATTCTGATGAAAGACCAGCAATAGTAAGACCCAATTTACGATGTTATTTCATATATCTGTCGTGCATGTGAACTGGTCGCGCGCGTCCAGCTGGTTCTGGCTGGCCTGGTTATGCTAATTTAGCGCTACATTTTGTTTTCGCTATAAAACATTTAAAAAATCTGAAATATTGTTTGGATTCACCAGATGTTGGGCTTTCAATGTCTGTACGCTGTGTATTTTTTCTGAAATGTTTTAAGACA
Source organism: Salvelinus fontinalis (assembly GCF_029448725.1). Lineage (NCBI taxonomy): Eukaryota > Metazoa > Chordata > Actinopteri > Salmoniformes > Salmonidae > Salvelinus > Salvelinus fontinalis. Next base: position 10,759,622 of record NC_074690.1, read on the forward strand.
AGTAATTAGTTATATAACGTTGGTCTCTGTAATTGTTCTAGCTGCATCAGCACTATATCAGATTGCAGCTGCAATGTAGAACTGTGATTTATACCTGAAAAATGCACATTTAAAAAAAAAAAACTATGCTATACCATAAATATGTTATCAGACTGTCATCTTAAGAATTTTTTTGTTGGTTAGTGGCTATCAATATCTTAGTTTAGCCGAATTGGTGATAGCACCTGATGGAGTAAGAAACTGTTGGAGTAAGAAAATGGTGTCATTTTGCTAACGTGTTTAGCTAATAGATTTACATATTGTGTCTTCCCTGTAAAACATTTAAAAAATCTGAAATGGTGGTTTTATTCACAAGATCTGTGTCTTTCATTGGGTGTCTTGGACTTGTGATTTAATGATATTTAGATGCTACTATTTAATTGTGACGCTATGCTAGCGATGCTAATCAGTGTGGGGGGTGCTCCCGGATCCGGGTTAGGTACTCTGTAGAGGTTTTAACTTCTTATGGCTGCAGGGGCAGTATTGAGTAGCTTGGATGAAAGGTGCACAGAGGTGCCCAGAGTAAACGGCCTGTTCCTCAGTCAAAGTTGCTAATAGATGCATAATATTATTAGTATTGGATAGAAAACACTCTGACCTTTCTAAAACTGTTTGAATTATGTCTGTGAGTATAACAAAACTCATATGGCAGGCAAAAACCTGAGAAGTTCCACTTCCTGTTTGGATTTTTTCTGAGGCTGCTAGATTTTCAACCAAGCTCCCAATGAAATTACAGCGAGATATGGATGAGTTTTCACTTCCTACGGCTTCCACTAGATGTCAATAGAACTTGGTCTGATGACTCTAATGTGAAGGGGGGGCCGAAGGACACAGGAATGAGTAATCCCTGCCATGAGGTGACCACGCATTGAACACGCGCGTTCACGTGAGAGGGAGCTCCGTTCCATCTCTCAACTGAAGTCAATGTAATTCTCCGGTTGGAACGTTATTCAAGATGTATGTTAACAACATTCTAAAGATTGATTCAGTACATCGTTTGACATGTTTCTACTGACTGTTACGGAACTTTTGGACATTCCGTCACGTTATAGTGGACACGCTTTATGACTTTGGAATTGTTTACCAAACGTGCTAAACAAAGTAGCTAATTGGACATAAATAACGGACATTATCGAACAAATCAAGCATTTATTGTGGACCTGGATTCCTAGGACTGCATTCTGATGAAGTTCATCAAAGGTAAGGAAACATTTATCATGTATTTTCTGGTGTCTGGTGACTCCAACATGGCGGCTAATTTGGCTATTGTTCTGAGCGCCGTCTCAGATTATTGCATGGTTTGCTTTTTCCGTAAAGTTTTTTAAAAATCTGACACAGCGGTTGCATTAAGGAGAGGTATATATATAATTCCATGTGTATAACTTGTATTATCATCTACATTTATGATGAGTATTTATGTTGCAACGATGTGGCTATGCAAAATCACTTGATGTTTTTGGAACTAGTGAATGTAACGTGCCAATGTAAACTCAGAGTTTTTGATATAAATATGAACTTTATCAAACAACACATGCATGTATTGTGTAACATGAAGTCCTATGAGTGTCATCTGATGCTATCTTTCGCTGGAAAAATGGCTGTGTTTATTGTGGTTTAGTGGTGACCTAACATAATCGTTTGTAGTGCTTTCGCTGAAAAGCATATTTGAAATCAGACACTTTGGTGGGATTAACAACAAGATTACCTTTAAAATGATATAAGACACATGTATGTTTGAGGAATTTTAATTATGAGATTTCTGTTGTTTGAATTTAGCGCCCTGCACTTTCACTGGCTGTTGTCATATCGATCCCGTTAGCGGGATTGCAGCCATAAGAAGTTTTAAATGTAGTTGTAAAACCGTAATAGAGGAGGTCGAGGCTGTGGGTGGAAGCTCATTGCAGAGGTCACATGCAGAGTGCTATTCACTCAACGAATCACCTTGGGGAAGGTCTGAGACAGGAGCCAATCACTGCCCTAGCAGGGCATCACCCTCTCTCTGTGAATGAGTGCACAGAGAATATTGTCCAATGTGAGCTGTCTTCACAGGAGAAACCAGCCGGTGTAGCTCTTCAGCACTACTGGTGGATGTGACCTCACTGGTTTGGAAACACTCATGGCTGGCATATGAGTGCAATGTGTGAGTTGGAGTACGCCTCCAGAACCCAATTCAGACTACTCTCTGCCCACAGTTTTATCCTCAAACTACTGTCCCCCGCTCTCTCACGTTTACTCTTTCAACTAAATAAACAAACACTTTCATTATTAAACATTCAGCTACTATTAGACTACTCTACCCACAAACGTACTATACCCCCCCTCGAAAATACATCAGCACAGAGTAGCTTTATGTGTATTATAGAAGCATTTTTTAAACATCTGAAATATATGTTTCCTGCAATCTAGAACCATAATCATTATACTTAATTGTGTGTAAAAACAAAACATATATACAGTGCCTTCGGAAAGTATTCAGACCCCTTGACTTTTTCGACATTTTGTTACTTTACAGCCTTATTCTAAAATTGATTGAATTGTTTTTTCCCTCATCAATCTACACACAATACCCCATAATGACAAAGCCAAAATATATTTTAATTTTTTTTATATAATTTATATTAAAAAAAACGGAAATATCACATTTACATAAGTCTTCAGATCCTTTACTCAGCACTTTGTTGAAGCACCTTTGGCTTGTCCCGAAGCCACTCCTGCATTTTCTTGGCTGTGTGTTTTGGGTCGTTGTCCTGAAGGAAGGTTAACCTTTCCCCCAGTCTTAGGTCCTGAGTATTCTGGAGCTGTTTTTAACGAAGGCTCTCTCTGTACTTTGCTCCGTTCATCTTTGCCTCAATCCTGACTAGTCTCCCAGTCCCTTTTGGCAAACTCCATGTGCCTTTTACTGAGGAGTGGCTTCCGTCTGGCCACTATACCATAAATGCCTGATTGGTGGAGTGCCTCAGAGATGGATATCCTTCTGGAAGGTTCTCCCATCTTGTCACGATCGTGTACTGGAGAGAATGAGGACCAAGGCGCAGCTGGATAAGAATACATCTTCTCTTTTAATGAAACGAACGAAGATGAACATGGAACGAAAAAACACTATTACAAACAAACAAAACAACAAAACGACCGTGAAGCTACAAACGTTGTGCATAGACAGACAGGCTACAAACGTTCTGACATAGACAATTACCCACAACCAATGAGAGCCTATGGCTACCCTAAATAAGGCTCCCAATCAGAGACAACCGAAATCAGCTGTCTCTAATTGGGAACTCATTCGGGCAACCATAGACTCTCCTAGAATACTAACCACCATAGACAATACTAGACATCTACACTCAACACAAAACCATACACTACAACCATTAACCCCTTTACCAAATAAACACCCAAAACAACAAAACATAAACATTACCCATGTCACACCCTGACCTAACTACAATAATAAAGAAAACCAATAATACTAAGGCCAGGGTGTGACATAACCCCCCCCTTGAGGCGCGAACTCCGGGCGCACCATACACAGTCTAGGGGAGAGTCTGGGTGGGCTTCCTTCCACGGTGGCGGCTCCGGCTCTGGTCGCGGTCCCCTCGTCACCACAGTACCTAACCACCTCCTAGGCTTTCTCCAAACGACCCCCCTCCACATTAACCCCATTGCATTCAGGGGTAGTTCCAGACTAAGGGGCAGTACCAGGGTAAGAGGCAGTACCAGGGTCAGGGGCAGTACCAGGGTCAGGGGCAGTACTAGGGTCAGGGACAGTACCAGGGTAAGGGACAGTACCAGGGTAAGGGGCAGCACCAGGGTAAGGGGCAGCACCAGGGTAAGGGGCAGCACCAGGGGAAGGGGCAGCACCAGGGGAAGGGGCAGCACCAGGGGAAGGGGCAGCTCCGGACTGAGGAATGGCAGCTCCGGACTGAGGGACTGCAGCTCCGGACTGAGGGACTGCAGCTCCGGACTGAGGGACAGCCCATGGCTGGCTGACAGATCTGGCTGCTCATGGCTGGCTAACTGATCTGGCTGCTCATGGCTGGCTGACGGATCTGGCTGCTCATGGCTGGCTGACGGATCTGGCTGCTCATGGCTGGCTGACGGATCTGGCTGCTCATGGCTAGCTGACGGATCTGGCTGCTCATGGCTAGCTGACGGATCTGGCTGCTCATGGCTAGCTGACGGATCTGGCTGCTCATGGCTAGCTGACGGATCTGGCTGCTCATGGCTAGCTGACGGATCTGGCTGCTCATGGCTAGCTGACGGATCTGGCTGCTCATGGCTAGCTGACGGATCTGGCTGCTCATGGCTGGCTGACGGATCTGGCTGCTCATGGCTGGCTGACGGATCTGGCTGCTCATGGCTGGCTGACGGATCTGGCTGCTCATGGCTGGCTGACGGATCTGGCTGCTCATGGCTGGCTGACGGATCTGGCTGCTCATGGCTGGCTGACTGATCTGGCTGCTCCTGTCTGGTTGGCGGCTCTGGCAGATCCTGTCTGGTTGGCGGCTCTGGCAGATCCTGTCTGGTTGGCGGCTCTGGCAGATCCTGTCTGGCTGGCGGCTCTAGCGGCTCCTGTCTGGCGGACGGCTCAGTGGGCTCATGGCAGACGGGCGGCTTTGCAGGCTCATGGCAGACGGGCGGCTTTGCAGGCTCATTGCAGACGGATGGCTCAGATGGCGCTGGGGAGACGGATGGCTCAGATGGCGCTGGGGAGACGGATGGCTCAGATGGCGCTTGGCAAACAGGCAGTTCAGTCATTGCAGTGCAGACGGCAGACTCCTGCCGGCTGAGGCGCACTGTAGGCCTGGTGCGTGGTGCCGGGACTGGTGGCACCGGGCTGGGGACACGCATCTCAGGGCTAGTGCGGGGAGCAGCAACAGGACGCACAGGACTCTGGGGACACACAGGAGGCTTGGTGCGTGGTTTAGACACTGGTGGTAAAGGGCTGGAGACACGCACCATATAGCTAGTGCGTGGAGGAGGCACTGGTGGTACTGGGTTGGGGCGGGGAGGTGGCGCCGGAAATACCGGACCGTGCAGGCGTACTGGCTCCCTTGAACGCCGAGCCTGCCCAACCTTACCTGGTTCTATGCTCCCCGTCGCCTGACCAGTACGGGGAGGTGGAATAACCCGCACCGGCCTATGTAGGCGAACCGGGGACACCATGCGTAAGGCTGGTGCCATGTACGCCGGCCCGAGGAGACGCACTGGTGACCAGATGCGTTGGGCCGGCTTCATGACATATGGCTCAACGCTCAGTCTAGCCCGGCCGATACGTGGAGCTGCAATGTACCGAACCGGGCTATGCACGCGTACAGGAGACACCGTGCGCTCTACTGCGTAACACGGTGTCTGCCCGTACTCTCGCTCTCCACGGTAAGTACAGGGAGTAGGCGCAGGTTTCCTACCTGACTTCGCCACACTCCCTTTAAGGCCCCCCCCAAGAAATTTTTGGGTTGTACTCACGGGCTTCCAGCCTTGTCTCCGTGCTGCCTCCTCATATCGCCTCCTCTCGGCTTTCGCTGCCTCCAGCTCTTCACGAGGGAGGCGATATTCTCCAGGTTGATCCCACGGCCCCTTACCATCCAGTATCTCCTCCCATGTCCAGAAATCCTTTATGGGTAGGTCCTGTTGCCTTGTTTTCCGCTGCTTGGTCCGATGGTGGGTAATTCTGTCACGATCGTGTACTGGAGAGAATGAGGACCAAGGCGCAGCTGGATAAGAATACATCTTCTCTTTTAATGAAACGAACGAAGATGAACATGGAACGAAAAAACACTATTACAAACAAACAAAACAACAAAACGACCGTGAAGCTACAAACGTTTAACATAGACAATTACCCACAACTAATGAGAGCCTATGGCTACCCTAAATAAGGCTCCCAATCAGAGACAACCGAAATCAGCTGTCTCTAATTGGGAACTCATTCGGGCAACCATAGACTCTCCTAGAATACTAACCACCATAGACAATACTAGACATCTACACTCAACACAAAACCATACACTACAACCATTAACCCCTTTACCAAATAAACACCCAAAACAACAAAACATAAACATTACCCATGTCACACCCTGACCTAACTACAATAATAAAGAAAACCAATAATACTAAGGCCAGGGTGTGACACATCTCCACAGAGGAACTCTAGAGCGCTGTCAGAATGACCATCAGGTTCTTGGTCACTTCCCTGACCAAGGCTCTTCTCCCCCGGTTGCTCAGTTTGGCCGTGCGGCCAGTTCTAGGAAGAGTCTAGGTGCTTCCAAACATCTTCCATTTAAGAATGATTGTGGACCATCTGTTTCTGGGGACCTTCAATGCTGCAGACATTTTTTGTGACCCTTCCCCAGATCTGTGCCTCGACACAAGCCTGTCTCAGAGCTCAACGGACAATTCCTTTCACCTCATGGCTTGGTTTTTGCTTTGACATCCACTGTCAACTGTGGGACCTTATATAGATTGGTGTGTGCCTTTCCAAATTATGTCCAATCAATTGAATTTACCACAGGTGGACTCCAATCAAGTTGTAGAAACAACTCAAGGATGATAAATGGAAACAGGATGAGCTCAATTTCGAGTCTCATAGCAAATTGTCTGAATAGCTATTTCTGTGTTTTATTTTTAATACGTTTGCAACAATGTCTTTAAACCTTTTTTTATTTTGTCATTATGGGGTTTTGTGTTTAGATTGCTGAGTATGTATTTTTATCTAATCCTTTTTAGAATAAGGCTGTAACGTAATAACATCTGGAAAAAGTCAAGGGGTCTGAATACTTTCCAAAGGCACTGTATAATTTTGATACTGTATTTTTTCTTATTCTGTTTATCTAAGCATACCTACTGAGCTGTCTCTATGCGGTTATCTTTTTAAACAAACTAAATATGCTTTTCTGCAACACTTTTAAAATCTGGGTAAAAGATTGTAAGAAATGTGAGTCTTATTTGGTACATTTAATAATTGATTACTTTTCTAAAGTCTACCAACCTTGTCACTAGGCATGCAAGCTAAGATCATTAGACAGGCTAGCTACTCTAACTTGATTCATTGCCTGACATGGCTTCTTGGTGGCTAGTTATGAGGTTGGGAGATTGGGAACCTATCTAGGCTAGCGAAAGCCATCTTCATAAAATTGCTTGGTGGATAGTAGTGATACAGAGAAATAATGATTTAAAAAAATATATATATATACATTAAAAATGGAGAAATCTGAGGGGGCAAGTGCTCCTGTGCCCCCTATTGACACTCACAAGACATGAGTGTCAATCCCCGCTATTTTTTCCCTCCCCCCCTCTACGGGTGAAATCAATCTTATTGAAGTTATTAATTGCAAATCTGTTCTGACATATTTGGATTCTCGTGGTCACGCATGACAACAAAGTACTGATTAAAGGGTCTGAATACGTATGTAAATGTGATATTTCAGTTTTTTATTTTTAAGAAATGTGCAAACATTTTTTTTTTTAACTAAATGTGAAACAAGTCAAGGGGTCTGAATAGTTTCCGAAGGCACGGTATAGTGTAAGTATTCACACCCCTGAGTCACCTTTGGCCGTGATTAAAGTTGTGAGTCTTTCTTGGTAAGTCTCTAGTAGCTTTCCAGACCTAGATTGTACAACATTTTCCCATTATTCTTTTAAAAATTATTCAAGCTCTGTCAAATTGGTTGTTGAACTTTGCTAGACAACCATTTTCAGGTCTTGTCATAGATTTTCAAGCAGATTTAAGTCAAAAATGTAACTCTGCAACTCAGGAACATTCACTGTTTTCTTGGTAATTAACTCCAGTGTAGATTTGGCCTTGTGTTTTAGGTTATTGTCCTGGTGAAAGGTGAATTCATATCCCAATATATGGTTGAAAGCAGACCTAACCAGGTTTTCCTGTAAGATTTTGCCTGTGCTTAGCTCCATTCCGTACCTTTTTCATCCTGAAAAACGACCCAGTCCTAAATGATTAGAAGCATACACATAACATGATGCAGCCACCTCTATACTTGAAAATATAGATAGTCATAGACGTGTAATGCATTGTATTGGATTTGCCCCAAACATAACACTTTGTATTCAGGACAAGTTTCTTGCAGTATTACTTTCATGCCTTGATGCAAACAGGATGCATGTTTTGGAATATTTTTTATTTTGTACAGGCTTCCTTTTTACTTTGTCAATTAGGTTAGTATTGTGGACTACCGTTACTGCAATGTTGTTTATCCATCCTTAGTTTTCTCATATGAGTTAGGAAGGACACCTGTATCTTTGTAGTGACTGGGTGTATTGATACACCATCCAAAGTGTATATTCAATGTCTGCTTTTTTAAATTTGTACCGATTCACAAATCGGTGCCCTTCTTTGCGAGGTATTGGAAAACCTCCCTGGTCTCTGTGGTTGAACCTTTGTTTGAAATTCACTGCTTGACTAAGGCACCTTACAGATAATTATATGTGTGGGGTACAGAGATGAGGTAGTCATTCAAAAATCACGCAAAACACTATTATTGCACACTGTGAGTCCTTTCAACTTATTATGTGACTTGTTAAGCAAATGTTTACTCCTGAACTTATTTAGGCTTGTCATACGAAGGGGTTGAATACTTCTTAACTCAGGACATTGTAACGGTCCTGACCTGTTTTATGTTGTTTTGGTATGTGTTTATGGTCAGGGCGTGTGTTTTGGGTGGGCAGTCTATGTTTTGTATTTCTAGGTTGGGTTTTGTGTTCGGCCTGGTATGATTCTCAATTAGAGACAGGTGTGTATCGTTTGTCTCTAATTGAGAGTCATACTAAGGCAGCCAGGGTTTCACTGGGGTTTTGTGGGTGTTTGTTCCTGTGTCCTCACAGGACGGTTGAAGGTTAGTCACATTTGTTGTTTTGTAATTTTGTAGTGTCTTGTTTGCTGTTGTCATTAAAAGATGGCTTATTTCCCTCAATCCGTATCTTGGTCCTATCCATGCTCCTCCTCGTCTAAGGGGGAGAACAACATTGACTACCTTTACAGAAACACCCACCACAACAGGACCAAGCGGATTGAGGAGAGAGAAAAGGAACTACAGCAATGGGGAAAAGAGGAATGGACTTGGGAGGAGATTCTGGACGGGGAAGGACCCTGGGCAGAACCAGAGGAGTGTCGCCGCCCCAAAGCGGAGCTGGAGGCAGCAAAGGCGGAGAGGAGGTTTTATGAGGCAAAAGCAAGGCAGAGCGGCTGGAAGCCTGAGAGGCTCACCCAAACATTTCTTGGGGGGGGGCTAAAGGGGAGTGTGGCGAAGCCGGGTTGGATACCTGAGCCAACTCCCCGGGCTTGCCGTGGAGTAAGAGGGCGTCGTACTGGTCAGACACCGTGTTATGCGGTAAAGCGCACGGTGTCCCCAGTACGCGTGCTTAGCCCAGTGCGGGCTATTCCACCTTGCCGCACTGGGAGGGCTAGGTTGGGCATCGAGCCGAGTGCCATGAAGCCGGCCCAACGTATCTGGTCTCCAGTACGTCTCCTCGGGCCGGCGTACATGGCACCAGCCTTACAGGTGGTGTCCCCGGTTCGCCTGCATAGCCCAGTGCGGGCTATTCCACCTCGCCGCACTGGCAGGGCTACGGGGACCATTCAACCTGGTAAGGTTGGGGAGGCTCGGTGCTCAAGAGCACGTGTCCTCCTTCACGGTCCGGTATATCCGGCGCCACCTTCCCACCCCAGCTCAGTACCACCAGTGCCTACATCACGCACCAGGCTTCCAGTGCATCTCCAGAGCCCTGTTCCTCTTCCACGCACTCTCCCTATGGTGCGTGTCTCCAGCCCGGTACCTCCAGTTCCGGTACCACGCACCAGGCCTAGAGTGCGCCACGAGAGTCCAGTGTGCCCAGTTCTTGTTCCCCGCACTCGCCCTGAGGTGCGTGCCCTCAGCCCGGTACCTCCAGTTCCGGTACCACGCACCAGGCCTATAGTGCGTCTCAGCCGGCCAGAGTCTGCCGTCTGCCTAGCGCCAGAGCCGTCCTGCCATGACCAGCCAGGGCCGTCCTGCCATGACCAGCCAGGGCCGTCCTGCCATGACCTGCCGGAGCCGTCCAGCCAGGACCTGCCGGAGCCGTCCAGCCAGGACCTGCCGGAGTCCGTCCAGCCAGGACCTGCCGGAGTCCGTCCAGCCAGGACCTGCCGGAGTCCGTCCAGCCAGGACCTGCCGGAGTCCGTCCAGCCAGGACCTGCCGGAGTCCGTCCAGCCAGGACCTGCCGGAGTCCGTCCAGCCAGGACCTGCCGGAGTCCGTCCAGCCAGGACCTGCCGGAGTCCGTCCAGCCAGGACCTGCCGGAGTCCGTCCAGCCAGGACCTGCCGGAGTCCGTCCAGCCAGGACCTGCCGGAGTCCGTCCAGCCAGGACCTGCCGGAGTCCGTCCAGCCAGGACCTGCCGGAGTCCGTCCAGCCAGGACCTGCCGGAGTCCGTCCAGCCAGGACCTGCCGGAGTCCCTCAGCCAGGACCTGCCGCCCCTTGTCCCGGTGCTGCCCCTTGTCCCGGTGCTGCCCCTTGTCCCGGTGCTGCCCCTTGTCCCGGTGCTGCCCCTTGTCCCGGTGCTGCCCCTTGTCCCGGTGCTGGCCGCTCATTTAGGGGATGTTAGTTTTAGGGTGGTCATTGGAAGGGGAAGACAGAAGCGGGGAGTGACTATGGTGGTGTGGGGACAGCGTCCAGAGCCTGAGCCACCACCGTGGTCAACTGCCCACCCAGACCCTCCCCTGGACTTTGTGCTGGTGCGCCCGGCGTTCGCACCTTGAGGGGGGGGTTCTGTAACGGTCCTGACCTGTTTTATGTTGTTTTGGTATGTGTTTATGGTCAGGGCGTGTGTTTTGGGTGGGCAGTCTATGTTTTGTATTTCTAGGTTGGGTTTTGTGTTCGGCCTGGTATGATTCTCAATTAGAGACAGGTGTGTATCGTTTGTCTCTAATTGAGAGTCATACTAAGGCAGCCAGGGTTTCACTGGGGTTTTGTGGGTGTTTGTTCCTGTGTCCTCACAGGACGGTTGAAGGTTAGTCACATTTGTTGTTTTGTAGTTTTGTAGTGTCTTGTTTGCTGTTGTCATTAAAAGATGGCTTATTTCCCTCAATCCGCATCTTGGTCCTATCCATGCTCCTCCTCGTCTAAGGGGGAGAACAACATTGACTACCTTTACAGACATTTCAGTTTATCAGTTTTTATACATTTTACATTATGGGGTATTGTGTGTAGGCCAGTGACACAACATCTCAATTTAATCAATTTTAAATTCAGGCTGTAACACAACAAAATATGGAAAAAGTGAAGGGGTGTGAATACTTTCTGAAGGCATGTTAAATGTATGCGTGTTGTCAATGCATTACTGTCTATCAAAATGTCAACTTTGTATAAGTCAGCATTGAACCCACTTTGGCCCACAGCAAAGCCCTGAAATACGTTTGGTAAGCATTTGATTCAAAGAAAGTACCCCTCAATATGATTTTAAGCTTCTGGTCATGATGAAATTACAATTATCACACAATAAATACACAGAGTACAAAACATTAGGAACACCTGCTCTTTCTATGACATAGACTGACCAGGTGAATCCAGGTGAAAGCTATATTCCCTTATTGATGTCACTTGTTAAATCCACAATCAGTGTAGATGAAGGATTTTTAAGCCTTATGACAGATGAGACATGGATTGTGTGTGTGCCATTCAGAGGGTGAATGGGCAATACAAAATATTTAATGGCCTTTGAATGTTTTTCATGCTCAACAGTTTCCCGTGTATATCAATAATTGTCCACCACCTGAAGGACATCCAGCCAACTTGACACAACTGTGGGAAGCATTGGAGTCAACATGGGCCAGCATCCCTATGGAATGCTTTCGACACCTTGTAGAGTCCATGCCGCGACTAATTGAGGCTTTTCTGAGGGCAAAAACGGGTGCAACTCCATATTAGGAAGGTGTTCCGAATGTTTTGTACACTCAGTGTACATTAGTTGTCTCATATAAAGATAGAGAAAGACAGTGGCAGCATCTCACTACTTTCCACATCTCCAAAATAATAAGTCATTTAGTTAAGAGTGAAAACACATATGTTGAGTTAGTGGCTTTTAACAAAAATGCATTTGTATGTTGTGAAATTAGAATAATTTTGTTTTGACACTGTATTGACTTGTTCATTCATTGGTTGAGAGATCTTTTACTGTATAGGTATAGCCTACCCATAGAGTCTATGGCATATAGGGTAAACAAAAAGTGAGTAAGAGTACCGTCCTTAATTTGCAGAGCGCAGACCTCTCTAGATAAGAAAACACTACATATCCCAGGAAGCATTGGAATGAGCGGGAGCTTTGGCACTGGTGATGGGCATTCCGGCTCCCAAACTGCTCTTTCAAAAAAATATGTTTTGTGTTTTTTCAAGTGAAACAGTTTGCGATAGTTTGTCTATGATTGGTGTTAAAGCAATTCTAATTAAATTATTAAATGAAATCATATTCTACCTTAACCACAATGTATTTAAAAATGCATTGGTTTGTTATGAAAAAGAATGCTATTAAACATTTGTATTTAAAGTATAACTTTTTAATGTACACTGCTCAAAAAAATAAAGGGAACACTTAAACAACACAATGTAACTCAAGTCAATCACACTTCTGTGAAATCAAACTGTCCACTTAGGAAGCAACACTGATTGACAATAAATTTCACATGCTGTTGTGCAAATGGAATAGACAACAGGTGGAAATTATAGGCAATTAGCAAGACACCCCCAATAAAGGAGTGGTTCTACAGGTGGTGACCACAAACCACTTCTCAGTTCCTATGCTTCCTGGCTGATGTTTTGGTCACTTTTGAATGCTGGCGGTGCTTTCACTCTAGTGGTAGCATGAGACGGAGTCTACAACCCACACAAGTGGCTCAGGTAGTGCAGCTCATCCAGGATGGCACATCAATGCGAGCTGTGGCAAGAAGGTTTGCTGTGTCTGTCAGTGTAGTGTCCAGAGCATGGAGGCGCTACCAGGAGATAGGCCAGTACATCAGGAGACGTGGAGGAGGCCGTAGGAGGGCAACAGCCCAGCAGCAGGACCGCTACCTCCGCCTTTGAGCAGGAGGAGCACTGCCAGAGCCCTGCAAAATGACCTCCAGAAACAGACTCCATGAGGGTGGTATGAGGGCCCAACGTCCACAGGTGGGGGTTGTGCTTACAGCCCAACACCGTGCAGGACGTTTGGCATTTGCCAGAGAACACCAAGATTGGCAAATTCGCCACTGGCGCCCTGTGCTCTTCACAGATGAAAGCAGGTTCACACTGAGCACGTGACAGACGTGACAGAGTCTGGAGACGCCGTGGAGAACGTTCTGCTGCCTGCAGCATCCTCCAGCATGACCGGTTTGGTGGTGGGTCAGTCATGGTGTGGGGTGGCATTTCTTTGGGGGGCCGCACAGCCCTCCATGTGCTCGCCAGAGGTAGCCTGACTGCCATTAGGTACCGAGATGAGATCCTCAGACCCCTTGTGAGACCATATGCTGGTGCGGTTGGCCTTGGGTTCCTCCTAATGCAAGACAATCCTAGACCTCATGTGGCTGGAGTGTGTCAGCAGTTCCTGCAAGAGGAAGGCATTGATGCTATGGACTGGCCCGCCCGTTCCCCAGACCTGAATCCAATTGAGCACATCTGGGACATCATGTCTCGCTCCATCCACCAACGCCACGTTGCACCACAGACTGTCCAGGAGTTGGCAGATGCTTTAGTCCAGGTCTGGGAGGAGATGCCTCAGGAGACCATCCGCCACCTCATCAGGAGCATGCCCAGGCGTTGTAGGGAGGTCATACAGGCACGTGGAGGCCAAACACACTACTGAGCCTCATTTTGACTTGTTTTAAGGACATTACATCAAAGTTGGATCAGCATGTAGTGTGGTTTTCCACTTTAATTTTGAGTGTGACTCCAAATCCAGACCTCCATGGGTTGATAAATTTGATTTCTATTGATAATTTTTGTGTGATTTTGTTGTCAGCACATTCAACTATGTAAAGAAAAAAGTATTTAATAAGAATATTTCATTCATTCAGATCTAGGATGTGTTATTTTAGTGTTCCCTTTATTTTTTTGAGCAGTGTATATAAACAAAGTGCATATAAATCTAATTCAAAATGAATACAATCTGAACAGCATAATATAATATTGCACCATATCAAAGAAAAATAAATAACAATGTGCAAAACTGCAGCATCCCACTTAAAACATTAAACTGGTCCCTCTTTTCTCTCTCTTCTTTATTGCCATGTTGTAACCAGCAGCAAACAGCAATGCTGACCATAGTTTGCTTTCATGAGAGATTTGCATTCAGAAATGCAAGCTGCCTCACTTTAGAGGGGCTGATGCGGTTTCTTCTCTCAGTAATTATTTGTCCCGTTTTTGAGAAGACCCTCTCAGAGGGAACGAATGTGGCCACTATGCAGAGTCTCCCTGTCATGACTATAGTAAGCCGTGGGTAGACAGAGGCCTTGTTCTTCCACCAACTCAGAGGATCTGCAGATCTTTGGACGAGGGGCTCCTCCAAATAGGATCGCACCTCCATTATGGCATCTGCTGAGGGATTCCTTCATGCTGCATCCCCAGTTGCTCTCTCGTCAAATCCAAACAGAAGACGTTTGTGGCACTACTGCTGGTGCTTCTGCTCCATCTGATCCCTCTTCTTCCTGTTGCCCTGGTGCCTGAGCCAGCTGACTGCTGGGGCTGTCCCTCCCTGTTGCTGAGTTTCTTTGAAGAGCCTCATCAATCGCTCTGGCATCACTGAAGGCTAACTTCTTAAACCTGGGGTCAAGTGCAGCGGATTCTGATTGCACGTGATTATTTTCCATTCTGTATAACTTTCTGTCTATTGATGGACATAGGGTGTCCATCAACTCTGTCACATGTCCTGTGGTTACATTTTGCTTCTCTCTGGCGGCTGGCTGTGATTTGCTGCAGACCCTTACAGAGGAGTATCATTTTTGAGGCTGTCACATAGCTGAAAAGAGAGAACAGCAACTTATTAGTTCATGTTTTGTCTACTGATACTACATTCTCATCTCAGCTACACCTAGCTTCACAGTTGGGTGCACAGTTCGCATATCCCGGTGTAGATTGTGCATAGAACCAGCTTTATATGAGATTCAGTTTTGGAAAATTCTACACTGTGCTCTAACATTGTCTACATTATTAAAATGCATCCAAATGCTACTGTGCTTCCAACTCATTTTCCAGCTGTTGTTTTCACAGCTGTCCTTCCTCTCTCTCCTCGGCTGCTAAGTGCGTGACTGTGAGTGAGTTGGTTCGGCCCTCCTTCACGCATCTTTGGTTCATTGGTTGACACTGCGTGTCTGACTGACAGGAACAACAGGTGAGGCTGTTAGTCTGAGCAGACAGTCAGAAAGAATGTGTGTGCGCTTGAGCATTTAGGCCTATATTATTATTTTTATTTTTTTCGATATTTTAGTTAGTTAATTCTATTCATTTAAATATTTTGATTATTCATGCCTTTGGAGAACTACTTCTCGAGACGAGTACAACAATATATTACGTAATTTTCCTTCCATTCTTTGTTTTTACAGACGTCTTTGATTTCAATGGGTAATGGGCTGAATAAGGTATGTTATTTATTGATATATAGCCTATGTGCATGCGGTCCCAGCAAAGTTTATGCACGGTCTTCGAGTACACTAGTTCTGTAGACCGCAGGTTTCAATTAAGTATACGATGTCAATCAAGAACGCGTAGTCAGCTGTGTTTAATGTGTGTGTTCTATTGCTGCTGTAAAAACATATTACGCCTAATGTATTATATTGAATCAGGTACACAATTGCATAATATCATTTCCACTTTATGCCATAAGATTGTCAGTTTGCTGCTCTATGTACTGTACACTGTACACTTTCATTAATCTATGTGTCAATCAAAGCAGCTTTCACACACACCCGGTCTGTAGGCGTTGTGCTTTTACATTCCAACTCCTTGGCTACACAGTAGACAAATTCCATCGAAAACAAACCACATGGTTTGGTGATATTACTTGTTCTGGATGTAATGCATTGCTGTGTCTTATCACATACTGTAGGCTACATGTCATGAAAACTTTAGCGATTGACCTTTTCAAATGTTGGCTTGGTACTTGTTGTACACAACAGGTGTCATCAACTCATTTCAATTGGAAAACATTTCTGCAACCCTCATCAGTGTTATTCCAGCTGCGGGATGAGGGATAAAGATTTTTACCATGTATACACACACACACACACACACACACACACACACACACACACACACACACACACACACACACACACACACACACACACACACACACACACACACACACACACACACACACACACACACACACACAGAGAGATCCCATTTAACATTTCTTATTATCACCATTATGGAAAAACTTGTCCCGATTGGTGTTTTTAAATCACTGATGAAGGATTTTGAGGCTGATTCCCTGACCTGTCAATGTTTTTAATTTGCTGTTTTTGATTTTGTTATACTCTTGTGAATTCAATGGTTTTTACTAGATTACTTACATGTTGTCTGTCTGTAATTTTTGTAATGACTTGGTGCTGCCTATTTTGGCCAGGACGCTCTTGAATAAGAGATTTTAAACCCTTCCTGGTTAAATAAAGGTTAAATAAATAAAAAATAAAAAATATTTTGTGCGGAGTCAGAGTGACACATCTCAGTTGTCTGAGCTCACTCTCCTCTGGTATTTGGTGTCAAACTAAATATACCATCCCTGCACCTCCATGTTGTCTTTCCTTGAGTACACAGGCTATATATTTGAGTTTCGTCTTTGCTGTCAATAATGGTAGAATAAGCCAGGGGGCTTGTATTTTGAGTAGTAATATGGTTACCTAGCTATTTGGGTAATGGATGAAATGTGTGTTGTAATTATGTTAGGTTTATGTACACCAGTGAATGAATGTAAACAAGAGGTCACACATTAATATTCTATGCTTACCTTCCCGTAGGTGCTGCCTGACTTGTACTTGGGGAACTTCAAAGGTATGTGTTTCTTCCCCCACTCTACTGGTCAAAGGCTTGAGCTAAGGATAAGACAAGCGAAGACACCCTGTCATTGTTTTCCCTTCCAGTATATTTCAGTGGCACATTCACATTGACAACATTCTATGAATATTTCTAGATTCTATGAATATTTCTAGATTCTATGAATATTTCTAGATTGTAATTCGATACTTTTTTCTCACAGATGCGAGGGACAGGGAACAGTTAGCGAGGAACAACATCACACACATCCTCTCTATCCATGATAGAGCAGCCCCTATCCTGCCGGTAAGAAAACAATTCCCAGGGCACCATTTGCTAGAACAAAGCTAAATACCACCTCAGAAATGTTTTACGCATGAGGCTATTATATGAATGAATGTACACATGATGTAATGATACCCGACGCATGCATTTACACACTTTCATTAATGCTTATCCTGTATCATGCACACTTAAAATCCTGTTTCAAAATCCAATTTAGATGGATGTTAAACATATAAATCATGTTTATCATCAAAATATGCGCACACAGTTTGTTTAAGGAAATAAATTGCACTTATGACAGTCATGGGAAGAGTATGGTGTGTGTTTGCCCCTGGACCCGTCTGTCAGGTAATTCCGGACTGCAGTATGAGAGTATGGCTTAGCGTGTAGCATTAGACTATGCCCCATCCCAAACCAACCAGGTTCCCATGACTTCAATAGAAATAATCTGTTGGAGCCTGTATGAGCTCTGTGGGAGAGTGTAGGCGGGGGATTAGGCAGAGAGGAGTTTCATTTGAGTTTCTGACCCAGTGCTCTGGCTCGAGCTTGTGTGGAACTCGGTGTTCTCGCATTCTACTACCCCCTCTAGCAACTAGTAAGGTCTGTCCCCTTCCATCACTTCCTCACTACAGCTGCAATCACACCTTCACAAACACAGCCTATAGGCAAGGCCCTTGTGTGTAAGCTTACATAATGGTTCTTGCTGTTTGCAGAAACACTTGTAAGACTGAGGATTCAGCATGGATGTAATAGTGTGTAGTGAGTGGTGTTTCCAAAGATCCTGTTGTCCTACTTTGCCTATTAGATTGTGATTGTGTTAGACCGTTTACCAGTTGGCCATTGTCCTGCAGGGGATGACCTATATGTGCATCTCAGCAGCAGACCTGCCCACACAAAACCTGTAAGTACCCAAATACACAGCACCACACAGTACTCAAGGCTACCGGGTACAGAACAGAACAGCACAGGACTGAAGCGAGGTAGACCATTCATATCCATTCTATCCGGCAGATACACTCTGTGTGGGCGTCTCTAGTTCATGTTCTATTGGTATGAAAATGATGTGCTTCACATTCTCACCATTTAGCTGTGAATCAAAGCACTGAATAAATGACTAGATGACAAGGTGATTCAGCTTCTTATTTCTTATTGAGAAATCATGGAGGGATTTTTACACACTAAGATTAAGACACAAACATATGCAGAGATGTACTGAGAACCCATAACAACGTATATTATAAATACATACATAGATAGGTGGATAGATAATGTTGAAACACACGCACACACATTTACTCTGGTTAAGTGCGTAGAATGCAGGACGTCTGGTCCTCTGATATGCAGAAAGGAACAGGAAGTATGGTTCTGCACTGCAGTGTTGCCTCGTCCATCTGCACTGTGCCTCTATTTTTATAACACACACACACACACACACACACACACACACACACACACACACACACACACACACACACACACACACACACACACACACACACACACACACACACACACACACACACACACACACACACACACAGATGTCGCTGTCATTAACCCCTGTTACCCCCACGCCTCGACGCTCCAGCGCGGTGTGAAACCTGCAGGCGAAATATGAAACTGGCCCTGACTAACCAGAGATGGAGACAGACAATACTTTCTCATCCTGGTCCTGTCAGGGGGATAGATGGATGGCCCTAGAGCCTAGTAGAACACACCCATCCTTACCCCTATGGCCCTCTCATCACGCCTACCTCACCGCTCGCACACCCTTAACCACTCATCACCCCAGTTTTTATGACTAGGGAGGGGGCACGTTTTTTGGCGACTTAAGTGTTACTTGTCCTATGTGCTTTCTCTTCCACAACTGATACAATTGTGTTACCATTATGGGAATGGCAACTGGTTTGTAACGTTTTTATGACCTGCTTATGACCTTACATAACCTGTATTTGTGTCATTCTCAGGAGAATGCACTTTAAACAGAGCATCATGTTCATTCACGAGTCACGTCTCAAAGGAGAGGGTTGTCTGGTCCACTGGTGAGAAACTTTATAAAATACAAAACAACTGTATTTGTCCAACTGCGACTGTATCTCTGGGTTTAACTGAGTGCTCACAAGTGAACTCATGTGTGACTATGGTAAGCAGAAGACAGATAGATAACGCAGAATGCTATTCTTGAACTTCCCCAAACAACAATCTTGATTTGAATGTATTGTGTTTGTTAACCTATCTGAGGTATATCTGGTGAGGTTGAGGGTCTTCTGAGAAATACAGAGGAAGACCTTCCTTCGTATTCAATCTCTAATGTTGCCTTCACAGCATACCCTCCTTTCTTTGACTTCCAATTGAATGTATTGTCTTTTAATATGACCTTCTGCTGATGTCCTTTATCTCTATCATGGCCATACCCACTCCTATCCATCACTCCTTAACCACCCATCCCTCTCTCCATGGAGTCTGGCGGGTGTGTCTCGGAGTGTCACCCTGGTGGTGGCCTACATCATGACGGTGACAAGGCTGGGCTGGCAGGAGGCTCTGGCTGCTGTGAGGGTGGCTCGGCCCTGCGCTGGGCCCAACCTGGGCTTCCAGCGCCAGCTCCAGGAGTTTGAGACCAATCACGCTGACCAGGTCAATACAGAGAGGGATAGAGGAAGGATAGATGGGAAAATGTCATTCTTGGAGGAAAATGGAAGTTGTATAAAAAGTTACTTATCATTAAAAATGAATGTGTTAAAGTTCCAATGCAGCCGTTTTTATCTCAATATCAAATCATTTCCGGGTAACAAGTCGTTTCAAGGTAACAGCTAAGTTACATCACCTTACTGTGATTGTTTTCAATTAAAATGGTCAAAAAGGAACAAGAAAAGCTTCCCTTGCAATTCCACACATTTTGCTATCACATGCAGTCCGGGTGCCCGTTTGGTAATCTGGCCATGTTTCAAACACTTTCTTATTTGTCTATTAACTAATTTACCGCCTGGTGATGTCATCAAAACTCCATCCCAACAAAATAGGCTGAAAGTTCAGGCAGTCTTTTCAAACAGTTCTTACACTAAAAGGGCATTTTCATCATTTTCACAATTTCACAGTGTTATTCCAGCCTCATAATGTGGAATAAAAAACACCGGAACATTCCTATTTTTGACTGCACTGGGCCTTTAAGCATTAAAGCCTTCAGAGCGAGGAGTCAGACTATGCTGTAGTGACTTTAGAAAGAGAATACACCTGCCTCAACAGACAAGAATATTGACATACTGTATTTTGTTGTTTGTCTCTGCAGTTCAGGGAGTGGCTTTGGCAATTATACAAAGAGAGGCCCTTCAACGACGAGGATGACATCCGCATCCTGTTGGCCAAGAGTTTCAAACCCAATGGGGTGGGGGTGGAGGGGAATGTTGAGCCGTCCACACCTCCAGGATTGCAGGGTACCTGAGATCCCTTATCCAGGTCTGAAGGCTTACACTGTGGGGATGATACCACTCTGGCCCCTAGAGGGTGGGTGGGGGGGTTCTTTCTCTGTCAGTACGCTGTTAGACCAGTCTCTGTCGTTGTCCCTCGACTGGAGAAGACTGGGGGAGGATGGGTCGATGGATGCACCATTTTGAGAATGTTTATTGATATTTTATTATGGCTAATACCACTGGTTTTATTACCCCTAATTTATATACAGTATTTAGTTATACATGGCACGTTCAGCATTTGCACTTGTTTTTCTAAACCTCGAAAATGTATGATATTGTTGTCACGTCAGCTTTTTTGTGCATTAATAAAAGTATTAAAGATGAAATTATGACTGAGATGAAATGGTTATTAACTACCGGTAGGTCTGCTATGCTGTCAGATACAATGTGATGACAGACATGCTCTGTTCTGTTTACCTCTGTTTCTAGGTCTATTTCCTGTTTGTGTTGTGAAAAGGAAGCCTTGCATGACAGCAGTAAAAACAACCTTTCCAGCCCCCTCTGTCAGCATTGGAGGGATACAGAGAGCTGGGCATGAGTGCCACTGGCTCTGAAAAGTGATGCATTTGAGTTTGTCTGTTGCCTACCTACCCACACACCTACCTATAATGTAGCCCTTCTCCAATAGATATGGCATACAGCCTATGAATTAGACCCAGTTGATATTTAAGGTTATGTGCATCACACAACCACTGGAGGGCAGCAGTATAACCACGGTAAAACAAATTGAGGCTATATTGTATCTGTGAATGAAATGAAAACACACTCCACTAAAATATCCCATATTTTCGTCAATGTAATAGGCTACTGTAAATAACTTGCAGGAGGATTGACTACATTTTAATTGCCATATAACTACATTATGAAAACCACAGCACAATAACAATTATATTTTAGGACTTTATAATACAGTATTTTACAGCATAAACATATGATGGTAATGGAATCTATTGACATAATTATGATTTTAGGGAGTTTCTTTTTTGATATTGACACAGGTAATTGTTCCATTCCATGGTGACGTTTGCTTCCTGTGTTTGCCACTCGAGAGGGATTCCCCATCCACCGAGTGTAGGTTGCTCTCGATAAGCTTCAGAGAACTGCAGCTCCTCCCAGTTGCGGCACCAACACATCAAGATGTGACTGACTATATGAATAGGGCACCCGATGCTCTCACTTGAGAACAGTGTCAGTGAAATCGATTTCATCACTTGTCAGAGAAGCTCACATGGTTAGAGGTAAGGAGTTTATTCTCACTCACAGTAGGCTATAGGAAACATAAGAGAGGGGAAAGTTCTGAAGTTGATGCAGTGATGTTGATGCACTTAAGACTATTATGTTATTTATTTTATGCATGTGATTATAACACTGTTTTTCTGATTTTACTTATGAGCCTACAAATATGAATTCCATTGTCTTTGAATGAAAATAACCCAAGACATCCAGAAGGGTTTCATTCTTAAATGAAGGCCTACCTATTTTGTATGGGATTTATTTTATGCAATTCAAAAATAAGTAATAATAAATGTTTTAGTGCATATTCAATCAAAAAATATATACTATCAAATAAGTTTTGACATGATATCTTAATTTCGTGAAAGCATGGCATTTCTATAGAAGTATGACTTCCCTGATAACATTAACCATCATCTCTCAGCACCAACTGACATTGTTTTGCATTGCGTGATAACAGACTTATTGCAACGCACATTATCTTTATGCCCATCCTTCTATTGCATGTGCTTTTTGACAGAGATGAACTTAGAGGGGGACAGTGGTCTGTCAGTGAGCTGCGGCAACGGGAAACTTAGACAGTGGCTGATCGATCAGATTAACAGCAGTAGCTATCCCGGACTAGTTTGGGAGAATGGCGAGAAAAGCATTTTCAGGATCCCCTGGAAACATGCGGGCAAACAGGACTACAATCGAGACGAGGATGCTGCTCTCTTCAAGGTGCGTTTGGACCCACACACTCACTTCACCATACTTCTCTACAGTTCTTTCTTCTACTTTTTAGTTACTATATACAACTGGTGAATATTGAATATAGTGTGCAGGTACCCCATAAAGTATTGCTAACTCAATCATATTCAGTCACTCAATTCACTCTCCAAACCTAGTCTACCTGGGCAGGTGTAATTTACATTATTTTCCATAGACTACTATGTATAACAAATGATCATCTTTGTTCAAGACAATGGATATTTGTTTAAGACAAAGACCAATGCATGTTGATTTTGATGCAGGCCTACTAATGCCTTACTTATTGCCAGATACATTTAAATTGAATGCAGAGAGAAAGTGTAAATCAGTCAATTTATTATGCTGTTGATTATTGCAGGCTTGGGCATTGTTCAAAGGGAAACACAGGGAAGGAGTGGACAAACCAGACCCCCCCACATGGAAGACTAGACTGCGATGTGCTCTTAACAAAAGTAATGACTTTGACGAGCTGGTGGAGAGAAGCCAACTTGATATATCAGACCCTTACAAAGTCTACAGAATCATACCGGAGGGCGCTAAGAGAGGCAAGTTATGTTCATCTAATTGCTGTATTTACAAAGTCAAGTCCATGTCACAAGTGTAATCTTCTGTCAGAAATGTCTACTGTACCATAATTAAATTATATAGGCTACTGGCAGGGCATGTCACAGATTTCATATGTCAAAGGTAATGAAAGCACTGTCTAACTCTTAACATACCCGAGCAGAAACACATACAGCCAGCAATGTTTCATTTTGCCTCCATCGTCTAATGAGGCAGGAAGCCGAGAGGAAGCCGATGCATCTACCAAAAAGGCCTCTGAGCTTTTTTTAGAGGGCTTCGGTTTACCAGTGCAGAATGCACAGCAAACACACTTAACCTTGCATAATGAAGGCTGAAGGCTAGATAGAAGACCCCTTTCTCACTCTCATATGGCAGTCTCAGGAGTGACTCTTAGAGACCAAACCTGCAACCTGGGTGTTCAAACACTTTAATCAAAAGTTGTTATCGCAAGCTTGTATAGTTGTTGTATTCAACTGTTTGAAGGGGCTGAATAGCATGTGAGCTCTGTTGAAACAGCTCTAATAATGTTGACTATAGTGACATATTTTTTATTGAGGATTACACACATTTCTGAGGGACCTCCACATCATTTTGCATTGTGCATTGTAGATTGGAATATAGAGAGTTATATGTGTGATGTCTAATGTTACATTTCCGTAATGTAGGGATCAAGATGGCAGAGACAACGTTACATATGAGCTCAGAGAGCAACTACCCCATGCACTCTCTGTACCCAACTCTACACAGCCAGGTAACATCATTTGTTTTTCAAAGTTCTTAAGATCTTCAAAGTTCTTCACAGCTCTCGCTTCCTGCTGTGTGTGGATCAGGAACCCACCACTATCCGACTGACAGCTGTCTCCTCTCCCCCTGGCTTGTCCCAAGGTGTCTGGCAGCTACATAGTTCCCCAGGAGAGGAAGGAGTGGAAGGAGTACAGCCACACACAGGACCACCAGCAGCAACCTCAGCCTCAGCACCACCAGCCACCCCACGTTGAGCTGCAGTACAGCCAGTGCCACTACCCACCGCCACTCAGCCGACTGTGGCACACCGGGCCACACACAGATAACGGTGAGACATTGCATTGCATGGCCATGGATATGGGGTAGGCACTGATTATAGGAAAGAACAGATAATGGAGAGATACGATTACACAGTATATTTATTTGTATTTATTTATTTAACCTTCATATAAACGCAACAAGGAAACATTTCAATGGTTTTACTGAGTTACAGTTCATATAAGTAAATCAGTCAATTGAAATAAATTAATTAAACCCTAATCTATGAATTTCACATGACTGGGAAAACAGATATGAATCTGTTGGTCACAGATACCTTAAAAAGTTGGTGTGTGGATCAGAAAACCTGTCAGTCTCTGGTGTAACTACCATTTGCCTCATGCAGCGCGACACATCTCCTTCGTATAGATTTGAGCAGGCTGTTGATTGTGGCCTGTGGAATGGTTTCTCACTCCTTTTCAATGGCGGTGCGAAGTAGCTCTATATTTGCGAGAAGAGAAATACGCTGTCGTACATGTCGATCCAGTCCAGAGCATCCCAAACATGCTCAATGGGTGACATGTCTGGTGTGTATGCAGGCCATGGAAGACCTGGGACACTTCCAGGAAATGTGCTCAGATCCATGCGACTTGGGGCCGTGCATTATCATACTGAAACATGAGGTGATGGCGGCAGATGAATGGCACAACAATGGCCTCAAGATCTCGTCACGGTATCTCTGTGCATTAAAATTGCCATCGATAAAATGAAATTGTGTTTGTTGTCCATAGTTTATTCCTGCCCATATTATAACCCCACCGCCACCATAGGGCATGTGAAGTATCCGCATGTGGAGATCCTAGGCTGGCGTGATTACACAGGGTCTGCAGTTGCGAGGCTGGTTGGACGTACTGCCAAATTCTCTAAAACATTACATTTTCTGGCAAGAGCTCTGGTGAGCATTCCTGCAGTCAGCATGACAATTGTACGCTTCCTCAAAACTTCAAACATCTGTGGCATTGTGTTGTGTGACAAAACTGCACATATTAGAGTGGCCTTTCATTGTCCCCAGCTCAAGGTGCACCTGTATAATGATCATGCTGTTTAATCAGCTTCTTGATATGCTACACTTGTCAGGTGGATGGATTATCTTGGCAAAGGATAAACCCTCACTAACAGGGTTGTAAACGAATTTTAGCACAAATTTGAGAAAAATACGTTTTTTGTGCCTACAGAACATTTCTGGGATCTTTTATTTCAGCACATAAAACATGGGACCAACACTTTAATGCTGCATTTATATACTTTTTTCAGTGTACTGTGTGAATGTATTTATAAACTGGGTGTTTCAAGCCCTGAATGCTGATTGGCCGACCACGGACATGACAAAACATTTCTTTTTAATGCTCTAATTACTTTAGAAACCAGTTTATAATAGCAATAATGCACCTTTGGGGTCTGTGGTATATGGCCAATATACCACGGCTAAGGGCTGTTCTTATGCACGACGCAATGCGGAGCACATTGCATCGTGCGTAAGAACAGCCCTTAGCCATGGTATATTGGCCATATACCACACCCCCCCTGGCCTTGCTGGATTGAATCCCAGAGCTGACAAGGTACAAATCTGTCGTTCTGCCCCTGAGCACTCCTGAGTCCTGAGCACTCTGGAGCAGGTTTTCATCAAGGATCTCTCTGTACTGTGCTATGTTCATCTTTCCCTCGACCCTGACTAGTCTCCCAGTTCTTGCCGCTGAAAGACATCCCCACAGCATGATGCTGCCACCACCATGCTTCACCGTAGGGATGGTAACAGGTTTCCTCCAGACGTGATGCTTGGTATTCAGGCCAAGGAGTTCAATCTTGGTTTCATCAGACCAGAGAATCTTGTTTCTCATGGTCTGAGAGTCCTTTAGTTGTTTTCTGGCAAACTCCAAGCAGGTTGTCATGTGCGTTTTACTGAGGATTGGCGTCCTTCTGGACAGTCTACCATAAAGGCCTGATGGGTGGAGTGCTGCAGGGATGGTTGTCCTTCTGGAAGGTTCTCCCATCACAGAGGAACTCTGGAGCTCTGTCAGAGTGACCATCAGGTTCTTGGATACCTCCCTGACCAAGGCCCTTCTCTTCCGATTGCTCAGTTTGGCCGGGCGGCCAGCTCTAGGAAGAGTCTTGGTGGTTCCAAATGTCTTCCATTTAAGAATGATGGCCAGTGTGTTCTTGGGGACCTTAAATGCTGCAGAAATATTGGTACCCTTCCCCAGATCTGTGCCTCGACACAATCCTGTCTCTGAGATCTACGTATAATGCCTTCGACCTCATGGCTTGGTTTTTGCTCTGACATGCACTATCAACTGTGGGACTTTACATAGACAGGTGTGTGCCTTTCCAAATCATGTCCAATCAATTGAATTTACCACAGGTGGACCCCAATAAAGTTGTAGAAACATCTCAAGAATGATCAATGGAAACAGGATGCACCTGAGCTCATTTTCAAATCTCATAGAAAAGAGTCTGAATACTTATGTAAATAAGGTATTTCAGTTTTTTATTTACAAACATTACTGAAAACCTGTTTTCGCTCTGTTATTATGGGTTATTGTCTGTAGATTGATGAGTAAATAGTTAATTTAATCCTTTAGAATAAGGCTGTAATGTCACAAAATGTGGAAAAAGGGGTCTGAATACTTTCCAAATGTATTGCATATATATACAATAACAGTCAAAAGTTCTTATCTCAATTGGGTTGAGGTCAGGTGATTGTGGAGGCTAGGTCATTTGATGGAGTACTCCATCATTCTCCTTCTTGGTCATATAGCCCTTACACAGCCTGGAGGTGTGTCGGGTCATTGTCTTGTTGAAAAACAAATGATAGTCCCACTAAGTGCAAACCAGATGAGATGGCATATCGCTGCAGAATGCTGTGGTAGCCATGCTGGTTAAGTGTGCCTTGAATCCTAAATAAATCACAGACATTATCACCAGCAAAGCACCTCCACACCATCACACCTCTTCCTCCATGCTTCCCGGTGAGAACCACACATGTGGAGATCATCTGTTCACGTACTCTGCGTCTCACAAAGACACCGCGGTTGTGTGTATGTGTATGTGTGTCCAAACTTTTGACTGGTAGTGTATATATATATATACATAAATGACAGTGTACTATTGTATAGGCTAAGGTCATGACAAACACACACGTTGTAAAAAAAGCTTTTGGTTGACAGTGAAGGCTTTGGTGGCTGCCACTTCTACAAAATATTGAGGGCTTTATTTGACATGCTCTAGTCAGGTTCCTCCTGAGATTAAATCATGACAAAAAGGTGTAGTGCTTTATCCGCGATGAAATGTACTCTGTAAACACTAATTCATTGGTTAATAACAATACTCCTTTCATCTTTTCCTCCTAGGTTATCAGTTCACTGGCTCCTTCTATTCATACTCCTCCTCAGAGTCCCACCCCACAGCCTTTACAATGGACCACAACATGGCCACCCTTTCTGGTAAAGACATATTTATTCTATTACTACTACATGACTTAGTTACTACTGCTGCTGCTGCTGAAGCTGCTGCTACTGCTACACCACCAAAACAGTGCAATGACAGCTGGACACAAAGGGCAGGAGTAGTAAGATGTAGTGGAGTGTACTGAATTGTTATCTCTTGTTACCAACCACTAGAAACTAAAAGCTATTTATAGGACAATTACTTCCCTAATCTGGGGTTTAATAAGGTTAGTTGTTTGTTCTCATATTAAGTGTTTTCTATGAGTATATTGTTGATGTTTTAGATGGTTCACTGTAGAGACCAGTAACCTGATTATGAAAGTCGTAAAGTTCAGTAGTTTGCTAACTTCCCTCATTCACTTTCTTTCTATGTACACTGTTTATACATTCGTTTTCAGACAGCTGTCCGGCTTGTTTTATTTGGAATACTTCTACTCGCTTGTTTATTCTCTAACAACCCCCCTCTCTCCTCCAGACTTCCGACTGCATGTGTCCCTGTTCTACCGTGAGGCTTTGGTCAAGAAGGTAACTACCTCTGGTCCTGAAGGCTGCCAGATCACCTCTTCTTCCTCCTCCTCTTCCTCGTCTTCCTCTCCATCCTCCCCCTGCCCTGAGGACAAGCTGTACAGCGGTGCAGAAGTGGTGCTGTTCCCGTCCCCTTACCCCGAGTCACAGAGGAGGGGGGCGGAGAAGCTACCCAACGTCCTGGAGAGGGGCGTGCTCCTGTGGATGGCGTCAGATGGGCTCTATGCCAAGCGGCTTTGCCAGAGCCGAGTGTACTGGGAGGGCCCGCTGGCCCCGTACACGGACAAACCCAACAAACTGGAGAAAGAACAGACCTGCAAGCTGTTTGACACTCAGCAGTTCCTCACTGGTGAGAAACAGTATTTTGATTGTGATGCTTATGATGACGCTGATTATGATGATGATAATGGGGGTGATGATGATGAAGATGATGATCGGAGGAGGCGTACTGTAGAATGTAAAGTCCCTCTCCATACTGTGGTATCAGTGGGTAAGAGACTTGTCATGTTCTTATCGGCGGCCTATCCGTGGTGTCTCTCCATGAAACAGCCCCCGTTTTCAGGTGCAACACTCATTTTTCACACCAAAGACTTCCTTGCAAATGACTGCAAAAAGGTTTCACTGACTCCTCTTTCTGATTCTGTGAACCTTATTCTCTCAGCAAAGCATATTCCTTGCAGTGCTACTGTATCACAATACCCAGCCCTCTTCAGCTGAAGGTGCGTCCTTCATGAGCAAAATAGCTGTTTTCAGCTGTTAGAGGGCAAACTGGTGATTTGGGGTGAAATAAAGTGAGAAACTCATTGTATACTCCCTCCCTCCTTCCAGAAATGCAGGGGTATGCACAACATGGCCGTCCCATGCCCAGGCACCAGGTGGTGCTGTGTTTCGGCGACGAGTACCCAGATCCCCAACGCCAGACCAAGATGATCACAGCACAGGTACAGTATACTACATACTTATCACTGTTTAAATGCATTACAATAACAGTCCAACATGAGAAAGGTTTAAACTACATGATTTCTCTATAGCCTGCCTAGCCTTGTTAGTCATGATGTGAAAGAAAGGACTCTATCAACCGGTTCCAAATCGCTCCCTCCCCCTTGACCCCAACTCATCGATGTTTGTAGATCTGCAGGGTCCGGATTGATATATACAGTGCAGTGCATATTGCTTACACCTTACAGATTTGCAGAAACTAGAGGGAGGGGTAGGGAGAGATTTGGTAAATGTGAGCAATCTTTATTCGTTGTCATTCATCATTCATAGTGTGACCTCTGTATGTGTTGCAGGTGGAGCCAATGTTTGCCAGGGACCTGTTGTACTTCACCCAGCAGAACAGCAGTCACTACCTTAGGGACTATGAGCTCCAGGGACACACAGAGAGCTCCCCTCCAGCTATAGGAGACTACCAGAGGACCCTCCAACACATGCAGGAGTAACACATACAAACATGCCTCAGGAGCCATGGACATGCATGTAGATAGACCAATGAGCTTAACTTCACAACTACTGTAATATATACAGTATACTCAGGTCTTGGACTAAAATGCCTCACTGTGATTTCAACGTAAGACTGGACTGTGCCTCCATCATCCGTGTCAACAGTTTGAGCCAAAGATGATCAAAGATGAAAGTATCTACCCTAGTTTGTACAGCCTTACAATTATGTTTCTAATCATCATTTATTTGTCTTTTTTTAAACAATATGGAAAACTGATTAAGTATTTTTTTATTTTATAAATCTTTACATGGCACTTCTGTTGTAATAGTTTTGTTTCAATGTCTAAGTGAATGTGTTTGATTGATTGGTTGATTTGCAAAACCTGCTCGAGGTAGCTGTAGATAATTGAAGTGATTGGTTTTAGGCTGACACTAGCATTGGTTCCCACTTGATCCTTGATACATTATAGCTACAAAGTGTGTGGTGTGTTTAGGCTTATCACAAGAGATAGTGTGTTTTCCGGGGACATCTGTAGGAAACCCACAACACCCCCTAACCTGTGGTAGTGGTGTGGGGGGCGGAGGTAGCCTGCCCCTGTCTCTCTCTCCCCATCTCTCTCTCTTTCTTTGTCTCCCTCTACATTTTCTCTCTTGCTAACACTTGTTTTCAACGAGAGAGGGATGCATGTGTTTGTGTAGGTTTGTGTGGATGTGTGTGTGTGTGCGGGCGTGCATGTGTGTGTCTGCATGTGAGATTGTGACAGTGTATAGGATGCGGTTTGAGGGGACGAGGACCAATGTGAAGCAGAGGGCGACTGACAGAAGCAGGAAGCACCGGTCACAGGTGCACAGGAAGTGGAGTAGCCCTCAGGAGAAAGGGAGAAGAGGCTTAATGTGACCCATTTCCAGAAGCTAGGCATATGTTGCACGTCACTACTTCACAGGAGAGGCATTTTAAGGAATTTTTTTATTTTTTATATCAAAATCATTTTTTGGGCAGAAATGCTTTTTGGAGCATGTGAACTTTCATGTGCCTTAATAACAAATGTGTATGCCATCTGTAAATACGAATAAAATGGTTAAATTACAAGCCTAGTTGGTTTATCCACGAAAAAAAGACAGAAACCTTCCGATAGCCATGATTGGCTGAGATATGCCGAGAGATGAGTTTGGATTGATCTGCCATGAGGCACGTTTCTGTCTATAACATAAGCTGCTCAGTATGTGTTGATAATCCATGCTACGGCGGCCTTTTTGAAATAGATAACATTAGCCATGGAGAACTGCAAAAGGGTTGCTACTGTTCTCAACAACATTGTTGCCCTGAATTTAGCAGGCACTATAGACAAGTTCTGTGGGGAAAAGTTGTGATGGACTACTTTCTGCACACGGTCAGTGTGAACCGGAGTGACATGACACAACGGGCCAAATAAGCTGTAGCTAGCTACAAATGAAATGGAAAAGACGCAGGACGTCTTAGTTAGTTAAAGTGGTTCCAGTCTGCAGTGAAGCGTTCATCCATGTATACAGATAACTGTCTAGCTACATTTTCAGGTATTTTACGTTTCAAATTTTGTCAGACAGTCATTTTCATTGCAAGTTAAAGCTTAATTTTCACTAGCTAGCAACCGTTAGCTTACTGGCTCGCTACCTAATGTTACGTGTATGATCTGTATAGTAATATTATTTGTATCTCAGAAATCCATTTGCATTGCTAGTTATAGCCTAATGTTAACTAGCTAGCTAATGGTGAACCTACTTGGTTAGCTTAAGCTACCTGCAGATTCATACTACAGCCACAGACAGAACAATGAGACAGATATTTCACCGGATGTATAAATGTGAAGCATCCGGTTGGCGTTTCCACTCTCTACCAAATATGTGACCCGTTTCAGGAAACTAGGCATATGTCTCGGGTCACTACTTTACACGAGAGCCATTTGAACGTAATCTTTATCTATTTTTATCAAAATGCATATTTTGGCAGAAATGTCTTCTGGAGTTTGTGAACTTTCATGTGCCTTAATAACAAACATGTATGCCATCTGTAAATACGAATAAAATTGTTAAATTACAAGCCTAGTTGGTTTAGCCAGAGAAAAGCGAGCAACCTTCCCGCTAGCCATGATTGGCTGAGATAATGAGTGTGCTTGGACATGCTGAGAGATGAGTTCGGATTGGTCTGCCATATACCGCCCTTCTGTCTATTTGAGCTGGTTAGTATATGTAGGTAATCCTGTCTAATCAGCTTTATAAAAATATATATTTCTTAGTAGAACTGCATAAGTGTTGCTCTCCACTTTCTGGAGGACCGAGTTTTGAAATCAGTGGAATTAGAGTATGATAGCTAAGGAGATGGAGAAAACACATGTCTCTGGATTAAATATGCAAACCAAAGGCAACCATGGCATCTGTGACAGGGAGAAGCGTCCAACCATGATGTATACGGGTAAGATATTCTAGCTAGCTACATTTCCAGATATTACAGGTTTCAAAATTTTTCATTTCAAGTTGTTAAAATGTACTCTTAGCTAGCTATCTAACGTTAGCTGGCCGGCTGGCTCGCTAGCTAACACTATGTGTATGATCTTATTATTTGTATCTCAGAGCCATTTGTTTGGCTAGTTATAGCCTAATGTTAGCTAGCTAACATTGAACCTGGTTGGTTAGCTACCTGCAGATTCATGCAGGGTAGTAACATCATGAGTTGGGATTATGGTTCATTGTTGCGTGTCTTAACAAATGACTCCACTTTGCAAGTATCCATTTTAATAGAATGTTACTGAGACAACAGTAGGCTTGACAAAATTCACCCAAGGCTGAAAAACGGCTAAAGAACGTTGGCTGAGCTGGAACACTAGCGTGAGGCCATAGCAAATTAATAGAAACAAACCTTTGCAGATCCTCTTCTGACTGGTGATGCTTAGAATTCCACTTCCCCTAAATGGCACCAAAAATGTATCCCTTTTAATTTTACCACTACAATCTGTTCTTAGGACAAACTAAACTAAACATCCGCACCTCGATGGTACAGTAGGGAAAAAATGAAAACTTTGGACTATTTCTGGTCTAGTGATTGATGACAACCGAGCTCACTGCCCAGACTTACATAATTACAAAGAGGAGATTATTCTGATTAAAAGGGTGTAAAAAAGCTCTCCCTCGCGCTCCATTTGGCAAATCTGACCATAATTCTATCCTCCTGATTCCTGCTTACAAGCACAAATTAAAACAGGAAGCACCAGTGACTCAATCAATAAAAAAGTGGTCAGATGAAGCAGATGCTAAGCTACAGGACTGTTTTATTAGTATAGACTGGAATATGTTCAGGGATTCCTCCAAAGGCATTGATGAGTACACCACATCAGTCATTGGCTTCATCAATAATTGCACGGAGGACGTCGTCCTCACAGTGAACGTACGTACATACCCCAACCAGAAGCCATGGATTACAGGCAACATCCGCACTGAGTTTAAGGCTAGAGCTGCCACTTTCAAGGAGCGGGACTCTAACCTGGAAGCAAAAAAGAAATCCCACTATGCTCTCTGATGAATCATCAAACAGGCAAAGCGTCAATACAGGACTAAGATTGAATCATATTTCACCGGCTCTGACACTCATCGGATGTGGAAGGACTTGCAAACCATTACAGACTACAAAGGGAAACACAGCCGAGAGCTTCCCAGTGACACGAGCATACCAGATGAGCTAAACTACTTATATGCTTGCTTCGAGGCAAATAACACTGAAACATGCATGAGAGCACCAGCTGTTCCGCAAGACTGTGTTATCACACTCCCCACAGCCGATGTGAGAAAGACCTTTAACCATGTCAACATACACAAGGCCGCAGGGCCATACGGATTACCAGGACATGTACTGCGAGCATGCGCTGACCAAATGGCAAGTGTCTTCACTGACATTTTCAACTTCTCCATGTCCGAGTCTGTAATACCAACATGTTTTAAGCAGACCACTATGCCACTACTATAGTCCCTGTGCCCAAGAACACTAAGGTAACATGCCTAAGTGACTACCAACCCATAGCACTCACGTCTGTTGCCATGAAGTGCTCCGAAAGGCTGGTCATGGCTCACACCAACACTATTATCCCAGAAGCACTAGACCCACTCCAATTTGCATACCGCCACAACAGATGCACAGATGATGCAATCTCTATTGCACTCCACACTGCCCTTTCACACCTGGACAAAAGGAACACTTATGTGAGAATGCTATTCATTGACTACAGCTCAGTGTTCAACATCATAGTGCCCTCAAAGCTCATAAATAATAGTAAACAAACATGCCCCATTCCACAGGATCTGAGTTAAAGGGCGGGATAATCCATGGTTTTCTTCTGAGCTGTCTTTGTTATTCATAAACGTAATCTAGCCTGGGCTAAAGCAAGGAAATCATGTTCTGATGCTGATTGGCTTATTTTTAGGCAGTTACGAAACAAGTGTTCTTCTTTTCTCAGGAAGGCCAAGTCTGAATATTTTATGTCTGTCACAACTGATAACCTGAATGACCCTAGAAGGTTTTGGAAGGCTATTAAGTCTATGTCTGGCAACAGTAATGTTAATGAATTACCGTCATGTGTATTGAAGGACTTTGTTGCTGTATATGACAAAACTGAAATGCTGAATTGTTTCAATGAGCACATTGTAACATCTGGTAGGCTGTTGGATTCAGTGTCCTCTGTCTCTGTACAACCCTGTGTGGATGAACCAGTGAGAGCTGGTCAAACGTTTGATTTGTGCCATTCTCAGTGCAGGAGATACATAAAGCCCTGAAATTCTTAGATCAGAGAAAGCATGCAGGTCCTGAACTTCTTGATCCCTGCTTTTTAAATCTGGCAGCTGATTTCATAGCTGAACCACTTACATATCTGTTCAATCTAACCCTGGAATGTAATGAAATTCCAAAGATCTGGAAATCAGCATTTGTCCTATCACTTTTGAAAGGGGGAGATCCAACTTTTTAAAATAATTATAGGCCAATCTTAAAGCTGTCACCCCTGGCGAAAATACTTGAAACCTGTGTTAGTGAATAGCTTAAAGAGTTGTGTATACTATCTCTATTTTATCAATGTACCAATCGGGCTTCAGGAAGAAGCATAGCACAATTACAGCAGCCATTAAGGTTTTAAATGATATCACTGAAGCCCTTGACAAAAAAACAGCACTGTGTCTCACTTTTTATTGATCTCTCTAAGGCTTTTGATACAGTTGATTATGCTATACTGAGGCAGAGATTGTCAATGGTAGGTCTTTTGGAGCATGCAGTTGCATCTGTTTGATAGAGCAATTTGATGGGCTCATGTCTGTTAAATTGTCTGTCTGTAATGGTGTGCCCCAGGGCTCTGTACTTGTTCCCCTCTTATTCACTATGTACATAAATCATTTAGACAAAAATGTGCAAGATGCGCAACTTCACTTTTATGCTGATGATACTGTTATTTATTGTTGCGCCTCATCTCTCACAAAAGCTTTCCAGAACTTGCAAACTGTTTTTACATTGTTCAACAAACCTTGTGTCAATTGAAGCTTATCCTCAATACTGACAAAACTAAACTAAGAAATAAACCTCTGAACCTTTCACCTAATACTACCTTTCAGGGCAATGAGATTGAGACTGTAACCTCATATAAATATCTTGGAATTTTAATTGATGACGGCCTCTCCTTTAAATTGCATATTCAACAACTTACAAAATAATTGGAACGCTGAAGTTGGGATTTTATTTTAGGAGCCAGAAGGAGGCTAGTATCAGCTAAATTTTGATTAGATTTTTAATACGTGGATAGAATAATATATGTACAGCAATGGTTTAATAGGATGGCCTTGACTTGAATACAATATATACTGTACATATGAAATGGGTTAAACAGTATGTAAATATTATTTAAGTGACCATTGTTCCATGTCTATGCATAGTGCCTTCCAAATATTTATTTACATTACAGCCTTATTCTAAAATTGCTTATAGTTTTTTCCCTCATCAATGTACACACAATACTCCATAATAACAAATCACTTTTATTTTTATTTTTTATGTTTGCTAATTTATTCAAATAAAAAAACAGAAGAATCACATATACTGCATATGTATTCAGATCCTTTAATCAGTACTTTGTTGAAGTGCCTTTGGCAGTGATTACAGCATCAAATCTTCTTAGGTATGGCGCTACAAGCTGTATTTTGGGAGCTTCTCCCATTCTTCTCTGCAGATCCGCTCATGCTCTGTCAGGTTGGATGGGGAGCGTTGCTGGACAGATATTTTCAGGTCTCTCCAGAGATGTTCGATCGTGTTCAAGTCCAGGCTCTGGCTGGGCCACTCAAGGAAATTCAGAGACTCCTGCATTGTCTTGTCTGTGTGCTTAGGGTCATTGTCCTGTTGAAAGGTGAACCTTCGCCCCAGTCTGAGGAAGGAAGGCCAAGAAACTCATCAAAGGACCTCAGCCACCCGAGCCACAGACTTTTCACCCCGCTATCATCCAGAAGGCGAGGTCAGTACAGGTTCATCAAAGCTGGGACAGAGACACTGAAAAACAGCTTCTATCTCAATGCCAACAGACTGCACCCTGCCCTGAACTTAGTCTCTGTCACTACCTGGCTACCACCCGGTTACTCATCCCAGCACCTTAGAGGCTGCTGCCCTATGTACAGTGTCTTCAGAAGTATTCAGACCCCTGACTGTTTCCACATTTTGTTAAGTTACAGCCTTATTCTAAAATGTATAAAATATATTTTATGTGGTAGAGTGGCCAGACGGAAGCCACTCCTCAGTAAAGGGCACATTACAACCCTCTTGGAGTTTGGCGAAAGGCACCTAAAGACTCTCAGACTCTCAGACCATGAGAAACAAGATTCTCTGGTCTGATGAAACGAAGATTGAATTCTTTGGCCTGAATGCTAAGCGTCACGTCTGGAGGAAACCTGGCACCATCCCTACAGTGAAGCATGGTGGTGGCAGCATCATGCTGTGGGGATGTTTATCAGTGGCAGTGACTGGGAAACAAGTCAGAATTGAGGGAAAGATGAACGGATCAAAGTACAGAGAGATCCTTGATGAAAACCTGCTCCAGAGCGCCCCGGACCTCAGACTGGGGCGGAGGTTCACCTTCCAACATGACAACAACCCTAAGCACACAGTCAAGACAATGCAGTAGTGGCTTTGAGACAAGTCTCTGAATGTCCTTGAGTGGCCCAATCAGAGCCCGAAACATCTCTGGAGACCTGAAAATAGTTGTGTAGCAACGCTCCCCATCCAACATGACAGAGCTTGAGAGGATCTGCAGAGAAGAATGGAGAACCTCCCAAAATACAGGTGTGCCAAGCTTGTAGCGTCATACCCAACAAGAAAGTAAGTACTGAGTAAAGGATCTGAATACTTACGTAAATGTGATAGTTCAGTTTTTTATTTTGATAAATTAGCAAACATTTCTAAAAACCTGTTTTGCTTTGTCATTATGGGGTATTGTGTGTAGATTGATTAGGAAAAATAACTATTTAATCAATTTTGGAATATGGCTGTAACCTTTTATTTACTTATTTTATTTTTATTTTACCGTTATTTTACCAGGTAAGTTGACTGAGAACACGTTCTCATTTGCAGCAACGACCTGGGGAATAGTTACAGGGGAGAGGAGGGGGATGAATGAGCCAATTGTAAACTGGGGATTATTAGGTGACCATGATGGTTTGAGGGCCAGATTGGGAATTTAGCCAGGACACCGGGGTTAACACCCCTACTCTTACGATAAGTGCCATGGGATCTTTAATGACCTCAGAGAGTCAGGACACCCGTTTAACGTCCCATCCGAAAGACGGCACCCTACACAACCTAACAAAATGTGGAAAAAGTCAAGGGGTCTGAATACTTTCCATTCCTAATATTGAGTTGCACTCCCTTTTGCCCTCAGAACAGCCTCAATTCGTCAGGGCATGAACTCTACAAGGAGTTCCACAGGGATGCAGGCCCATGTTGACTCCAATGCTTACCACAGCTGTGTGAAGTTGGCTGCATGTCCTTTTGGTGGTGGACCATTCTTGATGCACACGGGAAACTGTTTATCATGATAACACCTAGCAACATTGCAGTTCTAGATACACTCAAACCAGTGCACGTGGCACATACCCGTTCAAAGGCACTTAAATCTTTTGTCTTGCCCATCGACCCACTGAATGGCACAAGTACACAATCCATGTCTCAATTGTCTCAAGGATTTAAAAAAATGCTGCCTCCTCCTCTTCATCTACACCAGCGTTTCTTAAAGTATGGGTTGCTACCGGATCTGTTAATGGTGGGTCACGACGTAAATGTATTTTTATTTCATTAATAACTGGAATTGATTTGGCAAGTGCAACTGCACTCTCGGTTCCTTGCGCTATGTGCTTAGCAGTGGTCACTGTTCAGTTTGGCAGCTGCGCGAGTGGGAGAGGGAGATGCCCGTGTGCTTCGCGGTTTACTGGATCTTTTTTCTGCAGTTTTCTTGAAGATCACTCCGTAACACACGCTGCAGCGCTGTCATTCAGCGACAGATGATGTGCTGTCAGCCACTGACTTGTCATTCCCACTCGCCATCACTAACCGCTGCCATGAAATGGACTCATCACTCGCTAGCCACAAGTTCTGACAGCTCAATCGTCATGAAAAGCAAATACAGTGATGAATTTTTGGCTCCTTCATACACACTTTGAGAATAACGAGGAGCACCCACAATGTGTTTTCACTGTGGGGAAGTGCTTAGTAATGAGTCTCTCAAAACGAACAAATGAATAAAACGACACGTCCTTACCAAACATCCAGGCACAACATAACGGTACACTCAGGGAGTTCTTTCAGAACAGGGCAGAATGCTTCAGGAAACAGTGCTTCAAAAGTGGAAAAGTAAGTCAACTAGCTAGGCATTGTTATAATTTTATTACAGGTGATGATAAGCAGAAATCTCTCATAGTAGTAGATGTGAGTTTCTCTTTCAAACAATCCCCTGGCCTTGCAATTTACACAGCTAATAGCTAACGTTAGCCAAAGCAAGCTAACTAGTTACTGATAGTGCAACCCTAGTAACAGTACAGATGAAGATGAAAAATTCAGGCCTACTGTACATTTTACTGTAGAAATTATTGTTGAAAACAAGT
Source organism: Salvelinus fontinalis (assembly GCF_029448725.1). Lineage (NCBI taxonomy): Eukaryota > Metazoa > Chordata > Actinopteri > Salmoniformes > Salmonidae > Salvelinus > Salvelinus fontinalis. The sequence goes on from NC_074690.1 coordinate 10,798,571, forward strand.
CTATGTTGAAACTGTTGCTGTTAAAATACAAGTGATATTTTTTAATCTGAACTGGACTAAACTGATTGAAGCAAGATGCTTTTTGAGTTTAACACACACAGTTCTGGGTTGCTCATCTGCAGCAGGAAGCAGTCTCCTGCCTGACTGAGAAAGCAGTAGATGTTCTGATCCAGTTTGGCACCACATACCTATGCAAATCAGGGTTCTCAAGTACAGAAACAGTCTCAATGCTGAGCATCACCTCAGTGTTGCACTATTAAAAACTGAGCCCAGAATAGACATTCTTGTTGAAAACTTCAACCAGCCACACACCTCTCATTAGGACTGTGTGTGTGTGTGTGTTTTCTGGTCTACATCTGTGTGATGTGATATATCAGTTTATTCCAGTTCAGAATAAAAACATATGTATTTTAACAGCAACAGTTTCAACCTAGACTTTCTATCAACAATCATATATACAGTAAGATGTACAGTAGGCCTGATAAATGTTTTTCTGTACTGTTACTTAGGGTTGCACGATCAAAAAGCCTGTGTGTTCTGTTATACATCTGTGTGATGTGATCAATCCATTTATTCCAGTTCAGATTGAAATGATTTATTGTATTTTAACAGCAACAGTTCCAACCAAGAAAGGTATGTAAGAGTTTTTAACAGGGAAAAATTAACATGAAAAGACATTTATGGGTATTTCATTGTTATTTGTTTTTGTCTATATTACATTTTTTTAGGCATAAGGGCAATGAAATGTATCGATATTTACATATAGTTGAATATTTTCCTAAGTTTGACACAGAATTTCAAATTTGGATCCCAGGCTGAAAAAGTTTAAGAACCCCTGATCTACACTGATTGAAGTGGATTTAACAAGTGACATCAATAAGAGACCACAGCTTTCACCTGGATTCAGCTGGCAGTCTGTGTCATGGGAAGAGCAGTTGTTGCTAATGTTTTGTATATTCAGTGTATTACGAAGTGGTTATTATAATTTCACATGTACGAACTAACTGTCAGGACAGGATTGTGAGGAAAATGTCACCATTGTCATATTTCACTGGTTGGAAGAAACCACACCTGTTCCCCATGACTCGAAACTGGTGGGCAGGCTAATGGGAAGGGAAACTATCTGTGGTCTCCATTTACTGTGGGGCCAGGGCAGCCAAGACAGGAGCTTTCAGGTTGAACCACTCTGAGCTAGCATCACACAGGGAGATGCTTCCATGTTGCAAGTCCACAGACATGCAGTTCACATGCTACTGATAGTCTATTGATAGTTTGTTGAACACCTATAGATGGGCTATCCAACTAAAGTGTAGTACAGATTAAATCTAATGTTATAAGTCGCATACACATATTTTGCACACGTTATTGCAGGTGTAGTGAAATGCTTGTGTTCCTACATTCAACAGTGCAGTAATATCAACCAATGCACAAAAATACACAGAATTATAAAAGTAAAAAAATGGAATTAAGAAATGTAGAAATATTAGGACGAGCAATGTCGGAGTCCGGAGTGTATATATATATATATATATAGTTATATATTACAGTATGTGGATAGAAAATGTAGTGTATCTGTAGAATACGCAGGATAGAATGGTATATGTACAGCAATAGTTGAATAGGACGGCCTTTACTAGAATACAGTATTGTAAACTCAGCAAAAAAATAATCAGCCCTTTTTTAGGACCCTGTCTTTCAAAGATAATTCGTAAAATCCAAATAACTTCACAGATCTTCATTGTAAAGGGTTTAAACACTATTTACATTTACATTTAAGTCATTTAGCAGACGCTCTCATCCAGAGCGACTTACAAATTGGTGCATTCACCTTATGACATCCAGTGGAACAGCCACTTTACAATAGTGCATCCCATGCTTGTTGTTCAATGAACCATAAACAAATAATAAACATGCACCTGTGGAACTGTCGTTAAGATACTAACAGCTTACAGATGGTAGGCAATTAAGGTCACAGTTATGAAAACTTAGGACACTAAAGAGGCCTTTCTACTGACTCTGAAAAACACCAAAAGAAAGATGCCCAGGGTCCCTGCTCATCTGCGTGAACGTGCCTTAGGCATGCTGCAAGGAGGCAATGAGGACTGCAGATGTGGCCAGGGCAATAAATTGCAAGTCAGTGGCAGACCACGTGTAACAACACCTGCACAGGATCGGTACATCCGAACATCACACCTGCGGTACAGGTACAGGATGGCAACAACAACTGCCCGAGTTACACTAGGAATGCACAATCCCTCCATCAGTGCTCAGACTGTCCACAATAGGCTGAGAGAGGCTGGACTGAGGGCTTGTAGGCCTGTTGTAAGGCAAGTCCTCACCAGACATCCCCGTTAACAACGTCGCCTATTGGCACAAACCCAATGTCGCTGGACAAGACAGGACTGGCAAAAGTGCTCCTCACTGATGAGTCGTGGTTTTGTCTCACCAGGGGTGACAGTCGGATTCGCTTTCATCGTCAAGGAATGCGCGTTACACCAAGGCCTGTCCTCTGGAGCGGGATCGATTTGGAGGTGGAGGGTCCGTCATGATCTGGGGCGGTGTGTCACAGCATCATCGGACTGAGCTTGTTGTCATTGCAGGCACTCTCAATGCTGTGCGTTACAGGGAAGACATTCTCCTCCCTCATGTGATACCCTTCCTGCAGGCTCATCCTGACATGACCCTCCAGCATGACAATGCCACCGGCCATACTGCTCATTCTGTGCGTGATTTCCTGCAAGACAGGAATGTCAGTGTTCTGCCATGGCCAGCGAAGAGCCCGGATCTCAATCCCATTGAGCACGTCTGGGATCTGTTGGATCGGAGGGTGTTACTTTTGATTTTGAATCCCCTTTGTTCAGGGACACATTATTCTGTGGAACTTGTTCAGTTTATGTCTCAATTGTTGAGTCTTGTTATGTTCATACAAATATTTACACATGTGAAGTTTACTGAAAATAAATGCAGTTGACAGTGAGAGGACATATATTTTTGCTGAGTTTACATATGAAATTAGTACAACAGTGTTCACACATTTTTAAAGTGACCAGTTTTCCATTATTAAAGTGACCAGTGATTCCATGTCTATTTAATTAGGGCAGCAGCCTCTAAGGTGCAGGGTTGAGTAACCAGGTGGTAGCAGGCGAGTGAAAATGATTAAGTTCAAGGCAGGGTACTGGGTGGAGGCTATTTAACAGTCTGATGGCCTTGAGATAGAAGCTGTTTTTCAATCTCTCTGTCCCAGCTTTGATGCACCTGTACTGACCTCGCCTTCTGGATGATAGCGGTATGAACAGGCCGTGGCTCGGATGTCTGAGGTCCTTGATGGCCTTCCTGTGACATTGGGTGCTGTAGATGTCCTGGAGGGCAGGCAATGTATCCCCGGTGATGTGTTGGGCATACCCCACCACCCCCCGTAGAGCCCTGTGGTTGAGGATGGGTGCAGTTGCCATACCAGGCCGGGATACAGCCCGACAGGATTCTCTCAAGGGTGCATCTGTCAAAGTTTGTGAGGGTCTTAGGAGCCAAGCTGAATTTCTTCAGCCTCCTGAGGTTCAAGAGGCGCTGTTGCGCTTTCTTCAGCCTTCTGACTGTATGGGTGAACCATTTCAGATTGTCAGTGCTGTGTAAGCAGAGGAACTTGAAGCGTTTCACCTTCTCCACTGCACCCCGTTGATGTGGATTGGGGCGTGCTCCCTCTGCTGTCTCCTAAATTCCGAAATCAGCTCCTTCGTTTCGATGATGTTGAGGGAGATGGACAATGCTCACTAAAGCAGCAGACATAACATTACAGAAACATACTGGCTAAGATAGCGCCGGAGAAGAAGGCTGACGTTTTACGTTCCCCCATCCAATTGTGTTTTTTTGTTGCGTTGTTTTTAACTTATTTAACTTATTTTGTACACAATGTTGCCACTACCGTCTCTTATGACAGAAAATAACTTCTGGACATCAGGACTGCTAATACTCACCACGGACTGGCAAAATCGTTTTTTTCCTTTAACGAGTCTGACTAGACCGACGTGAATGATTTACTGTTCTCCCGGGAACAGGCCTAGATCCCTGGGATTTGCGTGAAGAGAAGGCGGAGAAATATGGGCCAAAGGGCAGGCTTCCTTCTGAGAATTCGCAGGCGAACGAATAAACCCCCACTTCATTCCATTCTGCTAGCAAACGTGCAATCTTTGGAAAATAAAATAGACGACCTACGTGGAAGATTAAACTACCAACGGGACATTCAAAACTGTCATATTGTATGCTTCACGGAGTCGTGGTTGAATGAAGACACTATCAACATACAGCTGGCTGGTTATACGCTGTACCAGCAGGATAGAACAGCGGCGTCTGGTAATGTATGGCGGACTATGTATTTTTGCAAATAACAGTTGGTGCACGATATCTAAGGAAGTCTTGAGCTATTGCCCGCCTGAGGTAGAGTATCTCATGATAAGCTGTAGACAACACTGTCTACCAAGAGAGTTTTCATCTGTATTTTTCATAGCTGTTTACAAACCACCACAGACAGAGGCTGGCACTAAGACGGCATTGAATGAGCTGTATTCCTCCATAAACAAACAATAAAACTCTCACACAGAGGCGGCGCTCCTAGTAGCCGGGGACTTTAATGCAGCGAAACTTAAATATGTTTTACCAATTTTCTATTAGCATGTTAAATGTGCAACCAGAGGACAAAAACTCAGGACCACCTTTACTCCTCAGACAGAGATGCATACAAAGCTCTCCTTCGCCCTCCATTTGGCAAATCTGACCTTAATTCTATCCTCCTGATTCCTGCTTAAAAGCAAAAATTAAAGCAGGAAGCACCAGTTACTCAATCAATAAAAAAGTGGTCAGATGAAGCAGATGCTAAGCTACAGGACTGTTTTGCTAGCACAGACTGGAATATGTTCAGGGATTCCTCCGATGGCATTGAGGAGTACACCACATCAGTCATTGGCTTCATCAATAAATGCATGTACATACCCCAACCAGAAGTCATGGATTACAGGCAACATCCGCACTGAGCTAATGGTTAGAGCTGTCGCTTTCAAGGAGTGGGACTCTAACCCGGAAGCTTACAAGAAATCCTGCTATGCCCTCCGACGTCCCATCAAACAGGAAAAGTGTCAATACAGGACTAAGATCGAATCGTACTATATCGGCTCTGATGCTCGTAGGATGTGGCAGGGCTTGCAAACCATTACAGACTACAAAGGGAAGCAGAGCTGAGAGCTGCCCAGTGACACAAGCCTACCAGACGAGCTAAACTATTTCTATGCTCGCTTCGAGGCAAATAACACTGAAACATGCATGAGAGCATCAGCTGTTCTGGAAGACTGTGTGATCACGCTCTCCACAGCCGATGTGAGAATGACCTTTAAACAGGTTACATACATAAGGCCACAGGGCCAGACGAATTACCAGGACGTGTACTGCGATCATACGCTGACCAACTGGCAAGTGTCTTCACTGACATTTTCAACCTCTCCCTGTTTTAGTCTGTAATACCAACGTGTTTTAAGCAGACCACCATATTCCCTGTGCCCAAGAACACTAAGGTAACCTGCCTAAATGACTCCCGACCCATAGCACTCACGTCTGTAGCCATGAAGTGCTTTGAAAGGCTGGTCATGGCTCACATCAACACCATTATCCCAGAAGCACTAGACCCAATCCAATTTGCATACCGCCCCAACAGATCCACAGATGATGCAATCTCTATTGCACTCCACACTGCCCTTTCACACCTGGACAAAAGGAAAACCTATGTGAGAATGCTATTCATTGACTACAGCTCAGTGTTCAACACCATAGTGCCCTAAAAGCTCATCAATAAGCTAAGGACCCTGGGACTTAACAACTCCCTCTGCAACTGGATCCTGGACTTTCTGACGGGCCGCCCCCAGGTGGTAAGGGTAGGTAACAACACATCCGCCATGCTGATCCTCAACAGTGAAGACACTTGCCCCTCAGGGGTGCGTGCTCAGTCCCCTCCTGTACTCCCTGCTCACTCATGACTGCACGGCCAGGCACGACCCCAACACCATCATTACATTTGCCGATGACATAACAGTTGTAGGCCTGATCATCGACAACGACGAGACAGCCTATAGGGAGTAGGTCAGAGACCTGACTGTGTGGTGCCAGGACAACAACCTCTCCCTCAATGTGTTCAAGACAAAGGAACTAATTGTGGACTACAGGAAAAAGAGGACCGAGCATGCCCCCATTCTCATCGACGGGGCTGCAGTGGAGCAGGTTGAGAGCTCAAAGTTTCTTGGTGTCCACATCACCAACAAACTAACATGGTCCAAGCACACCAAGACAGTTGTGAAGAGGGCACGACAAAACCTATTCCCCCTCAGGAGACTGAAAAGATTTGGCATGGGTCCTCAGATCCTCAAAAGGTTTTACTGCTGCACCATCGAGAGCATCCTGACTGGTTACATCACTGCCTGGTATGGCAACTGCTCTGTCTCTGACCGCAAGGCACTACAGAGGGTAGCGCGTATGGCCCATTACATCACTGGGGCCAAGATTCCTGCCATCCAGGACCTCTATACCAGGCGGTGTCAGAGGAAGGCCCTAAAAATGGTCAATGACTTGGCAAACGGTACCGGAGCGTCAAGTCTAGGTCCAAGAGGTGTCTAAACAGCTTCTAACCCCAAGCCATAAGACTCCTGAACATCTAATCAAATGGCTACCCAGACTATTTGCATTTATCCCCCCCCCCCCTTTTTCACCACTGCTACTCTCTGTTGTTATCATCTATGCATAGTCACTTTAATAACTCTACCTACAGTACATGTACATATTATCTCAATTACCTTGACTAACCGGTGCCCCACACATTGACTCTGTACCCGTACCGTCCTGTATATAGTCTCGCTATTGTTATTTTACTGCTGCTCTTTAATAACTTGTTACTTTATTTTCTTGTTCTTATGTTTTCAACTACATTGTTGGTTAAGGGCTCATAAGTAAGCATTTCACTGTAAGGTCTACACCTGTTCTATTCGGTGCATGTGACTAATACAATTTGATTTGAAGATGAATTTAGATAGCAGGAATTAGACAGTTCTGTACACTGAAGTGTGAGTAAAGATGAGGGTCCTGTTTTTTCTCTCTCTCACTGTCCAGAGTTTCGGTCCATGCGAGTGACTTCCCTCACACATCAACCACACTACTTTCACTGTGGGCCCTCAAAACCAAAACCACGGATGATTTGGTGTGAATTAAAAAGTCCAATCCCTCCCACCTCTTCCAATCACTCTCCTTCAATCGCTGGGCAAAAATAAAAGGTTATTTATTTCATATTTGAACAAGACTTTCTTGTAGAATTACCCAGTTATATGACCTTACATGAACCACAGCCATGTGACTCATTTAGACTCATATTGTTCTTGTAAAAGCCACAGTGTTTGGGTCTGAACCCCAGTCAGTGAGTGTGTGTGTGTGTGTGTGTGTGTGTGTGTGTTTGCATGTGTGTGGGGGGGACCACTAGCACGACTCTAAGGGCTTGACATTTGAGGAGACAGGAGAACACGTGACTCCCCCACCTACACGCTCTATAATAACCCGGTTACGTCAGTGACTCATACACACACAGACAAAAGGTCTGACTCCTCACACACACTAATTAATTTACTGTAAACCGATCCCATTTGGAACATCCCCAAAAACATCCCCAAAAGCAGTATTACTGACTCGAAAAGAAATAGTTACAGACTCTCTAAAAATAACTGAATGTCTTCAAGAAGAAGAAAAAACGATCAATCAATGATGATGGAGCATGAGGGGATTTAACTGAAATTCAAACATACTTGACATAAATACACCTTATCTAATATTTTGTTTTTATTTTCCACATTATCTAATGATATCCAGAGCTAGTCTACATTGCAGAGCATGAGTGAAGTCAAAATAGCATTTAGCAGATTATTAAACAAAGAGAGTGGGGCTTGAAATACAACAACAGCAATTCACAAGTTTTGCCATGGTACCCCCCCCCCCCCCCCCCTCGCAGGAAGCCGAGTCTAAGGTTTCAGTATTTCCATCTATGAGCTGTTATTCAGCGCTCACCTCACCAAAGGCTTCTGAGCAGTGGAGAAAGACAGGGTACACACTATTAGCATGAGAAACCAGAGAGCAGTCCCACCATCAGCCATTAGTCCTTACACAGAAATGAAACTGTCATGAAGGCGTGGGCTCTAACCAATGACTGTTAGTAATGCCAATTACTCAAAGAGAAACATATCATAATAACATAATAACGATCGCTTTAGAAAAAGATTGTTAAGGCAATGACAAATGACCTGATAGTATGAAATGATGTGATAAAAGGCCTGGGTATTCTTTGGGACATGTTTTCTTGATTCATAAAATCCCAATGTAATAAAACGGTGAATTATGTAAGCTGCTAAATTTAGTTAATATGTAATTGCCATTCTTCAATGTAATTTATTAGAAACTATCAGATAAATTGCTGACCTAAATATCATAACCAAAAATAGGTATCTGAGTTTTTTATTTACTGAAAATAGTGACCTTATGGTTTTACTGATAAAAACAAGGATTGCAAACAAAAGAAAATGAAGGTGGTACAGATAAATCAGATTGTGTTCAAATATGGATTTAGTTTGTACCTTACTGACCTCTGCTGGACATGACAAACGATCTCTGCTGGAGATCAAAGCGGTCAAAGCTGAGAAACTCATGTTTTTTTATTTTAGGAAATACTTCCGTAAGTGTTTGTAAAAATTTCTTGAACATCCAAAAATGTATTCTAAGGGAACAAGTGTGTGTGTACACCATGTCTGTGTATGTGTAGGAAGAAAGGCATCTTACTGGGTGGCTTGCGTATCATTTTAATACCTCCATGGGTGGTCAAAACAGCAGTAAAACACTTGGTAAATTAAAGAGCTGCATGGGGACATGCTTTTCCCCCTGTGGTATCCGCCATCTGGACTAGACTGGACTCTCAGTTTAACCACATGAATGATAGGTGAGAGAGAGAGAGATGGGGGGGGGCTGTCATTAAGTGATATTATTCTTCAGTTACAGGAACTGTAGGTAAAACAATAAACAAAACTCACAGATCTGTTATAGCTGACAACCAAGTAGCCAAGTGCCTGAACTGCAGGCGTAGGCTACACCAGCCACACACACACACACACACACACGCACAATGCACCTACAGCAAAAGAAGAGGGAGGTCTGGACCTCATCATGTTGGAGAACTAGCCACTCAAACTCAAGGTACAGCTGGAAGTCCTCTCAGTGTCTATAATAGATTATCAGTGTTTCAGGAAAGTCAGGACAACCAAACCAAAACAACCCCTGGGACCATGAATCTGTCTCTGTCACATGTAGGATGTACCTTTTTCCAAGCACACTCCCTAACACACTCATGTACACAAATATAAAAGTACAGATACACACAAATGTTCACCATAATGTTCGGGCTCAGTCTAGCCAACTGGATCTCCATTTAGTTTTGTTGAGCCAGGATCTCCATTTAGCTTTGTTGAGCCAGGATCTCCATTTAGTTTTGTTGAGCCAGGATCTCCATTTAGGATGTTTTGATCCTGGATCTCCATTTAGTTTTGTTGAGCCAGGATCTCCATTTAGTTTTGTTGAGCCAGGATCTCCATTTAGGATGTTTTGATCCTGGATTGCCATTTAGCTGTGTTGATCCCAGATGATCATTATGGCTGGGATTTCAATTTCAAATCTTACACGTGTTGATGATGTCACAAGGCAGACTATTGTCTGACTGGTTGATGAGCATGTTGATCCAGAGATGACATAATACATACCTACATGTCCCTCTTGGACGAATGAGAATGTGTGTGTCTGAACACTTTTGTCATTAACCTCTATCTGTTTAGGATCGATGAAAAGCGAGACACTTCTCACTGTTTCGTGTCCAGGGTCCTGAGAAAATGGCCAATCCCCTCTAACCCCAGAACAGTCTGTTTGACCCCCATCTGACATTACATACCCCCCTGTCAACACCTACCAGCCAATCACAGATGTCCTGCTCCCAGGAAGCAGTGGCTGATGGGTAAAGTCATTATATTGTAATTATACTATATTGTAATTACTTTGCCACCATGGCCTATTTTATTGCCTTACCTCCCTTATCCTACCTCATTTACACACGCTGTATATAGACGTTTTATATTGTTTTATTGACTGTATGTTTGTGTATTCCATGTGTAACTCTGTGTTGTTGTATGTGTCGAACTTCTTTGCTTTATCTTGGCCAGTGTCACACCCTGACCATAGATTGCTTTGTTTCTATATTTTGTTTGGTCAGGGTGTGATGTGGGTGGGCATTCTATGTTTGTATGTCTATGTTTTCTATTTCTATGTGTTTGGCCTGGTATGGTTACCAATCAGAGGCAGCTGTCAATCGTTGTCTCTGATTGAGAACCATACTTAGGTAGCCTGTTTTCCCACTTTGGTTGTGGGTGGTTGTTTCCTGTTTTGTGTGTATACCTTACAGGACTGTTTCGTTCTCTCTCTATGTTGTATTTTTGTTTATTCAGTGTTCAGTTTATTTAATTTCATTAAAATTAACACTTACCACGCTGCACCTTGGTCTTCTCCTTCTCCCGACGACAATTGTTACAGCCAGGTTGCAGTTGTAAATGAGAACTTGTTCTCAACTTGCCTACCTGGTTCAATAAAGGTGAAATACATTATTATTATTTTTTAGTAAAATGTGAGCTGTTTGACATCACTGCAGTGGTTATCAAATTGATAGTTAACTTAAAGTCCCTGTAAAAGTACCTTTTTTGCCTGTAGGTCAAGCTCTGAGTGGCATGAGAATAGTCTCTGCCACTTTATTATGGAGTCACTAAAAACGGGTAAAAAATGTTATCGCCGCAATGAATCAGTTGCATTGTTATGTAGACGCTGATTATTTATCTGACCCTCCTCAGATAACAATGAAAGCAAACCACTACACTGCAACGGCAGGAAAGCAGTAACAGTTGTCGGATGATAATAAGAAACAGTAAAGAAATGGGAAACATGACCACAGGCCTGCGTGTATACAGATGTAATGATAGTCAATCAGAACAATACTGTTGACCAGTCTACCTGGCAGTGAGAGGTGCAGACTGGGGCTGGCTCCTGCCTGTTTAGGGCTTGGAAGGGATGGTATTGGGGTTTTGGAGGAGGAGAAGGATGTTTCTCTAAACACTATGGGAGACATTTGTGAGTCGATTGAGGCCAGTGGAGAGCTTGGAGAGAGTTACTGGGTGATATCAGAAATTAATTAATCTACATCAATTAATCAATAAATCAATCAATCAAATGTATTTATAAAGCCCTTTTTACATCAGCAGATGTCACAAAGTTCTATACAGAAACCCAGCCTAAAACCCCTCTTTGGATAGTAGGAAAATTGACAGAATATAACCCTAAATTAGCTCTACCTTTTATTTGGTCAGAAAGTATTTCATCCTGCTTTTGTTTAACTCAGGAGTATTACAGAAGAAGAATGGTGCAGTACACATTATCGCCAGCAGGGAGTGATACAGTATGTCATTAGTCAGTTGTAGTAAAAGAGACAGCTGGAGAGAAAACAAGCAGTGGTATAAAGTACTTAAGTAAAAAAATACTTTAAAGTACTACTTAAGTTTGTTGGGGGGGTATCTTACTTTACTTTACTATTGATATTTTTGACTACTTTTACTTTACTACATTCCGAAAGAGAATAATGTACTTTTAACTCCATACATTTTCCCTGACACCCAAAAGTACTTACATTTTGAATGCTTAGCAGGACAGGAAAATTGGCCAATTCACACCCTTAAAGAGAACATCCCTGGTCATTCCTTCTGCATCTGATCTGGCAGACTCACAAAACACAAATGCTTAATTTGTAAATGATGTCTGAGTGTTGAAGTGTGCCCCTAGCTATCCGTAAATAAATATAAAAAAATAAAAATGTGTCGTCGGGTTTGCTTAATATGAGGAATGTGAAATGATTTTTACTTTTGATACTTAAATATATTTTAGAAATTACATTTACTTTTGATACTTAAGTATATTTCAAACCAAATACTTTTAGACTTTTCCTCAAGTAGTATTTTACTGGGTGACTTTCACTTTTACTTGAGTAATTTTCTATTAATTAAGGTATCTTTATGTTTACTCAAGTATGACAATTCGGTACTTTTTCCACCACTGGAAACAAGGACCCCTGGAGCAGAATGACCACCATGCGTGCCTACACTGCGACCGACAGAGCCCCACGATAAACGCATTTACACAGCCTCTGATCTCTGCTAATGACCCATAGCCCTGCCTCTACTAACACCCTGACCTCCAACACACACAAGTGCACAAGTACGTACACACAGTACTGTAGTTACGGTAGTAATATAACTAACACCTCCAATAAAATCATACTGTAACATTTACATTCAAATGTCTAATTTCTCATCTAAATTCTTAAATTAATCATCTTAGGTTTTTTCTTCAATTAAACATCTCATTGAAGTAAGCTGTCCACTTACATAAAAACACATCACAGACATCAGCATCTGACACTTGAAATAGATTTTTGGCCAATGGCTGTGTATTTGCTCTTGGTCCACGAGTCAAGTAAAACCCCTCACATGTGACCATGAAGCATCGAGAGACAGAAAGGACCAAGAAATCAATCAAGAGAAGAAGTTATCCTGTCAACACTACAGCTCTGTTCAGGGCCATATTTGACATACTTGACATCTTGCGAGGAGAAAATCCCAACCCAACAACTTCACTGGACTGATCAATCACTTTTTTAAATGTGTAATAACCACAGAAATACATATACCTACGACTACTACCTTTCTGTTCCTCTGTGTTTAAGAGTGTGTTTTAGATTATGTGTGTGTGTGTGGTAGGGGGGTCAGAGTGACAGCTTGCGGACTGTGTTGCGTGAGAGGGCCCTGGGCCGAGCTCAGACTCTGTGTGGTCTGGCTGTGTGGTCTCCAGCTGACGCGCAGGCTGGGGAGGAGAATGGGAGAGGGGAAGAACCCCAGTGTGTGTGTGTGTGTGTGTGTGTGTGTGTGTGTGTGTGTGTGTGTGTGTGTGTGTGTGTGTGTGTGTGTGTGTGTGTGTGTGTGTGTGTTTACTTTATCCAGAGCCAGGCCCAGGCACTCGGCAGCCTCAGCCCCAGTGGAGAGGCCTGCTTTCAGCCACTCAGCAGCAGCAGCCGCTGGTCCTGGCACTGCTCTAGTACAGAGGATAAATATACACAGAGTCCTACACACATACTGCCGCCATTCTCACATGGCTCTTCTCAACATAGCTTTTAGTCCTGGACCTACGAGGCCTATGGGCCGAGGCTTTGGAGGGAGCATGTACACTACAGTATAATACCTTGGACCTCTGGTTATAAGAGAGATATGGGGTAGAATCTGAAGAAGTTAGTGTGCTGTGTTACAGTAATGCACTGTATACCAAACAAGGCCAGTCAATGACCCAATATAGAACCCCTCATTTCCTTCCTCTTTAAAAAAAAAAAATGTATTCTAAATTTTGTTAGTGAAAAACACTCGTTCCTACTAGGGCTGTGGAGGTCATGAAATCTCCTCAGCCGGTGATTGTCAAGCAAGTAACTGTCGGTCTCACGGTAACTGTACGTTAACTAACATAAAAACATTTAGCATCCCCTGGCTTCCACGCATAGCCTACAAGCCACTGACGCAGACCTTTGGAACATCTACATTTTAAAAAGTCTAATAAATCAATGTAATATAGTCTACACTATCACAATAAAACCATGATTTATTTTAGACAGGTCTAAAGAAACATGAAATGAAGAAAATGTAGTCTATTTCAGAAGAACAGAATAGCATACTCTGAGTTGTCCTTATGTTAGGCCCTGACCTTCATATGTCAAATGTCTGTGGGCTACACTAGTTAATTTAGCAGACAAGATTTGCTTAGAATTCTGCGGCATTATTGAATAATATTTTATATTATGAAGAATACAATACAAATAAAATAGAAAGGATATTTTCTCCAAACAACTTCTGCATACAGTTGAAGTCGGAAGTTTACATACACTTTAGCCAAACACATTTAAACTCAGTTTTTCACAATTGCTGACATTCAATTCGAGTAAGAATTCATTCCCTGTCTTAGGTCAGTTAGGATCAAAACTTTATTTTAAGAATGTGAAATGTCAGAATAATAGTAGAGAGAATTAATTATTTAAGCTTTTATTTCTTTCATCACATTCCCAGTGGGTCAGAAGTTTACATACACTCAATTAGTATTTTGTAGCATTGCCTTTTTATTGTTTAACTTGGGTCAAACGTTTCGGGTAGCCTTCCACAAGCTTCCCACAATATGTTGGGTGAATTTTTGCCCGTTCCTCCTGACAGAGCTGGTGTAACTGAGTCAGGTTAGTAGGCCTCCTTGCTCGCTCACACCTTTTCAATTCTGCCTTGACTTTGTTGTCCTTAAGCCATTTTGCCACAACTTTGGAAGTATGCTTGGGGTTATTGTCCATTTGGAAGAACCATTTGCGACCAAGCTTTAACTTCCTGACTGATGTCTTGAGATGTTGCTTCAATATATCCACATCATTTTCCTGCCTCATGATGCCATCTATTTTGTGAAGTGCACCAGTTCCTCCTGCAGCAAAGCACCCCCACAACATTATGCTTCCACCCCCGTGCTTCATGGTTGGGATGGTGTTCTTCAGCTTGCTAGCCTCCCCCTTTTTCCTCCAAACATAATGACGGTCATTATGGCCAAACAGTTATATTTTTGTTTCATCAGACCAGAGGACATTTCTCCAAAAAGTACGATATTTGTCCCCATGTGCAGTTGCAAACTGTAGTCTGGCTTTTTTATGGCGGTTTTGGAGCGATGGCTTCTTCCTTGCCGAGCGGCCTTTCAGGTTATGTCGATATAGGACTCGTTTTACTGTGGATATACAGTGGGGAGAACAAGTATTTGATACACTGCCGATTTTGCAGGTTTTCCTACTTAGAAAGCATGTAGAGGTCTGTAATTTTTATCATAGGTACACTTCAAATGCAAATTAATTACTTAAAAATCATACAATGTGATTTTCTGGATTTTGAAGTTGAAGCGTACCTATGATAAAAATACTAAAATAAAAGTAACTAATTGTTAAACAGCAGCAGTAAAATAACAATATCTAGGCTATATACAGGGGGAACCGGTACAGAGTCAATGTTCAGGGGCACCAGTTAGTCAAGGTAATTGAGATAATTGAGGTAATATGTACACGTACTGTAGGTAGAGTTAAAGTGACTGTGCATGGATAATAAACAGAGAGTAGCAGCAGCGTAAAAGAGGGGTCTGGGTAGCCCTTTGATTAGCTGTTCAGGAGTCTTATGGCTTGGGGGAAGAAGCTGTTAAGAAGCCTTTTGGACCAAGACTTGGCACTCCGGTACCGCTTGCCGTGCGGCAGCAGAGAGAACAGTCTATGACTAGGGTGGCTGGAGTCTTTGACAATTTTAAGGGCCTTCCTCTGTCACTGCCTGGTATAGAGGTCATTGATGGCAGGAAGCTGGACCCTGGTGATGTACTGGGCCGTATGCACTACCCTCTGTAGTGCCTTGCATTCGGAGGCCGAGCAGTTGCCATACCATGCAGTGATGTAACCAGTCAGGATGCTCTTAATGGTGCAGCTGTAGAACCTTTTGAGGATCTGAGGACCTATGACGAATCTTTTCAGTCTCCTGAGGGGGAATAGGTTTTGTCATGCCCTCTTCACGACTGTCTTCGAGTGTTTAGACCATGATAGTTTGTTGGTGATGTGGACACCAAGGAACTTGAAGCTCTCAACCTGCTCCACTACAGCCACGTCAATTAGAATGGGGGCGTGCTCGGTTCCTCATTTTAATGTTGTCCACAATCATCTGCATGGTATTGATCACGTTGAAGGAGAGGTTGTTGTCCTGGCACCACACGGCCAGGTCTCTGACCTCCTCCCTATAGGCTGTCTCATCGTTGTCAGTGATTAGGCATACCACTGTTGTCATCAGGAAACTTGATGATGGTGTTGGAGTCATGCCCGGCCATGCAGTAATGAGTGAACAGGGAGTACAGGAGGTGACAGCACGCACCCCTAAGGGGGCCCCTGTGTTGAGGATCAGCGTGGCGGATGTGTTGTTTCCAACCCTTACCACCTGGGGGCAGCCTGTCAGGAAGTCCAGGATCCAGTTGCAGAGGGAGCTGTTTAGTCCCAGGGTCCTTAGCTTAGTGATGAGCTTTTAGGGCACTATGGTGTTGAACGATGAGCTGTAGTCAATGTAGTCATTCTCACATAGGTTTTCCTTTTGTCCAGGGGGGGAAAGGGCAGTGTTGAGTGCAATAGAGATTGCGTCATCTGTGGATCTGGTGGGGCGGTATGCAAATTGGTGTGGGCCTAGGGTTTCTGGGGTAATGGTGTTGATGTGAGCCATGACCAGCCTTTCAAAGCACTTCATGGCTACAGACGTGAGTGCTACGGGTCGGTAGTCATTTAGGCAGGTTGCCTTAGTGTTCTTGGGTACAGGGACTATGGTGGTCTGCTTGAAACATGTTGGTATTACAGACTCAGTCAGGGCCAGGTTTAAAATGTCAGTGAAGACACTTGCCAGTTGGTCAGCGCATGCTCGGAGTACACGTCCTGGTAATCCATCTGGCCCTGCGGCCTTGTGTATGTTGACCTGTTTAAAGGTCATTCTCACATCGGCTACGGAGAGCGTGATAACACAGTCGTCCGGAACAGCTGATGCTCTCATGCATGTTTCAGTGTTACTTGCCTCGAAGCAGGCATAGAAGTAATTTAGCTCATCTGGTAGGCTTGTGTCACTGGGCAGCTCTCGGCTGTGCTTCCCTATGTAGTCTGTAATAGTTTGCAAGCTATGCCACATCCAACGAGCGTCGGAGCCAGTGTAGTATGATTCAATCTTAGTCCTGTATTGATGCTTTGCCTGCTTGATGGTTCATCGGAGGGCATAGCAGGATTTCTTATAAGCTCTTTGAAAGCGGCAATTCTACCCTTTAGCTCAGTGCGGATATTGCCTGTAACCCATGGCTTCTGGTTTGGGTATGTACGTACGGTCACTGTGGGGACGACGGCATCGATGCACTTATTGATGAAGCCAGTGACAGATGTGGTGAACTCCTCAATGCCATCGGAGGAATCCCGGAACATATTCCAGTCTGTGCTAGCAAAACAGTCCTGTAGTTAAGCATCTGCTTCATCTCACCACTTTCTTATAGACCGAGTCACTGGTGCTTCCTGCTTTAGTTTTTGCTTGTAAGCAGGAATCAGGAGGATAGAATTATGGTCAGATTTGCCAAATGGAGAGTGAGGGAGAGCTTTGTACGCGTCTCTGTGTGTGGAGTAAAGGTGGTCTTGAGTTTTTTCCCTCTGGTTGCACATTTAACATGCTGGTAGATGGATTTAAGTTTCCCTGCATTCAAGTCCCTGGCCATTAGGAGCATCGCCTCTGGATGATCGTTTTCCTGTTTGCTTATGGCCTCATACAGCTCATTGAGTGCGGTCTTAGTGCCAGCATTGGTTTGTGGTGGTAAATAGACAGCAACTCTCTTGGTAAATAGTGTGGTCTACAGCTAATCGTGAGATACTCTACCCCAGGCAAGCAAAACCTCAAAAATTCCTTAGATTTCGTGCACCAGCTGTTGTTTACAAATATACATAGACCGCCACCCCTTGTCTTACCAGAGGCCGCTGTAAGTTATGCATGTCGCCGTTCAGCCACGACTCGGTGAAACATAAAATATTACAGTTTTTAATGTCCCGTTGGTAGGATATACATGATCGTAGTTTGTCTACTTTATTTTCCATTGGTTGTATGTTGGCTAATAGGACCAATGGTAAAGGGAGATTACCCGCTCTGCGTTGGATCCTTACAAGGCACCCCGATATTCGTTCCCGATATTGCTGTGTCTTTCGCCTGCGAATCACATGGATGAGGTAAAGTAAGGTCTGAAGTAAATATTTCCCGTCCGACTCGTTTAAGAAAAACTTTTCCTTCAGTAAGTGATGAGTAATCACTGTCCTGATATCTAGAAGCTCTTTTCGGTCATAACACATGGTGGCAGAAACATTATGTATAAAATAAGTTACAAATAACGCTAAAAAACAAACACAATAGCACAATTGTTTAGGAGATCGTAAAACAGCAGATATCTCCTCTGGTGCCATTATCACCAATCTAATTAATGCTGATAAAAAATAATTCATAGGCCTAATGGACACATGCTCAAACTCGTAAACTTTTGATAGACTTAAAGAGACAATCTGTAGTTGCTACATCAATTTTGGACTTATAAATTATATATATCTACAGTATATCCATATATTTTTGAAGAATATAACTTATTTATGCCTCATGAGCTTAGTTCAACTGTCACACTCCATGAGAACCCAAAATATAAGCTTGTTTTTCTCCAATGTTTGTAAACATTGTAAATGTAAAGAAACACTTATAGCCTCATAACATGGTTAAAACAATAATTGTGATATCATGGATGGTCAGTCCTTGCATTCATAGCTCTGTATATTAATCTGAGAGTGGTTACATTTCTCCAGATCCATCCCTCAGCTTTTTACTAAAACAGAGGCTGGGCGGCCGTTTTGTTATTGTTTCATCTGTGGATTTGCCCTTTGAGCAGCTGCATATTATCAAGATATCAAAGTGTCACCAACGAAAAGTTATACAATAGGCCTATAGCAAATGCAGCATATGGAATTAGTTTTTCACATGTAAATAGCACTTTTCAGTGGTGCTCAAAGCATGCCATTCCATGAGCACAGCATTTATTTTTCAACTCGAATCAATGAGCCCAATCAGTCCTCTATGACAACAAAGTCATAAACAACAGAGTAGGGCTGGCTAATAAGTCCTTAGTTTTGGGGTTATGCTCAGGTAAAATAATATGGCTAATCTATACTTCCATATTTCCAAGTCCTATTCTTGAAGATCAAGGGGTATTACATTTATTGGAATGGCTGGAATTCTGATAGACTTTGGTTTTTAATGTAAAGATATAATTTAATCATGTTATTATATATAGTAGAAAGCAATGGGTTAGAAGAAGCCTACGTAACCAACCCATAAAGTACAATGTAACATCCATATATGGCCAGCTATGTAAACTTTAACATTGATTTATCCTGCAATAGATGTTGTTGAATTGATAACATATATTTGTGTCTTCTTCTAATGCCTCTTAAGGGCAAAGTAATCCGAAAGTAATGGAAGGTAATCAGATTACGTTATTGAGTTTGGGTAATCTGAAAGTTACGTTACTGATTACAATTTTGGACATGTAACTAGTAACTGCAATGGATTACATTTATAAAGTAACCAACCCAACCCTGCACAAATGTTGGGCTATATGTTTAGATTATTTGTACATTCTCAGGCTGCATGATGCGACTAATGATGATTTGAAAAAACTTGCATGAAAGGGATGAGCTCTGCTTTGGTTCTTGCGAGGGCCTTTAACACTTTATCAGTCTCTCATTTACAATTTGACAAGCACTTGATAATGCCTCGAATTTCCAGGTGGCACCCCCCTTGTATGGCCTTAATGCCCCCTAAAAAAATCCATTCCTTTTGCGGTCAGTGGCTGTTGTGCCCTTAGGCTGAATATAATAATTATAATTCCCTTCTTCCGGCTGGGTGCTCCAAAGCACCTCTCACTCACATGGATCTCTCAAATATCTCAATTCTTATTAGCCATTGCCCGTCATGTGATCAGGTCCTTCTCACAGCCATCTCAGCTCTGAAGTAGACTACAAGTGAAGACAGACACATCGGGGACACATTTGCAAGTGTCCTTATCGAATTCCCAGGCCCATATTGAAGATGTTAGAAGAACTGTCCACATTTACTTTTCCTCAGCCAACAAGATAAGTAGGCCTAACCAACAGCGAAAACACTAGCCAATGTCAATCTACCATCCCCCATAGTACAAAAGTTATTGGTCAACTTCTCCTTCTGTGTGAGAAATAAATATTCCAAACATAGTCTGCGACAGTTGTGGGACGTGATAGATCCCAAATAAATACAACCACAGGCATAAAAAAACTACATTTTAAAACTTCTTGCAACTATTGGGGGTGCTGTTTCGCATTAGCATAATTTGCTCTACAGATTAAACTGCCTAGTACTCAATTCTTGCTCGTACAATATGCATATTATTGTTATTATTGGATAGAAAACACTCTCTAGTTTCTATAGCCGTTGGAATTTTTTCTCTGAGTGAAACAGAACTCAATCTACAGCACTTTTCATGATAGGGAGTCAGATTTCAAATATCTTGGCCACTGATCTGGAGTCAGTTTAAAGGTCACTGTAAATGCTATGGAGAAACAGACACTGCTTACGTCTTCCCCTGGGTGTCAGTATGTGATGACGCTTTGAATGGAGTCGATTGCGCAATCAGTGCCTCCATAAATCACCAAATACCAGAAGTAACTTCCTTTGGCTGCCTGCGCGTGGCGCGCGAAGGACATCCGACTCGCCTCCTTCCAAGCTTTAGTTTAGCCAGTAATATTTCTCCGGTCATATTTTTACTCGTTATAGGTGTTAACAGCATCATAAGGTAGTTAATTTGAACCGTTTTATAGTAATTTATATCCGTTTAGTGCGATTTTGAGGCATTGCTTTGTTGTGCACTTTGAAGTGCTGGGCACGTTTCGGGGTCCTGGTCGAACGTTAGTGGGCATTTCGACAGACAAGAGAACATCTTTCGACCAAAGGAAGATTAGACCCAAGAAAGGATTCATTGCCCAAGATTCTGATGGAAGATCGCCTCATAGTAAGAAATATTTAAGATGATAAATCGTTGTTCTG
Source organism: Salvelinus fontinalis (assembly GCF_029448725.1). NCBI lineage: Eukaryota > Metazoa > Chordata > Actinopteri > Salmoniformes > Salmonidae > Salvelinus > Salvelinus fontinalis. The sequence goes on from NC_074690.1 coordinate 10,819,435, forward strand.
TAGAAAAATGTTAAACGCACGTTCCGCCATTTTGTTAGGTATAGCTTTGCTTGGCGCAACCTGTATTGAAAAGTAAGGATAATTTAAAAAATGTAATTCCGCGATTGTATTAAGAATTAAATTGTCTATCAATCGCTGTCCACCCTATATTTTTTAGTCAAGTTTATGAGTATTTATGTATAAGACTAGATCACTGTCTAATATGGTTCACGACATTTTCTGACCAGCTGGGCTACTTTTGTCATTGTCTAACCATGATTTTGGTGGCTAAATATGCACATTTTCGAACAAACTCTATATGTATGTTGTAATATGATGTTACAGGAGTATCATCGGAAGAATTCTGAGAAGGTTAGTGAAAAAATGTATATATTTTGGCGATATTTACGTTATCGCTCTCTTTGGCTTGAATCAGTGCTCGGGTAACGTTTGCATATGTGGTATGCTAATATAACGATTTATTGTGTTTTCGCCGTAAAACACTTAGAAAATCTGAAATGTTGTCTGAATTCACAAGATCTGTGTCTTTCCATTGCTATGTGCTGTGTATTTTTAAGAAATGTTTTATGATGAGTAAATTGGTAATACAAGTTGCTCTCTGTAGTAATTCTAGTCGCTTTGGTGAGATTTGTGATGGTGGCTGCAATGGCAAACTATGATTTATACCTGAAATATGCACATTTTTCTAACAAAACCTATCCTATACCATAAATATGTTATCAGACTGTCATCTGATGAGGTTTTTTCTTGGTTAGTGGCTATCAATATCTTAGTTTAGCCGAATTGGTGATAGCTACTGGTGTTGAGAAAAAATGGTGGACAAAGAAAAATGGTGTCTTTTGCTAACGTGTTTAGCTAATAGATTTACATATTGTGTCTTCCCTGTAAAACATTTTAAAATCTGAAATGGTGGCTTTATTCACAAGATCTGTATCTTTCATTAGGTGTCTTGGACTTGTGATTTAATGATATTTAGATGCTACTATTTACTTGTGACGCTATGCTAGCGATGCTAATCAGTGTAGGGGGGGGGGGGGGGGGGGGGGTGCTCCCGGATCCGGGGTTGAGGCTCGTGAAAGGTTAAAAGCAATTAGGCTGATGCTACAGAGAATGTTTAGCTTAAAATGTCAATAAACTATTAGGCTATTATTTCTTAACATTATAAGCGCAGCAATGCACACATGGCAGTAGGCTATAAGCGCGGGTAAAAAACATTCTCAAAAGTGACCGTTAATGCGAGTATGCATGTAATGCTTTATTATCAAGCTGAATTTTTATGGTAACAATGATCTTTCCCAAACATGAAAGTCACGCGCCGCCTATTTATGCCAGTTAGGCTCTACAGCAGATGTAAAGCAGATTAAAAACTTATTCAGGATCAGTATCCCTTCCATGGGATGGTTGAGCTAACGTAGGCTAATACGATTAGCATGAGGTTGTAAGTAACAAGAAAATTTCTCAGGACATAGACATATCTAATATTGGCAAAACGCTTAAATTCTTGTTCATCTAACTGCACTGTCCAATTTACAGTAGCTACTACAGTGAAAGAATACTATGCTATTGTTTGAGAAGAGTGCATCATTTTGAACATGAAAAATGATTATTAAACATATTAGGCACATTTGGGCAGTCTTGATACAACATTTTTAACAGAAAAACAATGGTTCATTGGATGAGTCTAAAACTTTGCAAATACACTGCTGCCATATAGTGAACAAAATCTAAATTGGACCTGGGCTGGAATAATACATTATGGCCTTTCTCTAGCATTTCAAAGATGATGGTAAAAAAAAAAAAATGTAAAAAGTTTTTTTTTTCTTGTTTTATATTTTACCAGATCTATTGTGTTATATTCTCCCACATTCCTTTCACATTTCCACAAATTCAAAGTGTTTCCTTTCAAATGGTACCAAGAATATGCATATCCTTGCTTCAGGGCTTGAGCTACAGGCAGTTCGATTTGGGCATGTAATTTTAAGCAAAAATTGAAAAAAAAGAGCATATCCTTAAGAGTATCCTTTGAAAAAGTTATTTGGCCACTTTAGTTGTGATACAAACCTTATCAAAACATATAGGCCTATGGGCTCGGCCACATGAGGTGTGCGACTGTGATTTCTTGCCTTAACTGCACACAAGCTAGGCATCATTCACAAGTGATAATATATCATTCACAAGTGACAGGCTGATATTGTCACCGATCAGACTATTCTTGATTTAATCTTGTCTTTACATATGCTAAATAATATATGTGTGAAATTAGTTTTGATTTAGAATGGAACAATATCAATCACCTCAGAGCAAGGAAAAAAAAAAAATCTTAAATAGCAAATGGCGGACGCTTTTCCCCGTGGTCCATTTTCATGCCAGCCAGGTAGGCTATACTCCTGCTGTAAGGCAAAGCAAAGTGCTTAATATTAGGAAAGCTGAGAAATAAATATAGTAGGCCTAGCCTATAGAAAGCTGATGGGACCCTCCTTTTTTTAACAGAGGCCATCAAATCTCAGTTTTCTCAAGCAATTGCATAGCCTATAGAAATGGGCTCATGGGCTCTCATAAAGTGTTTGATTGGATTTTCGATTTGCATTGATGTCAGAGTGAGGGACAATAGAGTGCTGAGTACCAGGCAGTTAGAAAGTTTGGTAGGCTACTGATGACCATCAGCAGCATCAGGAGCTTGGAGAAGCCTAGTTACCGTGACTGCAGTCATGACCCATGACCGCCTGTGTGGTGGTAATTACGGTCATCATAACAGCCCTAGTTCCTATGCTCTCTGAAAATGCTTAGTTATGTAGAGTCATCTGAATTATTTTTGCAGGTGTCCCATGATATACCCTGTTCTGGTTGCGGTCTCACTTTTCAGAAAGCCAAATATTAGTATTCACCACAACCATTCCGGGAATCAGTCTGGCTATACAGGTGACAATGATCCGACATTATTACAACGGCATTATAATCATTATTACCCCCCCCACACACACACACACACACACATCCTCCTACTCCCTGACAGACACACATCGACCTAATCGAACCTAGTCCTCCCCCTCCCTCTGCTGTGGCATCCCTGGGGAAGGCTCTGTAATGCTGCACTGCTGAGAACGCGCCATGAAAATATAAATACAACCTCGCCTTTCGCATTTATACCGAGTAAATAAACAGGGCCACCCGTATTTCTAATTAGAGCCAGTGGACGGCAGGAAATGGGGTAGGGAACAACGAACAACCCACACCCCCTTTTCTTCTCGATCCCGCCCCCCAAACAGTGTCCTGGGTTAGGGTCAGGGACATGGGACAGTAACAGGAAAGACGCTGAGCAGGAACGAGTAATCCCCGTCCCTAAACTCCCCATCTCCCCGTCTCCCCCTTGCAATCCTCCCCCCTCCCTATTACCTGACCCCGTACCTGACCCTGGTGCTCCCCGTAGCTAGCTGCTTCTGGGTGATGATAGCTGGGCTCTCCAGACTTAGCAGGGCGCTCCAGTAAGTCAACACTAGCTTCCTGTGACATGGTCCACATTGTCACTCCACCACAGTCACCTCCCTGAGATATGCAGTGTTTAGGCCTTTCACATCCCTCTCTTGCATCCCTTTCTCCCCCAGTTCATTTCAAAGAACAAGCCCGACCCTTGCCTTATCAATCCCATCAGATTTATCAGGTTATCCCTCTCGGTTTTAAATGAGCCATATTCACTGCATTTCCACTTGTTCTGGGAACCACCATTACAGAGGCTAAGCCTGGGACCACCCAAGCACTGAGACTTAGGTCCAGCTGAGCGATGCAGAGATAGAATCAGTCGACAGAGTGCTTATTGCTTTGATAAGAAAGACAACCACTCTCCTGGGATTATAGAGAGAGTTCTCAAATGCTGTTGACTGCGTTTGTCTGATAGGCTGACGGATCAAAGTCAGAATCAGATAGACTTGCATGGCATGGCATTCTCCCTGGGTTAATGTAATGTGTCCCTGACCCTAGGTCCCAACCATGGCTGGGTTCGAATAGTATTTGAAATCTTTCAAATACTTTTAGCGTTTGCTTTAGCATACCTGGATTGCCAGATGGGCGGGGTTTTCACTTTTGCGGACTATTCTATTGGCTCCATTACACCAGGCAAACTCAATCAAGCACAGCTATAGTATTCGAAAGTAAACAAATATTATTTGAACCCAGGTCTGCTGTGGTTAGTGGAAAGGCATCATAGGGCCAGTTAGCGAACATAAACACACAACTTAGCATAATGACCCTAGAGACTCATGGAGTTCCATCATTAAAGGCACATTCACACCAAACACAGCCACAAAATACCAACAGGGATATTACCACCATATTGCTTAATGGCCCAGACTCACACAGGAGGCAATTGGGAATAATATGTTAGTTTTGGTTCCCTTTCACCGATGCTAGGGAGGGATAACTGGGAAATTTGACTTTCACATATATCTAGATTCTATAAGGAAACGCAAGATTCTAGAGTGATTCTAGGAGCTCTCTAGAGTTCTGACACAGAAATCACTCTGGTGATCACAAAAAGCTACAGTAAGGCCTTCAGTCCAGTTGCTGGATTCTACCAGAATTAGCTGAGGCATCATGGAGGCATGGCGTCCATCCAGCCGTCCTTGCATGGCACTGTCACAGATACACCCCAGTGGATGGGTCGGATCAGGGGTGGGGAGGGGGGAGTGTAGCCTAATCTCTTCATTCCTGAGACCATTGTTCAGTGTTTATGTTTGATTGGTTTGTGTCTGCTGTGTCTTCCCCCAATAGGCTCCTGTTCCTGACTAGGCAGCTACACAGGAAACAGGCAGTATAAACAGTGGACCAGTAGGGAGCCCTCCTTACCCTTTACTCAGAGCTACAGGAACAGAATGTAAACAGAGAGTGAGAGACGTTTGCTGCGGTTCATTTTGAGCTTGCCCTGTAGAAGTACGGTTTGCCAGTCAAAGTATGAGGTGCCATTTTCATTGCTTGGATAGATTATCATGGGTATAATCAATTTTTTTCATAATTTTAAGTGCTGTTACTTTTCAGTACTATTAATAGGACTTTCAGTACTACTACAGTGCTTTCAGAAAGTATTTATACCGCTTGACTTATTCCACATTTTTATGTGTTACAGCCTGAATTCAAAATGGATTAAATAATTTTTTCAATTAAAATTACATCTTTTTCTCACCCATCTACACACAATACCCCATAAAGACAAAGAGAAAACATGTTTTTTGACATTGTTGCAAATGTATTGAAAATGAAATTCAGAAATATCTAATTTACAAAAGTATTCACACCCCTGAGTCAATACTTTGTAGAAGCACCTTTGGCAGTGATTACAGCTGTTAATCTTTCTGGGTAAGTCTCTAAGCGCTTTCCACACCTGGATTTAAGAACATTTGCCCAAAATTATTTTCAAAATTCTTCAAGCTCTGTCAAATTGGTTGTTGATCACTGGTAGACAGCAATTTGCAGGTTTTGCCATGAATTTTCAAGTAGATTTAAGTCAAAACGGTAACTCTGCCACTAAGGAACATTCACTGTCTGCTTGGTAAGCAACTCCAGTGTATATGTGGCCTAGTGTGTTAGGTTATTGTTCTGCTTGAAGGTGAATTCATCTCCCAGTGTCTGGTGGAAAGCAGACTGAAGCAGGTTTTTCTCTAGGATTTTGCCTGTGCTTAGCTCCATTCCATGTTTTCTTATCCTGACAAAGTCCTGAGCGATTACTAGCATACCCATAACATTAGGCAGCCACCACTACGCTTGAAAATATGGTGGCAGGCAGTATTGTGCTGTATTGGATTTCCCCCTAAAATTATACTTTGTATTGGGGGAAAAAAGTGAATTGCTTTGCCACTTTTTTACTTTACTTTACTTTAGTACATTGATGCAAACAAGATGCATGTTTTGAAATCTTTTTATTCTGTACAGGCTTCCTTCTTTTCACTCTGTCAATTTGTTTGGTATTGTGAAGTAATTACAATTTGTTTATCCATCCTCATATTTCTCCTATCACAGCCATTAAAAACTGTAACTCAATAGCGGTGCATGGGTAAAATCACAGGGGAAGCCAAGCCTGTGGGGAAAAAATCCATATTACAACCTATGTGTTGTGATAATTGCGTTGTTTGCTTTATAACCTGTTAGTTCATATGCCTTGACACTGTGATATATAGGCAAAAGGCCGAGTAAATAAGAAGACAGTGCCAGAATAAATTCAACCACACTTTTGTTTCATCACAAAACCGGAGGGCAATATCTGTCCTGTGAAGTTGACAAAGCATATTGAATGTAACAAACAGTTACGTGACCTACAGCATGACCAAGCAAGTTAAGGTTTCCGCCATTTTCGGACTACTAAACAACTATTGATTTAGGACCACAGTGTTACCACAAGTCGCAAAGAAAACAGGAGCTTTCTCCATCCTTCCAGCACCATTTCAACTTCAACATCAACAAATGACCTATTCTTGGTCTAACACAGTGACTACTAAAAGATAGCAAAAACAATTTAGTCCAATCATCGTAAGCTAAATATGATGTGGCTTTCCATGCTACTGATTTATGTGTGTGGGTACACGCCTGCGTGCAAGTAGAATAAAACATGTTGACTCACCCTACTTGTAGAGAAACGCCAATGCCATCCTCCTCTCTTTCATATCGTTGAAATGCTATGACTCTGTCATACAGTACACACTTTTAGTTTTTGTTGTCCTGGGCTACCTGGCTAAAATACTTGCTTGCTAGCCTAACTTCCTTTCATGGGAAAGGATGAGCTAGTGAGTTAACATTAGCCTACTAGCTACATATTGAACTTCCATCCTCTCAGGCCAGGGGCACAATGTATGAATTTATGGATCAGAATCGCCATTATAATCATTGGCCAATACGGATAATTAAGTAAAAACACAAGTCCAAATCCCTATCTCCGTCCATAGCTAATTTAGGAAAAGGACACTTTTAGCTAGCTAGCTATCCACCGGAAGACAACGACACAACAAAATGCAACAATTTAACTTTTTTTCAATCAATAACGTTTGGCTTTTGATGTGATTGTGATGCCAAATCCTAACTGTCTTCCCTTGACAGTGTTTTTTGATGCACCAGGACCATTCACAGTTGAGCTAGCTCAGTTTTGCTCAACGCTGATTAGCTGTTATTTTATTTAGAAAGAATATCAAGGGAGGAGAAATACTCACTGGCTTCCCTTGCATTCAATGCTATGGGTGGCAACAATGTCATACTCTTTTTGACCAGACAGCATCATATAGATGGGCTACACATACCAAGACAGAGGGGTGCTGTTTCGCTCGCTTGTTGAGTTACATTCAGCCTCTTGTGAATTGAAGGAAAATTATGAAAAACAGATTGATCTTTAGTCTATCATTTTTCTCTTGGCATTCATGAATACACATCACTTCTGTAACAGTTTTAAAGTCACCATTGGACTCATGGGGAAATCCTTGAGTGGTTTCTTTTTTCTCCGGCAACTGAGACGCCTGTATCTTTGTAGTGACTGGGTGTATAAGATTCACATCCAAAGTGTAATTGATAACTTCACCATGCTCAAAGGAATATTCAAAGTCTACATTCTTTTTTTTTGACTCATCTACCAATAGGTGTCCTTCTTTGCAAGGCATTGGAATACCTCCCTGGTCTTTGTGGTTGAATCTGTGTTTGAAATTCCCTGTTTGACTGAGGGACCTTACAAATAATTCTATGTGCGGGGTACAGAGATGAGGAAGTCATTAAAAACTATTAATTAATTACTAAAAATTATTAATTATTAAACAATTAAACATCGTTATTGCACACAGAGGAAGTTCAAGCAACTTATTATGTGACGCAAGCAATTTTTTACACCTAAAGTTATTTAAGCTTTCCATAATAAAGCTGTTGAATACTTATTGACTAAAGACATTTCAGCTTTTCTAAACATTCTTCTGCACATAATTCCACTTTGACATTATGGGGTATTGTGTGTAAACCAGTGACAAATAAATCTCAATTTAATACATTTTAAACTCAGGCTATAACACAGCAAACTGTGAAAAAGTAAAGGGGTGTGAAATCTTTCTGAAGGCACTGTATAACCCAAGGAATAAAATATATACTCTTAGTCTCTTGGGACATTCTTTGGGACCTCTCTCTTCATCTGAAAACAGGCTTTCACAGCTTTCCATATCTGAGGACAGTAAACATCACAAAGGAACAGGCTTCACTATACACAAATTAGAGAGCACAGAATATTACGTTGATATTATCTCTCTGTCCTCAAACTTTTCCCCTCTAAGGACTGGACGCGGAGAACATTTTCATAATGTCCTTGCACAAAGTGACCTGCCCTATCCAGTACAGTAGCCTACACTCTCCCTTTACTGACAGCAGGAACTGCAATTTCATCATCTGCTATGTTGCAATCAAAGTCTATCTTTCTGTGTTTTTTGGACAGATTATTTCGTCTGTATGAAGCCTGGATGAAATCTGTACCCAATGACTAGCCACATAGATAGATGAGAGGAACCATGCCAACATGTTGTTGGAAGTCCTCAAAGAATACAATGGAAAACCTATGTGGACAGCTCTGACTGAGAGAGCCCTTCAGCACTGAGCCTGTTACATCACCTAGAGATGTTATAACAGACATGCCAATCAGAAAGAGCTGGTCCGTCTGGTCTTACACCTCATACCACCTCAGACAGCTGTGTGTGTGTGTGTGTGTGTGTGTGTGTGTGTGTGTGTGTGTGTGTGTGTGTGTGTGTGTGTGTGTGTGTGTGTGTGTGTGTGTGTGTGTGTGTGTGTGTGTGTGTGTGTGTGTGTGTGTGTCTCTGACAGCTCCGCACACAGACTCTGAGTCCAATACGAACTTAGAACACAGCAAAAACATAATAAGGCAGTGTTAATACTTAACAGCAATGGGGGGAGATTCGCTCTCTTCGACGTGCAATAATGAAAAGGACACATTGCTGGCCCTTTCCACTAATATTGACCTTCCATTAAGCGAGACTTACAGCCTCTGTCCGGCTTAGCATTAAGACCACCTCTAGCCCTCTGGGAAACGTATTTTTCACAGAAACATGGAGGTTTAACAACCCTGGTTAGAACAATATATAAGCTGGGGCCTGGGCCCCTGGTGTGGTACTGGAAAGACCTGGTCCTGTCCCGAAGGTTTATATATCCCTGCTGAAACATCGTTGGGAACTAACCTTACACTCCCCACTAACATATGGTAATGGTTAGGTGAACATTGAGTGTGTTTGCTTACTTACAGTAGATTCATTTGCAGTGTGACAACCAGCTAGATTAGAAAAGACCCGGCTCTTATTTGATGTGAATGGAGCAATTGTGTTGGAAGGAATTTGTATTATTTATATCAATTTGTTCTCAATCATCATTTTTGCTGGGAATATTTTGGCATTTTTCTATAAGTGGAAACTTGGTGAATAGCAATAATGTGATATGCGTTAAATCAAATCAAATTAACTTGTATTAGTCACATGCGCGGAATACAACAGGTGTAGACCTTACAGTGAAATGCTTACTTACGAGCCCTTAACCAACATTGCAGTTTAAAAAAATATGGATAAGAATAAGAAATAAAATTAACAAGTAATTAAAGAGCAGCAGTAAAATAACAATAGCGAGACTATACACAGGGGGGTACTGGTACAGAGTCAATGTGCGGGGACACCGGTTAGTTGAGGTAACATGTACATGTAGGTAGAGTTATTAAAGTGACTATGCATAGATGATAACAGCAGAAAGAGCAACAGTGTAAAAGAGGGGGCGGGTGGGGGTGGGGGTGGGGGGTGCAAATAGTCTGGGTAGCCATTTGATCAGGCATTCAGGAGTCTTATGGCTTGGGGGTAGAAACTGTTTAGAAGCCTCTTGGACCAAGACGTGGCGCTCCGGTACCGCTTGCCGTGCGGTAGCAGAGAGAACAGTCTATGACTAGGGTGGCTGGAGTCTTTGACAATTTTTAGGGCCTTCCTTTGACACCGCCTGGTATAGAGGTCCTGGCTGGCAGGAAGCTTGGCCCTAGTGATGTACTGGGCTGTTAACACTACCCCCTGTAGTGCCTTGCGGTCGGAGGCCGAGCAGTTGCCATACCAGGCAGTGATGCAACCAGTCAGGATGTTCTCGAAGGTGCAGCTGTAGAACCTTTTGAGGATCTGAGGACCCATGCCAAATCTTGTCAGTCTCTTGAGGGGTAAAAGGCATGCTCGGTCCTCTTTTTCCTGTAGTCCAAAATCCTCTCCTTTGTTTTGATCACGTTGAGGGAGAGGTTGTTGTCCTGGCACCACACGGCCAGGTCTCTGACCTCCTCCCTATAGGCTGTCTCGTCGTTTGTCGGTGATCAGGCCTGCCGCTGTTGTGTCATCGGCAAACTTAATGATGGTGTTGAAGTCGTGCCTGGCCGCACAGTCATGAGTTAACAGGGAGTACATGGGTCCTCAGAAGCACTTATGCCTCATTTGGCATGGGTCCTCAGAAGCACTTATGCACAGTATTCATCTACTAATCATGCTTGTCACGCCCAGTAGAGGCCATGTATGAACACTGTTATAAGACCACAGTGAGAGAACGAATCACTGCATACACAGATCAGAGTATTGAGGCTCACAGATGTTTCACGGTACAATAGTGTATCCTGTGAAAAGTTGTATGACAGTGCCACTCACTGACATTTGACATGACTAGATCAATGGCCTTAGGCTGGGAGAGATTGCTCATCCCCACCCACACTAGTATACACACTACAATCACGCATGTCACCAGAGGACAATCTCTGTGGTTGATTTAGATCAGCTCTCTCCCACACACAGTGCAACTCACCCACTTATGCCATATAACTCCTGACTCTGTGTGTGTGTGTGTGTGTGTGTGTGTGTGTGTGTGTGTGTGTGTGTGTGTGTGTGTGTGTGTGTGTGTGTGTGTGTGTGTGTGTGTGTGTGTGTGTGTGTGTGTGTGTGTGTGTGTGTGTGTGTGTGTGTGTGTGTGTGTGTGTGTGTGTGTGTGTGTGTGTGTGTGTGTGTGTGTGTGTGTGTGTGTGTGTGTGTGTGTGTGTGTGTGTGTGTGTGTGTGTGTGTGTTTTATCATTATCAGTTAAACAGGCACACAGTGACACTTTGATCCACCCACGGCCTGTCTTGCCCTGCTGCCAGCATCCTCCTTCTCTTCTTTAGCGGCACTACTGTACCTCTCTGCCTGGGAACAGTAAAGCCATATTCATTAATTTACATGGATTAGTCTAGACAATCAGAACATGACCTGGCAGCCTGTTTCCATCATAGCAGAGTGAAATCACACTAGGCTGGGTTGATCCATTGAAGTAGTGAAGCGGTGGATAAACTATAATGGATCTGTCATTATTATTAGAGTTGGATAATTATATTGTATCAGAACACCTCTGGGTGGATGCAAATAGCAGGCTACTTCTATTATACTAAACACAATAAACCGAAATGTGAACTTGAGAGCTTCTATTGTAACATATTTTAACATATCATCAATCTTTCAACATTTATTGGCAACGTTTTGGCGAGACAGTACTCCTACCGTCTTTGCCATTATCTCATAGTTCCTGCCCATCTCCATTAAACCCCTTCCAGGCAGATTGGAATGTTCCATTTCTTGCTGGATCGTGACCTCTGTGTGCATTAATGAGTGTTATTCGCTGGTGTAAAACCATATAGGAAAACATGATACATATTTTGAAAGCTGAGACAAAACCAGTTCAAGTAATATGACATACAATAGCACCCCATCAAACAAATTGTAATCAGTCAAGAAAGAACACGTGTAAATATATATCTTATCCAAAAACCTATAATTCTTTTCACAACAACTGCCATTTATACAACTTTCTAATGAAGATAGAGAAATACTTACAGCATATTGAGTCTTCCTTGTTTTGTAAGAATTGAACATCTGAAATCAGAATAGAAATACATTTTACTGTGACAAAGTTAGAGATGTTTTAGTGACTGGTGGTATTTAAAAAAAAATGTTATACAATGTTCCTTGATCCGACACTTTCTTATCTGGATAGTATATTACACACAAATCTGCTTCAAAACAAACTACACATAGCCTTTAGTCTTACATTTGATAAGGAAATACATGAACACGTAACATAATATTAATAAAACAAGAAACGTTATTGAAAAAAATAAGGTTAGGGGAATTTATTGTCTCATTCAAACCTGTAAAAAAGTGCAAGTTATAACTATCATAGCCATAATATTTTATACAACATACATCTCAGGGATATTGTCATTAACATTTATCTGGAATTACATACAGTAATATAATAAGAATAAGGTATATAATAACAATAATTGGCTTTCATAACTTCAATTTCTTCCATATATCCATTACACTAGGGCTATAGCTTATCATGTGAAGAGTAAGAACGGGAACAATTTAAGAGCCCCGCATTTTTTTTACAGTCTTTACAAGTCCTTTACATCTCCAAGACCATGAGAGTCATGAATCAAACATGCAAGCAGGCTGGTATGCAGGATGTATGGGATAAGGAAAGGAAAACCTACAAGGGTGAGGAACATGCAGGAGAGGGTTACATTTTCCTAATGTTTCGGTTTTGTCCTTATCAGTGGTGTTTTCTGTTTTTCTCTATCATAATTTGTACTGACTCATCTAACCTTTGTTAACGGCCAACGGTCAAGCTCACCTGATGTTTAATCAACTTACACCCCCCCCCCCCTCTCTAGTTAAGCCATGCCTCTCTGCCTCCAGAGCACAGCTCAGTAAAGGCTCAGCTTTCCTCTTGTCCAGTGATATGGAGCCTCAAGCCATCGTTTGTTTGCCCAGCGCTCAGAGCAGTAGTTAGACACTGTGTGGTCCCATTTTATTAGTTTGTTTACAAAAGTTAACACTGAACCCTATGCAGGGCCTGGGGCCCACATTCCATCTGCCTCTCTCTCCTCTACATCTGGAGAAGAAGAGAGACAGAAACAGAGAAAGAGAGAATGACAGCGAGAGAGAAAAAGAGTGGAGGAGGGAGAGGGAGAAAAAGAAATAGAGAGAGAGAGAGAATATAGATATCATGGGAGAATAAAGCACTTTCCAGATAGACGGTGATGGGCGGAGCGGAGGTTTGCTGAGTACCCGCTTGTCTCTCTAGTTAAAGCGGCTAGCGCCTTCACACACAAGGGCGATAGCCACCAGTGACCATAACAACGAAATAAACAAACATTATTGACGTGCGAAAAGTCATCGCTATAACACCATGAGCATGCATAAAAAATGTATTTACATGCAACAGAAATGATTAACCCCAAAATAGATAAGAGAGCAATGGCTGTATTGTTAGAAATGAATCTGCAAACCAATAATGCTAGTCAAGTTAGTTGGTCTTGTAATTTGATTTGTAGTTGCATGTGATGACTCATCATCACGCAGCTTACATTTTCTTCTACGATTGGTCAACAATGATGGTGGTGCTTCAGAAATGAATGGGTCACGCCGCCTGCCACTGTCTGTCTGGAAAGCCCTTAAAGGTCAGTCTCACACACACAAAATTTGCAGTCACCTATCTCATAATCGCTGATACCTGTTTTATGCAATGTCATAAACATTGTCACGTTTTAGAGATTATTCTAGAATGACTGCAGTTTTTGCTCCAGACACAGTCCTCATGTTCACCTTTCCCCATCTCAACCGCAGAGCATCAGACAGAGTGGTCTGTAATTGCCACTGTGGGTATTGTTATGAGACAGCCAGGGCACAGCCAGGGAACTCTGGTAACCAGGCAGTGAAATGTGGGTGAAGAACTGCCAGGTGTCAAGTATGTCAGGTACATCAGAGGTGAGCGAGTAGCTGGTGGAACTGGAGAGGAATGGGCAAGGATGTGGACATCCTGTGTGTGGGGGTGTGTCCGTGTACGTGCATAAGTGTGAAGAGCTGCCCTCCAGGTTTAGTTTTAGAAAACAAGCACACATAGAACTTGAAAAAGCCATACATGCACATGAGTAAAATCATGGAGGTTAACACACAATAAAGTCTGGGACTTATTTCCATTGTGGTCCTCTTGAGACAAGATGGCAATGCAAGATTGAACACGGCTGAACACAGTATGGCAGCGAGATAATAAAACATCAAAACAAAGAAGAAGAACATCTATTGTCTGAAGGTGGCCACCAGTGAAGAAGTCCAAACTGTTCCTTCCTATACTTTTGAATGCACTCACACATACACACATCTCAAACGGCTTTCTCTAATCCCAACCCTCTCCTACAGTATCACCTTTATTTGATCTACATTCGTTTCATGGCTGTCTGGCTCAGCAGCTTCCTGTACTGCTCTCTTGGCACGGTTATACAGATCTCAGTCAACACCTCCTCACCACCTCCTTGAGTCGTCCAAATAGTGTTCCAGGAAGACCCTGCAGCTCTTATATCCATGTGGTTAAGTTCAATGGCACACCTTGCATCTTATCTAGCCCAGCCTCCTTTTGATAAGCAGGAGCAACCCTGTCACAACAAACTTATGTGGCTGGTAGAAGACACCCATTGGGGATTTTCGTGACAGAACATACATTCTAAGAATGGTGTTGTTTTAGCTGATATTAAGCTGTAAGCCGCAGCTAAGTTTGCAGTGAAACTGTAACGGTATTCGTCGTCTGAAGATGAAGAATCGGACCAAAGCGCAGCGTGGTAAGTGTTCATGCTTTTTATTTAAAACTGAACACTAAATAACAAAACAACAAAGAGAATGAACGAAAATGAAACAGTCCTGTCAGGTGCAGAAAACACAAAACAGAAAATAACTACCCACAAAAACCATGTGGGAAAAAGCTACCGAAGTATGGTTCTCAATCAGAGACGATAGAACCACACCCGGCCAAACAACAAAGAAATACAAAACATACAAAATGAACAGAGAATGCCCACCCAAATCACAGCCTGACCAAACCAAAATAGAGACATAAAAAGCTCTCTACGGTCAGGGCGTGACAGTCCCCCCCCCCCCCCCCCCCCCCCCAAAGGTGCGGACTCCGGCCGCAAAACCTGAACCCATAGGGCAGGGTCTGGGTGGGCATTTTTCCGCGGTGGCGGCTCTGGTGAGGGACGTAGACCCCGCTCCACCTCTGGCTCGGCCCACTTAGGTGGCGCCTCTAGAGCGGGGACCCTCGCCGCTGACCCCGGACTGGGGACCCTCGTAGCAGGGACCGGACTGGGGACCCTCGTTGGGAGCTCCGGACTGGAAGGCGTCTCTGGAAGCTCCGGACTGGAAGGCGCCTCTGGAAGCTCCGGACTGGAGGGCGCCTCTGGAAGCTCCGGACTGGAGGGCGCCTCTGGAAGCTCCGGACTGGAGGGCGCCTCTGGAAGCTCCGGACTGGAGGGTGCCTCTGGAAGCTCCGGACTGGAGGGCGCCTCTGGAGGCTCCGGACTGGAGGGCGCCTCTGGAAGCTCCGGACTGGAGGGCGCTTCTGGAAGCTCCGGACTGGAGGGCGCCTCTGGAGGGTCCGGACTGGAGGGCGTCGCTGGAGGCTCCTGACTGGAGGGCGACGCTGGAGGATCCGGACTGGAGGGCGTCTCTGGAGGGAGGAGATGCAGAGACAGCCTGGTGCGTGGGGCTGCCACAGGGCCCACCAGGCTGGGGAGACCTACAGGAGGCCTGGTGCGTAGAGGAGGCACCGGATGAACCGGGCTGTGGGGGAGCACTGGAGCTCTGGTGCGCAGCCTTGGCCCCACTCCTCCAGGCTGAATGCCCACTTTAGCCCGGCCCCTCCAGAGTGCAGGCACAGATCGAACCGGGCTGTGGGGGAGCACTGGAGATCTGGTGCTTAACACTCGCAACTCTCCATTAGGCTCAATGCCCACTTTCGCCCGGCACGGGCGGAGCGCAGACATAGGACGAACTGAACCCTCCCAGCGCCCCGGAGACACAGTACGCAGAGCCGGCGCAGGATACCCTGGGCCGAAAAGGTGCACCGGAGACCAAACGCGCTGAGCTGGCACAATCCTTCCTGGCTGGATGCCCACTCTCGCATGGAACTTGCGGGGGGCTGGCATATAGCGCTCCGGGCTATGAGCGCTTCACCGCATAACGCGGTGCCTGACCAGTACCATGCTGCTTCCGGTAAGGACGAGGAGTTGGCTCAGGTCTGTCGCCTGACTCCGCAAATCTCCCCGTATGCCCCCCAAAATTTTGGGGGGGGGGGGGTGCCTCTCGTGCCTGCTGCGCTGCCTTGCCTCATATCGCCGCCTCTCAGCTTTAGCTGCCTCTAGTTCTTCCTTCGGGCGGCGATATTCCCCAGAATGCCCACCCAAATCACACCCTGACCAAACCAAAATAGAGACATAAAAAGCTCTCTACGGTCAGGGCGTGACAGAAACAAAGTTGAATGGGGTACAATGAAAATGTATGTGATGACCAGAAAAAAGTACCACTGTCCACAAAATTCTGATTTAATTCCTTGTTCTATGGCAAAAAAAAATTGAGAATTGATTCCACATACGGAGCTGATATAATCAGTTACAAACAAATTATTTTCCAGATACTACCTTGAAATATGTCTTGACAAGTTGATAATTGATATACATGAGATAACACCTTTTTTCTCTTTTCACAGACGTACATTGACAGTTGAACTTTACTATTAGCAGTAATCAGTAATTTCAACCAATTAGTCATTCCACTGAAAGCTTTCACTTTGTGAAGGGCTATTGTTCCACCCATGTAATATCAGACTGTTATTTAAATCTGGAATGTATCTATAAAACAGCACTTAGTCTCTATCAAGTGTACTGTGTGTCACTATCAACTGTATACTGTGCTTAGAGTGTGGGAACATCCAAACGAATTGCCCTGATAGACCTGTCGCTCTTAGAAATCATTGAGATCTATGCCCAAAAGGACACACAGGGGCGTTTCTTTCTTTTTCATTTTTGTGAGCACACTGTGACCTCCTCTAAATTAGGCTTTGGAAACAAGTACCAAATAGATAAATAACTAAATACATAAAGATAGGGAGCAGAATACACAGGAAGACAAAAGAGGAGGAGGAGGAGGACAAACAGGTGGAGGAGAAGACGATGATGATAATGAAGACAGAGGGTCCAAAAAGTAGAAATGGAAGGGGAGGAATATAGATGTAGGTGGTGAAGAACAGTGCAGCAGGGGAACAGTTTTAGGGCCGTCCTCCATAGCGTGACAGGGCAGAACACAGCTGTCAGGAGGTGTGGAAAGGCCTCCCTGGTGTTCTCAGCTGTGAAAACAGTTAAGAAGCCCCTCACACACACACTCATGACATACTAGCTAACTCACAAACAGCAACACACACAAACATACAGTCATCACATACTAGCTCTCACTCTCTCAAAATACACACACACACACACACACACACACACACACACACACACACACACACACACACACACACACACACACACACACACACACACACACACACACACACACACACACACACACACACACACACACACACACACCATAATAGTTTTATTGTTGGTTTTATTGCACTTCATAGAATACCAGATGATAGATGAGTAAATTACTTCAGAAATTCTCGTTGGCACAAATTGTAAACAATGTAGCGTTACGTAAATGCAGTTGAGAAATTAAGTGTCGCCTGATAAAGTTTTTTATCAATGAACAATGACCCTGTTTTATCTCAAGTTAAGGTTTCGATTATCTTTCGCTTTAAATGAAATTGATATACATACAGTTGAAGTCGGAAGTTTACATACACCTTAGCAAAATACATTTAAACTCAGTTTTCACAATTCCTGACATTTAATCATAGTAAAAATTCCCTGTTTTAGGTCAGTTAGGATCACCACTTTATTTTAACAATGTGAAATGTCAGGATAATAGTAGAGAATTATTTATTTCAGCGTTTGTTACTTTCATCACATTCCCAGTGGGTCAGAAGTTCACATACACTCAATTAGTATTTGGTAGCATTGCCTTTAAATTGTTTAACATGGGTCAAACATCTCGGGTAGCCTTCCACAAGCTTCCCCCAATAAGTTGGGTGAATTTTGGCCCATTCCTCCTGACAAAGCTGGTGTAACTGAGTCAGGTTTGTAGGCCTCCTTGCTCGCACATGCTTTTTCAGTTCTGCCCACAAATTTTCTATAGGATTGAGGTCAGGGCTTTGTGATTGCCACTCCAATACCTTGACTTTGTTGTCCTTAAGCCATTTTGCCACAACTTTGGAAGCATGCTTGGGGTCATTAACCATGCTTCAATATATCCACATAATGTCCTCATGTTGCCATCTATTTTGTGAAGTGCACCAGTTCCTCCTGCAGCAAAGCACCCCCACAACATGATGCTGCCACCCCTGTGCTTCACAGTTGGGATGGTGTTCTTCGTCTTGCAAGCATCCCCCTTTTTCCTCCAAACATAACGATGGTCATTATGGCCAAACAGTTATGTTTTGTTTCATCAGACCAGAGGACATTTCTCCAAAAAGTACGATATTTGTCCCCATGTACAGTTGCAAAAGCGTAGTCTGTCTTTTTTTATGGCGGTTTTGGAGCAGTGGCTTCTTCCTTGCTGAGCGGCCTTTCAGGTTATGTCGATATAGGATTCGTTTTACTGTGAATATAGATACGTTTGTACCTGTTTCCTCCAGCATCTTCACAAGGTTCTTTGCTGTTGTTCTGGGATTGATTTGCACTTTTCGCACAAAAGTACATTCATCTCTAGGAGACAGAACACGTCTCCTTCCTGAGCGGTATGACGGCTGTATGGTCCCACGGTGTTTATACTTGCCTACTATATTTTGTACAGATGAACGTGGTACCTTCAGGCGTTTGGAAATTGCTCCCAAAAATAAACCCGACTTGTGGAGGTCTACAATTTATTTTCTGACGTCTTGGCTGATTTCTTTTGATTTTCTGATGATTTCAAGCAAAGAGGCACTGAGTTTGAAGGTAGGCCTTGAAATACATCCACAGGTACACCTCCAAATGACTCAAATTATATCAATTAGCCCATCAGAAGCTCCCAAAGCCATGACATCATATTCTGGAATTTTCCAAGCTGTTTAAAGGCACAGTCAACTTAGTGTATGTAAACTTCTGACCCACTGGAATTGTGATACAGTGAATTATAATTGAAATAATCTGTCTGTAAACAATTGTTGGAAAAATTACTTGTGTCATGTGCAAAGTAGATGTCCTGACCGACTTGCCAAAACTAGAGTTTGTTTACACGAAATTTGTGGAGAGGTTGAAAAATGAGTATTAATGACTCCAACCTAAGTGTATTTTTATAGCTGTAAATCATCGTACAACATTGTACAGTATGATTCCATTAGAATCAGAATATTCAGTCATTGTCCTGATTGAACATTCAAAACTCTATCCAGACATCATTATCTTTATAAGATTACATTTCAAACTTTTGTAATTTAGCTGATGCTCTTATCGAGACTTACAAATAGTGCATTCATCTTAAGATAGCTAGGTGAGACAACTACAGTCCTAGTAAGTACATTTTCCCTCAATAAAGTAGTTAACAGTGAAGTATGGGGAAGCTTGTTCCACCAATTGGGTTCCAGGACAGAGAAGAGTTTTGACTGGGCTGAGCGGGAGCTGACCCGCTGTAGAGGTGGGAGGGGCAAGAGACCAGAGGTGGTAGAACAGAGTACTCAGGTTTAGGGTTTGAGCATATCCTGAAGGTAAGGAGGGGCAGTTTCCGTTGCAGCTCCATAGGCAAGCACCAGGGTCTTGAAGCGGTACTGAGCTTCAACTGGAAGTCAGTGGAGTACTGTATGCGGGGGCTTGGAGTGACATGGGAGAACTTGGGGAGGTTGAACACCAGGCAGGCTGTGGCGTTGTAGATAAATTGCAGGGGTTTGATGGATGGCACATGCGGGGAGAACGGCTAACAGAGAGTTGCAGTAGTCCAGACGGGAGATGACAAGTGCCTGGATTAGGACCTGTGCCACTTCCTATGTGAGGAAAGGTCGTACTCTACGGACTTTGTAGAGCATGAACGAGTCACTGCTTTGATGTAAGTACAGAACGACAGGGTGTCGTCCATGGTCACACCAAGGTTCTTCCCAGTCCAAGCTGAGATATCTTCCAGGCATGCAGAGATGCGTGACGCCACCTGGGTGTCAGAAGGAGGAAGGAGAAAAGTACTTGAGTGTCATTCGCATAGCAGTGATAGGAGAGATCATCAGGATATGATGGTGATGAGTGACTTGGTGTATAGAGAGAAGAGAAGAGGGCCTGGACCTGATCCCTGGGGGACACCAGTAGTAAGAGCACGTGGTGCAGACACAGATCCTCTCCATACCACTTGGTGGGAGCGACCTGCCAGGTAGGATGCAATCCAGGATTGTGCAGATCCTGAGATGCACAGCCCTAAGAGGGTGGAGAGGAGGATCTGATAGTTTGCAGTATCAAAGGCAGCGGATAATCTAGGAGGATGACAACAGAGGAGAGAAAGTCAGCTTTGGCAGAGCAGAACCGTCTCAGTTGTTTACTGCATAAGATCAGGTGAAGAATTCTTTTTACAACTATCTTTACGAGTAATTATCTTTACGAGTATGCAGTAAACACTGAAAATGTAAACGTCATTACTGCCACTGTAGCTAATCTCCTTTCCTTTAACATGCAATTGTTTGCACTTCTTTCCGGGAATGATAAAGTTGTTTTTATGACTGGTAGATGACTGGTACTGAGACCTTGGAGATAAAAAGTACAGTATTTCAAAATACATTTGTTTCTCAATATGATAGTAGGTGCACTACATGACCAAAAGTATGTGGACACCTGCTCGTCGAACATCTCATTCCAAAATCATAGGCATTATAGGGGAGTTGGTCTCCCCTTTGCTGCTGTAATAGCCTCCACTCTTTTGGTAAGGCTTTCCTCTAGATGTTGGAACATTGTTGCGGGGACTTGCTTTCAGCCACAAGAACATTAGTGAAGTCAGGCACTGATGTTGGGCGATTAGGCCTGGCTTGCAGTCGCCGGTCCAATTCATCCCAAAAATGCATTCCATGGCATTGAGGTCAGGGCTCTGTGCAAGTCAGTCAAGTTCTTCCACACCAATCTTGACAAACTATTTCTGTATGGACCTCGCTTTGTGCATGGAGGAATTGTCATGCTGAAACAGGAAAGGGCCTTCCCCAAACTGTTGCCACAAATTTTGAAGCACAAAGTCATCTAGAATGTTATTGTATGCTGCAGCGTTAAGATTTCCCTTCCCTAGAACTAATGGGCATAGTCCGAACCATTAAACAGCCCCAGACCACAATTCATCATCCACCAAACTTTACAGTTGTCACTATGCATTGGGACAGGTAGCGTTCTCCTGGCATCTGCCGAATCTACTAATTTGAAGGGGTGTCCATCTACTTTTGTATATATAGTGCATGTATTTGCCATGCAAATGTACTAATAAACAGGCATGCTGTATGAATTGGACGGTATGCCATTTGTTTATTTTTTTTGGTACTGGCACCGACACAGACCTCTATGAATGGAAAGCTATCCACTGAAACATAAGGAATACTTCTTGATTTTTAGGGAAAGACGTCAGTACCAGTCAAAAATTTGGACACACCTACTCATTCAAGGGTTTTTCTTTATTTTTCAATTTTCTACAATGTAGAAAATAGTAAAAATAAAGACAGTGAAGATATCAAAACTATGAAATACCACATATGGAATCATGAATCATTTAAAATAACATGTGTACCTTGTTAAACGTTAATTTGTGGAATTTATTTCCTTCTTAATGCGTCTGAGCCAATCAGCTGTGGTGTGACAAGGTAGGGGCGGTATACAGCAGATAGACCTATTTGGTAAAAGACCAAGTCCATATTATGGTAAGAACAGCTCAAATAAGCAAAAAGAAATGACAGTCCATCATTACTTTAAGACATGAAGATCAGTCAATCTGGAAAATGTCAAGAACTTTGAAAGTGCAGTCGCAAAAACGATCAAGTGCTATGATGAAACTAGCTCTCATGAGGACTGCCACAGGAAAGGAAGACCCAGAGTTACCTCTGCTGAAGAGGATAAGTTCATTAGCCTCAGAAAGTGCAGCCCAAATAAATGCTTCACAAAGTTCAAGTAAAAAACACATCTCAATATCAACTGTTCTTAGGAGAATACGTGAATCAGGCCTTCATGGACGTATTTCTGCAAAGAAACCACTACTAAAGGACACCAATAACAAGAAGAGACTTGCTTGGGCCAAGAAACACGAGCCATGGACATTAGACCGGTGAAAATCTCCAAATGTGTCCAAATGTGAGATTTTTGGTTCCAACCACTGTGTCTTTGTGAGATGCAGAGTGGGTGGACGGATTATCTCTGCATGTGTGGTTCCCACCTTGAAGCATGGAGGAGTGGGTGTGATTGTGTGAGGGTGCTTTGCTGGTGACACTGTTTGTGATTTATTTTCAATACAAGGCACACTTAACCAGCATGACTACCACAGCATTCTGCAGCGATACACCATCCCATCTGGTTTGTGCTTAGTGGGACTATCGGTTGTTTTCAACAGGACAATGACCCAACACACCTCCAGGCTGTGTAAGGGCTATTTAACCAAGAAGGAAAGTGATGGCGTGCTGCATCAGATGACCTGGCCTCCGCAATCCCCCAACCTCAACCCAATTGAGATGATTTGGGATGAGCTGGACCTCAGAGTGAAGGAAAAGCAGCCAACAAGTGCTCAGCATATGTGGGAACTTCTTGAAGACTGTTGGAAAAGCATTCCAGGTGAAGCTGGTTGAGAGAATGCCCAGAGTGTGCAAAACAGTCATCAAGGCAAAGGGTGGCTGCTTGGCTTACTCTAAAATCTAAAATATGTTTTGTTTTGTTTAATACTTTTTTGGTTACTACATGATTCCATATGAGTTATTTTAAAGTTTTGATGTCTTCACTATTATTCTAAATGAGAAAATAGTAAAGAAAATAGTAAAAAGAAAGAATAACCCTTGATTGAGTAAGTGTGTCCAAACTTTTGACTGGTACTGTACATTCTGTCAGTGTTGGATCACACCTTTTACAAAACATTCAGATATCAAACTAGGCCATATCCCCACTCAGGATGACATCATAAAAGGGCAGGGAATTGGATATATTCCATTGTTATATTCAATGGTTGTAAAACATGTAAACACAATACACACCTCACCTATTCAAGTTTTGTGACTTCAAACCCAAACCGTTATTACATCAGTTAGACTTGCCTTAAATAAAACAGTTAAAAGGATCTTAACAAAACAAGAATGAAAGAAGAAAAAGTCTCCTGCCCTTGTCCCACTTTTGAAAGCCTGGATGAAGTTATAGAGCGTTCGGAAAGTATTCAGACCCATTGACTTTGTTTGTTGCGTTACAGCCTTATTCTACAATGTATTAAATTCTTTTTTTCCCCATACATCAATCTACACAAAATACTCCATAATGACATGGAAAAAAAATAAGATTTTCTTTTTGCAAAGTTATTTTAAAAAAATTCAATGGAAATATCACATTTACATAACTATTCAGAGCCTTTACACAGTACTTTGTTGAAAAACCTTTGGCAGCGATTGCAGCCTTGAGTCTTATTGGGTATGATGATACAAGCTTGGCACACCTGTATTTGGGGAGTTTCTCCCATTTTTCTCTGCAGATGTTTCATAAAAAAATATATTTAACCTTTATTTAACCAGGTAGGCCAGTTGAGAACAAGTTCTCATTTACAACTGCGACCTGGCCAAAATAAATCAAAGCAGTGTGACATAAACAACAACACAGAGTTACACATGGAATAAACAAACATAGAGTCAATAACACAATAGAGTGTGTGCAAATGAGGTAAGATAAGGGAGGTAAAGGCAATAAATAGGCCGTAGTGGCGAATAATTACAATTTAGCAACTAAACACTGAAGTGATGTGCAGAAGATGAATGTGCAATTAGAGATACTGGGGTGTAAAAGAGCAAAAAAACTAAAAAACAATAAGGGGATGAGGTAGTTGGATGGGCTGTTTACAGATGGGCTATGTACAGGTGCAATGATATGTAAGCTGCTTAATGCTTAAAGTTAGTGATTGAGATATGAGTCTCCAGCTTCAGTGATTTTTGCAATTCATCCCAGTCATTGGCAGCAGAGAACTGGAAGGAAAGCCGGCCAAAGAGGAATTGGCTTTGGGGGTGATCAGTGAAATATACCTGCCGGAGCGTGTGCTACGGGTGGGTGCTGCTATGGTGAGCTGAGAGCTGAGTGAGCTGAGCTGAGATAAGGTGGGGCTTTACCTAACGAAGACTTGTAGATGACCTGGAGCCAGTTGGATTGGCGACGAATATGAAGCCAGGGCCAGCTAAAAAGAGCATACAGGTCGCAGTAGTGAGTAGTATATGGGGCTTTGGTGACAAAACGGATGGCACTGTGATAGACTGCATCCAATTTGCTGAGTAGAGTGTTGGAGGCTATTTTGTAAATGACATCGCCGAAGTCAAGGATTGGTAGGATAGTCAGTTTTACGAGGCTATGTTTGGCAGCATGAGTGAAGGATACTTTGTTGTGAAATAGGAAGCCGAAACTAGATTTAATTTTGGAGATAGAGATGCTTAATATGAGTCTGGACGGAGAGTTTACAGTCTAACCAGACACCTAGGTATTTGTGGTTGTCCTCATGTTCTAAGTCAGAACCGTCCAGAGTAGTGATGCTAGACGGGCGGGCAGGTGCGGGCAGCGTTCGGTTCAATAGCATGCATTTAGTTTTACTTGCATTTAAGAGCAGTTGGCGGCCACGGAAGGAGAGTTGTATGGCATTGAAGCTCCTCTGGAGGTTAGTTAACATAGTGTCCAAAGAAGGGCCAGAAGTATATAGAATGGTGTCATCTGCGTAGAGGTGGATCAGAGAATCAGCAGCAGCAAGAGCGACATCATTGATGTATACAGAAAAAAGAGTCAGCCCGAGAATTGAACCCCGTGGCACCCCCATAGAGACTGTCAGAGGTCCGGACAACAGGCCCTCCGATTTTACACAGTGAACTCTGTCTGAGAAGTAGTTGATGAACCAGGCAAGGCAGTCATTTGACAAACCAAGGCTGTTGAGTCTGCCGATAAGAATGCGGTGATTGACAGAGTCAAAAACCTTGACCAGGTCGATGAATACGGCTGCACAGTATTGTCTTTTATTGATGGTGGTTATGATATCGTTTAGGACCTTGAGCGTGGCTGAGGTGCACCCATGACCAGCTCAGAAACCAGATTGCATAGCGGAGAAGGTACTGTGGGATTCTAAATGGTCGGTGATCTGTTTGTTAACTTGGCAGGGTAGGGGGATGACCGCGGCAGCTTTCCAATCTTTGGGGATCTCAGATGATACGAAAGAGAGGTTGAATAGGCTAGTAATAGGGGTTGCAACAATTGCGGCGGATCATTTTAGAAAGAGAGGGTCCAGATTGTCTAGCCCAGCTGATTTGTAGGGGTCCAGATTTTGCAGCTCTTTCAGAACATCAGCTATCTGGATTTGGGTGAAGGAGAAATGGGGGAGGCTTGGGCAAGTTGCTGTGGGGGTACAGAGCTGTTGACCGGGGTAGGGGTAGCCAGGTGGAAAGCATGGCCAGCTGTAGAAAAATGCTTATTGAAATTCTCAATTGCCGTGGATTTGTCGATGGTGACAGTGTTTCCTAGCCTCAGTGCATTGGGCAGCTGGGAGAAGGTGCTCTTATTCTCCATGGACTTTACAGTGTCCCAGAACCTTTTGTAGTTTGTGCTACAGGATGCAAATTTCTGTTTGTAAAAGCTAGCCTTTGCTTTCCTTACTGCCTGTGTATATTGGTTCCTGAAAAGTTGCATATCGCGGGGGCTATTCGATGCTAATGCAGTACGTCACAGGATGTTTTTGTGCTGGTCAAGGACAGTCAGGTCTGGAGTGAACCAAAGGCTATGCCAAGGGCAGATCCTCTCAAGCTCTTACAGGTTGGATGGGGTGCGTTGCTGCACAGCTATTTTCAGGTCTTTCAGAGATGTTTGATCGGGTTCAAGTCCGGGCCCTGGCTGGGCCACTCTAGGACAATCAGAGACTTGTCCTGAAGCCTCTTCTGCGTTGTCTAGGCTGTGTGCTTAGGGTCATTGTTGGAAGGTGAACCTTCGCCCCAGTCTGTGGTCCTGAGCTCTCTGGAGCAGGTTTTCATCAAGGATCTCTCTGTACTTTGCTCCGTTCATCTTTCCCTCGATCCTGACTAGTCTCCCAGTCCTTGCCCCTGAAAAACATCCTTGCAGCAAGATGCTGCCACGACCATGCTTCACCGTAGGGACGGTGCCAGGCTTCCTCCAGATTGCAACGCTTGGCATTCAGGCCAGAGAGAGAAGAGAACCCCAAGCGGGTTGTCAAGTGGCTTTTACTGAGGAGTGGCTTCTGTCTGGCCTGATTGATGGAGTGCTGCAGAGATGGTTGTCTTTTTGGAAGGTTCTCCCATCTCCACAGAGGAATTCTGGAGCTCCGTCAGAGTGACCATCAGGGTTTTTGTCACCTCCCTGACCAAGGCCCTTCTCCCCCGATTGCTCAGTTTGGCCGGGCAGCCAACTCTAGGTAGGGTGTTGGTGTTTCCGAACTTCTTCCATTTAAGAATGATGGAGGCCACTGTGTTCTTGGGGACCTTTAATGCTACTGAATTATTATATTATTTTTTTACGCTTCCACAGATCTGTGCCTAGACACAGTCTCGGAGCTCTACGGATAATTCCTTCGACCTTATGGCTTGGTTTTTGCTTCGACATTTGTATAAATAGGTGTGTGCCTTTCCAAATCATGTCCAACAAATTCAATTTACCCCAGGTGGACTCCAATCAAGTTGTAGAAACATCTCAAAGATGATCAATGGAAACAGGATGCGCCCAAGCTAAATTTCGAGTCTCATAGCAAAGGGTCTGAATTCTTATGTAAATAAGGTATTTCTGTTCATTATTTGTAATAAATGTGCTGAAAAAAAAAAAGTCTAGTAAAATGTGGAAAACGTGGTCTGAATACTTCCCGAATGCACTGTACATCATAATTGTCCCCTACAAGCTAGAACACAGGTCCTGCTTGTGATCTTTAAATGCCACCTGTCCTGAATCAGCATACAGGGAAAATAGCACCCCCTCCGCCGACCCTCCCACTATTACATAAAACAGTAACAGAAAGACAGTATCCTCCATTATTGCTCTGTCACTCCGCTAATGATCACCTATAGGGAGAAACATGCTAGTCATCTCAGGTGTCTTGTAAGAACACGCATCCCCGTGAAGACTGGTGACCAAGTTGTAATGCCATGGGGCCAGACACCAGTTCCGTTAGAATCCCATTCTACCCGGTCTCTGTAGGCACTAATCATGGGTCTCGACCTTATTGAGAAACGATGGGCATTATCCCAGTCTTCATTATGTAATGGTTTAAATTCTTATGTAACAAATTACTTTGACAGCTAAGCCAACGGGACACACAATCAACAAATGATGAGCGTCTTGATCCTACTATAATAACTCCCAATACAATGCATCTATTTTTGACCATATTGCATACATTTACTTAAAAAGTGATATGGGACTATTGGCTTCCTTTCCTGTACTGAATTGTATATAAACCAGGACAGTAAAAAGTAAGGTAAGGGTTATTATACTTTGGTAATTTTTCTCTGTATTGTCTGACATACCTGGTGTTACTATATCTCTCTGGGGAGCTGAGGGTGGTATATCTCTGTTTGCATCTACCCAGAGTAACTGTAATAACGTCAGTCAGGTGGGTGTGTCTCAGGACTCAGTCAGACAGCTCAGGTCTGTTTATTTCCTTTTAGCCCACATCGCGTGCCAGACAGGAGTCACTCAGGTCAACAGCAACTCCTCAGCATGGCAACAATACCGTATTCACGTGCTCGCACGTTTCTTCAGTTGCTCATCAGTTGCCCCATTAGGTAGGCAGTACATTTCCTTAAGAACAATAGAGAGGAATGTTTGGACCTGTGCCTGGTAGAATTGGCATGGGATATTGAGACACAGGCTCTTGTCCATGTCCATGTGTTGAACTTGCCCCTATGCACCCACATACACACACTGGCACGCAAAACCAAACTAGGAAAAGGTAAATGTATAGACGAAATATAACTTTTATATCTGTCTGTGTACTGCATGATGAGGGCATGTTGTTTGTTTTCAACATCTGCCAGGAAGTTCATAATGAGAGGGTCTTCATAATTAGAGTCAAAATAATATTCCCCAACATAAACTCCTACAAGCTGTTTGAATTTGCCTTGTTTGTTTAGTGAAGTTTGAACTGACTCTGTCATAAAGTACAAAACTCCTTCCTCTCCCACAGCTATACTCAATGAACACACTGACATAGATTAGAATGCAGAACAACGTTAGTAGCAAGGTCTCTATCAATTTGTTGAAAGACTTTCAAGCAAATATTGTAATATTCGCACAAATAAAAGGTGTGTTTTTTACCAGTAGCAGTGAGTTTCCATCAAAGTGGCTTCTTCTGAACGTCAAGCTGTGTGTAATGATGTAGTGCACATGAAAAGTACTTTTTTGGAAAACTTTTCATTTACAGAATAAAAAATGTAAGTTCCATCCCATTTTTATCTCTGTCGGTGGTTTTGGCAATAGATTCTGGAATAAACAGCAAATGTGCCCACTCAGGTCTTGTCAAGTGTGCTCTATCCAACAGCTCGCAGACACAGTGTGGAGGGTATGATGAGATTATGGATAATTACATTTTTTTTTGTCAATTGGCAGCTAAACTCCGGTCATCATGTCACCAGCATACAAATTAAGGCCCTTGATATTGATTGAAAAGGAGCATCAAGCTGTGAAGAGGGTTACGACGGTCCTCAGATCCTCAAAAAGTTCTACAGGTGCACCACTGAGAGCATCTTGACTGGCTGTATCACCGCTTGGAAAGGCAACTGAAAGGCACTACAGAGGATGGTGAGTATGGCCCATATACCCACACACACACATAACACGTGCAAATATGCATACTGACTCCACACACACACACACACACACACACACACACACACACACACACACACACACACACACACACACACACACACACACACACACACACACACACACACACACACACACACACACACACACACACACACACACACACACACACACACACTGCTGCTACTGTCTATTATCTATCCTGTTGACTATTCACTTTACCCCTGTTAAATGAACAGTGCATTCAGAAAGTATTCACATCCCTTGACTTTTTCCACATTTTGTTGTTACAGCCTGAATTTAAAATGGATTAAATTACGATTTTGTGTCACTAGCCAACACTGGCCTACCCCATAATGTCAAAGTGGAATTAGGTTTTTAGATTTCTTTAAACAAGTATTCACCACTTTGTTATGGCAAGCATAAATAAGTTCAGGAGTAAAAATGTGCTTAACAAGTTACATAATAAGTTGCATGGACTCACTCTGTGTGCAATAATCATTTTTAACGTGATTTTTGAATGACTACCTCACCTCTGTACCCCACACATACAATTATCTGTAAGGTCCTTCAGTCGAGCAGTGAATTGCAAACACAGATTCAACCACAAAGACCAGAGAGGTTTTCCAATGCCTCGCAAAGAAGGGCAAATATTGGTAAATGAGTAAAAATAAAAGCAGATGTGATTTAAGTATGGTGAAGTTATTAATGACACTTTAAATGGTGTATCAATACATCTAGTCACAACAAAGATACAGGTGTCCTTTCTAGCTCAGATGCCGGAGAGGAAGGAAACAGCTCAGGGATTTCACCATGAGGCCAATGGTGACTTTAAAACAGTTACAGAGTTTAATGGTTGTGATAGGAGAAAACTGAGGATGGGTCAACAACATTGTAGTTACTCCACAATACTAACCTAAATGACAGAGTGAAAAGAAAGAAGCCTGTAAAGAATACAATTATTCCAAAACATGCATCCTGTTTGCAATAAGGCACTAAAGTAAAACTGCTAAAAATGTGGTAAAGAAATGTACTTTATGTCCTGAATATCAAGTGTTATTGTTGGGACAAATCCAACAGAATACATAACTGAGTACTACTCTTAATATATTCAAGTATGGCGTTGGCTGCATCATGTTATGGGTACGCTTGTCATCGGCAACGACTGGGGAGTTTTTTAGGATAAAAATAAACAGAATAGAGCTAAGCACAGGCAAAATTCGAAAGAAAAACCTGGTTCAGTCTGCTTTCCAACAGACACTGGGAGAAAAATTCACCTTTCAGAAGGACATTAATCTAAAACACAAGGTCAAATATACCCTGGAGTTACTTACCAAGACCACGTTGAATGTTCCTGTGTGAACTAGGTAGAGTTTTGACTTAAATCTGCTTGAAAATCTAAGACAGATCAGCTTGAAAATGGCCAACAACCAACTTGACAGAGCTTGAAGAATTTTGCAAAGAATAATGTGCAAATATTGTACAATACAGGTGTGCAAAGCTCTTAGAGACTTACCCAGAAAGACTCACAGCTGTAATTGCTGCCAAAGGTGTTTCTAACATGTATCGAATACTTATTTAATCAAGGTATATTAGTGTTTTATAAAAATTGTATTAAAAAAAGCTACTAGCTACTAGCTAGTTACATTTATGTCACTATTATAAAGCCAACAAAATGTTACAGTTTTTCCAAATTGCTAAAACACAATTTTTCAAACTAGGCTGGTTTTATCAAAATACTTAACACAATTCACAAAACCACACACCCAAACACCTCATATATCCTGCAAAATGAAGCACTGCAACCAAAACTACAAAAAGCATTATCAAAATCAAGCGTTTGCACGAAATGGCACACACTTCATTCATATTTCCAGATTTTTGTCTAACCAACTACACATTGTTGGGCATAATGAAAAGCACTCATCTTTAGTATGCTTTGCCATAATACTAAAATAGTTCAAATTGTAGAAAATTCTTCAGATGCACAGAAATACACTGCTCAAAAAAATAAAGGGAACACTTAAACAACACAATGTAACTCCAAGTCAATCACACTTCTGTGAAATCAAACTGTCCACTTAGGAAGCAACACTGATTGACAATAAATTTCACATGCTGTTGTGCAAATGGAATAGACAAAAGGTGGAAATTATAGGCAATTAGCAAGACACCCCCAAAAAAGGAGTAATTCTGCAGGTGGTGATCACAGACCACTTCTCAGTTCCTATGCTTTCTGGCTGATGTTTTGGTCACTTTTGAATGCTGGCGGTGCTTTCACTCTAGTGGTAGCATGAGACGGAGTCTACAACCCACACAAGTGGCTCAGGTAGTGCAGTTCATCCAGGATGGCACATCAATGCGAGCTGTGGCAAAAAGGTTTGCTGTGTCTGTCAGCGTAGTGTCCAGAGCATGGAGGCGCTACCAGGAGACAGACCAGTACATCAGGAGACGTGGAGGAGGACGTAGGAGGGCAACAACCCAGCAGCAGAACCGCTACCTCCGCCTTTGTGCAAGGAGGTGCACTGCCAGCGCCCTGCAAAATGACCTCCAGCAGGCCACAAATGTGCATGTGGTCTTTTCATAGTGCTTACTTCCTGATTGAAGTGGTAACAATTAACCATTGAGGTGTTTGGCCAGGTGGCACGTATTGGCCAATTATCTCATGTAGTGTCATTTTGAATGGCAGTGTTTTGAAATGGCAAACATGTGACTTTATTTCAGATTGTTGTGTCTTATGGAGAGAACCGTGTGCAGTGCATTTAAAAAGTGCCATTTTGAATTGCAAAATGTGTGTAAAGCAGAAAATGTGTTTAGACTTTTAGAGACTTGAGAATAAGTTTTGCTCTCTGTGTGTCAGTTTAAATAATTGTGCTGTGCATGTTATTTTAGTGTGTTAGCATTTGGAAAAAACTGTAATAAAAACAGCATATTGTTACCTAAAAGGTTAGCTGTGTTAGCCCAGTCACTAGCTTATCCAGGGTCAGCGATACATACAGCAACAATGTACTATCTATCTATGGCAGGGGTGTCAAATGCATTCCATGGAGGGCTGAGTGTCTGTGGGTCTTAGTTTTTTCCTTTCAATTAAGCCCTAGACAACCAGGTGAGGGGAGTTCCTTACTAATTAGTGAATTAGTCACCTTAATTCATTAATTATCAAGTATCAAGGATGAGCAAAAACCTCAGTGGTTTGAGTTTTACACATGTGAACAACTTCAATCATTTTGCAAGCAACATTACTAAAATTAAGTAAAATAAAATGAACCTCATAAAATGTAACCTCTAATGCTCATGTCCTGTAGCCTAATTTCCTTATTTTCATACTGTACCTAAATTACAAGGGTTGTATTTGCACTAAAC
This sequence comes from Salvelinus fontinalis, assembly GCF_029448725.1. Taxonomy (NCBI): domain Eukaryota; kingdom Metazoa; phylum Chordata; class Actinopteri; order Salmoniformes; family Salmonidae; genus Salvelinus; species Salvelinus fontinalis. Next base: position 10,851,747 of record NC_074690.1, read on the forward strand.
AATTTATATGTCAGCACTTAAAAGGTATGTACAAAATCTATTATATGGTTTGCCTCATATACATTGTCTACTGGTATCATTTTAAATTGAGAACATAAAGCTCAGCAGGTAAACAATGAGTTTAGCTCTTGTCTGCTTCAGATGACATAATGGCCATAAGGCCAGTACTGCAATCATACTGTAAGCCAGGGTTCCCCAACTGGCAGCCCGCAGGCCAAAGTGGTTTCATTTGGCCCCCCATGTTTACGTAAAAGACTGTAAAACAAATCTGTTCCCAAGTATTTCCATGCATAACAGAGATACATGATCGTATACAAATGTAGGTTTTGAAATGATTATGTTTTAGTCAAACATTATATCTGTTTGAGCTTCTTGCAGTCAATTGCAGTCTAGAAATGATTTGTAATTATGTTCCGGCCCCCCGACTATCTGCTCCAGAAAAAAAACAGCCCACGGCTGAATCTAGTTGATGATCCCTGCCATAGGCCTATGGCTGCATTGGCAAGGAATGCCAAGCTGCAAAATGGATTCAAATAGCTGATATACTGAGAGAGATTGACAATCCAATAAAAGAGCTGGGAAATCTTACTAGACAAAAAGGAAATGTTAATTTGAGAACACAACACAGAAACATTACAAACAGAACCCCTTCCCCTCCTTATTGCAGGATTGTGATTCATCAAAATTGACACTAGTTCATTTTGAATAACAGTTGAACAATCAAAACAAGTTTAAAGACTTCACTTCAAAGAATCAACACTTCATCCTAAAATGAACAAATAACCTAACTTGCATGTAAAGATTAGACATCTTAGTCTAAACAACAATAGATAATTGAGTAGTAACAAGTAAGCTATTATTACTAAAGCATCAGGTGAACAAAAAAAAACCTCCATACCAGCGGTGGCCAAACTTGCTCTATTGATCCCTGATCTACTGGCAGAGCAGACCTCTATTCCAGCACAGCAATAGCACACTTGATTATCAACTGATTAGATATGATGAGTTTAATCAGGTGTATTATTGATGGGCTGAAACAAAACTGTGCATGCCCAGCAGACCACCAACGGGACTGGCCTGCTCCAATTGAAATAGATGTATACATTGTCTGTGATGTTTAAATGTATTTTTGTACACAACATTTGCTAACATAGGTAGGCCTACACATACAGTGCTTTCAGAAAGTACAGTGGCTTGCTAAAGAATTCACCCCCCCTTGGCCTTTTTCCTATTTTGTTGCCTTACAACCTGGAATTTAAATGGAGATTTGGGGGTTTGTATCATTTGATTTTCACAATATGCATACCACTTTGAAGATGTAAAATATTTTTTATTTGGAAACAAACAAGAAATAAGACAAAAAACAGAACTTGAGCGTGCATAACTATTCACCTCCCTAAAGTCAATACTATGTAGAGCTACCTTTTGCAGCAATTACAGCTGGGTTCCGCTTGTGTACAGCAATCTTTAAGTCATACCACAGATTCTCAATTGGATTGAGGTCTGGGCTTTGAATAGGGCATTCCAAGACATTTAAAAGTTTCCCCTTAAACCACTCGAGTGTTGCTTTAGCAGTATGCTTAGGGTCATTTTCCTGCTGGAAGGTGAACCTCCATCCCAGTCTCAAATCTCTGGAAGACTGAAACAGGTTTCCATCAAGAATTTCCCTGTATTTAGCACCATCCATAATTCCTTCAATTCTGACCAGTTTCCAAGTCCCTGCTGATGAAAAACATCCCCACAGCATGATGCTGCCACCACCATGCTTCAATGTGGGGATGGTGTTCTCGGGGTGATGCGAGGTGATGGGTTTGACATAGCATTGACATAGCGTTCCTTGATGGCCAAAAAGCTACATTTTAGTCTCATCTGACCAGAGTACCTTCTTACATATGTTTGGGGAGTCTCCCACATGCCTTTTGGAGAACACCAAACGTGTTTGCTTATTTTTCTCTGGCCACTTCCGTAAAGCCAAGCTCTGTGAAGTGTACGACTTAAAGCGATCCTAAGGACAGTTCATCCAATCTTTTTAGTGGAGCTTTGCAGCTCCTTCAGGGTTATCTTTGGTCTCTTTGTTGCCTCTCTGATTAATGCCCTCCTTGCCTGGTCCGTGAGTGTTGGTGGGCAGCCCTCTCTTGTCAGGTTTGTTGTGGTGCCATATTCTTTCAATTTTTTAATAATGGATTTAATGTTGCTCTGTGGGATGCTGAAAGTTTCGGATATTTTTTTATAACCCAACCCTGATCTGTACTTCTCCACAACTTTGTCCCTGACCTGTTTGGAGAGCTCCTTGGTCTTCATAGTGTCACTTGTTTGGTGGTGCCCCTTGCTTAGTGGTGTTGCAGACTCTAGGGCCTTTTAGAGCAGGTGTATATATACTGAGATCATGTGACAGATCATGTGACACTTAGATTGCACGCAGGTGGACCTTATTTAACTAATTATCTGACTTCTGAAGGTAATTGGTTGCACCACATATTATTTAGGGGCTTCATAGCAAGGGGTGAATACATATGCACGCACCACTTTTCCATTTTTTTTATTTTTATTTCACTTCACCAATGTGGACTATTTTGTGTATGTCCATTACATGAAATCCAAATAAAAATCAATTTAAATTACAGGTTGTAATGCAACAAAGTTGGAAAAACACCAAGGAGGGTGAATACTTTTGCAAGGCACTGTATTCCTACCTTTTGACTTAATCCACGTTTTGTCATGTTACAGCCTGAATTCCAAATCAATGAAATATATATTTTTCTACACACAATACCCCACAATGATAAAGCGAAAACATGTTTTTAGAAAATTTTGCACATTTATTCAAAACGAAATACAGAAATATCTCATTTACATAAGTATTCACACCCCTAGGTCAAAACTCTGTAGAAGCACCTTTGGCAACGATTACAGCGGTAAGTCTCTCTAAGAGCTTTCTACACCTGGATTGTGAAACATTTGCCCATTTATTATTTTCAAAATTCTTCACGCTCTGTCAAGTTGGTTGTTGATCATTGCTAGACAGCCATTTCAGGTCTTGCCATAGATTTTCAAGCAGATTTCAGTCAAAATTGTATCTCTGCCACTCAGGAACATTCACTGTTTTCTTGGTAAGCAACTCCAGTGTAGAAATGGCCATGTGCTTCAGGTTATTGTCCTGCTTAAAGGTGAATCCATCTTCCATTGTCTGGTGTCAAGCAGACTGAACCAGGTTTTCCTCTAGGATTTTGCCTGTTCTTAGCTCCATTTTGTTTATTTTTTACCCTGAAAAACTCCCCAGTCTTTAACCATGACAAGCATATACATAACATAATGCAGTCAACACTATGCTTGAAGATATGGAGAGTGGTACTCAGTAATGTGTTGTATTGGATTTGCCCCAAACATAACACTTGGAATTCAGGACAAAAAAGTGAATTGCTTTACCACATTTGCTGCAGTTCTACTTTAGTGCCTTATTGTAAACTGGATGCATGATTTTGGAATATTTATATTCTGTACAGGCTTCCTTCTTTTCACTCTGTCAATTAGGTTAGTATAGTGGAGTAACTACAATGTTGTTGATCTATCCTCAGGTTTCTTCTATCACAACCATTAAACTCTGTGACTGTTTTAAAGTCGCCATTTGCCTCATGGTGAAATCCCTGAGCTGTTTCCTCCCTCTCCAGCAACTGAGTTAACATGGACACCTGTGTCTTTGTAGTCACTGGTTGTATTGAAACAGCATCCAAAGTGTAATTAATAACTTCACCATCCTCAAAGGCATATTCAATGTCTGCTTTTTTAATTTGTACCCATCTACCAATAGGTGCCCCTCTTTGAGAGGCATTGGAAAACCTCCCTGTTCTTCTTGTTAAATCTGTTTTAAAATTTCACTGCTCGACCTTACAGATAATTGTATGTGTGTGCTACAGAGATGAGGTCGTCGTTCAGAGTAAACACTATTATTGCACACAAAGTGACTCCATGCAACTTATTATTTTTTTTATTTTTTACCGTTATTTTACCAGGTAAGTTGACTGAGAACACGTTCTCATTTGCAGCAACGACCTGGGGAATAGTTACAGGGGAGAGGAGGGGGATGAATGAGCCAATTGTAAACTGGGGATTATTAGGTGACCATGATAGTTTGAGGGACAGATTGGGAATTTAGCCAGGACACCGGGGTTAACACCCCTACTCTTACAATAAGTGCCATGGGATCTTTAATGACCTCAGAGAGTCAGGACACCCGTTTAACGTCCCATCCGAAAGACAGCACCCTACACAGGGCAGTGTCCCCAATCACTGCCCTGGGGCATTGGGATATTTTTTAGACCAGAGGAAAGAGTGCCTCCTACTGGCCCTCGAACACCACTTCTAGCAGCATCTGGTCTCCCATCCAGGGACTGACCAGGACCAACCGTGCTTAGCTTCAGAAGCAAGCCAGCAGTGGTATGCAGGGTGGTATGCTGCTGGATATGTGGCTTGTTATGTACATTTTTACTCCTGAAGTTATTTAGGCTTGGCATAATAAAGAGATTGAATACTTATGGACTCAAGACATTTCAGCTTTTCATTTGTTACTAATTTGTGAAAATTTTGAAAAACACAATTCCACTATGACATTTTGGGGTATTGTGTGTAGGCCAGTGACAAATAAATCTCAATTTAATCCATTTTAAATTTAGGCTGTAATAAAACAAAATGTGGAAAACGTTAAGAGGTGAGTATACTTTCTGAAGGCACTGTATAACCCATGGGATATAAGATATACCCTTAGTCTCTTGGGACATTCTTTGGGACCTCTCTCTTCATCTGAAAACAGGCGTTCACAGCTTTCCATATCTGAGGACAGAAAACATCACAAAGAAACAGGCTTCACTATACTCAAATTAGAGAGCACGGAATATTATGTTGCTATTATCTCTTTGTCCTCAAACTTTCTTTTTTTTGATAATTAACATAAGCTGCTAGCAGTGCTGGCTAGCGACCTTACGACGAGATCGCTTGAAGTAAAATAAACTTTAAAAAAGATAGTAAAACTTAAAGCAGTTGTAAATGTTTCTGATAGTGACTGATAGTATCAAGTCTATATGATTAAAATACTTGATACTTGAACTTTGCATCATAAAACTAAAGTAAAGCACAAACATGTCAATTAATCATATTATATGATCACAACTGTCAATCAATGACATCTCAATCCATCCATGAGAGTGTCACACTCAGCAGTATAGGCGGTATATAATCTGATCAACTCTGACTAACAAGTATCAGGTTGCAATCATAAAATAACTTACAGAGAGTGTGATTACACTCGCAGAACTAGGGCCAAATTGAAATGTTTCAAACTATAACCATGGTAGCAATTGAAAGAGAACACTTTGGAAATTGTGAAGAAATGATCAGATGAAAGTGGAGAACACAACAGGTCAACTGACACAGGACTGAATCCAAACGTTACACTGTTGATTTTATGTGCATTTTACATTTACTGTAGTTTTCACAGCATTTGTCAATAACAGAATCTGAAAATACTCTGGACACATTCAGTAACATAATAAGAATATTCATTGTAATGTCAGTTTAGGTGCAAGATCAAATAAAATATATGATTACAAGAGTATGAGTGAGAGGTCTAAGTGGCCACCAACCTCTCCAAACTGTGCACAGTTCATAAGTAATTTCAATGCACTTTTATGACTCAAGGGTAGAGCCTTCCTGTATAAGGTGCTTTTTTGAGCTCTCCTAACTTTGCTATTGAGGAACTGAAGAAAGCACACTTGTAGTCTTTTGCTTGGTACACAGCCCTGCATCCCCACCATCACACAACTACTTTTGCTGTTTACACAATCTGGATCAGGTGGGCATAACTTGAAAGCTTATTCTATTGCTAGCTAAGTTATAAAATACAATCTTACAGTGTTGGGCTTTTGAAATGCACTTTAAACACACAGATTGTAATTTTGGTGCACTTAGAATAGACCATTACATTTACATAATTTAGCAGATGCTCTTATCCAGAGAAACTTACAGTAGTGAGTGAATACATTTTCATATTTGTTCGTACTGGTCCCGCATGGGAATCGAACCCACAACCCTGGCATTGCAAGTGCCATTTTCTACCAACTGTGCATTCAAGTGCTTGTTCTGGAGCTAATTTTCTTCACAAAAGGCCATACTGTTCAGGACAACCCAAGGTATAACATCCATGTAACTGTGGATCAAACATAGCGATCATACATGTTGATACTGTAAATAACATGAGTTTTCAAATACGGAAATGTGAAGTGCACATTTGGAATCACGAGTGTGTGGTTTGCTTGTATGACATCAAAGCAGTGTTTATTATAATCCTTAACGTTTCATCTTTCAGAACACATCGACTCCTCTTGATTTACAAAGGTGCAGAGCAATGTTCCCTCTAAACTGCGCGCGGGCTCCCCGGGACTGCCGCAGAGAAGAAATATCAGCCCGCTCAGAGAAGCACATGATTGAACTTCACTCAATTTCCTAGTTTTCCCCTTTAGTTAACACTATTAACGTTTCCCTCTACTGTAGGATTTGCCAATATTATCCACTTTCAATGCAACAACTGCACGACTAAGTATGCAAAACTTTGTTTTTGTCTTAAAGGGGCAGTGTTGTATTTTGAGACAGTAGCTAATAGGCAGAGGGTAGCATAATTTGTCTGATTCTCTGTAATAATGGTATGGGATAATAATGCACTTTATTTTGTAAAGTGGTTTCTTGCATCAAACAACACATTTTCAGTCACCTCCTTGTCTGAATGACAAGTGGATAAACAGGTTAATGTCAAGCCCTGCATATTTTTTTCCAAAAGTCTCACGGAATGTAGGCCTAAATTGAACACCACAAATTGGCTGCTAATGTAGGCTGAATGATAGAACAGCTATTTCCATGTTATAATGTTATGCAATGCATTTTCTCCATTGTTTTAGATGGTAGGCCACTCTGGTAGGTCTACATTATGATCAAATAGCCACAGTAGCATACATGGCCAATGTTGAAACTATAACTTAAAGCGGGTAGAGCCTCAATGTTCACAGTAAAACACACGTTGGATGTTGCACAGAATTTTCACAACGTTCCAGTTTGTGCTCAGCAAACCTGACATTTGCTCAGTGCCCCAAAACAATTGAGGGACATTAATGCAAAGCATTCGATTTGGCTGCTAAAACCACTTTACTCTTTACTCTCTTTGTCAGAGATTAGGCTTTTGGAAAGAGCTTGACATCAGCAAGTCCTCATCCTGGTAAAGTTGTCAGTCGGACTACTGTCATCACCACTTTGAATGGCAAGCAAATCCAACAAATTGTGGATATAGCCATCTAGCTAGTTTATCCCCTGAAAGTTTGCTTGTTAGCTAGTCATGTTGGCGTGATCTGTTATTAGCTAGCTAGCCAATTTGACGTGGTCCATCAATCAATGTAGCTTATCATGTCTGTCAGCAGCAATCATGATTAAACACTTAAAAACAATGTTGAAAAGAGGATCATGTTAGCCCATTTCGCTAGGTAGGGCTACGTTGATTGAAAATCATGGGAAAATAAAAAGAAATCAACCAAGACCTCAGAAAAGAAATTGTAGACCTCCACAAGTCTGGTATATCCTTGGGAGCAATTTCCAAACGCCTGAAGATACCACGTTTATCTGTACAAACAATAGTACGCAAGTATAAACACCATGGGACCACGCAGCCATCATACCCATCAGGAAGGAGACGCGTTCTGTCTCCTAGTGATGAGAAGTGCAAATCAATCACAGAACAACAACAAAGGACCTTGTGATGATGCTGGAGAAAACAGGTATAAAAGTATCTATTTCCACAGTAAAACAAGTCCTATATCGACATAACCTGAAAAGCCGCTCAGCAAGGAAGAAGCCACTGCTCCAAAATCGCCATAAAAAAAGCCAGACTACGGTTTGCAACTGCACATGGGGACAAAGATCATACTTTTTGGAGAAATGTCCTCTGGTCTGATGAAGCAAAAATAGAACTGTTTGGCCATAATGACCATCGTTATGTTTGGAGGAAAAAGCGGGATGCTTGCAAGACGTAGAACACCATCCCAACCGTGAAGCACGGGGGTGGCAGCATCATGTTGTGGGGGTGCTTTTCTGCAGGAGGGACTGGTGCACTTCACAAAATAGATGGCATCATGAGGGAAGAAAATGATGTGGATATATTGAAGCAACATCTCAAGACACCAGTCAGGAAGTTAAAGCTTGGTCGCAAATGGGTCTTCCAAATGACCCCAAGCATGCTTCCAAATTTGTGGCAAAATGGCTTAAGGACAACAAAGTCAAGGTATTGGAGTGGACGTCACAAAGCGCTGACCTCAATCCTATAGAAAATTTGTGGGCAGAACTGAAAAAGCGTAAGCGAGCAAGGAGGCCTACAAACCTGACTCAGTTACACCAGCTCTGTCAGGAAGAATGAGCCAAAATTCACCCAACTTATTGTGGGAAGCTTGTGGAAGGCTACCCAAAAACGTTTGACCCAAATTCAAAAAATTAAAGGCAATGCTACCAAATACTAATTGAGTGTATGTAAACTTCTGACCTACTGCTAATATGATGAAATAAATAAATGCTGAAATAAATCATTATTCTATTATTCTAACTTTTCACATTCTTAAAATAAAGTGGAGATCCTGACTGACCTAAGACAGGGAATTTCTACTAGTCAGGAATTGTAAAAAAACTGAGTTTAAATGTATTTGGCTTAGGTGTATGTAAACTTCCGACTTCAACTGAATGTCATCGACACACCCTCCACAGTTGCCGTTATTCACCTGTTGTCATGAATGGAAAACGGAGTTCACAGCATGTACAATACAACTACAGAAGTTAACAATACACAGGACAATATCACCTGTTGCTGATGAGATGCCAAATCTGATACTGGGTCTTTGATCCTTTAGTTAAACCTCTGAAAGCGTCCATTTTCCTTTTCAAACACTTCCCTCTTCCATTGTTGTGGGACGATCATAGTGTTCTATTTTTATAAAGGTCACTTTGTCAAAAGAAGGTATTGCCCATCTTTTCATAAAACAGAACAGGTGGTTCATAGTGACTGCAAATATGAATTGATCTCTATTTGGGGGTTTTCTGAATAAATATTGAGCTCCTGTTGTCCTCTGCCATTGTGATTCACTTTGTGTTTTGCCAGTAAAGCATGCAGTTTCCTTTATTATGGGATGACATGCTATGTGTTTGTTTTCAAAGTTCGTGCTACTTTTGATTAATGTAAAATGTAACATGGTTTTAAAATACACTGACATATTTGCAGTAGTTGTAAACATTTTGAGTTAAAAACAACATGATGTTCACAATCCATGGACATACCCCATATTATAGAATAGCCCATACCTACACTGAGTGTACAAAACATTAGGAACACCTTCATAATATTGACTTGCACCCCCTTTTGCCCCAGAACAGCCTTAATTGGTCGGGGCATTAACAAAGCGTTCCACAGGGATGCTGGCCCATGTTGACTCCAATGCTTCTCACAGTTGTGTCAAGTTGGCTGGATGTCCTTTGGGTGGTGGACCATACTTGATACACACTGGAAACTGTTGAGCGTGATAAACCCAGCAGCCTTGCAGTTCTTGACACACTCAAACCGGTGCGCCTGACACATACTACCATACCCTGTTCAAAGGCACTTCATATTTTGTCTTGTCAATTGACCCTCTGAATGGCACACATACACAATCCATGGCTAAATAGTCTCAAGGCTTAAAAATCCTTCTTTAACCTGTCTCCTCCGCTTCATCTACACTGATTGAAGTGGATTTAACAAGTGACATCAATTAGGGATCATAGCTTTCACCTGGACTCACCTGGTCACTCTATGTCATGGAAAGAGCAGGTGTTCCTAATGTTTTTTACAGTGTATATGGTAGGGAACATTCAGAGCCTGTGGTACTTTGCTCAATAAGTGTCAAGTGTAGCTCAACACTTTGCATCTGTGCTGCTTGAAAAAAACAGTTGGTATGTCTTTGAGGAATTCCAGCTATTCCAAAAGGAATATTTTTTGTCTTTCTTGAAACATGATATTTACAAATATTTTCTGTCTCTGACTGGTGTTTGCCACGGCAGAGTAAAACCTTGGCTAGGAATGCCATGAGTGCATGGGAGTTTGAGGAACTCCCATAGCTCAATCACTCTCTCATTTTGTCTCAATATGTACAGAGATTACAAATACTCTCTGCAATATTATATTATACAATCTAACAACCCATATCCACTGGTTTCCTGCTAACATTTTAAATCATGTTTTAAAAAATGCATGGCCTTGGATTTGGAGAGGTGTTCCCAACAGAAAAGAAGCACAATGCCAAACTCCTATGCCTCTCTTTCAGGTCACAAAGCATTTTGTCAATGGCCTTTAAAGGACTTTCCTCTGGTGTTTTTCTGTCCTTTTGTCTCGTGGTTTGTTGTTTTGTTGGCTGTTGTTGTCAAAGGGTTTCTACTTGGCACCGAATGGAGATCAGTTTACAAAGGGTTTGTTTTGATCCCGCTGCTATAACGTGACGGGCCCGGAATGACATGAGGTCAGTGCATGGGAAGTGCTTTCATCGCGCCTGCCTCTTTGACTTTAACCCTCCATTGTGTACAATGGGACCACTTCACACATCTTGATTGGGTTCCCAAATCATGTAAAGCATCATACAGTATGCTGTACGCTGCTATTCTGAGGAACACTGCTATTGATGTTGTTGTTGTACTTCAAAGTAAACCGTGTGTGAGGTATGTTGGGGAATATGTAGGTGCCAATTACCTTGAATAAACAAGGACAAAGACACATCACCAATCTACAATGGAGGTGAGGTTGTAGAGAAGTCCCCCCCCCTAATGGCTTCTGTCAATCAACCAACCATAACTATGGCAAGAAGCTTTCCCTGCGAGTATGGGGTTTGACAGTCTTGATTAAAAACGTGTCAAATTTCGAGAAACACAGAGCTAAGGAGGGTGTTAAAACCTCTTAAAGATCTCTGCAGATCAGTGTCCCACCCTCGGGACAGTTGAGCTAATGTGCGCTACTGTGATTAGCATGAGTAAGTAACAAAAAATGTTTTTCCCAGGACATAGACATATCTTATATGGGCAGAAAGCTTAAATTCTTGTTAATCTAACTGCACTGTCCAATTTACAGTAGCTATTACAGTGAAACATACCATGCTGTTATTTGAGGAGAGTGCACAGTTATGTACTTGAAAATGTATATATTGACCAATTAGGCACATTTGGGCAGACTTGATACAACATTTTGAACAGAAATGTAATGGTTCATTGGATCAGTCTAAAACTTTGCACAGACACTGCTGCCATCTAGTGGCCAAAATCTAAATTGCGCCTAGAGTCCTAAGTCAGATAATGGCCTTTCTCATGCATTTAAAAAATAGTGGAGAATTTTTTAACATTATCTTTTACCAGATCTAATGTGTTATATTCTCCTACATTTCACATTTCCACAAACGTCAAAGTGTTTCCTTTCAAATGGTATCAAGAATATTCATATCCTTGCTTCAGGTCCTGAGCTACAGGCAGTTAGGTTAGGGTATGTCATTTTAGGCGAAATGTGAAAAAAAGGGTCCGACTGTCACGTTCTGACCTTAGTTCCTTTGTTTTGTCTTTTGTTTTAGTATGGTCAGGGCGTGAGTTGGGTGGGTTGTCTATGTTAGTTTTTCTATGATTTTCTATTTCTGTGTTTGGCCTGATATGGTTCTCAATAAGAGGCAGCTGTCAATCGTTGTCCCTGATTGGGAACCATATTTAGGTAGCCTGTTTTCTGTTGGGTTTTGTGGGTGGTTAATTTCACTCTTTGTGTGTCTGCACCAGACATAACTGTTTTCGGTTTTCCTTTTTGTTTCACTTTGTTAGTTTGTATTTTGTCGTATTCATTCTTATTAAAAGTCATTATGGATACGTACCACGCTGCGCATTGGTCTTCCGATCATTCCTACTACTCCTCATCAGAGGAGGAAGAAGAAAGCCGTTACACCGATCCTTATTAAGGAGGTTGAGAGGGGACAGAGTCAGGGATGACTTTGTCACATACCAAGGACAAGACTTCCTCTCTATTCTCTTGGCCTGCTCTGGTGCCCTTCCTTCTTCTCTGATGTCATGGGTTTGGTCAAAGGTAAGAGACGGACCAAAACCCTCCTAGAGATTGACCCTCCTTCCCTCCGTCACAGAGCCTAAAATAGAAGAGTTGCATGGTCCCTAGCAGAGTGGCTGGACATTAACTTCCTTGTTTAGAAACAGCAGGCCAGGGCCATGAACAGGTGACCAGATTTCAGTGTGTCTTTTACCACAACTAGACTGGACATAACAGACTGAGATCACAGGGAAGCATGAAGAGCATGGGGTCGGCTGCTTTGGTTCTAATGAAAGATTATGGAATGGCATATATGCTGCCAGCAGCATACCACCCTGCATCCCACTGCTGGCTTGCTTCTGAAGCTAAGCGGGGATGGTTCTAGTTGGTCCCTAGATGGGAGACCAGATGCTGCTGGAAGTGGTGTTGGAGGGCCAGTAGGAGTTCCTCTTTCCTCCGGTCAAAAAAAATATCCCAATGCCCCAGGGCAGTGATTGATTGACACTACCCTATGTAGGGTGCCGTCTTTCGGATGGGACGTTAAACGGATGTCCTGACTCTCTTTGGTCACTAAAGATCCCATGGCACCTATCTTAAGAGTAGGGATGTTAACCCATGTGTCCTGGCTAAATTTCAGTGCTGGCCCTCATTCATACCTTCATGGTGACCAGCTTGTAATTGGCTCATTCATCCTTCTCCCCTGTAACTGATCCCCAGGTTGTTGCTGTAAATGTGTTCTCAGTCAACCTACCTGGTAAAATAACAGTTAAATGAGTTTCCAGATAGCTTTGTAACACTAAGATCATCAAAGCATTCAGGAAATGTAAGCTTTATTGTTATCATCCCAGGTTATTGAAGCTATTTGTGGTTTACGGTCAGTCAGTGTTTTTACATTTATTTAACTAGGCAAGTCAGTTAAGAACAAATGCCAATGTTCAATGACAGCCTAGGAACAGTGGGTTAACTCCCTTGTTCAGGGGCAGAATTACAGATTTTTACCTTGTCAGCTCAGGGATTCGATCTAGCAACCTTTCGGTTACTGGCCCAACGCTCTAACCACTAGCCTTCCTGTCACCCTGGATCATAACAATTGTTTACAGTACTTCCTGGCATTCCTTTTCTGAAAACAAGTTGCCTTGTTTATTGTCTGTAGGTGTACGGTATTTCAGCATGGAGGCAGAGCGAGGCAAGGCACAGAGTGAGCTGTGCCTTGCCTGTAAATACTGCATGAATAGAAAGGCGGTGCGGGAGATCACAGTTTGTGTCTCAGCTTGTCCATGCTTCTGGGATCTGCAGCATTCCCTCCCTCCCGTTCTCCCTCTCTTAAATATGGGTACTGATAGGGAGGCAGGCAGGCATTTGGCAGGTGTTTCAATCACAACAGTCTCTAAATATTGCACTTTAAAAGTGATCATGATAATCCTCACTCGAGGACCGCCTGATACCTCAGTATAGGCCTGCAATCACTTTTTGATGATCACAGAATATTCCACAATTTAAGGGAATTTAAGGGATTATCCACTTGACACAAGCATTGGTGTGGGGTGAAGACACATTCCAGAAAAGCCTTTTGTGAACTAACACTCACACTTGACAAAACATTTTTTTGATAGCTTCTTTATTGAGGAAATATCACTATGACTGTAATATGTGGTTTTCCCACCTAGATATCTTATTAAAAGGAATGCACTAACTGTAGATCACTCTAAATAAGTGCGTATGTTAAATGACTAAAATGTAAATGCAAAATTCCACAGAACAAGCTTCTATTACTCTAGCCTGGTTTGGGTCTGATCTAGAGTGGCTTATCCGAGCCCTGCTGTGTTCATTATGTAGCTTTCATGTTCAAATCAAATCAAATCTAATTTTATTGGTCACGTACACATGTTTAGCAGATGTTAATGCAGGTGTAGCGAAATGCTTGTGTTTCTATCTCCAACAGTGCAGTAATATCTAACAAGTAATAACTAACAATTTCACAACAATACACACAAATATAAAGTAAAGGAATGGAATTAAGAATATATACATATTTGGATGAGCAATGTTGGCGCGGCATAGACTAAGATACAGTAGAATAGAATAGAATACATACATGCATACAGTATCAGATGAGTTGTGCAAAATATGTACACATTATTAAAGTGACTAGTGTTCCATTATTAAAGTGGCCAGTGATTACAAGTGTATGTATATAGGTCAGCAGCTTTGAAGGTGCTAGTGATGGCTATTTAACAGTCTGATGCCCTTGAGATAGAAGCTGTTTTTCATTCTCTCGGTCCCAGCTTTGATGCACCTGCACTGACCTCGCCTTCTGGATGATAGCGGGGTGAACAGGCAGTGCCTGGGGTGGTTGTTGTCCTTGATGATCTTTTTGGCCTTCCAGTGACATCGGGTATTGTAGGTGTCTTGGAGGGCAGGTAGTTTGCTCCTGGTGATGCGTTGGGCAGACCTCACCACCCTCTGGAGAGCACTGTCGATGCAGGTGGTGCAGTTGCCGTACCAGGTGGTGATACATCCCAACAGGTTGCTCTCAATTGTGCATCTGTAGAAGTTTGTGAGGGTTTAAGTTGCCAAGCCATATTTCTTCAGCCTCCTGAGGTTGAAGAGGCACTGTCGTGCCATCTTCACCACACTGTCTGTGTGGTTGGACCATTTCAATTTGTCAGTGATGTGAACGCAGAGGAACTTCAAACTTTCCACCTTCTCCGCTGTGGTCCCGTCGATGTGGATAGGGGGGTGCTCCCTCTGCTGTCTCCTGATGTCCACAATCAGCTCCTTTGATTTGTTGACGGTGAGTGAGTTTTCTTTCATGGCACCACACTCCCAGGGCCCTCACCTCCTCCCTGTAGGTTCTCGTCATTTTTAGTAATCAGGACTACTACTATTGTATTGTCTGCAAACTTGATGATTGAGTTGGAGGCGTGCGTGGCCACGCAGACATGGGTGAACCGGGAGTACAGGAGGGGGTTGAGCACGCACGCACCCTTGTGGGGCCCCTGTGTTGAGGATCAGCGAAGTGGAGGTGTTGTTTCCTACTATCACCACCTGGGGGTGGCCCGTCAGGAAGTCCAGGACCCAGTTGCACATGGCGGGGTTGAGATCCCAGGCCCCGAGCTTAATGATGAGCTTGGATGGTACTATTGTGTTGAATACTGAGCTATAGTCAATGAACAGCATTCTTACCTGGGTATTCCTCTTGTCCAAATGGGATAGGGCAGTGGGCAGTGCAATGGCGATTGCATCATCTGTGGATCTATTGGGGGGTAAGCAAATTGAAGACGGTTTAGGGCACAGGTGTCAAACTCATTCCACGGAGGGCCGAGTGTCTGCGGGTTTTCGCTCCTCCCTTGTACTTGATTGATGAATTAACATCACTAATTAGTTAGGAACTCCCCACACCTGGTTGTCTAGGGCTTTATTGAAAGGAAAAACCAAATACCTGCAGACACTAGGCCCTCCGTGGAATGAGTTTGACACCCCTGGTTTAGGGTGTCAGATAAGTTAGAGGTGATATGATCCTTGACTAGTCTCTCAAAGCACTTCATGATGACAGAAATGAGTGCTACGGGGTGATAGTCATTTAGTTCTGATACCTTTGTTTCTTGGCTGGTATTCCCTTTGTATTCCATGATTGTATGTAGACCCTGCCACATACGTCTTGTGTCTGAGCCATTGAATTGCGACTCCACTTTGTCTCTGTACTGGTGTTTTGCCTGTTTGATTGCCTTACGGAGGGATTAACTACACTGTTTGCATTCAGCCATATTCCCAGTCACCTTGCCATGGTTAAATGCGGTGGTTCGCGCTTTCAGTTTTGTGCGAATGCTGCCATCGATCCATGGTTTCTGGTTTGGGTAGGTTTTAATAGTCACAGTTTCCTGATAAACTCAGTCACTGTGTCTGTGTATTTGTAGATATTATTCTGAGGCTACCCGGACAATATCCCAGTCCATGTGATAAAAACAATCTTGAAGCATGGATTCCGATTGGTCAGACCAGCGTTGAATGGTCCGTTGCAGGGGTACTTCCTGTTTGAGTTTCTGCCTATAGAAAGGGAGGAGCAAAATGTAGTCGTGATCAGATTTGCTGAAGGGAGGGCGGCAGAAGGCCTTTCGAAAAGTTTAGTAGCAGTGATCCAATGTTTTCTCAGAGCGAGTGCTACAGTCAATGTGTTGGTAGAACTTCAGTAGTGTTTTCCTCAGATTAGTTTTGTTAAAATCCCTGGCTACAATAAATGCGGCCTCAGGATATGTGGTTTCCAGTTTGCATAGAGTCCAGTGTAGTTATTTGAGGGACGTCGTGGTACCGGCTTGAGGGGGAATATACACAGCTGTGACTATAACTGAAGATTATTCTCTTGTTAGGTAATACGGTCGGCATTTGATTGTGAGGTATTCTAGGTCGAGTGAACAAAAGGACTTGAGTTTCTGTATGTTATCACAATCAGACCATGAGTAGTTAATTATGAAACATACACCCCCGCCCTTCTTCTTCCTGGAGAGATCTTTATTCATGTCTGTGCGATTAACTTTTTATGGATAAGGGGCAGTATTGAGTAGCTTGGATGAATGAGGTGCCCAGAGTAAACTGCCTGCTACTCAGGCCCAGAAGCTAAGATATGCATATAATTTGTATATTTGGATAGAAAACACTCTGAAGTTTCTGAAACTGTTTGAATGATGTCTGTGAGTATAACAGAACTCATATGGCAGGCAAAAACCTGAGAAAATATCAAACCAGGAAGTGGGAAATCTGAGGTTTGTAGGTTTTCAAGTCTTTGCCTATCCAATATACAGTGGAAATTTGGTCCGATTGCACTTCCTAAGGCTTCCACTAGATGTCAACAGTCTTTAGAACCTTGTTACAGGCTTCTACTATGAAGGAGGAGAGAATAAGAGCTGATAGAGTAAGAGGTCTGGCAGAATGCCATGAGCTCAGTCAGGCGCACGCCCGTGAGATGTAGTTGCGTTCCATTGCATTTCTAAAGACAAATGAATTCTCCGGTTGAAACATTATTGAAGATTTATGTTAAAAACATCCTAAAGATTGATTCTATACATCGTTTGACAATTTTCTACGAACTGTAATGGAATTTTTTGACTTTTCCTCTGGCCTGCGCATCGTGAATTTGGATTTGTGAACTAAACGGGCGAACAAAAAGGAGGTATTTGGACATAAATTATGGACTTTATCGAACAAAACAAACATTTATTGTGGAACTGGGATTCCTGGGAGTGCATTCTGATGAAGATCATCAAAGGTAAGTGAATATTTATTATGCTATTTCTGACTTCTGTTGTCTCCACAACATGGCGGGTATCTGTATGGGTTGTTTTCGTCTCTGAGCGCTGTACTCAGATTATTGCATGGTGTGTTTTTTCCGTAAAGCTTTTTTGAAATCTGACACAGCGGTTGCATTAAGGAGAAGTTTATCTAAGTTCCATGCATAACACTTGTATCTTTTATCAATGTTTATTATGAGTATTTCTGTAAATTGATGTGGCTCTCTGCAAAACCACCGGATGTTTTGGAAGCAAAACATTACTGAACATAACGCGTCAATGTAAACTGAGATTTTGGGATATAAATATGAACTTTATCGAACAAAACATACATGTATTGTGTAACATGAAGTCCTATGAGTGTCATCTGATGAAGATCATCAAAGGTTAGTGATTCATTTTATCTCTATTTCTGCTTTTTGTGACTCCTCTCTTTTGCTGGAAAAATGGCAGTGTTTTTCTGTGACTAGGTGCTGACCTAACATAATCGCATGGTATGCTTTCGTCGTAAAGCATTTTTGAAATCGGACATCGTGGTGGGATTAACAACAAGTTTATCTTTAAAATGGTGTAAAATACTTGTATGTTTGAGGAATTTTAATTATGAGATTTCTGTTTGAATTTGGTGCCCTGCACTTTCACTGGCTGTTGTCATATGGATCCCGTTAACGGGATCTCAGCCGTAAGAAGTAAACTGAGAACCCAACTGGCTGTACGGATACAGACAGTATATCCCGAGAGAGCATGTTTCCTTGAAATAGAGTATGTTACAATCTCTGATGTCTTTCTAGAAGGAGATCCTCTCCCTGAGCTCGTCAACTTTATTATCCAGAGACTGAACATTAGCGAGTAGTATACTTGGAAGCCGTGGGTGGTGTGCGCGCCTCCTGAGTCGGACTAGGAGTCCACTCCGAATACCTCTTCTCCGCCAGCGGTGTTTTGGATCAGCCTCTGGAATCAGTTCAATTGTCCTTTTGTACAACATAGCAACACCCTTATCCCCTCAACTTCCTACCCGATTCATAGCTTCCTCTCCCAATCACGTCCTGTCAGCCTGATTGTAACCATACTAGCATTGAAGTTGCTTGTTTTATCATTACCTCAGTATACTAACCTCTCTTGGGTACGTGAGATGTTAGCGTCCCACCTCTTCAACAGCCAGTGAAACTGCTGGGCGCCAAATTCAAATACAGAAATACTCATTATAAAAATTCAGAAAACAAAACATATTTTACATAGGTTTAAAGATTAACTTCTTGTGAATCCAACCACGGTGTCAGATTTTAAAAATGCTTTACGGCAAAAGCATACCTTATGATTATTTGAGAACATAGCCAAGTAGACAAATCATTACAAACAGTAACCAGCCAAGTAGAACAGTTACACAAGTCAGAAATAGAGATAAAATGAATCACTTACCTTTGATGATCTTCATATGGTTGCACTCAGCAGACATTTATTTACTCAATAAATGTTCCTTTTGTTTGATAAAGTCTCTTTATATTCAAAACCTCAGTTTTGTTCGCTCGTTTTCTTCAGTAATCCACAGGCTCAAACGCAGACAAAAAAATCCAAATTGTATCTGTAAAGTTCATAGAAACATGTCAAACGATGGTTATATTCAATCCTCGGGTTGTTTGTAGCCTAAATAATCGATAATATTTTAACCGGACAATAACGTTGTCAATTTAAAAGGTAGACAAGAAATACAATTTAAAAGGTAGACAAGAATGCACATTTGTGGCCTGCTGGAGGTCATTTTGCAGGGCGCTGGCAGGGCACCTCCTTGCACAAAGGCGGAGGTAGCGGTCCTGCTGCTGGGTTGTTGCCCTCCTACGGCCTCCTCCACGTCTCCTGATGTACTGGCCTGTCACCTGGTAGCGCCTCCATGCTCTGGACACTACGCTGACAGACACAGCAAACCTTTTTGCCACAGCTCGCATTGATGTGCCATCCTGGATGAACTGCACTACCTGAGCCACTTGTGTGGGTTGTAGACTCCATCTCAGGCTACCACTAGAGTGAGAGCACCGCCAGCATTCAAAAGTGACCAAAACATCAGCCAGGAAGCATAGGAACTGAGAAGTGGTGTGTGGTCACCACCTGCAGAATCACTCCTTTTTTGGGGGTGTCTTGCTAATTGCCTATAATTTCCACCTTTTGTCTATTCCATTTGCACAACAGCATGTGAAATTTATTGTCAATCAGTGTTGCTTCCTAAGTGGACAGTTTGATTTCACAGAAGTGTGATTGACTTGGAGTTACATTGTGTTGTTTAAGTGTTTCCTTTATTTTTTTGAGCAGTGTAGTTGAAAAGGTAACCGGAGACAAAGTTTAAATCCTTTTTCCAACTTGGAGGTCGGTGCTTTGCTATTTGTCTTGGCCAGACGATGTACATCCATCACTGTTATCTTTGGCAGCTCTTGTCACGCCCTGACCTTAGTTTTCTATATTTTCTGTATTATTTTGGCCAGGTCAGGGTGTGACGAGGGTGGATATAGGTGTGTTTACCTTGTCTAGGGTTTTTTGTTTATCTATGGGGATTTTGTATGTCTAGGGAAATTAGGTTTATGGTGGCCTGAATTGGTTCCCAATCAGAGGCAGCTGTCTATCGTTGTCTCTGATTGGGGATCCTATTTAGGTTGCCATTTTCCATTTAGGTTTTGTGGGTAGTTGTCTGTGTTGTTGCCTGTCAGCACGCTGTTATTTATAGCTTCACGTTTGTTTAGTGGTTAATTTGTTTATTAAACAAGAATGTATTCACATCACGCTGCGAATTGGTCTCCTCACTACGACAACCATGACAGCTCTTGCAAGCGCCTTAAGTAAAACAGTGCCATGGTTAGTAAGGGAGGGGGGAGTTGGCTAATTGCTAGCACCTTACTAGTTAGTGCGTTATTATCTAGCTAGCTAAGAGACAAAAAAAGACACAGAACACAATAATCAAATTACAAAAATCACTAACTGAACAGATAAACACAATTTTCAACATCAATGATTAAAAGAAATGCGATAGAAATATGATTATATTAATATACTGATTACCTCAGTATATTAAAGATAAAATGAGCAACTTCAAGGCTAGTATGGCTACAATCAGTCTGGCAGGACGCGATCGGGAGAGGAAGCTATGTGTCAGGTAGGAAGTTGAGCAGAAGTGGGCATTGCTACATTGTGTAAAAGGACTATTGCCCTGGGGGGTACGAATACAGGATCCAATTTCAGAAAAGTCCTATTCCTGGTCGTAATACTGGTGAGTTACCGCCACTCTGATTTCCCAAAGTTTTTTCCGGTTGTATGTAATAACACTAGAAAAATTCTGGGCTAATAATGTAAGAAAAGACACATAAAAAAACAAAATACTACAAAGTTGCTTAGGAGCTAGAAGCACGGCTTCCCTATCTGTTGGCGCCATCTTCTCCCATACTTCATCGAAAAAGTTTAAATAATCAACTGATTTATGCTTTTTTATCTGACGAGGTTTCTGATGGCTGGGGAATTATTCATTAAATGTGGTGGCTCTCTTACTCACCTTCATGGCCGACCATGGAGGAGTAGGATGGCTGATTAGTCACACAGTCAGGAAGTCTTGCTAATCAGGTGGCCAGGCCTGTCAGGTGGACAGGCACCCTTGTAGGTTTACAAGCATTCTCAGAATAGAAACAGCAGTTTGCATTTAAGGGTAGTAGAAGTAGCAATGCCATATATCTAGGAAAGGAAAATTGAGAATATAGACAAGAGGAGGATTGAGTAAGTACACTGAATGTCAATGATGAGTGAAATATCTAGCCATCTAAATTATGTCTATTTGTTCTCCATCATCATGGCAGGGGATTATGTTGGAACATACTGGCCAGACTAGGGTTGCAAAGGAAGGGTATGTTCCTGAAAATGTCTAAGTTAACCAAATTCTGGTAGTTTACTGGTTAACTTTCAAGAAATGTGTGGAATTTTATCATATGACATCTTGTGGCTTTTTTGGGTACTTCAGATTATCACAGGTGTCTGTAATTATCTCTGGCCTGCTATGTGGCCTTATCATATGTAAAATATATACAGTGTGAGTCAAAAGTTTGGACACACCTACTCATTCAAGGTTTCCTTTTTCTTTTTACTATTTTCTACATTGTAGAATAATAGTGAAGACATCAACTATGAAATAACACATAAAATCATGTAGTAACCAAAGAAATGTTAAACAAATCAGAATATATTTTATTTTTTATATTCTTCAAATTAGCTACCCTTAGCCTTGAAGACAGCTTTTGCACACTCTTGGCATTGTCACAACCAGCTTCATGAGGAATGCTTTTCCAACAGTCTTGAAGTACTTCCCACATGTGCTAAGCACTTGTTGGCTGCTTTTCCTTCACTCTGTGGTCCAACTCATCCCAAACCATCTCAATTGGGTTGAGGTCAGGTGATTGTAGAGGCCAGGTCATCTGATGCAGCACTCTCCTTGATCAAATAGCCCTTACACAGCCTGGAGGTGTGTTTTGAGTCATTGTCCTGTTGAAAAACAAATGACAGTCCCACTATGCGCAAATCAGATGGGATGGCATATCTCTGCAGAATGCTGTGGTAGCCATGCTGGCTAAGTGTACCTTGAATTCTAAATAAATCACAGACAGTGTCACCAGCAAAGCACCCCACACCATCACACCTCCTCCTCCTTGCTTTACGGTGGGAACCACACATGCGGATATCATCCGTTCACCTACTCTGTGTCTCACAAAGACACGGTGGTTGGAACCAAAAATCTCAAATTTGATCTCATCAGACCAAAGGACAGATTTCCACTGCTCTAATGTTCATTGCTTGTGTTTCTTGGCCCAAGCAAGTCTCTTATTATTGGTGTCCTTTAGTAGTGATTTCTTTAAAGCAATTCGACCATGAAGGCCTGATTCACGCAGTCTCCTCTGAACAGTTGATGTTGAGATGTGTCTGTTACTTGAACCCTGTGAAGCATTTATTTGGGCTGCAATCTGAGGTGCAGTTAACTGTAACAAAATTGTCCTATGCAGCAAAGGTAACTCTGGGACCTTCCTTTTCTGTGGCGGTCCTCATGAGATCCAGTTTCATCATAGCGCTTAATGGTTTTTGTGACTTCTCTCGAAGAAACATTCAAAGTTCTTGAAATGTTCCTGATTGACTGACCTTCATGTCTTAAAGTAATGATGGACTGTCGTTTCTCTTTGCTTATTTGAGCTGTTCTTGCCATAATATGGACTTGGTCTTTTACCAAATAGGGCTATCTTCTGTATACCACCCTTTCCTTGTCACAACACAACTGATTGGCTCAAACACATTAAGAAGGAAAGAAATTCCACAAATTAACTTTTAACAAGGCACACCTGTTAATTTAAATGCATTCCAGGTGACTACCTCATGAAGTTGGTTGAGAGAATGCCAAGAGTGTGCAAAAGCTGTCATCAAGGCAAAGGATGGCTACTTTGAAGAATCTCAAATTTAAAATATATTTTCATTTGTTTAACACTTTATTGGTTGCTACATGAATCCATATGTGTTATTTCATAGTTTTGATGTCTTCGCTATTATTCTACAATGTAGAAAATAGTAAAAATAAAGAAAAACCATTGAATGAGTAGGCGTGTCAAAACTTTTGACTGGTACTGTAAATACAAAATGATTACATCTACTAACATAACATGTAATTGTTTTAAAGTGGTCATAAAATGGATCACTGAGCTATTTGATTTGGAAATGTATGACCCTTGTCAGTATCAATTCTTAAATGCATTATTATTTGATAAAACATTGCATTTGGCCCTTTTGTCTATAGCCCATAGAAACGCATTGCACAACACATTCCTACATGTGTCACGTTCCTGACCTGTTTTCTGTTGTTTTGTATGTGTGTGATGGTCAGGGCGTGAGTTTTGGGTGGGCAGTCTATATTTTCCGTTTCTATGTTGGTTTTGGGTTGCCTGGTATGGCTCTTAATTAGAGGCAGGTGTTTTGCGTTTTCCTCTAATTGAGAGTCATATTAAGGTAGGAGGTTCTCACTGTTTGTTTGTGGGTGATTGTCACTGTGTCTGTGTTTGTTGCACCACACGGTACTGTCTCGTCTCGGTCGTTCCTGTTTATGTGTTCCTCGGTTCATGTAAGTTAATAGTTTAGGTCTGTCTAGTTCGTTTTGTTGTTTTGTAAAATTATTCAAGTGTTCTTCGTGTGTTTAGTTTCGTCTTGTTAAATAAAGTTCATTATGTATTCACAACCCGCTGCGCCTTGGTCAACTCACTCACCGAAAGAGAGCCGTTACAACATGGCTAAACAGACAGTCAGAAAATATTTTGAAAAAACTATAGAAACACAACATGCAACAATTTCAAAGATATTACTGAGTTACAGGTTATAGGAGGAAATCAGTCAATTGAAGTAAATTAATTAGGCCTTGTTCTATAGATTTCACATGCCTGGGAATACAGATACCTTAAAATATGTTATTGTGGTCGTTGTCCGTAGCTTATGCCTGCCTGCCCATACCATAACCCCACTGCCACCATGGGGCCCTCAGTTCACAAATTCTCTAAAATGAAGTTGGAGGCGGCTTATGGTAAAGAATTTAACATTCAATTCTCTGGCAACAGTCTGGTGGACATTATTGCAGTCAGCATGCTAATTGCACACTCCCTTGAGACATCTGATGCATCATGTTGTGTGACTACACATTTTGGTGGCCTTTTATTGTCCCCAGCACAAGGTGCACCTGTGTAATGATCATGCTATTTAATCAGCTTCTTGATTTGCCACACCTGTCAGGTGGCTGGATTATCTTGGCAAAAAAGGAGAAATACTCACTATCAGGGATGTAAACAAATTTGTGCCAAAGATTTTAGAAAAAATCTGGGATATTTTATTTTAGCTCATGAAACTTGGGACCGACACTTTACATGATGTCTTTATATTTTTCTTAAGTATAAATTATATGGAATAAGGTTTAGAAGTGTCTGTCCTGTTTCTGAGAAATAGAAAACTCATGAAAATAATATTTTAGATGACTGTTTTGTCACTTTACTCTTATTCAGTTTGGGCCCGATTCTGACCCGAGTTAAGCACACGTAAATGGAACTTTATTCCCTTTGCATGCACTTTTCTCTCTATGCGTATTCTGACCTTGAACTTAAGAATGAGAATAGCTGTCACGTTCTGACCTTTATTTTTCTTTGTTTTGTCTTTAGTTAGTTTGGTCAGGGCGTGAGTTGGGGTGGGCAGTCTATGTTATGTGTTTCTATGTTTAGGTTTGTTAATTGGCCTGATATGGTTCTCAGTCAGAGACAGGTGTTTTGCATTGTCTCTGATTGGGAACCATATTTAGGTTGCCTGTTTTCACTGTTGGTTTGTGGGTGTTTGTTTCCTGTGTCTGTGTACATGCCACACGGGACTGTTTCGGTTAGGTTATTTTGTATTTTTTGTCGTGTTCAGTGGATTATATTAAAACATGGACACTTACCACTCTGCGTCTTGGTCCGATCCCTGCTACACCTCTCTTCAGACGAAGAGGAGGAAATCAGACGTTACAATAGCATGCTATTCACCCACTATTCGTTTGGGGTGGAGATCGAATAAATGAAGGCGTGGCAAAACAAATCTATTTTTATTGGTCACATACACATGGTTAGCAGATGTAAACATTATTAAGGTGGCATTATTGAAGTGACTAGTGATCCATTTGTTAAAGTGGCCAATGATTGCAAGTCTGTGTGTAGGCAGCAGCCTCTCTGTGTTAGTGATGGCTGTTTAACAGTCTGATGGCCTTGAGATATAAACTATTTTTCAGTCTCTCGGTCCCAGCTTTGATGCACCTCTACTGACCTCGCCTTCTGGATGGTAGCGGTGGCTCGGGTGGTTGTTGTCCTTGGCAGAGTTGTATCTACAGATATGCTGTATTCTGACCTTGACATGAATAAGGTCTATCAAACCTACTGGTTCCAAGTGGGGAAAGCATCTACTCCATTGTCCATGCACTGTAATTTACAACTTGATAAGAGCTAGGTGAATGAGTAATCCATTTGGATAAGGGAAATATAAGGGGCACTTTTAGATCTATTTTACCTAAGAATCGCAGGAGACAAATGTGAAACCAGTCATTTGGCAGCAAACTGAAGCATATTAACTAATCGATAGTCAAGTATATGAAATGCTGTGCCGTTATGCAGCATTTAATTGTAGAGCCTTTTAAAATGTAGGGATGGGCAGAGGGAATGTCTTAATTCTAGGCTACCCCGACTTTCTCTGTCTCCTATTTCTAACATGTTAAATATTAACCACAAACAGTATCGACCGTCAGTAGGCCTAATAACAACACATATTCAACTACCAATTTACTGTTAGTTCCCTTCAGTTGGTATCGCTTACCTTATCATTCCATTTAAGTACATTGTTTAGTTTACATACATTTTTTTCCTCTGTAAACACCATCACGGCTGTGTGGTTGTTAACGAGGATCATTTGTAACAGTTGATAATATAAAAAAAGACATGTAGGCTAATTCAATTGTTATGGACCAGAGTGCAGACCAAGCTGTAGCAGTTTGAATCCAGCGCATGGCGGAATACTTGGCCGTGTCATCACACAGTTCCATAGTTAGTGCAGGCAATAGATGAGGGTATAGCCTACTATTTACAAAATGTTCCCTATTATAATTCTATGTTCACTAATCTTCCAACATTACCATAGATTTAAGAACTGAACATGGCAATTTTGAAAATGTGCATGAAGACTCTCCAAACCTGGGTTTTATGATTCATAAATACTTTGCAAACCTAAACAATCCACAAGATCAGAACAGGGCTCCGGGCAGCCGAGCGGAAATGGAGGAAAACTCGCCTCCCTGCGGACCTGGCATCCTTTCACTCCCTCCTCTCTACATTTTCCTCTTCTGTCTCTGCTGCTAAAGCCACTTTCTACCACTCTAAATTCCAAGCATCTGCCTCTAACCCTAGGAAGCTCTTTGCCACCTTCTCCTCCCTCCTGAATCCTCCTCCCCCTCCTCCCTCTCTGCAGACGACTTCGTCAACCATTTTGAAAAGAAGGTCGACGACATCCGATCCTCGTTTGCTAAGTCAAACGACACCGCTGGTTCTGCTCACACTGCCCTACCCTGTGCTTTGACCTCTTTCTCCCCTCTCTCTCCAGATGAAATCTCGCGTCTTGTGACGGCCGGCCGCCCAACAACCTGCCCGCTTGACCCTATCCCCTCCTCTCTTCTCCAGACCATTTCCGGAGACCTTCTCCCTTACCTCACCTCGCTCATCAACTCATCCTTGACCGCTGGCTACGTCCCTTCCGTCTTCAAGAGAGCGAGAGTTGCACCCCTTCTGAAAAAACCTACACTCGATCCCTCCGATGTCAACAACTACAGACCAGTATCCCTTCTTTCTTTTCTCTCCAACTCTTGAACGTGCCGTCCTTGGCCAGCTCTCCTGCTATCTCTCTCAGAATGACCTTCTTGATCCAAATCAGTCAGGTTTCAAGACTAGTCACTCAACTGAGACTGCTCTTCTCTGTATCACGGAGGCGCTCCGCACTGCTAAAGCTAACTCTCTCTCCTCTGCTCTCATCCTTCTAGACCTATCGGCTGCCTTCGATACTGTGAACCATCAGATCCTCCTCTCCACCCTCTCCGAGTTGGGCGTCTCCGGCGCGGCCCACGCTTGGATTGCGTCCTACCTGACAGGTCGCTCCTACCAGGTGGCGTGACGAGAATCTGTCTCCTCACCACGCGCTCTCACCACTGGTGTCCCCCAGGGCTCTGTTCTAGGCCCTCTCCTATTCTCGCTATACACCAAGTCACTTGGCTCTGTCATAACCTCACATGGTCTCTCCTATCATTGCTATGCAGACGACACACAATTAATCTTCTCCTTTCCCCCTTCTGATGACCAGGTGGCGAATCGCATCTCTGCGTGTCTGGCAGACATATCAGTGTGGATGACGGATCACCACCTCAAGCTGAACCTCGGCAAGACGGAGCTGCTCTTCCTCCCGGGGAAGGAGTGCCCGTTCCATGATCTCGCCATCACGGTTGACAACTCCATTGTGTCCTCCTCCCAGAGCGCTAAGAACCTTGGCGTGATCCTGGACAACACCCTGTCGTTCTCAACTAACGTCAAGGCGGTGGCCCGTTCCTGTAGGTTCATGCTCTACAACATCCGCAGAGTACGACCCTGCCTCACACAGGAAGCGGCGCAGGTCCTAATCCAGGCACTTGTCATCTCCCGTCTGGATTACTGCAACTCGCTGTTGGCTGGGCTCCCTGCCTGTGCCATCAAACCCCTACAACTCATCCAGAACGCCGCAGCCCGTCTGGTGTTCAACCTTCCCAAGTTCTCTCACGTCACCCCGCTCCTCCGCTCTCTCCACTGGCTTCCAGTTGAAGCTCGCATCCGCTACAAGACCATGGTGCTTGCCTACGGAGCTGTGAGGGGAACGGCACCTCAGTACCTTCAGGCTCTGATCAGGCCCTACACCCAAACAAGGGCACTGCGTTCATCCACCTCTGGCCTGCTCGCCTCCCTACCACTGAGGAAGTACAGTTCCCGCTCAGCCCAGTCAAAACTGTTCGCTGCTCTGGCACCCCAATGGTGGAACAAACTCCCTCACGACGCCAGGACAGCGGAGTCAATCACCACCTTCCGGAGACACCTGAAACCCCACCTCTTCAAGGAATACCTAGGATAAAGCAATCCTTCTGCCCCCCCCCCCCTTAAAAGATTTAGATGCACTATTGTAAAGTGGCTGTTCCACTGGATGTCATAAGGTGAATGCACCAATTTGTAAGTCGCTCTGGATAAGAGCGTCTGCTAAATGACTTAAATGTAATGTAATGTAATGTGTTTTTCAATCCACCAATTGGTGCTGAAACGGAGACGAATATGCATGTATTTAGATGGCTTTCTTTCATTGATCCCTAATATTATGAACCCTTTCTTTCATGATATTCTAATCTGTCTACAAAATTCAAACTATAAGGTACACCACATTTATAGGGATGGCTTAAGATAAATATCCTGAAAACCATATTTTAAAAAAACTCAATGAGGAAATGTTGGCCAGCAAGTGGGAGGGTTTTCAGCAGTTGAATGATGTTTATTGAATAAGGTAAGTCTGAATACCAAACACTGAAAAGTACGTAGGAAAAATGTACGTAAGAAGGTGTAAATTCCTAAGTCGGTATCGGCCTATAGCCACTTTGTGGCTGTGTTATCTAGTGGAAACCTGAGAAGAACTCTTCGAAAACATGACACCGATGACAGAGAGGTTAGACGACTGCCTGAAAGCTTGTGGATGTCGTAGAGCAAAACAAATAACCTTGGTAATGACCTCCAGCAGGCCACAAATGTGCATGCGTCTGCTCAAACGGTCAGAAACAGACTCCATGAGGGTGGTATGAGGGCCCGGCGTCCACAGGTGGGGGTTGTGCTTACAGCCCAACACCGTGCAGGACGTTTGGCATTTGCCAGAGAACACCAAGATTGGCAAATTCGCCACTGGCGCCCTGTGCTCTTCACAGATGAAGGCAGGTTCACACTGAGCACATGAGCACATGTGACAGACGTGACAGAGTCTAGAGACGCCGTGGAGAACGTTCTGCTGCCTGCAACATCCTCCAGCATGACCGGTTTGGCGATGGGTCAGTCATGGTGTGGGGTGGCATTTCTTTGTGGGGCCGCACATCCCTCCATGTGCTCGCCAGAGGTAGCCTGACTGCCATTAGGTACTGAGATGAGATCCTCAGACCCCTTGTGAGACCATATGCTGACACATGCACATTTGTGGCCTGCTGGAGGTCATTTTGCAGGGCTCTGGCAGTGCACCTCCTTGCACAAAGGCGGAGGTAGCGGTCCTGCTGCTGGGTTGTTGCCCTTCTACGGCCTCCTCCATGTCTCCTGATGTACTGGCTGGTCTCCTGGTAGCGCCTGCATGCTCTGGACACTACGCTGACAGACACAGCAAACCTTTTTGCCACAGTTCGCATTGATGTGCCATCCTGGATGAGCTGCACTACCTGAGCCACTTGTGTGGGTTGTAGACTCCGTCTCATGCTACCACTAGAGTGAGAGCACCGCCAGCATTCAAAAGTGACCAAAACATCAGCCAGGAAGCATAGGAACTGAGAAGTGGTCTCTGGTCACCACCTGCAGAATCACTCCTGTTTTGGGGGGTGTCTTGCTAATTGCCTATAATTTCCACCTTTTGTCTATTCCATTTGCACAACAGCATGTGAAATTTATTGTCAATCAGTGTTGCTTCCTAAGTGGACAGTTTGATTTCACCGAAGTGTGATTGACTTGGAGTTACATTGTGTTGTTTAAGTGTTCCCTTTAATTTTTTGAGCAGTGTAGTAGCAACTGAGACTGAGGAGCTGGCCGTTTACAATGGGCACCTTTCATCCAAGCTACTCAATACTGCCCCTTCAGCCATAAGAAGTTAACAAAAGGAGAGGGACAGTTCATGGCTTGATCAGAGGAAGGTGGTCAGGGAGATGCATAATTTAAACAAACACATTAAGGCTAGCCAAGCCAAAAAGAGTTGACCAGCCAGTCAAATCTGAAAATCTGTGGGTTAAAACCATCAGATAAATGCAATAACAACTCAATGTCATCAAAACATAAGTTGATAATAAATCAAATAAAAAAACACTTAAAGATTAACATAGTTACAGGAGCGCTGTGCTTAGGCTCTCTGCTTAGGCAGATAGATCCAACAACGTGTGACAGGCTATTAACCTAAATTGAAAAAAGCAAGATACAAGCGATAGTCTCTGTTGGCGGCATACTTCATATAATCCGACAAAATGACACACTTCTCAACTCAGCTCAGCCATAGGCCAATGCGGCATTCACAGTTAGATACTGATAGGTGTCACTAAAAGATACAAATATATATAATAATGCTATTTAGCAGACGCTTTTATCCAAAGCCACTTACAGTCATGCATGCTACACATTTTGCCTATAGGTGGTCCTGGGAAACAATAAAAAAGTCATCCATAGTAGTTATAACACTCGCATACATATTTACATCTCAATAGCAAACTTGACATATCAGGTTATAAACTCAGCAAAAAAAGAAATGTTCTCTCACTGTCAAGTGTGTTTTTTTTCAGCAAACTTAACATGTGTAAATATTTGTATGAACATAACAAGATTCAACAATTGAGACATAAACTGAATAAGTTTCACGGACATGTGACTAACAGAAATGGAATAACGTGTCCCTGAACAAAGGGGGGCGGTCAACATCAAAAGTAACAGTCAGTATCTGGTGTGGCCACCAGCTGCATTAAGTACTGCAGTGCATCTCCTCCTCATGGACTGCACCAGATTTGTCAGTTCTTGCTGTGAGATGTTTCCCCACTCTTGCACCAATGCACCTGCAAGTTCCAGGACATTTCTATGGGGAATGGCCCTAGCCCTCACCCTCTGATCCAACAGGTCCCAGATGTGCTCAATGGGATTGAGATCTGGGCTCTTTGCTGGCCAGGGCAGAACACTGGCATTCCTGTCTTGCAGGAAATAACGCACTGAACAAGCAGTATGGCCAGTGGCATTGTCATGCTGGAGTCAGGATGAGCCTGCAGGAAGGGTACCACATGAGGGAGGAGGATGTCTTCACTGTAACGCACAGCGTTGAGATTGCCTGCAATGATGACAAGCTCAGTCCGATGATGCTGTGACACAGCGCCCCAGACCATGACGAACCATCCACCTCCAAATCGATCCCGCTCCAGAGAACTGGCCTCGGTGTATGCTCATTCCTTCGACGATAAACGCGAATCCGACCATCACCCCGGTGAGACAAAACCACGACTCGTCAGTGAAGAGCACTTTTTGCCAGTCCTGTCTGGTCCAGCGACGGTGGGTTTGTGCCCATAGGCGACGTTGTTGCCGGTGATGTCTGGTGAGGACCTGCCATACAACAGGCCTACAAGCCCTCAGTCCAGCCTCTCTCAGCCTATTGCGGACAATCTGAGCACTGATGGATGGATTGTGCGTTCCTGGTGTAACTCGGGCAGTTGTTTTTGCCGTCCTGTACCTGTCCTGCAGGTGTGATGTTCAGATGTACCGATCCTGTGCAGGTCTTGTTACACGTGGTCTGCTACTGCGAGGACGATCAGCTGTCCATCTTGTTTCCCTGTAGCCCTGTCTTCGGCGTCTCACAGTACGGACTTGCAATTTGTTGCCCTGGCCACATTTGCAGTCCTCATGCCTCCTTGCAGCATGCCTAAGGCATGTTCACGCAGATGAGCATGGACCTTGGGAATCTTTCTTTTTGTGTTTTTCAGAGTCAGTAGAAAGGCCTCTTCAGTGTCCTAAGTTTCATAACTGTGGCGTTAAAGTAACTGTGAAGTTAATTGCCTACCGTCTGTAAGCTGTTAGTGTCTTAACAATCGTTCCACAGGTGCATGTTCATTAATTGTTTATGATTCATTGAACAAGCATGGGAAACAGTGTTTAAACCCTTTACAATGAAGATCTGTGAAGTTATTTGGATTTTTACGAATTATCTTTGAAAGACAGGGTCCTGAAAAAGGGATGTTTCTTTTTTTGCTGTGTTTATATAGGAAGATATATTAGTTATGTGACCTTGAAAGGCAGGTTGGTTTTGAGTCCCTTAGCTAGCTAGCTAGCAATCTCTCTCCACATTGTGAACGCAAATACTAGGTTCCCTCAACACTGACATAGAAAGTCATTAATTTCCTTATGTCCACAAAGCAAAAGTAAATGTCCAAGATGTGTAAAAGTCTGGATAAAATGATTAATTGGAATTACATTTCAGACAAGTCGACAGTCCAGTACTCACGCTGTTCGCCGGTCCGAGAGCTAGCATTGAGGGAGATGGTGTCCTGGTGGTTGCTTGTGCACAGCTTACCCCAGCAATACCCATACAACATGTTTAGGCAATATTCATGCACAAAATATGAAATTGGCTTGAACGAAGCTATTTCTAGGCAAAGCAGCTATACCTATGCTAACCCTGTCCATTAACAAGTGACTGGAGTCAGCGCGTCAAGGATTTTAGTAGCTTTTGATGCAGTTTTAGCACATTTTGAGATGTTTAAGCAGTAAAACCACCAGAATCATTGAGAAAAAATATTTTATAACAAAAAAAATATGATTTTTATTAGATTATCACAAGGTAAGCACTGTTGTGTGTGAAGTTTTGCTCTGAAAGCATGCTCAGCATGTTTGTGATATTTCAGAAGTTTCCCATGTTTATCGTTGCAGGTGCCTTTTCGTGTAGAGCCAAATAACATTGACGCCAATGTGCCTGCCACTCTGTAGAAGTTTACTGTACCTCTTACTTTACCGCTCATTACTCTCCCCAGCAGAGCACAACCACATCAAACACCTTAGTCAGAGGAAATAAGTTATATAACATTGTTATTTTGATGGTTTTTAAAATGCACCGTGTTCATATGCGTGGTGTCAGTCCATCATAATCTTCAGTACCCAAGCAGTGATGGGTCTTGGTGTGAACTATGTAAACTTTGTGACAGCTGGACAGTATCATTGATAGTGAAACTTTGGAAGCTTTTATTTGCGTACACCTGTATTGTACATCTTTCAATATTTTTTATTTTACATATGCTGCGATTGACTTCTCAGTTTGCTTCAATCAACTGATGTGACGTCATACACTAGACCAGAAGGGATATTTTCTAAAACATAATCATTGGAGCATTGCCACGTCTATTCAGAACAAGCAGTTTGTAGGTGTTCCTTCACAATAGAGAAGATTACCCGTTGGTAGTTAGATATAATATTTAACATGAGTTATGGCTTTCTATTGTCTCCATAATATCACATTACCACAGTCCACGTCCAAGACAACCACAGAGAAGACTCAAGTTTATGCATGAGACAGAGTCCGCATCACATTTTTGCGAGGTGGAATTCATTTCACTAACGTCCATGATGACGTCTGTACCCTGACAGTGGTAACATCAGCCCAACATAAATAACATAGCATTACTAGGAGGCTAGAGAGTAGAGCGGGAGGGCTCTTCCAGCTACTAACAATACAATTGCCAGTTATTTTTAGACTGTAATGTGTAACGTAACAGAAACCCCAGAACAAAACAACCACAGACACATTGCTAAGGTGGGAAATGACGCGAACACACCTAGACTGAAACATCATCCCACACATTTTCTATACACACACAATTATGAACCTACACACAAACACAGATATGTAAGAGTATAAAAGAAGCAACATCATGCAGTGACATCATCTGGATGCTCTGCATATTAGGGGAAGTTTTATTTTACTTCCACAGGTCCCTTGTAGGACCAAAAATTGGGGACTTAATCCTAATCCTATTTTCCCCAACCCCTAACCCTAAAACTAACCCTAACCTTAACCCTAACTCTACCCCCTAACCTTAACCTTAACCCCAATCCCCTAATTCTAACTCCTAACCCTTAACCCTAATTCTAATCCTAAACTTAAACCTAACCCCTAAGCCTAAAATAGCCTTTTTACTTGTCGGGACCGGCAAAATGTCCCCACTTTCACCAAATGTTTCTTGTTTTACTATCCCTGTGAGGACTTCTGGTCCACACAAGAATAGTAAAACCAAACACACACAGTATATATCGCTCTTGGAAGTCTCTTACAGGGAAACAAAAATGTGGTCAGTGGAAACGGTGAGTAGTTCTCATCAACATCTTCCATATCACTCATAGTAAAGAGTATCCATAGTATCATCTATGGATACACGTCTCTGGACAGAGTAGACTTTAGTTTCTATAATTAGCTGTTACTTACAGTTAGTCACTAAAAGGCTAGCTAAATGAAATAGCCATTAGCAGATATTTAAGTGATAATGCCCAAGAAGCCGGTGTTTGGAAGAGATATTGGCACAGGTGTTGTTTGGCCCGAGACAAACCTTACCAATATATCCTCCAAACACCGGCTTCGAGGGCATTATGACTTTTATACAAAGGGTTACCAACATATTCAAATAATGATTGAAATATTGACATTAAAAACATTATTTTCATGAATTTATTCCTATAATTTCATCCTTCCGCAAGATATAATCCTAACACAAATCTATCCAAGCTGGCTGGTCATTCGTTCTATCGGATTCGGATGCCAGAGACGCGACCCAGTCGTTCAGTCTTTTGTTTAGTATTTATGGACAGTTGTTCGTTCTAAATTTCCCATTACCATAGTGGCTGGCAACATTCTTATCCCTTGCTTGCTAGCTAGCCAACTACGGCTAATTTACAGTCACGTCAAAAAGTGCAGCAAGAATAATGCATAAAAAATGCAGCCAGAAATGCATGTGCATTTCTTTAAGCTGTTTTCTAGTGACATAGTTGGATACATCCATAACAATGAGCTAATGAGGCACGATTTCTCCTGGCATAGAAAATGTGCTCACTCGTCAGGACACTGTTGTTCAGAGGAGCTAGCCAACAGCACATCTAATACAATCACATCAAACGGAAGCTGGAAAGACTGCAAACTAGCTGCATTTCATTTTCTATTTTTTCAATTTACATTTCTTTGTATATATTCATAAAAATGACGCCAGGTGATTCATGATTTCAACTGGTTGAGAAACGCTGCCTGCCTGTCCGTCTTGTCCCGACTCCTGACACGTTCATTACTACGGGACAGCTGGAGATCCAATTTGAATATTGAAAAGATGTTGCAAATGTGGGAGAGACAGACAGCAAGGTTTATACAAATCTCTACTGTTGAAAACTACATGTTAGTTTTAAAGAAATGTGAGATAACGTCTAGATGCCTTTTATAGCGAAGATCAAGTTTATCAAGTGCCTGGCTGGGCTGATGAGACAGTGGATTGCACAGTCAGATGGAACAGAGTAAATTGGCATTTTAATGTCATAGATTTAGCCAGTGGCAACTTGTGGAATA
The DNA here is from genome assembly GCF_029448725.1 of Salvelinus fontinalis. NCBI lineage: Eukaryota > Metazoa > Chordata > Actinopteri > Salmoniformes > Salmonidae > Salvelinus > Salvelinus fontinalis. The sequence goes on from NC_074690.1 coordinate 10,887,069, forward strand.
GACACCGGCTGGAATGCGGTTTTAACCAATCAGCATTCAGGATTAGACCCACCTGTTGTATGGAGACACACAAACAATAGAGACTCGATCTCAGACTAAACATGGAGGTCTATCCACTCTAGTTAATGAGATATCCAAATCCATCAATGGAAACAATGAGCGGTGGGTGATTCAGACACAATCTCTCAGATTGTTATGCTGGCATGGAATTGCCCTGGTGTGGGTTGTGTGGAAGAAACAGGCTGTTTGAGGCTGAAAGAGGTTTTGCATCACATCAGTGCTAATAGGTCGTTAGTGGAACACGCCTACAGACAGAAATTCATGGAGTCACCAATTATAATAGTGGCATTACATGATCTCTGTTGTAACTGTATTGCGCCACTGCTTTGTGTGATAGCAATGTGTGATACTCTCTCATCGTTGACCGCTCTGTAAACGATTACCCTATAACTCACCATAAAGCATATTTCACTGTATAGGTCAAATTATAAGAAACATTAGAATTGGTGAGCCTATTGTGTATAGGTACCAATGGTTTTATTGTGACTGTAACTGTGACATCCTTGTCTTTGTGAATGTGAGTGACAAACATGAGAGTGATACTCTAAACACCTGGGGACCCACAGGTTGTGCAGGATTTTGTTCAGGTGTGTTAATACTGGGCTGGTTCAAAACGCTGCACACTCTGTGGGTTCCCAGGATGAGGAACGAAGAATATTGCACTTAACCAGTGCTCCTTCGGTCAATGTGGTCCCAATGCAGTAGAGCACGGCTGGCTGGCTGGTGGTGGTGGTGGTAGAGGAGGATGTAAGTTATGTCTGGGTTAACTCTGGAGGTGATGTTGAACAGAGTGCAGATACAGGGAGCTCTGCTGGAAGGCCTGGCCCAGGGAGGGGAGGTAGACGGGTGTAGAACAGAGAGTAAATCTGCCCTGGCTGGCAGGCAGCAGCAGCCTAATTCACCTGGAGGAGAGTCTGTGTACATTCATGTAGTGATAAAAGTCCCATTACTCCTGAAAGCATGTAGCTATTCACTCACATGCTCGTACAGCATACAGACTGCATACTGAAATGACACATGGATGGAAACATGGATGCACATTCTGTAGAGTAATTTACACACTTCGAACGAGGACACAAACGCACACATGTACACACACAAATGGAATGCATGCACATATACACACATGCGCGCTTAAGACAAAACACACAAACACACACACACACGCTCAGACACACACACACACACGCATTAACACAAATCACACATGCTGTAAACATTTACCCAACACAGACACAAAGGCAAACACACACCAGACCAGATGCGGCAGGCACATTGTGCTGAGCTCAGGCCCCAAGCACGGCTCCAGATCCAGAACAGGTCTGCTAACGCGAGGCCTGGAACTAAATAGAATTCAACTCAGCTGTCAGTTTGGATTTGGCTCTGCTGAGTGCACCGCCATCCATAAGGGCTGTCCTCCACACGCAGTCTGCCTCCCCACACCCCCTCACATTATACTCACACACAAACAGGTGCGCACACACACATGCATGCACATAAATACACACACTGTAAAAAAATATATATAATGAGTTGTTTCAACTAATTATTTTTAAGTAACTGGTCCCACGGTACTGATTTAGTTTACTTAACTTCAGTGTTACCTGAACTAAACATTTTTTGGGCCACAAACAGAAAACGCAGGCAGAAATTCATCAAAAATGATGTGTTTGCTAAACTTGTCTCATTCAACTATAAAATATTATTTAATGGCTGTGCAACTGGTTAAACACACACAAACAGTGCTTTTTATATGCAAATGTACATATTTAAAACACATGAACATACGGTACATGATGACTACATTGTGCATTTTCATTTATACAGCATGTTCTACAACATGTTCTCACCTGTGACCACAACCTCGTGGTTCATGGCATTCCGATCTTTATGCTACGCCTGCTTCTATTTTCAGTTATCAGACTAGTCTCTCAATCATTGAATTTATTTATTTCAGCAATTTTATGTTTGTATGTATTGTTGTCTAATGTTGGTGGGGTATATTACTCTGTTTTAATGTTACTACTTAATCACTGTGATAAATATTTCGTTTTTCTTGAGTGTACTTTTAACAGAGCTGAGATTTACTTTGAAGCACAAAGTAGCAGTACAGGTGAAATCAGTCATTGACACAGACATGGGTGCCATAGCAGGAAGATTGGAATGCCATTAACCAAGAGGTTGTGAGTTCAAATCCCAGGTGAGGACATGTTGAATATGAATTACTGTATAAATGAACATGCACAATGTAACCATGTGTGTCAATGAGCATCAAATATGTAAGTCAAAGACATTGTATATAAAAAGAACTGTGTGGGTAACTAGTTCCACAGCCCTTTTTTGGTATGATGCCCAAATAATAATTCATAGTTGAAAGAACATATGAGACAATTTGAGTAAACACCATTTTAAGTTGACTTAATTTTTGCCTATGTTTTCTCAAGTTGGAGCTAAATTTGGCATGACAATTTTTGTTGTTGTTCAGGTAATACTTGAACTGAAAAGTTGAGTAAACAGAAAAAATGCTGTGGAACCAGTTACTTAATAAAAATGTATTGAAAATAAATAAATACAGTACACACTAGCATGCACGCACGCCGCAAGTCGCGCACATACACACCGCACATGGACCACCTGGGATATCTGTTTATGGAAGCCTGCAAGGGCCCTACAACTAGCAACAGCTTCCCACCAGAATGGGCTTTAGGTGAGGCGGATGAACCTGTAGCCATATTACTTCAACATTATTTAACATGAGATCCTCTCTAAGCTTTACATGAATGTGGTTCTGAATATAAACGGCCACACCTCCACCTTTGGCATTTCTGTATTTTCTGTAGATCTTATAACCATGAATTGCTACCACTGTATCATCAAATGTATTATCTAAATGAGTATCAGAGATTCTTAGAATATGAATGTCATCTGTTACTAGCAAATTATTGATTTCATTAACCTTGTTTCTTAAGATACATATGTTAGCGTGGGCTATTTTTAGCACTTTTCTGTGATGCTTGATTTTTTTTTTTGTTGCTTTACTGGGAATCTTAGCAGCGGTAGACATGCTTATGTTATTTATGTTAGTGCAGGGTGACCTGCACACAGTGGACTTCCCACTAGTGCACACCGCCTAAGTGCTAACAGTATAACTCTGGTTCATAGGCATATGGTTACTGTATACAATAGCTGTTGGATCAGCAGAGGCATTCAGGGCAGTAAGAGTGACATAAATTAGGTAACTAGGTAAATGATGTGTCTTCCAACACCCTTGGGATAATGTACATTTTCTGAAGCATTATAACAACTCAGCGACACAATGTTAGGGATTAAATGCGCTGGGATTAGGCCAAAATACAATCACTGACACAAAAAGACAAAGACACAAATGCAAAATAGTGGTCATAGAATCAAAGGTTTCTAATCTAAGCTTTCTGGCAGTGTTTCTTAGTGACACTTTCGTCAACTAAGTTCAAAGGACAAATTACTTACCAACGACAACACCTACTATTATTGTATAGCAACCAAACAAAAACCTACACTAATTATAATCATCATCATCATAATCATTATGATTCACCATGAGTTTAACACCTCTAAAATGACAACTGCCTGTCCTCTAATTGACTCATATTTGTGTAAGTGTAAAAACGGTGTTCTCCAGTGAACCTGTGTATAGTGTCTGGAGGGTTTCGTGCCAAGCCCATGTGTTCCAGGCACTAACCTAAAGGGAGTTCCTCCTTCTGTTTGCACGCAGGTCTCCTTTGTTGTTGACGCACTCACTTTTCTATTTCTCCCTTCTCCTTTTCTCTTATTCGAAAAGAACCCAAACAGGTTCTGTAGATGTCGTAACAGTGATATAATCTTTGGGGGATCCTGTCACAGTGCTGTGCTGTGTTGTTTTCTCTCCCTCTTCGTCTGCACAGAAGAAAGAGGCCTTGAGCAGAAAGGCTTTTACAGGCCAAACAAGTCGAGCACCGCTGAGGAAGGCTAAGCCTCCCTAACACCTTCGAAATACTTTTTTTAACAGCTCACAGTAAATAGTCATTTTCTCAGGTGAATACATACAAGGTGTCGGGATCAAGACCTTTGTTTTCATAGACTTTCGTTTTCAGAAACGGAGTTCCAGTTAAAGTTGAGAAGAAGGTGTGGGCATGTCTAAAGGAATTCTGACTCACGGTACCAGTCAAAAGTTTGGACACACCTACTCCTTCAAGGGTTTTTCTTTATATTTACTATTTTCTACATTGTAGAATAATAGTGAAGACATCAAAACTATGAAATAACACTGATGGAATCACGTAGTTACCAAAAAAGTGTTAAACAAATCAAAATATATTTTATATTTGAGATTCTTCAAAGTAGCCACCGTTTGCGTTGAATAACGCTTTGCACACCCTTGGCATTCTCTCAACCAGCTTCATGAGGTAGTCACCTGGAATACATTTCCATTAACTAGCATGCCTTGTTAAAAGTTCATTTGTGAAATTTCTTTCCTTGCGTTTGAGCCATTCATTTGTATTGTGACAAGGTAGGGATGGTATACAGGACATAGCCCTATTTGTCAAAAGAACAAGTTCATTTTATGGCAAGAAAAGCTCAAATAAGCAAAGAGAAACAACAGTCCATCATTACTTTAAGACATGAGCCAGTTTCATCATAGAGCTTGATGCACTTCTTGAAACTTTCAAAATTCTTGACATTTTCCGTATTGACTGACCTTCATGTCTTAAAGTAATGATGAACTGTCATTTCTTTTTGCTTATTTGAGCTGTTCTTGCCATAATATGGACTTGGTATTTTACCAAATAGGCCTATATTCTGTATACCAGCCCTACCTTGTCATAACACAACGGATTGGCTCAAATGCAGTAAGAAGTAAAGAAATTCCACAAATTAACTTTTAAGAATGCATTCCAGGTGACTACCTCATGACGCTGGTTGAGAGAATGCCTAGAGTGTGCAAAGCTGTCATCAAGATCAAAGGATGGCTACTTTGAAGCATCTCAAATGTAAAATATATTTTCATTTGTTTAACACTTTTTTGGTTGCTACATGATTCCATATGTGTTATTTCATAGTTTTGATGTTTTCACTATTGTTCTACAATGTAGGAAATTGTACAAATAAAGAAAAACCCTTCAATGAGTAGGTGTGTCCAAACTTTTGACTGGTACTGTACATGTAAGTATGCAAAATCAGATCAGAAGACAAAACTTTTCATATACAAGCAATCTTTCAGATGCCATACAGTGATATGTTTTGTGCACAGAGCATCAGACCATAGCCTCACGTCATTGTCAACTTCTCAGATAATGGATCGTTAAAATACCTGGTCACCATAGTCAGTCAGTGATGACAATTGCCAGTGTTCATGACATCAAACATAGTCAAAATGTATACTAACACAACTACAAAGCAAATGTAGTTCAGGACAACTGTCAGAGTGGAGATTAAAAGCCTGACATTCCATGGCTGCCTTCCAGACAAAGGATACAAAGTGATATTAGTTTGCTTACGCAAACAAAGGTGAGGAGGTGTATTTGATTGTGCAACGCTTGAAGGTGTGTGTATGTGTGTGTTTGTCATGACAATTGATTCGATTCTTTGAATTGGCAACACTGCAAAGCATGCAGGTACACTCTTCCGTGACTGACAGTTGACATAATCGCTACCTTCAAGTCTGGCAGAGCTCACAGTTCTTTATAGTGAATAAAATGCAAATGTACAAACAACAAAATCTGCACAGACGAGTTGGGGTCAAATATGCCAGCTAATCCTACTGTGTCTAATAAAGTGACACTATGGATGACTGAAAACCACCTTGTTATGTTTCAAACCTGCCATGTCAATGTATGGCTCATACAGGCATAATCAACCATCTGCAGTCATCTCCCAGCGGAGAAAGGCAAAGATTCCTTACATTCTAACCTGGCATCATTTAGTGCATGAGATCTGCAGGCTTGTTCCTGTCATGTAGTGAATGCGCACTCTGTAGCAACACAGATTACCTGGCTGCATGCACTTATTTCCGTAAAATTTCAATTAAACACAGTCTCAAATAGCTGCCTGTCCCAACCTCCTAAGGATTTGATACTGTTTTCAATTTCTGCCTAAAATGACATACCCAAATCTAACTGCCTGTAGCTCAGGACCTGAAGCAAGGATATGCATATTTTTGGTACCATTTGAAAATAAACACTTTGGAGCTTGTGAAAATGTGAAATGAATGTAGGAGAATAGAATAACACATTAGATCTGGTAAAAGATAATGCAAACAAAAAAACGTGCGTTTTCTATTTTTTTCATCATCTTGGAAATGCAAGAGAAAGGCCATACTATCAGATAGGAGTGTAGGTGGAATTTAGATTTTGCATGATGCTAGTAGTGTGTGTGCAAAGGTTCAGACTGATCCAGTGAAGCATTACATTACAGCACTATATTTTGTATCAAGTCTGCCAGGAGTTTGCCTAAAAGTGCCAAAATGGTCAATTGATACATTTTCAAGTACATAACTATAGAGAAAATACAAAAATGCTATGGTGATAAAACATTTACATTTACACACATACAGGAGTGTCATACATGATGGATAATTATCTTCCCTACAGAAAAAACACTAATCTTCACACATCTAGATGGCCGGGCAGAGGTGGGTGTGGGGCCAGAGACAGCAGGAGTTCAAACTGTAGAATCCAGTTCTACATTTTAATATAAAAATAGGTTTTATCAAACAAATCTATGCTACATTTTCTCTCTGGGACCCTCAGGATGACAAATCAGAGCAAGATTACTGAATGTGAGCTACATTATTTACCTTCAGAGGTGAATGTATCAAACCAGTTGCTGTGATAAAAGTGTTTTGTTGTTGTGCACTCTCCTCAAACAATAGCATGGTATTTGTTCACTGTAATAGCTTCTGTAAATTGGACACTGCAGTTAGATTAACAAGAATTTAAGCCTTCTGCCCGTATAAGACATGTCTATGTCCTGGAAAGTTGGATGTTACCTACGACGTCATTCTAGTCACATTAGTGCACATTAACAACAACCATCCCGGGTTAGGGACACCAATCCCGTAGCCGGGCAACGGCACACATTTCAGCAAATAAACACCTGTTTCAAATAAAATCCAGGTCTAAACGAATTACTTAAGAGGTTATCATGAATTAGCATGAATTGTTTACGAGATTTAATGTTTGATTTGTTACATTAAATAATTCCATAAATAATCCGTTTTGATCCCAGAAAAAAACTGCTAGCCATTGGTTGCTAACAGCTGAGAACTGCAAGCTAACTGGCATGGAAACGCACAAAAGCTGTGTGCATTAAGGATAAAGATGCCTGGCTCAATTAGAAGCCTGTCTCTAATAAGTGCCTGTTGTGTTCAGTGACTAGGTCAAATAAATGCCTGGTCAAATAATTGAACATTTACGGTAGTGATTTTGAAGAGAGTAAAAATACATTGAATACATTGATCAAATCCATGCATCATCAATTAGAAAACTTCCCGAAATTACAAGTTCGATCTATTAGACCTCTGTAGTAGTTTAATTTCTCTCTTTCAATGCATTTCTCTGGAAGCCAAGCAGAACATGATGTGTGCTAAAGATGGCATTGTAGCCAGACAAACACATTAGATAATTGTCAACTTGATCAGAAACACTATGCTCACAACCTGTATATCATAAATGGTGTCGCTGGTGTATTTTGTTTGAATTTTGGAATATATTGCACAATAGGCTATAAGGTTTTTATCAGGTGTGCGTCCATCCATTTATAACTTTCGTGAATCATGACAGAACACACATATAACTTGATGCACTCGAGAAATGTATACTGCAAATGTTCAGCCCCCCCCCCTTTTCCACTACCACTCCCTCCTCTGATTGGAGTAAAACTTTTAAATGCAATCCACTTCAATCAGTGTAGATGAAGGGGAGAAGACAGGTTAAATAAGTAATTGTAAGCCTTGAGACAATTGAGACATTGATTGTGTATGTGTGCCATTCAGAGGGTGAATAGGCAGGACAACATATTTAAGGGCCTTTGAATGGGGTATTGGAGTAGGTGCCAGGCACACTGGCTTGTGTTAAGAACTGCAATGCTGATGGGTTTTTCACGCTCAACAGTTTCCCGTGTGTATCAAGAATGGTCCATCACCCAAATCACATCCAGTCATCTTGACACAATTGTGGGATGCATTGGAGTCAACATGGGCCAGCATCTGTGGAACACTTTCAACACCTTGTGGAGTCCATGCCCCAATGAATTGAGGCTGTTCTGAGGGCAAAAGGGGGTTGCAACTGTTGTGGAAATTCTTACTCAGTGGGACACAAAGTCAAACTTAAACTAATCATTGTTAACTGGAGAGGTTCCAACCAACTCAATGCACCAAGTACACATCGATTAGGAGTTCCAATGGGGCAGTCCCGTTAGTTCTCATATACTTACACAGAAAGTAAAATGTTCATGATTTAGCTTATTCGTTATTTGTTTGCTAACATTAATTTGACCAATTGCTATCAATCATGGGACCGACCAATACTGGTTAAAAAATGTGGCAGACCAATACCTCACAAGGCTTCTTCTCTCCAAGCTGAGCCCTTGAAACTGAGAGAGTTCTCAAGACAAGGGTCTGGGAATACTGCCAAATTGCAGACACTACAGTGAGGATTTCTCCCAGGTGTTGAATCAGTCACATGCATGAACACAGAAATTGGTTATTAGAAAAGCACCGCATGGAGGTGTGTTGGGTCATTGTTCGGTGGAAAAACAAATGATAGTCCCACTAAGCGCAAACCAGTTAGGATGGCATATCGCTGCAGAATGCTAAGATAGCCATGCTGGTTAAGTGTGCCTTGAACTGTAAATAAATCACTGACAGTGTTCCCAGCAAAGCACCCCCGGTGGGAACCACACATGTGGAGATCATCCGTTCACCTACTCTGCATCCCATAAAGACACAGCGGTTGGAACCAAAAATCTCTAATTTGGACTCATCAGACTAAAGGACAGATTTCCACCGGTCTAAATGTATCTTGGCCCAAGCAAGTCTCTTCTTATTATTGGTCCATTAGTAGGGGTTTCTTTGCAGCTACAGTATTCGACCATGAAGGCCTGACTCACGCAGTCTCCTCCGTGAAGCATTTATTTGGACTGCAATCTGAGGTGCAGGTAACTCTAATGAACGTATCCTCTGCAGCAGAGGTAACTCTGGGTCTTCCTTTCCTGTGGCGGTCCTCATGAAAGCCAGTTTCATCACACTGCTTGATGGCTTTTGCGACTGCACTTGAAGAAACTTTCAAAGTTCTTGAAATTTTCCGGATTGACTGACCTTTATGTTTTAAAGTAATGATGGACTGTCATTTCTCTTTGCATATTTGAGCTGATCTTGCCATAATATGGACTTGGTATGTTACCAAAAAGGGCTATCTTCTGTATACTACCCCTTCCTTGTCACAAAACAAATGATTGGCTCAAATGCATTAAGAAGGACATAAATTCCACAAATTAACTTTTAACAAGGCTCCTGTTAATTAAAATGCATTACAGGTGACTACCTCATGAAGCTTGATGAGAAAATGCCAAGAGTGTTCAAAGCTGTCATTAAGGCAAAGGGTTGCTACTTTGAAGAATCTCAAATATAAAATATATTTTGATTTGTTTAACACTTTTTGGGTTATTACATGATTCCATATGTGTTATTTCATAGTTTTGATGTCTTCACTATTATTCTACAATGTAGAAAATAGTAAAAATAAAGAAAAACCCACCTTGAGTAGGTGTGTCCAAACTTTTGACTGGTGCTGTATGGACAGATGAAGTCGGAAGTTTACATACACTTAGGTTGGAGTCATTAAAACTTGTTTTTCAACCACTCCACAAATTCTTGTTAACAAACTATAGTTTTAGCAATTCGGTTAGGACATCTACTTCATGCAAGTCCTCAAATGGCAGCTTCGTTAAATAGTACCCGCAAACACCAGTCTCAACGTCAACAGTGAAGAGGCGACTCCGGGATGCTGGCCTTCTAGGTAGAGTTCCTCTGTCCAATGTGTGTTCTTTTGCCAATATTAATCTTTTATTTTTATTGGCAAGTCTGAGATATGGCTTTTTCTTTGCAACTCTAACTAGAAGGCCAGCATCCCGGAGTCGCCTCTTCACTGTTGACGTTGAGACTGGTGTTTGCGGGTACTATTTAATGAAGCTGCCATTTGAGGACTTGTGAGGTGTCTGTTTCTCAAACTAAACACTCTATTGTCCTTGTTCTAATGCTCAGTTGTGCACTGGGGCCTCCCACTCCTCTTTCTATTCTGGTTAGAGACAGTTTGCTCTGTTCTGTGAAGGGAGTAGTACACAGCGTTGTACCAGATTAAGCATTTCACTATACTTGTGCAAGTGACAAATAAAACTTGCAAATTGAAGCCAGTGTAGTGTGCAGAGGAGCAGTGTGACATGGGAGAATTTGGGATGGTTGAACACCAGGTGGGCTGCAGCGTTCTGGATTAGTTGCAGGGGATTGATGGCACAAGCAGGGAGCCCAGCCAACAGAGAGTTGCAGGTGTCTAGACTGGAGATGACAAGAGCCTGGATTAGGACGTGTGCCGCTTTCTGTGTGAGGTAGGGTCATACTTTATAGATGTTGTAGAGCATGAACCTGCAGCAACGAGTCACTGCTTTGTCATTTGCAGAGAATAACAGGGTGAAAAGATTTGGCATGGTCCTCAGATCCTCAAAAGGTTTTACAGCTTCACCATCACTGCCTGGTATGGAAACTGCTCGGCCTCCGACTGCAAGGCACTACAGAGGGTAATGCGTACAGCCCAGTACATCACCGGGGCCAAGCTTCCTCCCATCCAGGACCTCTATACCAGGCAGTGTCAGAGGAAGGCCCTAAAAATTGTCAAAGACTACAGCCACCGTAGTCATAGACTGTTCTCTCTGCTACCGCATGGCAAGCGGTATCGAAGCGCCCATTCTAGGTCCAAGAGGCTTCTAAACAGCTTCTACCCCCAAGCCATAAGACTCCTGAACAACTAATCAAATGGATACCCAGACTATTTGCAATGCCCCCCCCCCCCCTTTCTACGCTGCTGCTACTCTCTGTTGTTAGTCACTTTCATAACTCTACCTATATGTACATATTACCTCAATTACCTCGACACCGGTGCCCCCACACATTGACTCTGTACCGGTACCCCCTGTATATTGTCTCTCTATTGTTATTTTACTGCTGCTCTTATTTATTTGTTACTGTTATCTCTTACTTTTTGGGGGGTATTTTCTTAAAACTGCATTGTTGGTTAAGGGCTTGTAAGTAAAAATTTCACTGTAAGGTCTACACCTGTTGTATTCGGCGCATGTGACAAATAACGTTTGATTTGATTAGACATTTTGTTGTCCAGAGTCACACCAAGATTCTTTGCACTCTGGGAGGGGGACACTGTGGAGTTGCCAACCGTGATGGAGAGGTCTAGGAAGGGGCAGGCCTTCCCCTGGGAGGAAGAGGAGCTCTGTCTTGTGAATGTTAGGCTCGAGGTGGTGGGCCAGTGGCTGAGATATCTGCCAGGTACAAAGAGATGCATGTCACCACCTGAGTGTCAGAATGGAGGGAAGGAGAAAAGTAGTTGAGTCTGTATAGCAATGATAGGAGAGACCACGTGAGGATATGACGGAGCCGAGTGACTTGGTGTATAAAGAAAAAAAGAGAGGGCCTAGAACCCTCTTCAGTAGTGAGAGCATGTGGTACAGATTCAGATCCTCTCCAAATCACCTGGTAGGAGCGTCCTGCCAGAAAGGATGGGCCGGGGCTTTGCCAAGTGCACCCACTGTCCAGAGCATCCACTTATGGGATTGGCCATTCGTATTATCTTTGTATTGTATTGTTTTAAAAAAGTTTTTAAAATATTGTGAAAAAAAATTGTTTGCAGAGCCTGAGACGCCTAGCAGTGAAACGATGGTAAGTAGGATCGTATGGTTCACAGTGTTGAAAACAGTGGATAGATCTAGGAGGATGAGATCAGAGGAAGGAGAGTCAGCTTTGGCAGAGCGGAGCTCCTCTATGACACAGTGGAGAGCGGTTTCAATTGAGTAGTCAGGGATGAGTTTATGAGGGAAGTGAGGATTGGGAAAAGGTCTCCAGAGATGGTCTGGAGACAGAAGGAGGGGATGGGGTCGAGCGGGCCAGTTGTCAGGCGGCTGGACCTCACTAGTCACATGATTTCATCTGGAGAGAAAGGTGAAAAGGTCAAGGCGTCATGGCCATGTTTTGGGTTAGAGGGTGCTGCCAAATCCAAGCCCGATGGGGCCTCGGAGTTATACATCGGGTTAGGGCCGTGTAGGGCCTGTTTTTAATCAACAACTATGGTACGAGTAAGGCTCGGTATCGCTAACATTTTGAAGCTGAGCCATTTGTTCGCGCCCTGCTGCGCAGTACAGTCACATCTGACTAAGATCATAACATGGTGATAGAAGTGCTTACACTACCTCAAATATTAAAAAAATAATAATGTTCCTTGAGTTTAGGGTGACCAGAAGTAGCGAACAGATAACTGCTCTCTCATGTCTCTTCCTTCGTTGAGCAGAGCGAGATACTTTTGAGGAGATGGGAAACTCCATTGGAATCGTATTAACACCCACTGTGTACGTTGATCATGCTACATCAATAGGACACGGTGCATTCTGGGCGATTCTGGGACAAGGAGAACTCTCCCTCAAGGAGTGAATAGTAGTCAAAAACGTAACATTAGCATGAATTTATGAAGCAGCATAAGACATTTTGTCAACAAGAAGTACAACATTACAAATATTTTCTGAGATGTGAGATAATTAACTTGCTATCTGTAATATTGTATAGCCGGAACAGTGACATACTTTCGAAGAAAATAGGCACGTTTCTCAAAATACCCTGACTTTGAGAAGGGATTGTTTGACGATTAGTTTAGCAACCGCGTGACGCAGCATGACAACGTGAATGTGATTTGTTGACTGTCTGCTAGGGGGGCCATTATACGTTCCTCCATCCTTGCCCAATGGGAATCCTATCTCCTTCTTCCTCTAATGTCTATGTAAGGCGTGGGGTAGTACTGTGAGAGTGAGACCAGTGGACTCAATAGGCTGAGTGAATGATGAGCGGATATCATCAACCTTCTTTTCAGCACTGCATCTGTTCCTATAGGTCCTCATATTAAGCAAAATCATCTGACAGTATAGACACTAGTGCCATTTTACATTTGCTTCCATTGCCTGTCATTTTGAATATGATTGGCATTGCATGAGTTATCACCATTTGATAAAGAAATAAGAGTAAATTGCTCAGCTTAAATGAGAGGGCTATCCACATGTCAACTCCAATCTCAACACTGTTCTCTGCAACTGTCGAACATGCAAACCAACTATAACCCACCAACGTTCCTAGAAATGTTCCCCCTGTTTAAATTTTGACACTGTCCCACCAGAGGTTATAGCTCAAGAGGTTAACCAAACTGAAATGAAACTAAAAGGCTTTATGGATATAAATTCAATTGTACAAAAGGGCAAGGGAATATCCAATCAAAACCTTGATACGTTATCTTATGGCCCACTCAGGGGCAACCCATCATTCAGGGCAGAGCCTCATCTGTTTTGGGCCCCACACTTTTAGGTAAATAAAGAAATAATACTTTTTTGAGGGGGGGCTTGTCAGTTTTGCTTGTTATTTCGGCATTAATACGTGTCACATATCAGTTTGCAAACAATGTAAAATAAATGTCATTGAGTTAATAAAGCCACGTACAAATATGGTCTCTTTTTTGCTTTCTTGGGTAAGGCAGCTCCAAAATGCAGGTGTTTCAGCCTAGCTCAGTGCTTTCTGTGGTGATGGGGCTAACCAGAAGAAAATACAGAGCGTTGCGCCTGATTGGCTCAGTTTTCTGTCATCCATGGGACAGTACGTCATACCCAATTCTATGGTTAGAGGTCGAAAATGTTTGCCCCTTGGGTTCTGCCATAGAGTTATATTAGAAGTGCCCATCCAAGAACGCTCGTCATTGGCCACAGATAGAATACATCAAATCACATTATATTTACAGTAGCTTTCATTGTCAACATCATACTTTCAAAATCTTAACTAGCAAGCTAGCAGTCGTCACCATGAATCAAGTCGACAATCAAATCCCTTCTCAATCCTTGTCATATGAAGAGAAATTAGAGATAAAACATCTCAGTGCTCATCGGCCATTGGACATAAACATTACACAACAAGTTGGAAATCTGTGAGTTCAAGGCAACTGGGAACTCGGAAAAACGAGCTACGACTGGGAAAATACGTTTTGTACGGTCATTCAACTCGGAATTGTAAATCCGACATCTTTCTCTTTGATGACAAAATTTTCCCATGAAGGACCGCCCCACTTTCCTCTTCAAGCACATCACAACATGAGTCCAAAAATGTCTAATGCTGCTTCATAAATTATATAGGATGCCAGAGAGAAATGTGTATTGTAGCTAAAGTAATACTAAGTGTATGTTATGTAGTAAGCTGTTAGTAGCCCATGTGCCTCACCCTAATAATTTAGTCCATTTCCACCAACGTGGTATTGTAAACACATCGTTCGTGGCTGGTGTGTGCTTGTTTACAACTTTTTTTGTACAGCTTTGACAGTGCTACTTATAGTAGTGGTGGCGCTTGGCTTGCACGTGCAAATTCATCACACACAACATTCTATAACAGAATTGTGTTATTTGATTAAAAGCTTATTTAAGAATTGAGTCAAATTAAAAGCTTATTTAACGCGTCAAATAATGTTATATGACGTATCTTTTTTGACACACAAAAACGCCAGACGGGTTCAATGTTTAGAGAAATGTAATCATTGAATATTGTAAGATCTTTCATTGTCTATATATGTAACGGCCCATGTTCTGAATTCTGTCACTGTACATTTCAAAACTGCTGAAAAAATAGTTATATTGACTACGTCCGTCGTCTCTCGCTCAGTAATGTCTTAATCGAAATTACGGATTGCCTCTTCTCCGCTTGTCATCCGCTTATGCCATAGTTTTTACATCTCAATTGTCAGTGCCACATTTGTTTAAGCAAGTCAGCCAAATCAGCTATGTTTTTTTAAAAGGCAGTAAATGAGGCTGAATGAACTGTAGCAGTGGTAAGGTGTTGGGACTGCTGTTGGGACCCTGCTGTTGGGACATCTTTATGTAGGCCCTAACAGTTTGTGGGCACCATTTGTCACCGTTATAGTGCAATTAATGTATTGTTTAGTGTTGTGTTGTTGATTTGCTGGCATGCATCCTACATTTTTTTTGTTTGCCACTGGGCCCACTACACTTTGCAGTGATAGACAGATTAACATCAACCAATTATCATAGAATGCAGATTGCAAAGCCTAACTGCCTTGTACTTCCAACTGTCTGCTAACTGTCTGCAGCTATTGTGCAATAAATTCTCCAGTACTCTAACCTTTAAACCTTCAACTTCAACATTTCATAACTGTTCAAATTCACACACAAAAAAATGTGCATCTCTGCCACAATTCTATGAGACCGTAAATAGCAGGCAAAGCCAGAGAAGGAGCAGGTCCTTGCCTGTTTACGTCTTTGTGTTGCTTCTATTTTGGTGATGTGGTCTCCTCTCCACCTCACCTTAAGGCTATGGGTACACAGCCTGCCAAACAGATGGCAAAAAAAACATATAAAGACTGTCAATTAAAATAAGGAGGGAGTAAGGTTATCCAGAGGTGACGTTGAACCCAGAGGTGACGTTGAACCCATTTTGCCGTGTTTTATGCTGTGTTCTTACGCTATCTCAGTTAACCAAATATGATAACAATATCAATGTGGGCCCCATTCCATGACATTTTAGCAATTTTTGATTCTCCCTGACTGTCTAGTTTTTATTTTGTTAGTTTGCAACTATGAGTTTATTTTGATTTATTTTTGTATTGCGTACTTTATATATGGTTTTAGTCATTAAAGATTACTCTGAAAATGTTTCACCATATCTGAAAAACGTTTTTTTAAAGTAAGAACTTAAAAATCTAGTCCTTTTTTGGAGTGGCGAAAATGATTTTGAAATTAATATAGGGGAAACGATGTTGTGTATGTACAGTATCTCAAGAAACTGAGGTAGTAACAATATCTGACAGATGACTCCCTATGAGTTTTTAATCGACAACTTGAAAGAATGATCCCATTTGGTGCCTTCAGAATGTGTTCAAACCTCTAGACTTCTTCCACATTTTGTTGTGTTACAGCCTGAATTCAAAATGGATTAAATATATTTTTGTCACGCATCTACACACGTTTTTAGAAGTATTTGCAAATGTATTGAAAATGAAATACAGAAATATCTACTTTACATACTGTAGGTATTCACACCCCTGAATCAATAATTTGGAGAAGCACTAAGTTCTGGGTAAGTTTCTAAGAGCTTTCCACACCTGGATTGTGCAACATTTGCCCATCATATTCTTCAGAATTCTTCATGCTCTGTCAAATGTTTTGTTGAACATTGCTGGACAACTATTTGCCATAGATTTTCAAGTAGATTTAAATGAAAACTGTTACTCAACCACTCAGGAACATTCACTGTTTTCTTGGGAAGCAACTCCACTGTAGATTTGGCTTTGTGTTTTGGGTTATTGTTCTGCTGAAAGGTGAATTCATCTCCCAGTGTCTGGTAGAAAGCAGAGTGAACCAGGTTTTCCTATAAGATTTCGCCTGTGCTTAGCTCCATTCCATACATGTTTTATCCTGGAAAAACTCCCCAGTCCTAAACAATTACAAGCATACCCATAACATGATGCAGCCAACACTGTGCTTGAAAATATGACAGTGGTACTCAGTAATGTGTTGTATTGGATTTGCACCAAACATGCTTCATTCTATACCTCGACGACTGCTGACATCTCCAGGAGTTTTGCTTAATCTTCTTAAATTCTACCTGTCTTCCCAGTAGCCTGCTTGGTGTGTGAACTGCTGACTGCTCATAACTTGCATAGGATTGTTGACACAGTCGATTGTTGCTGGATCCCAGGAATAAAAATACATTAACCAAGATCAAGTTGCAGGGCAATTTGTAACTTGTTTTGGTAATCAGTGGCTGTATTGGAGAGGGGGGGGGGGTTCCTGTCCTAGACAATAAGCAATTAGTGTTAGTACTTCAGTCTACCCTGGTTTCTCAGCGACAGCTGTAAGCGGCAGTTGTGTCAGTGCGGGGTCGTCTGCAAAATTAAGACGAATAGTTCAACAAAGACGGGTCTGCCGAGTTGTTCTTCTGAGTTATTTGAGGAAGGAAAGAGAGGAAGGCTCCACATCACTACCTCACTTGAGTATCATACGTAGTTATTTTCTGATTATCAAATGTAGCTCTTTGGCAGCTTTGTCAACAATGTGACCGGCAGCCTTGACTTTTGAGCCCTGACTGAGACATGGCTCACCCCAGAGAACACTACAACTCAAGCTGCTCTCTCTTCATCTGACCATGTTTTCTCTCATAGTCCAAGAGCATCTGGCCGTCGCTGTGGTGGCACAGGGCTACTCATTTCTCCTAACTGAAGATGTTCTTGTTTCTCCCTCTCACCTGTCCATCTGCTCATTTGAAATCCATGCTGTCACTGTCACTTGTCCACTCAAGCTTAACATTGTTGTCATCTATTGCCCACCATGTGCCCTTGGAGAGTCCCTCAATGAGCTTAACATCTTGATAATCTAATTTCATAGTAGGTGACTTCAACCTCCTGACATCTGTCTCCAACTATTTTTCTCCTTCTTGCCTCTTTTGACCTCCTCCTTTCTCAATCCCCTGCAATACAGAGGGTAGTGCGTACGTCCCAGTACATCACTGGGGCCAAGCTTCCTGCCATTCAACACCTCTATACCAGGCTGTGTCAGAGGAAGGCCCTAAAAATTGTTGAAGACTCCAGTGCAAAGTCCTGGTCCAAGAGGCTTCTTAACATCTTCTTCCCCCAAGCCATAAGACTCCTGAACATCTGATCAAATGGCCTTTGACGCTGCTGCTACTCTCTGTTATTGTCTATGCATAGTCACTTTAATAACTATGCCTACATGTACATATTACCTCAATTACCTTGACTAACCGACTAACTCTGTACCCACTGTATGTAGCCTCGCTATTGTTTTTTTTACTACTGCTCTTTAATTATTTGTTACTTTTATTTCTTCTTTTTTTGTTGTATTTTTCTTAACTGCATTGTTGGTTAAGGGCACATGTGACAAATACAATTTGATTTGATATGCTTGACTTCATCTTTATGAGAGGCTGTTCGCCTACTCATATCACTGCAACCCCCCTCTAGGTCTCTGATCACTACTTTGTTTCCTTTTCTGTATCCCTTTCCTCCAACCCTAACCACTCAGCCCCCTACCCAGATGGTCATGTGCCATTGCAATCTTCGCTCTCTCTCTCCCACTACTCTCCTCTTCTATCCTATCATCTCTCCCTTCTGCTAAATACTTCTCCCTCCTGTCTCCTGATTCTGCCTCTTCGACCCTACTCTCCTCCCTCTCCGCATCATATGACTAGCACTGATCCCTTACCTTCTCTCCTGCTCTGTGGCTGAGTGACTGATTGAGAAAATGGAGGAAAACAAAACTTCCGGAGGACCTATCATCCTTTCACTCCCTTCTGTCTCCCTTCTCTGTATCTGCTGCTAAAGCCACTATCACTCTAAATTTCAAGCCTATGCCTCTAACCCTAGGAAATTATTTCCCACCTTCTCCTCCCTCCTTAATCATCCTCCCCCCCCCCCCCCATTCTCCTTCTCTGTGGACGACTTTGTCCCCGCTCTTTCCAGATGAAATTATATGACTAGTGAGATCTGGCCGCCCGACAACCTACTCAACCGCTCAACCCCATCCCCTTCTCCCTTCTCTAGACCATCTCTGGAGACCTTCTCCCATTCCTCACTTCCCTTATCAACTCCTCCCTGACCCCATTGACTTCAAAATGGCCCAAGTCGCTCCCCTCCTCAAGAAACCAACACTCGACTCATCTGACATCAAATACTAGACCTGTGTCCCTTCTTTATTTTCTTTCCAAAACACTTGAGTGTGATGTCTCTGATCAACTCGCCAGTTATCTCTCTCAGAACGATCTTCTTGACTGCTCTTTTCTTTCTCACTGAGGCTCTCCAAAGCTGACTCTCTTTCCTCTGTTCTGATCCTCCTAGATCTATCCTCTGTCTTCGACATCGTGAACCATCATGTCCTCCTCTCTACCCTCTCACGGCTGGGTGTCTCAGGCTCTGCACACTCTTGGATTGCATCCTACCTGTCAGGCCGCTCCTACCAAGTAATGTGGAGGGGATCTGTGTCTGCACCACATACTCTCACTACTGGTGTCCCCCAGGGCTCGGTTCTAGGCCCTCTCATTTTCTCTCTATACACCAAGTCACTCAGCTCCGCCATATCCTCACATGGTCTCTCCTATCATTGCTATGCGGATGACACTCAACTACTTTTCTCCTTCCCCCTTCTGACACCCAGGTGGTGACTCACATCTCTGCGTGCCTGGCAGATATCTCAGCTTGGATGTCGGCCCTCCACCTCAAGCTCAACCAAGACAAGACAGAGCTGTTCTCTTCCCGGGAAAGGCTTGTCCGCTCAAAGACCTCTCCATCATGGTTGAAAACTCCCAAAAACCTTGGCGTGACCCTGGACAACACCCTGTCGTTCTCTGTAAACATTAAAGCAGTGACTCGCTCCTGCAGGTTCATACTCTACAACATCCATAGAGTATGACCTTACCTCATACATGAAGCGGCACATGTCCTAATCCAGGCATTTGTCCTCTCCCATCTGAACTACTACAACTCTCTATAGGCTGGTCTCCCAGCTTGTACCATCAAACCCCTGCAACTTATCCAGAATGCTGTAGCCCACCTGGTTTTCAACCTTTACAAGTTCACCCATGTGACTCCGCTCCTCTGCACACTCCACTGGCTTCCAGTTGAAGCTTACTTCCACTACAAGACCATGGTGTTTTTCCTACGGAACAGCAAGAGGGAGTGTACCTCCCCACCTTTGGGCTATGCTGAAACCCTACAACCCAACCTGAGCACTCCATTCTGCCACATCTGGTCTCTTGGCCCTTCCACAAATACGGGAGGGAAGCTACCACTCAGCCCAGTCCAGGCTCTTCTCTGTCCTGGCACCCGAATGGTGGAACCAGACTCCTCCCCCTTAGCAGTCCCTGCTAATCTTCCAAAAGCACCTGAAACCCTTCTTCTTCTAAGAGTATCTAAATAATCCCATCCCTCACCTAGATCCCCCCCCCCCCCCCCCCCTTGTATTCAGGACAAAAAGTGAATTGCTTTGCCACATTTTTTTTCAGTATTACTTTAGTGTCTTGTTGCAAATAGGATGCATGAATATTTTTATTCTGTAGAGGTTTCCTTCTTTTCACTCTGTCATTTAGGTTAGTATTGTGGAGGAACTACAATGTTGTTGATCCATCCTCAGTTTTCTCCTATCACAGACATTCAACACTAACTGTTTTAAAGTCACCATTGGTTTCATGGTGAAAATCCTGAGCAGTTTCCTTCCTCTATGTCAACTGATTTATGAAGGACCCCTGTATCTTTGTAGTGACTGGTTATATTGATACACCGTCTAAAGTGTAATTAATAACTTCACCATGCTCAAAGGGATCTTCAATGTCTGTATTTTTCTTTTTACCCATCTACCAATAGGTGCCCCTCTTTGTGAGGCATTGGAAAACCTCCCTGGTCTTTGTGGTTTAATCTGTGTTTGTAATTCACTGCTCAACTGAGGGACTTCACAGATAATTGTATGTGTGTGGTACAGAGATAAGGAAGTCATTAAAAAATCATGTCAAATACTCTTATTGCACACAGAGTCCATGCAACTTATTATGGAACTTGTTAAGCACATTTTTACTCCTGGATTTATTTAGGCTTGACATAACAAAGGGGTTGAATACTTATTGACTCAAGACATTTCACCTTTTCATTTTGAATTAATTTGTAGAAATTTGTAAAAACATATTTCAATTTTGCCATTAAGGGGTATTGTTTGTAGGCCATTGACAAATAAATTCTAAGTTGATCAATTTTAAATTCAGGTTGTAACACAACAACAAATGTGGGAAAAGTCAAGGGCTGTGAATACTTTCTCAAGGCGCTGTAAATTCCTACTTTTCTTCCATCTGTATAAGTTCAGGTGTGAATTTTGAAAATGTTTATGAATAACTTAATACATTATTCTCGGCGATTGCTCTCGATGAGTCTTATTGACTGCAGAGAACACACTGTAACTGTGCTTTTCTCTGTTACACTGTGGCACAGAAAGTTACAGTTTATGGGGTACAATGTAGTTCATATGATAAAGTTCTAACTTTGATGTTTGTCATTGCATTCTATAAGTATGTTGGATTCTCCGGAGGGATTTATTAATTCAAAAGTCTCGTCCAATTGCGCAATGAACGTTCGTCATTGAGAATCTTCTGTAAGAAGAGGTCATTGGCAGGTTGTGAGTGGGGAAAGATCTGGCAACAGTGTAGAGATACTGGCAGCCATTGAAATGCAATGCTAATTTATCATGCAGTCTTTTGGCATTTTGTATACAGACAAATGATGGACATCTATGAATACAGTAAGAATATAGCAGATATAACTACTGAGTTAGTGCGAAACATGTATTTCTTTAGTTGTGAGGGGTCTATTGTTTCTTGTGTAACCATAAATGGGTCTGTGACTTGATATCAAGGCTAGTATCCCTAACATTCTACAAATCCCTAACTGTGCTTCAAATGAGGCGGCCATAACGACTGACAAGAGACAATTATGTAACCACTAAACCTGTGTGGCTGCAATTGATGTATTATCCCTTTTCTCCTTGCAGTAACTAGGTCACTGAGTTGGATGACTCTCAGCTGAGCTGTGATTGAGGTGTGAGGTTCTATAAAAAGTAGCATGTGAAGGGCCTGACTGAGAATGAACTATGTACAATATGATATTTTCTGTAGAAAAACAAGGTAAAAAGAAAAAATATGCATGTGGTGTTCCCATAGGACATGATACCGTACATGTTGCCCTTGCTTATCATGTCAGAGATATATTTGACAATCTAAAGTTTAGCAAGACACGATTCTTCTCAAACTCATGAAACACAACCAGCAGATTTAGGCTTTATCTAGCCTCTGAGCCCACCTAGTTTGACGTTAGTAGTTGGTGTGTGGTGTGGATCTGTAATGAGATGCTTATCTGATCCCTCGCTCGACCATGGTGTGGACTTGTTAGCTCTCCTAGCACAGCTGCTAACGTAGCCAGAGTCTGTCAGTAACAGCTTATACAGATCTGTCTCTCTCTGGCCTGGCCCTTCACACGCTAGCCCTCCCTCCACAAGGGCTACACCACCAGGGCCAATAGGAGAATAAAGAGAGGGAAATGATTGATACCCATTCTAAACGCTTTAGCTGTCTGTTATCACTCACCCTGTTATGACGCTGCCCTCATTCAACACTGAGGATTTTTTCTTCTCTCGAGAGGTTAAATCGTATCCCTGATCTTCCCCTCTCTCTTTACATCAGCCTCACCTACAGTACAGTGCTGCTGCCTTCTTGGCAGCGGTTTCACCCCTTCCCCCCTTTTTCTTTTTGTCTAAACACGAAAGAGGAGCCAAACACCGTACTCACGCAGAGGGCTTGCACGAGATGTACCGCTTAACCGCCGTACCACAGTGCCCCTCCAGCATCCCCTGCTACCCTCCACCTCTCCACCCCATTCTTGTTTCCTTCAGGTCGGGCAGAGGAGGACCTGTTTCTCCCTATGACTGGATTAAACCAGAAAGCCCTGGAACCCTCTGCGCTGAAAGACTAATTGGCTTCTAAGATGCAACTGTAATAAAAAAATGGAATGCTGTTGTGTCAGTCAAGTGTATTTTTATACTTGTTACCTTTTCACCTTTGCAAACAGCCAGGAGTCTCTCTCTCGGAAAAAAAACAAACACCACACTTTAGTTAATAAATCCATTCATCTCTCTCTCTCTCTCTCTCATATCCCAATGGGTTTTCAATTCCTTCTCTTTCTCTCTCCTACTCAAAACCAATGGCTAGGTGCCCTTTGACTGACTCAGTAACAATCTAGAGAAGATCTAGAGAAGATATTAGTAATCTTACCTGGAGAAGTCCGTCATCCAGTATAGCCGACACAAGACCATAACCAAGTCTTTTAACAATTAATCTCTTCATCAAGGACCACACACATGCAGCGACAGAATCCTAACACTTTGCATGGTGCAATGCTATCCCTTCAATCAACACTCTTTGGACACACCTACTCATTCATGAAAAAACTATTTTTTTCTTTATTTTCACTATTTCCTACAAAATATGGAATCATGTAGTAACCAAAAAAGTGTTAAACGAAACCAAATATATTTTAGACTTGAGATTATTCAAAGTAGCCACACTTTGTCTTGATGACAGCTTTGCATTCTCTCAACCAGCTTCATGAGGTAGTCAAATGGAATGCTTTTCCAACAGTCTTGAAGGATTTACCACATATGCTGAGCATTTGTTGGCTGCTTTTTCTTCACTCTGCAGTCCCAAACCATCTCAATTGGCTTGAGGTCGGGAGATTGTGGAAGCCAGGTCATCTGATGCAGCACGCCATCACTCTCCTTATTGGTCAAATAGCCCTTAAACAGCCTGGAGGTGTGTTGGGTCATTTTCCTGTTGAAAAACAAATGATAGTCCCACTCAGCGCCAATCAGATGTGATGGCGTATTGCTGCAGAATGCTGTGGTAGCCATGCTGGTTAAGTGTGCCTTGAATTCTAAATATATCATCAACAGTGTCACCAGCAAAGCACCCCCACACCTCTCAAATTTGTCGAAGGACCATGAAGGCCTTGAAGGACCACGCAGTCTCCTCTGAACAGTTAATGTTGAGATGTGTGAGGTGCAAACTGAGGTGCAGTTAGTTGCCAATTTCTCAGGCTGGTAACTCTAATGAACTTGTCCTCTGCAGCAGAGGTAACTCTGGGTCTTCCTTTCATGTAGCGGTACTCATGAGTGCCAGTTTCATCATAGCGCTTGATGGTTTTTGCGACTCCACTGGAAGAAACTTTCAAAGTTCTTGAAATTTTCCTGATTGACTAACCTTCATGTCTTAAACTAATGATGGACTGTTGTTTCTCTTTGCTTATTTGAGCTGTTCTTGCCATAATATGGACTTCGTCTTTTACCAAATAGGGCTATCTTCTGTATTCCACCCGTACCTTGTCACAACACAACTGATTGGCTCAAACGCATTAAGAAGGAAAGCAATTCTACAAATTAACTTTTAACAAGGCACACCTGCTAATTGAAATGCATTCCAGGTGACTACCTCATGAAGCTGGTTGAGAAAATGACAAAAGTGTGCAAAGCTGTCATCAAGGCAAAGGGTGGCTACTTTGAAGAATCTCAAATAGAAAATATATTTTGATTTGTTTAACACTTTTTTGGTTACTACATGATTACATATGTCTTATTTCCTAGTTTTGATGTCTTTACTATTGTTCTACAATGTAGAAAATAGTCTAAATAAAGAAAAACCCTTGAATGAGTAGGTATGTTAAAACTTTTGACTGGCTCTGTTCGTGCCCATAAATAATCTTTACAACATGCCATCTTCCCCATCCATCACACAGTGGCAGGCTGACGCCTCAAATAACTGATTTCTAATTGCAGACTGACAGCACAGTCAATAGTCAGCGAGCGTTCATTCCTCTGATGTTTAATTAAACCGTTAAAACAAGGGAGGAGTGCTAATCGTTTAGCATTTGACTTCTTGACCCTGTGTGGTGGAGTTTTTATGGACTTCGTTGCAGTATTTCTGCAAGGTTAAGCTTTGACTGCTCTATTTGGACTAGACTACCATCGAGAGATTTACAGGCACCACGTTCCTCTTCACCGGTAAATAACCTTCTCCCCTTGTTATTTGAAATTGTGGGTTTTGATACATTTCTGTTGCCACCTAGTTGTCACGTGAGGAGACCACATTACCAAAATAGAAACTTCTTCCAGCCAACAACAGGCAAGGACATGCTCCCTCTAACAGTTTGGTACTTTTCACATGGGAGGGCATGAAAAAACTTTGTTCACTGCTATCTTCACATCATTACACTATATGAAAGCATTGTAAAAGCTTTTGTAAGCTGACCTTGCTAGTATTTATATCATAACGTAAGAAAATAAAAAGTTGAACACTTGGCTCAAAGACCTCCAGAAGAGATCTTATGAAGATAAAGGTCAGTGCTTGCCTTAAAAAGTGTTCTCATAAACCAATGCTTTTGGTTTTGGAACTCAACATCATCTAAAAGAACAGCAACACCTGTTCCTATATACTGCAAAGATTGTTACAAAATATGGTTTCCAAATATGCACAACAACGTAGGACTGTGACCAATATGAAGAAACAGCCTCTATTGCAAGTCGTTGTTATTACCAAGAGCACACAGACACACATTTGAGCAAAACCATAGAGCTCCAGTAGAACACTAGGCACTAGGAAAGGTGGTTTGGGAACAGTGCTGTCAAAACACTAATTATTGGCTGATGGAATATGCTGGGCTGGAATGCATTGTACAATGAGGATAAAACGCAGTAGCTGTCATTAAGAACATGAAGGAATGTCTGGAATCACCCTGGAATTCAGAGTTCTATTTTGAGCCTTGCTTTTAGTCGATCTCCACTCAGTGAAGTGATTCAGTGGTCTTAATACTTTCAGCCACGTAATCTTCGGCAAAACATTGGAACATCTACCCAAATTAGCATCGGCGTGGCACACGTAAAAAACTGTTTGGTTGCTCATAGGGAGAGAGACACAAATTTTTTGAGCTGAAGCTATGCAGACTTACCGCTTGGCAGGTATAAGATCCACAGATGAGGATATTTTTAGACAGGGCTGGGCAATTAGCTGAGACAGTTTACATTACTGAAATACTTATAAGGTCAACATTTTAAAAGGCTTTTCTAACTTTAACAGATGTTTCTAGATGACTTGTGATAAATAAAATATATTTTACTCCACTGTAACTGTGTGACCTGTACAGTTCAATTACAAGATCCATTGACATGAAAATGCATTACATGCTTATGTCTAATACATTTAGACCTAAGGATGTATTGATATCACACAAATGTATTAGGGCTTACGACACAATTCCAGACCATTTCCTAACATTGTATAATGGAAACGGACCAATCTCAACAGCCAATGGCCCAGACATACAGTAGCTGGCAAAAAAAAAATTGTGGGCCTATTTAAAGCTCATGTTTTATTTGACCATATCCCATATCAGGGCTTGTTAATTCTCAACAAACACATATCTCCATCACTGTATTGTATTAACACTCAAATACATTTCAACCATTTGAATAGTCCAAAACATTTCCTGTATGTTTGTTTGAAGAGCAATCACCATGTCTCAAAGTTTGAAAGCAATGCACCTGTCTGACTGTGACGACCACATTATCTGTAAACATGATAAAACAATTTTTAAAATGGCCACCCTTATGCTAGTTTCAATCAAACAATACTTTACTCATTCTTTCATTCCCATTGCACTGGTTGGCACATAGGTCAAATGGTACTACAACTGATCAAGAAAATTCAGGGGTTGATCATATTGACAGAACAAATTACAACACAACTCTGCCTTTGAAGGATCAGGTTAAGAGAAATCATTCGTTCACCGACCATAAATCTTGTCCTCTATACTTTCATCCCCTCCTAATTTATGTGTAAAACCTTCAATCTGCTGAGAGTGCAGTTGTTTATGTTTGGGCCTGCCAGTTGGGCACTCCAATCCATACCCCAAATGACTAAGGCCCACTTTGTCTTTGGAAACAAACACAAAGACAGAGGGAAGGAATTAGAGGGAAAATATCTGTGACTACTCCTCTTTATAGGATTTACTGCTGAACCCAGTCAGAGTAGAGTTCTGCTGTAAACCAAACTAGGTTGTTTATTTGACTGTGGTATTGAATGGTGAGGGGTTTTAGTTGGGTACTGTATGGGGAACGGATACAGGTATTTAATCATGTCTTAACACAGAGTTTTCTGTTACAGAATTCAAACCTCCTGACCCAGATACATAAAAAATAAAAAAACGGAAACTTTTTACCTGAACATACTGTACGATGATGAAACAACTTGCAGCTAGCTATATGGCTAATCATAATACTGACATTATTCAACAGCGTGATGAATGTTGGAGTGTCTGGCTGAACTGCACATAAAGTACTGTACATGAACGTGACGTGAACCAGTGTGCGTGAGTGTGTGTGTGTGTGTGTATGCGTGTGTGTGTGTGTTTATACCTGACCGTGGTCATTAACTGGAGATGTCTTATCTGATCTAGGGCCTGTGGCAAGGCTCCTGAATGTAATCTAACGTCCTCATAAATCTCACAGCACTGATCTTGACGCAGGTGAGAGTGAGAAGGAGATTTCTTTGATCTTAGGCCACCACATAGAAAACATCAAATGTTCTTTCTCAAGTTCTTTGGGAGTTCAACAACACCATTGGCACACACGCAGAAAACTCAGTCCCCGGAGGGTTAACGGGGTTAATGTTTGTGCAACTGGAGGATTGTCTAAGATGGCCACCGCCACAACACATCAGTTGCTCGTCTACCATTGGTTTGTTTGTTCGTTGGTAGTCGGTCAGTAGCCATTCCTCGTTGTCTGTGGCACCCAGCCCGTGGTCCGTTCCAATGCAGTCGACAGGTGGGGGGAAACAGCAGTTCGACATGCTCGTCCTCCTCCAGCTGCAGCTCCCGAGTGAACTGCAAGCTCCATTTTAAGGAGCTAAGGAGTTAGTCAATGAGGCCTAGGTGTGGCAGATCTGGGCCAATTCGCATCGCCAAGGAAATCATCCAAGGGGGAGGAGTCTACCATCGATCAATTAGAAAACACGAGGGAACAACACAGAAAACCGTAATCATGTGAAATTAGAATAAGGAACACCAATATACTGTATATATAATAATAGTCACTGCTTTGGGAAAAATACAAAGGAGGGCAACATGTAACATTTACCCGCTAAAATGGTGGTTGTCCCATCCACCTGAAATGCTACAGGTCATTCTACAAACCTTAAACCAGTCTGTTTAGGGTGCTGGGATCCTGCCGACTATGCCCAGTGTCAAAAACTGGTTTCTTTAATCCTAGGCCAGCACACAGACAAGGTTATACAGGTTTGAAAATGTTCCTTATCTCAGGTTCTTGTGTAGTACAAGTTCAACAACACCATTCACACACACACACACACTTGGTTCTGGAGATAATGTCTGTGCTGCTGGAGAATTGTTAGTCTGCAGTCATTTGGCAGTCATTCCTCATCGTCCGTTGTCCTCAATCGTCTGTGGCACCCAGCCCATGATCCGGTCCAATTTAGTCGACAGAGGGGGGGACAGGAAAACATGAGCAAAGAGCCATACTGAACAGAAGTATTCAACCAAACTCAAACATAAATGGTCCCCCTCTGGTTGCAAGGTAAGTGGCAGAGCGGTGTGACATGGTCCTGTTGATGGTATTGTCGGTAGTGGCAACAGCAGTTCAACATGGTCTTCCACCTCCAGCAGAGTAAACATGGAGATCTGTGAAACTTACTCCTCAGCCTGAAGTGTCCCGCTGGCTAGGTTTTGAGATGGCGCAATCGACTAAGAGACTTGAGGGAGGACGGTCACGTGTGCTTTCAAGGCAGAGGTCCGAGTATGGTCTGAATCGGGTGGGAAGTGGTACTCGCTGAGCAAGCAGCGTGACAACCTTTACACAAGCTCCATTTGAAGGAGCTCAGGTATCTCGTTGGTCAATTACGCCCAGGTGTGGCAGACCTGCACCTATTCTCGTCTCCAAGAAGACCAGCCAAGGGGGTGGAGTCTGCAATTAGAAACACAAGGAGGGAGATAAATAGCAAACCTTAATAATGCAAAATTACAAAAAGGCACAACAAATATACAGTATATCACAAAAGTGAGTACACCCCTCACATTTTTGTAAATATTTGAGTATATCTTTTCATGTGACAACACTGAAGAAATGACACTCTGCTACAATGTAAAGTAGTGAGTGTACAGCTTGTATAACAGTGTAAATTTGCTGTCCCCTCAAAATAACTCAATACACAGCCATTAATGTCTAAACCGCTGGCAACAAAAGTGAGTACACCCCTAAGTGAAAATGTCCAAATTGGGCCCAAAGTGTCAATATTTTGTGTGGCCACCATCATTTTCCAGCACTGCCTTAACCCTCTTGGGCATGGAGTTCACCAGAGCTTCACAGGTTGCCACTGGAGTCCTCTTCCACTCCTCCATGATGACATCACGGAGCTGGTGGATGTTAGAGACCTTGCACTCCTCCACCTTCCGTTTGAGGATGCCCCACAGATGCTCAATAGGGTTTAGGTCTGGAGACATGCTTGGCCAGTCCATCACCTTTACCCTCAGCTTTATTAGCAAGGCAGTGGTCGTCTTGGAGGTGTGTTTGGGGTCTTTATCATGTTGAAATACTGCCCTGCGGCCCAGTCTCCGAAGGGAGGGGATCATGCTCTGCTTCAGTATGCCAAGTACATGTTGGCATTCATGGTTCCCTCAATGAACTGTAGCTCCCCAGTGCCGGCAGCGCTCATGCAGCCCCAGACCATGACACTCCCACCACCATGCTTGACTGTAGGCAAGACACACTTGTCTTTGTACTCCTCACCTGGTTGCCGCCACACACGCTTGACACCATCTGAACCAAATAAGTTTATCTTGGTCTCATCAGACCACAGGACATGGTTCCAGTAATCCATGTCCTTAGTCTGCTTGTCTTCAGCAAACTGTTTGCGGGCTTTCTTGTGCATCATCTTTAGAAGACGCTTCCTTCTGGGACGACAGCCATGCAGACCAATTTGATGCAGTGTACGGCGTATGGTCTGAGCACTGACAGGCCGACCCCCCACCCCTTCAACCTCTGCAGCAATGCTGGCAGCACTCATACATCTATTTCCCGAAGACAACCTCTGGATATGACGCTGAGCACGTGCACTCAACTTCTTTGGTCGACCATGGCGAGGCCAGTTCTGAGTGGAACCTGTCCAGTTAAACCGTTGTATGGTCTTGGCCCCCGTGCTGCAGCTCAGTTTCAGGGTCTTGGCAATCTTCTTATAGCCCAGGCCATCTTTATGTAGAGCAACAAAAAACATTTTCAGATCCTCAGAGAGTTCTTTGCCATAAGGTGCCATGTTGAACTTCCAGTGACCAGTCAGTATGAGGGAGTGTGAGAGCGATGACACCAAATTTAACACACCTGCTCCCCATTCACACCTGAGACCTTGTAACACTAACGAGTCACATGACACCGGGGAGGGAAAATGGCTAATTGGGCCCAATTTGGACATTTTCACTTAGGGGTGTACTCACTTTTGTTGCCAGCGGTTTAGACATTTAGCACCGCCAGCATTCAAAAGTGACCATTCCTATGCTTCCTGGCTGATGTTTTGGTCACTTTTGAATGCTGGCGGTGCTCTCACTCAAGTGGTAGCATGAGACGGAGTCTACAACCCACACAAGTGGCTCAGGTAGTGCAGTTCATCCAGGATGGCACATCAATGCGAACTGTGGCAAAAAGGTTTGCTGTGTCTGTCAGCGTAGTGTCCAGAGCATGCAGGCGCTACCAGGAGACAGGCCAGTACATCAGGAGACGTGGAGGAGGCCGTAGGAGGGCAACAACCCAGCAGCAGGACCGCTACCTCCGCCTTTGTGCAAGGAGGTGCACTGCCAGAGCCCTGCAAAATGACCTCCAGCAGGCCACAAATGTGCTTGTGTCTGCTCAAACGGTCAGAAACAGACTCCATGAGGGTGGTATGAGGGCCCGACGTCCACAGGTGGGGGTTGTGCTTACAGCCCAACACCGTGCAGGACGTTTCGCATTTGCCAGAGAACACCAAGATTGGCAAATTCGCCACTGGCGCCCTGTGCTCTTCACAGATGAAAGCAGGTTCACACTGAGCACATGAGCAAATGTGACAGATGTGACAGAGTGTGGAGACGCCGTGGAGAACGTTCTGCTGCCTGCAACATCCTCCAGCATGACCGGTTTGGCGATGGGTCAGTCATGGTGTGGGGTGGCATTTCTTTGTGGGGCCGCACAGCCCTCCATGTGCTCGCCAGAGGTAGCCTGACTGCCATTAGGTACCGAGATGAGATCCTCAGACCCCTTGTGAGACCATATGCTGACACATGCACATTTGTGGCCTGCTGGAGGTCATTTTGCAGGGCTCTGGCAGTGCACCTCCTTGCACTAAGGCGGAGGTAGCGGTCCTGCTGCTGGGTTGTTGCCCTCCTACGGCCTCCTCCACGTCTCCTGATGTACTGGCCTGTCTCCTGGTAGTGCCTGCATGCTCTGGACACTACGCTGACAGACACAGCAAACCTTTTTGCCACAGTTCGCATTGATGTGCCATCCTGGATGAACTGCACTACCTGAGCCACTTGTGTGGGTTGTAGATTCCGTCTCATGCTACCACTTGAGTGAGAGCACCGCCAGCATTCAAAAGTGACCAAAACATCAGCCAGGAAGCATAGGAACTGAGAAGTGGTCTGTGGTCACCACCTGCAGAATCACTCCTGTTTTGGGGGGTGTCTTGCTAATTGCCTATAATTTCCACCTTTTGTCTATTCCATTTGCACAACAGCATGTGAAATTTATTGTCAATCAGTGTTGCTTCCTAAGTGGACAGTTTGATTTCACAGAAGTGTGATTGACTTGGAGTTACATTGTGTTGTTTAAGTGTTCCCTTTATTTTTTTGAGCAGTGTAGTTTTCTGATTCACGCCCTTACCTTTTTTTTAAGGTATCTATGACCAACAGTTGCATATCTGTATTCCCAGTCATATGGAATCCATAGATTAGGGCTTAATGACGCTAGGGGTCAGATTTTTTATATTTTTTAAATAACGTTCCCATGGTAAACGGACTATTTCTCAGGTCCAGATCGTAGAATATGCATATAATTTACAGATTAGTATAGAAAACACTCCAAAGTTTCCAAAACTGTCAAAATATTTTCTGTGAGTATAGCAAAACTGATTCTGCAGGCGAAAGCCTGAGGAGCTCCAACCCAAAGTGTTTTTTTATTTTTTTATCTGTGTTTTCCTGGCCCGTCTTTCTTCCATTTGAAGGGGTATCAACCAGATTCCTTTTCCAATGGTTTCCTCAGGCTGTGACCAGGCTTTAGACATAGTTTCACATAGTGAATTGCTTTGCTACACTGTTTGCATTATTACTTTAGTGTCTTGTTGCAAACATGATGCATGTTTTGGAATATTTTTGTTCTGTACATGCTTCCTTCTTTTCACTCTGTCAATTAGGTTAGTATTGTGGAGTAACTACAATGTTATTGATGCATCCTCAGTTTTCTCCTATCACAGCCATTACACTCTTGTAACTGTTTTAAAGTCACCATATGCCTCATGGTGAAATCCCTGGGTGGTTTCCTTCATCTCCGGCAATTGAGTTAGGAAGGACGCCTGTATCTTTATGTAACGTGTGCGCTGGGATTCGGGAAGCAAGTTCAGGGAGTGAATAATTTAATTAATAAATAAATTAAACATAATACGAAACACGAACAATGCACAGACAGGAAACTGAAACAGAAACACTTGGGGAAGGAACCAAAGGGAGTGACATATATACATAGGAAAGGTAATCAGGGAGGTGATGGAGTCCAGGTGAGTCTGATGACCTGCTGGTGCACGTAACGATGGTGACAGATGTGCGCCATAACAAGCAACCTGGTGACCTAGAGGCCAGAGAGGGAATATACGTGACACTTTGTAGTGACTGGATGCATTGATACACAATCCAATGTGTAATTAATAATTTCACCATGCTCAAAGGGATATTCAATATCTGCTTTTTTATTTTTACCCATTTACCAATAGGTGCCTCTCTTTGTGAGGCATTGGAAAACCTCCCTGGTCTTTGTGGTTGAATCTGTGTTTAAAATGCACTGCTCGACTGAGAGACCTTACAGATAATTATATGTGTGTGGTACAGAGATGAGGTAGTCGTTCAAAAATCATGTTAAATACTATTATTGCACACAGATTGAGTCCATGCAACTTATTATGTGACTTGTTAAGCACATTTGTGCTCCTGAACTTATTTAGGGTTGCCATAACAAAGGGGTTGAATACTTATTGACTTTCAGCTTTTCATTCTTTATTAAATTTGTAAACATTTCTAAAAACCCAATTCCACTCTGACATTATGGGGCATTGTGTGTAGACCAGTGACACAGCTTCTTAATTTTATCAATTTTAAATTCAGGCTGTATGTTACACAACAAAATGTAGAAAAGGTCAAGGGGAGTGTGAAAGCACACATAAACACACACTAACACAAGCCATTACATGTGAGGAGGAAAAATAATACATAACACCTGAGCCTTACTCATTGTGTGGTTGGATTACAGAAACCTATAGTCAACACAGCCTCTCTAAAACAGTGACTTCACCCAGAATTGGGTGTCACAGACAGCACAAACAGATTATCACACTCAATCTGCTCTGAAAACACACGGACAAAGACTATGACACACACACGTTGACATTTGTAGTGCTTTTTCCGTAAACAAAGGGTGGAGGGCCTCGTGTCTGAAAGAAAAAATTCGGGCATGTGTTGGTCCTTGTGACGTCAACAAGAAATGGGAGAATTGTATTAATTTGCATAACTCTGCATTCAAATTTGTCATACTTAAATGCACTGTTGTCTTTGTGTCTACTTTAACCTCTTGACGCTAGGGGTCAGATTATAATTTTTTTTTTTTAAATAACGTTCCCAAGGTAAACAGACTATTTCTCAGGTCCAGATTAGGATACAAAACACTCCAAAGTTTCCAAAACTGTCAAAATATTGTCTGTGAGTATAACAAAACTGATTCTGCTGGCGAAAACCTGAGAAAATCTAACCCGGAAGTGATTTTTTAATTTTTTTATCTGTGTTTCCTGGCCCGCCTTTTTTCCATTTAAAGGGTATCAACCAGATTCATTTTTCAATGACTTCCTCAGGCTGTGACCAGGCTTTAGACATAGTTTCAGGCTTTTATTTTGAAAAATTTGATTTTTCAAAAGTAGTCAGGTGTCCTCTGAATATTTCCTGCGCGCGAGTGGGTAGCTCTCCATTTTCTTTTTCTCTCTTATTGAATAGGTTACGTCTGGTTGAAATATTATCGATTATGTTTGTTAAAAACAACCTGAGGATTGATTATAAAAAACATTTGACATGTTTCTACGACCATTACGGAAACTTTTTGGAATTTTCGTCGAACGGAACGAGGCTTTGGTTTTCTGAACATAACGCGCAACCCAAATGGCGTTTTTTGTTATAAAAGTAATATTTATCGAACAAAAAGAACATTTGTTGTGTAACTGGGAGTCTCGTGAGTGCAAACATCCGAAGATTATCAAAGGTAAGCGATTCATTTTATTGCTTTTCTGACTTTCGTGACCATGCTAATTTGGGGCTAGCTGTTCTAGCATTGATTGATACACTCACAAAAGCTTGGATTTCTTTCTCTGTAAAGCATATTTTCAAAATCTGATACGATAGGTGGATTAACAACAAACTAAACTGTGTTTTGGTAAATTTCACTTGTGATTGCATGATTATAAATATTTTTTGTAATATTTTGCGCCCTGCAATTCAGCGGTTGTTTAGGAAAATGATCCCGTAAAAGGGATCCGTAGCGCAGAGAAGTTAAGAGATGGTAGCCAACTGTCACGTTCCTGACCTATTTATGTTTGTTTGTTATGTGTGTTAGTTGGTCAGGACGTGAGGTTGGGTGGGCATTCTATGTTTTCTGTTTCTGTGTTGGTTTTGGGTTGCCTGGTATGGCTCTTAATTAGAGGCAGGTGTTTGGCGTTCCTCTAATTAAGAGTCATATTTAGGTAGGCGTTGTCACAGTGTTCGTTGTGGGTGATTGTCTTCCGTGTCTGTGTAATTGTTTGCACCATACGGGACTGTTACGGTTTGTTCGGTTTGTGTACATTTACATTTACATTTAAGTCATTTAGCAGACTAATTGTCCTATTCGTGCGTTCTTCTTGTTTTATGTAAGTTCGTCGTATAGGTCTGTCTTCACCGTTTTGTTGTTTTTGTTAGTTTATACAAGTTCGTGTCTTTGTTAAATAAATATGTGTTCAAACTTCGCTGCGCCTTGGTTCCCTCAATACTCCTCCTTTTCGGTCGAAGAGGAGGAGGACCGCCGTTACAGAATCACCCACCAATCCAGAGCCAAGCAGCGGAGTAAATGGAGTAAGGGACAGGAAAAGAAGGAGGAATGGACTTGGGACGATATATTGGACGGGAAAGGTTGCTACACATGGGAGGAGATCCTGGCTGGTAGGGATCGCCTCCCATGGGAACAGTTGGAGGCACTGAGGAGAGCAGAGGCTACCGGAGAGAGGAACCGGAGTTATGAGGGAACGCGTCTGGCACGGAAGCCCAAAAAGCCCGTGAGTAACACCCAAAGATTTCTTGGGGGGGGCTAAGAGGTAGTGGGCCAAGGGCAGGTAGGAGACCTGCGCCCACTTCCCAGGCTTACCGTGGAGAGCGGGAGTACGGGCAGGCGCCGTGTTACGCAGTAGAGCGCACGGTGTCTCCTGTACGAGTGCATAGCCCAGTGCGGGTTATTCTACCTCCCCGCACTGGTAGGGCTAGATTGGGTATTGAGCCAGGTGTCATGAGGCCGGCTCAACGCGTCTGGTCTCCAGTGCGTCTCCTCGGGCCGGCATACATGGCACCTGCCTTACGCATGGTTTCCCCGGTTCGCCTACATAGGCCGGTGCGGGTTATTCCACCTCCCCGCACTGGTTGGGCGACCGGGAGCATTCAACCAGGTAAGGTTGGGCAGGCTCAATGCTCAAGAGTGCCAGTACGGCTCCACGGTCCGGTATTTCCGGCGCTACCTCCCCGCCCCAGCCTAGTACCTAAAGTGCCTACACTACGCACTAGGCTAACAGTGCGTCTCCTGAGCCCTGTTTCTCCTCCACGCACTCTCCCTGTAGTGCGTGTATCCAGTTTGGTGCCTCCAGTTCCGGCACTACGCACTAAGCCTCCTGTGCATCTCCAGAGCCCTGTACACACTGTATCTTCTCCCCCTACTAATCCTGATGTGCTTGTCCTCAGCCCGGTGTCACCAGTGCCGGTACCACGCACCAGGTATAGAGTGGGCTTTGAGAGTACAGTGTCCCCTGTCCCTGCTCCCCGCACTAGTATGAAGGTGCGTGTCCTTAGCCCGGTGCCTCCAGTTCCGGCACCACGCACCAGGTCTACAGTGCGCCTTATCCGGCCAGAGCCATCCGTCTCACCAGCGCCATCCGAGCCATCCGTCTCACCAGCGCCATCTGAGCCATCCGTCTCCCCAGCGCCATCTGAGCCATCCGTCTCCCCAGCGCCGTCTGAGCCATCCGTCTGCAATGAGCCTGCAAAGCCGCCCGTCTGCCATGAGCCTGCAAAGCCGCCCGTCTGCCATGAGCCTACAGAGCCGTCCGCCAGACAGGAGCCGCTAGAGCCGCCCGCCAGACAGGAGCCGCTAGAGCCGCCCGTCAGACAGGATCTGCCAGAGCCGCCAACCAGACAGGATCTGCCAGAGCCGCCAACCAGACAGGATCTGCCAGAGCCGCCAACCAGACAGGATCTGCCAGAGCCGCCAACCAGACAGGATCTGCCAGAGCCGCCAGCCAGCCATGAGCGTCGAGAGCCGTCAGCCTGCCATGAGCGTCGAGAGCCGTCAGCCTGCCATGAGCGTCGAGAGCCGTCAGCCTGCCATGAGCGTCGAGAGCCGTCAGCCTGCCATGAGCGTCGAGAGCCGTCAGCCTGCCATGAGCGTCGAGAGCCGTCAGCCTGCCATGAGCGTCGAGAGCCGTCAGCCTGCCATGAGCGTCGAGAGCCGTCAGTCTGCCATGAGCGTCGAGAGCCGTCAGCCAGCCATGAGCGTCGAGAGCCGTCAGCCTGCCATGAGCGTCCAGATTCGTCAGTCAGCCAGGAGCTGCCCTTCAGCCAGAAATGGCTATATACCCAGAACTGCCCCTCAGTCCAGAGCTGTCTCTCTGTCCGGAGCTGCCTTTCAGTCCGGAGTTGCCCCTCTATTATGATCTCCCTCTCTTTCTTGATCTACCTCTTTATTCTTATCTATCCCTCTGTCTTGATTTATCCCTCTGTCCCGGTGCTGTCCCTGTCATGGATGTTACAAAGAGGATTTTGTGGGATATGGGTGGACATTTTTAGGGGTAGATGGAGGTTGGGATTGACTATGGTGGGGTGGGGACCTCGCCCGGAGCCTGAGCCACCACCGTGGTTAGATGCCCACCCAGACCCTCCCCTAGACTTTGTGCTGGTGCGCCCAGAGTTCGCACCTTATGGGGGGGGTTATGTCACGTTCCTGACCTATTTATGTTAGTTTGTTATGTGTGTTAGTTGGTCAGGACGTGAGGTTGGGTGGGCATTCTATGTTTTCTGTTTCTGTGATGGTTTTGGGTTGCCTGGTATGGCTCTTAATTAGAGGCAGGTGTTTGGCGTTCCTCTAATTAAGAGTCATATTTAGGTAGGCGTTGTCACAGTGTTCGTTGTGGGTGATTGTCTTCCGTGTCTGTGTAATTGTTTGTACCATACGGGACTGTTACGGTTTGTTCGGTTTGTGTAGTCTAATTGTCCTATTCATGCGTTCTTCTTGTTTTATGTAAGTTCGTCGTATAGGTCTGTCTTCACCGTTTTGTTGTTTTTGTTAGTTTATACAAGTTCGTGTCTTTGTTAAATAAATATGTGTTCAAACTTCGCTGCGCCTTGGTTCCCTCAATACTCCTCCTTTTCGGTCGAAGAGGAGGAGGACCGCCGTTAC
This sequence comes from Salvelinus fontinalis, assembly GCF_029448725.1. Classification (NCBI taxonomy): domain Eukaryota; kingdom Metazoa; phylum Chordata; class Actinopteri; order Salmoniformes; family Salmonidae; genus Salvelinus; species Salvelinus fontinalis. The sequence continues at coordinate 10,925,037 of NC_074690.1, forward strand.
ACCAACCAATAAAACTATTGGCACAGGAGGTGTCTGGTGTATCCGTGTTATAGCGTGCCAACGATACAGGGCGCAACAAAGGGCGACCAATATGTTATCCAGTTTAGAATGACTGCCACTTGACTCCGGCAGCGGCCCATGACCTGTGGTACGGGGGAGGAGAATATTTTATACATCTGGATTAAACATATCAGGGATTTTGAGCTGGGGTGTGATGGTGCTAAAGTTGAATCAAAGCATTGGCATTAGCCATGCTAGATTACAGAGACATAATTTATAGATCGGTAAGTAAGTGTGCTCTCTTTACCATTCGGATTTACAACCAATGCTACTTATAAGACACATCAGATTTGCTACCAATGCTCCTTATAGGACACATCACTGCACTCTATACTCCTCTGTAAACTGGTCATCTTTGTATACCTGTCGCAAGACCCACTGGTTGATGCTTATTTATAAAACCCTTAGGCCTCACTCCCCCCTATCTGAGATATCTACTGCAGCCCTCATCCTCCACATACAACACCCGTTCTGCCAGTCATATTCTGTTAAAGGTCCCCAAAGCACACACATCCCTGGGTCGCTCCTCTTTTCAGTTCGCTGCAGCTAACAACTGGAAGGAGCTGCAACAAACACTCAATCTGGACAGTTTTATCTCAATCTCTTCATTCAAAGACTCAATCATGGACACTCTTACTGACAGTTGTGGCTGCTTCGCGTGATGTATTGTTGTCTCTACCTTCTTGCCTTTGTGCTGTTGTCTGTGCCCAATAATGTGTGTACAATGTTTTGTGCTGCTACCATGTTGTGTTGCTACCATGTTGTTGTCATGTTGTGTTGCTATCATGTTGTGTTGTCATGTGTTGCTGCCTTGCTATGTTGTCTTAGGTCTCTCTTTGTGTTGTTTTGTGTTGTCTCTCTTGTCCTGATGTGTGTTTTGTCCTATATTCATATTTTATTTATTTAATTTAAATAAACAATACAACATCTCCATGATGTGAGTCAGTTTTACATCCAGTGTTTTGCTAACCTTTTGGCGGTCATCCCCTGGATTAAGTGGCCTAACCAAACCCAAAAACAACACCAGAGACAGAGAGACAAATGCTTTGTCACGGTGACAAAACCAACAGCGTGATCGTCCTTCTCTTTTGCTAAACTGTGCATGATCCTGAGATTAATGCTTACCCAGTGAGCATTGGGCTTGCCTAGCTCCCCCTTTGCATAACTTCCAGAAACCTGTTCTGTCATGGCTTCTAGCCAGACACTCTATTTTCATAGTTGTAGTGTCATCTTGGTATTAAATCTGCATAACTTCCCTGTTTCTTAAAGTCATCAGAACCCTCAAGGCTATTTATTTAAAGATGAATTAATTAATAGAAATGAGTGATTAATCAAAACAGCCTGCCATTCAGTCCCTCAGTAACAAGGGTGAACAGGAATATACAGGTAAATAGTCTAGTTTAGGGATGGTAATTAACGGCCCTTTTGACGGCCCTCGGATATTTCATCATTTTTTGTTTAGGAACTCAGCCTGGGTCTCAACTTGCTCTTGCGAGTTAGAGTAGTAAAATACACAAGTTGCAATTTAGAAATGTGGTTGTGCATCAGCAGTTTTTCCTCGTTGATTTTGTTAGTCAGTCTTTACTCAGATGTCATATTGAAAACTGCAAACATTTCTCTCCACCCTATGGTGGCAAAATGTGCTGAATTGTAGGAAATTGGCTGTAAAACAGATCATTTTCCTCTCCACCCCATGGCAAAATGAGGGGGGTATGGATCTGGGTACGCAGACCCGCAAGCAACTGCTGCCCCTCATGATGAGTTCAGACTTTTTTGTGGCCCCCACACCGATCAAAGTTGCCCATCCCTGGTCTAGCTCAAGCTGTTTGGGCAAGAAAAACTCAACAACACAACAAGATTGGTCTTCTATGGGGGTGCTCAAGTTGGTATGAACATGCTTTCAGCTGCACCAACACAAAGTGCATTAATGTGCGATCATGAGAACACTTGAAAGTGTCCCTTTGCACTATGAGACTATTTGTTTTTACTTTTTCTTTGTCACCCTGACATCCACTAGTGTGAATGTTCTTCTTCAAGACATAACAACTGAACAATACTCACCACTAAGAATTCACAATTAGTCACCCCCTGACCATAATACCTGCCTTGTGATTTCTTCTCTACACTAACCATAGTATGGAAATCCCACACACCCGCATAGGAAAACTGAATGTTCACTATTCATAATGGCATTTGTTATCAGGGGAGCCTTTCACAGTAACATACTGCTGACTTTACAGACATTTCCTTGACTATAGTGTTTTTCTGAGATGTTGCCATGGTTGACACCTGAGATAGCGTTCATGTGTTTGATGGAATGCTGTTATCATTCACAGATGTATAGAGAATGCAAAGAGTAAAGAAACTGTGGGAAAATGATAATAATATTTAATTTGTAGAGCGCATTTCTCACGCTCAATGTACATAATGCAAAATATAGACTTTTGGCAAATTAAGCAATCAAGCATTTAGTTGTGTTTTAAATTAGGAAATTGAGGCATCTTCCTTGACATGTACAGGTAGAGTGTTCCAGAGCTAAGGGGCCATATGTGAGAAGGCCATGTCACCCATGCTGTGCAAGGTTGTGACTGGTATGACCAGACTGTTTGAGTCTGATGATTGTAAGGAGCGTGATTTGGTGCTATAACAGCCTCCACTCTTCTGGGAAGGATTTCCACTAGATGTGGGAACATTGCAGCAGGGACTTCCAATCAGCTACAAGAACATTAGTGAGGTCGGGCACTGATGTTAGTTAGACGACTAGGCCTGGCTCGCAGTCATTGTTCCAATTCATCCCAAAAGTGTTCGATGGAGTTGAGGTCAGGGCTCTGTGCAGGCCAGTCAAGTTCTTCCACAACAATGTCAACAAACCATTTCTGTACGGACCTCACTTTGTGCACAGGGGCATTGTCATGTTGAAACAGGAAAGGGCCTTCCCCAAACTGTTGCCACAACGTTGGAAGCATAGAATCATCTCGAATGTCATTGTATGCTGTAGCATGAAGATTTCCCTTCACTGGAACTAAGGGGCCTAGCCCGAACCATGAAAAACATTCCCAGACCATTATTCCTCCTCCGCCAAACTTTACAGTTGGCACTATGCGTTTGGGCAGGTAGTGTTCTCCTGGAGTCCGCTTAACACTGATTCATCCATCGGACTGCATGATGGTGAAGCGTGATTCAGCTATCCAGAGAATGCGTTTCCACTGCTCCTGAGTCCAATGGCGGCAAGCTTTACACAACTCCAGCCGACGCTTGGCATTGCGCATGGGGATCTTATGCTTGTGTGTGGCTGCTCGGCCATGGAAATCCATTTCATGAAGCTCCCGACGAACAGTTATTGTGCTGACATTGCTTCCAGAGGCAGTTTGGAACTCGGTAGGGAGTGTTGCAACCGAGGACAGATGATTTTTACGCACCACACGCGTCTGCACTCGGCGGTCCCGTTCGGTGAGCTTGTGTGGCCTGCCACTTTGCGGCTGAGTCGTTGTTGCTCCTAGACATTTCCACTTCACAATAACAGCACTTACAGTTGACCGGGGCTGCTCTAGCAGGGCAGAATTTTTACAAACTGACTTGTTGGAAAGGTGGCATCCTATGACAGTGCCACGTTGAAAGTCACTGAGCTCTTTGGTACGGGCCATTCTACTGCCAATCTTCGTCTATGGAGATTGAATGGCCGTGTGCTCGATGTTATACACCTGTTGAGGTGTGGCTGAAATAGCGGAATCCTCTAATTTGAAGGGATTTCCAGATACTTTTGGCTATGTAGGGTAATACATTCACTGCCTAGCATCTTTATAAAAAAAATATATAATTTTTATCAGTGGTGGCTGCTTGTATCAAATTCATATAATAGGGTATTATTCCAGGTATCTGCAGACATATGATGGCCAAACTGAAACATTTGAAGAATTCATATGCTATTAAAAGATGATAAGTCAGGTATAACTCTCCATAAGAATTGCATCATGCGAGACAGAACAGATGGAAATGAAACGCACGCCACCTGTTCTCTCAGGTGAAGTACTCCAGCTGTGTCTACCTCCACAGCGAGATCGAGTTACACAGGTAAGAAATATAGCCTATTCCTACTTGTCTTGTTATACTGAAAAAGGGAGGGTGAAAGGGCTAGTCAACGCAATTCCATTGTCAAACAAGTATTGAAATAAAAATAGATAATGACTGTTATGATTTATGATGTGTCATAAACACTGAGAGTGCATGATATTCAGTTGTTCCAAAATATCCATGTAATTATCAAGCCCCGCCTCGTTGGGTTGGTCCTGAGGTGAGCCTGTTGCTATAAACAGCCCACCAGACAGACAGAAGGTGAGACGAGCTCTAGTGCTGCCAAAGGTATAAACTTCATCGGGTACTTATAGGATATTTTGACTGAAAGCGTTCTGCGCTTTGACACCTTTACAAACAAGACGAGACTTCCTCTGAGGCCTGAGCTCTTCTGGTGACGTGCCTGTTTTTACTTGGGCATCGGATAAACTTTGGATAGAAACTCGCAGTAAAGCAGAAATTATAACAGACAACATGAAACTTGAAGTATTCTGTGGAAACCACCACTATGAGGTGAAATCTGTGGAGCTGTGCAGCGATGCTAAGAACAGCGTCCGCTCGCCTGTCTCTGGTGAGGAGGAGTTGGGTTCGGATGGGGACTGTCTAGCGCACAGCCCGCCACCTGTCACACTGGGTGCAGATGGCAAAGGCAAACCGTACACGCGGAGACCAAAACCTCCATACTCTTACATCGCACTGATTGCCATGGCTATCCGTGACTCAACGTCGGGGCGTCTGACTCTGGCGGAGATCAATGACTATCTGATGACAAAGTTTCCCTTTTTCCGGGGCAGTTACACCGGTTGGAGGAATTCCGTGCGCCACAACTTGTCACTGAACGACTGTTTTCTGAAGGTCCTCCGGGACACGTCCAGACCATGGGGAAAGGACAACTACTGGATGCTGAATCCTCAAAGCGAGTACACCTTCGCTGACGGAGTGTTCCGACGCAGGAGAAAACGAATCAACAAAAAGACAGGCAAAGAGCAAGACGTGTCTGACCATCGTCCAGACGAGGACACGCAACTCACCACAACACCCGCACCACCAGCCAGCAGTGCCAAGTTCTCCAGTTCCTTCGCTATAGACAGTATCCTCAGCAAACCGTTCAAGAGACAGGAGTGGGCTGAGAATTCTCCCACCGTTGGTGCGTTACCGTGGCCCGGTTACACTCAGATGATGCCCCACATTGTGAGAGGACCATCAGTCGCCTTACCGCATCCCGCCCATTCGATGTTTCATATTGACTCATACGCTGCGCATATCCTGGGGGCATATGGTGGTGGATTGTACTGAGATGGATCATCGAAAATATAGTTTCGCAGCTCTGAAATTGACATAAAAGGGCTCATACATTTACCAGATAATCCCAGCATTTGCAGCGCTGGCTACTCCAGGATCTGACGTTTACCACCGATTCAAAACAGACAGTATTCTTTCGTAATGGACCCGAGTGGCAAATAGAATGAAAACACTGGGTTGGCATTGGTGTACTTTGACAGTAATTGTGTTTGAACTAAATGCATGTTATTTCATTGCCTTATATTTGGACAAGGTCACAGAGAATAGTATGTGTTATATCTGGACATGTTTGTATGGATCGACGCACCCTGTGGGGAGGAGTAGGCTTTATTTCGTTGCTTTGATGTTCTATGGTAATTTCCCTTTAAAACAATAGCATTTTTTTTGCTATACTGTGTACATACAGTTCATGATGTATAGATTATAGGCTATTTATGTTGTTGGTTTGTTGAAAATATTGTTACTGAATTGTCGAATCACTTGATCACTTCAAATCATGCTGTTTAGGGTAACTTGGGGCTAAACGCCCCCTCCTGTAATTCTCACAGAAACCACTTCATGTCACTCACTTTTTAACACTTTCCCTGGATGCCAGTAGTCTTGCTCAACTAAAAATGTCACGTCTCATCTCAACTTTTTAAGTCACTCCAACAAAATGATTTTTTGACTCCGGTGGGGCAAAATGCCCTCAGGATAATTCAATGCAAGTCATTGGTATCTATATTAGAACTTTACAAATCATATCCAAATCCTCCATAAGTAACTTTATTGAGAGTTAGGAAGTACATTCAAACCGCATCATAGTGAGGACATTAATAGTGAGAAGTGCAGTTAATGTTTTTTTCTAAATTCAATGTATTTCATCAAAATAAGATACCTAAACTTTAGCTTTTAAGAGTCAATTACAAAAAAATCTAAAATTAAACGTATATAATGGGTTTTAACACACTAATCTTCAGGGTGCATTTTGCCGGGAAAGTGAGTTCAAAATTCCCACTGTATGGCGTTTTAATTAATTCTGCCCACTTATTTCCCTTCAAAATGTGTTTGCCTAAGGATAGCCAATATGCACATATCTTAATATTACCAAAACATTGTTTTTTTCTGTCAGAACATAGACATTTCCCTTAAGGGGGCGTTTCCCCCTAAGTTACTTAAGCAATTAGGCCCAAGGGGGTGTGGTATATGGCCAATATACCCAATATACCACAGCTAAGGGCTGTTCTTACACATGACGCAATGCGGAGTGCCTGAACATAGTCCTTAGCCGTGGTATATTGGCCAAATACCACAAACCCCCGAGGTGCCTTATTGCTATTATAAACTGTTAACCAATGTGATTAGATCAATAAAAAAATGTTTTTGTTATACCCATGATTTACGGTTTGATATACAATGGCTGTCAGCCAATCATCATTCAGGGCTCTAACCAACCAGTTTATAATCTACAATATAACATTTTGCATTTTGTGATCATGTCGAGCAGTTTGTATATGTTTTTTAATTTTGTTTAAACACAATACATATTTTGAATAAAGAGTAACTTTTACATTGACATTGTGATGTGTTTTTATGTTGATATATTTTTTGCATTGAATTCATAGCGCATGGAATAGATTGTGAACAAACAAGATATCTGCGCTACAAGTTGTTTTCAAGACAAACGGCAAAATGCCAATCTATCATCACAAACACTGACAGGGGTATGGTGTCGGCCTGCAGGTGCCTGATCCCTCATCACATTCCCCAATGTCTACCCGCCATTTGTAGCTTACTACTTATGCTACTGAATTAAAAATGGCTTATCAACTTGGTGTAATATCAAACTCTTTCAAAACGTATATGCCTATCATTGTGAGCTCTCAAACAGTGGATGTGCTGTATGGAGCACATTGATAATGTTGTAAATATCCTTAATATTCAATTTATAGTTTAGGCTAGTATCGTCTCGCCTAGACTATATATGTATTGAGTAGTCTAACCAAAACCAAAGGGGAAGAGAAAGGAAGTAAGGGAGGAAGAGGCCAGAGAATGGAAATAAAGAAAGACAGAAGGATGAAAGGTAAGAAGGGACTGAGGTGACGAATAAGGTTGCGAAAAGGGAATGGGCCTAACACTAAATATAATCCAATAACATTAGTTTTACGCATTCAAATGTTTCACATACCTAATTCTAGATTTAAGATAACGTTGTTACCTAAAGGTCCCTTAGTAGCATACTCTCTGCAACTCTACAAATAGGCTATCACAGTAGGCCAATTCATATTTAGGCCTACTACTGCGTTACAATAATTGTTAATAACGATCGTTATTGGCAAAACAGCTTGGAATAATAATAATACAGCCATAATGTTGTTAAAGAAATGATGTGTGTCATTATTAGTGTGGCACATATCTAATTATAAATTGGTCCCTGTATTGGGGCAGAAATACGGCATTTATTTTTCTGTGTCTGAGAAGCTCCCTGTGAGCGGATACAGACATTCAGTATTTATATTTTCTGTCTGGAGCTACAAATAACCGTCGCCTCAAGTCGAGACACATAAGCAGGGGAGAGATAATCGCAAAATAGCCTATACAAGTGGATTTCAGTCCACATTTAAAAGCTGAAAAACAACTATTTTCGATTTTACCAAGACGGTATGACAGGATTCTGTGTGCAATATGTTCAAAGCCTTCTAAGTATTCTTCTGTGGCTGAGAAAATAAAAGTCCTTTAAACCAGCTGTGCGTCCTGAACGCAGCGGGTTTATTAGTTTTTATGTTGCCGGAAATTATGAGGAGATTATGTTCTTTACCTTTGATTTTATGAGGGGAAATGATTTTATCTCGACATACTTGTTTGGTTAATAGTTTGAGCTTGTCGTTTAATTGTTGCATTAAAGTCGTTGGGTTAAAATACTATACTGTTTTACACATTTAACGGGTAACGTAAAATTCGTAAAACCACGTCTGTAAATATTTTCAATTTCGTCATTAAATCCTTGACTTTGTTGTTTTTGTAATTTTACATGTATTGCCTTATAGCAAGTAATAAATGAAATGCAGTTGGGTGAAACATTTCAGTTCAACTCAAAATCTATATATTTGTCTTCTATACACGTCTCAGTTTTCCTCGATGATTTGTATATAGTTTACCTCCTGAACTGATTTATATTGAAATTAAACTTATCGTGATCAAGAATTGGGAGAGGCTACACATGCAACCAGCTTTCGTTTGACCTTCTTTTGTTTTGCCAAACATGTTCTCCTTACAAGCATTATGCCTGCTTACGCACTGCATAATGTTCCCTAGCACATGGGCACCATAGGCATGCATGGTTTCTTCTTCGACAATAACAACAGAATAACATCAGAATCATCATCATAAGCTACTATAAAAATGATCAATTGGACCTATTTTTCTAAGACCTCATTTGGATCTGTGTAGTTAATTCATCTCTCGAGGGATATGATCCACGGTTCGAGGCGGTAAACTGACACTCGCGCGCCGTGTGTGGTATGCTGGAAGCGCCTGATGGAAAAATCATGTTTCCACTCATGTCAAAGTACTATCCTGAACAGCCCCGAACAAATGAACACGACAACTGTGGACTGTTATTTCTCCATGACCTCTGCTAGACAAAGCGACAAGCTCTAAGAAGCTCTGACTGTGCAGCATAATAAGGTGATCTGTAGTTCTCCGCTCTCCATTACTTTTTTCCATCCTCAAGTACATCATAGGCTTTATACATAATAGGCTGTATATATGAATATATACAATACCAGTCAAAAGTTTGAACACACCTACTCATTCAAGGTTTTTTTGTTATTTGTGAACATATCAAAACTATGTAATAAGATATGGAATCATGTAGTAACCAACAAAGTGTTAGATTCTTCAAAGTAGCCACCCTTTGCATTGATGACAGCTTTTCACACTCTTGGCATTCTCTTAACCAGCTTCACATGGAATGCTTTTCCAACAATCTTAAAGAAGTTCCCACATATGCTGAGCACTTCTTGGCTGCTTTTCTTTCACTCTGCAGTCCAACTTATTTCAAACCATCTTAATTGGGTTCAGGTCAGGTGATTGTGGAGATGCAGCACTCCATCACTCTCCTTCTTGGTCAAATAGCCCTTACATAGCCTGGAGGTGTGTTGGATCATTGTCTGGTTAAAAAACAAATGACAGTCCCACTAAGCGCAAACCAGATGGGATGGCGTATCACTGCAGAATGCTGTGGTAGCCATGCTGGTTAAGTGTGCCTTGAATTCTAAATTCATCACTGACAGAGGCACCTGCAAAGCACCCCCACACCATCACACCTCTCAAATTTGACGGTAGGAACCACATATGCGGAGATCATCCATTCACCTACTCTGCGTCTCACAAAGACATTGAGGTTGGAACCAAACATCTTAAATTTGGACTCATCAGACCAAAGGACAAATTTCCACTGGTCTAATGTCCATTGCTCATGTTTCTTGGCCCAAGTCTCTTCTTCTTATTGGTGTCCTTTAGTGGTTTCTTTGCAGCAATTTGACCATGAAGGCCTGATTCACGCAGTCTCCTTTGAACAGTTGATGTTGTGATGTGTCTGTTACTTGAACTCTGTAAAGCACCCCCACACCATCACACCTCTCAAATTTGTCAAAGGTCCATGAAGGCCTGATTCACGCAGTCTCCTCTGAACAGTTCATGTTGAGATGTGTGAGGTGCATTCTGAGGTGCAGTTAATTGTCGATTTCTGAGGCTGGTAACTCTAATGAACTTATCCTCTGCAGCAGAGGTAAGTCTGGGTCTTCCTTTCCTGTGGCAGTCCTCATGAGAGCCAGTTTCATCATAGCGCTTGATGGTTTTTGCGACTGCACTTGAAGAAACTTAAAGTTTTTGATATTTTCCAGATGGACTGAACTTCATGTTTTAAATTAATGATGAACTGTCATTTCTCTCTGCTTATATGAGCTGTTCTTGCCATCTTATGGACTTGGTCTTTTACCATATGGGGCTATCTTCTGTATACCACCACCACCTTGTCACAACACAACTGATTGGCTCAAACGCATTAAGAAGGAAAGAAATTCTACAAATGAACTTTTAAGAAGGCACCTGTTAATTGAAATGCATTCCAGGTGACTACCTCATGAAGCTGGTTGAGAGAATGCCTAGAGTGTGCAAAGCTGTCATTAAGGTAAAGGGTGGCTGCTTTGAAGAATCTAAAATCTAAAATATATTTTGATTTGTTTAACACTTGTTTGGTTACTACATGATTCTATATGTGTTATTTCATAGTTTTTATGTCTTCACTATTATTCTACAATGTAGAAAATAGTAAAAATAAAGAAAAACCTTTGAATGAGTAGGTGTGTCCAAACTTTTGACTGGTACTGTATATACCTAAAACTAGAATTCTAGTAAATAGGATAGGCCTACGTTATGTTTATGTCTCATTCATGGTTAACTTGGAACCATTGCCTTCATCGTCTGGCGTGTTGCACTGTTGACTGGAATGTCTAAATGAGTTTGATAAATGGTTTAATTGCGTGTATGAGAGTTGTGAGGAGTGGGTGGGAAGGGGTCTCTGTTAGTCTTCTGAGCTTGTGCTGTGATGTGTGTGGCTCTTGCTAGAATTATGTCTGGACCGCTGGACCGGGGCCAGATCTGGGAGAGGGTGGGTCTCGAGTTCCTGGCGATTTCTTGGAGGGATTTAGCCGGGATCTAGGGGGCAGAGAGAGATTTAAGAATTGATAGGTGGTCGAGTTTTGTTTGGCCGAGTGGATATGCGCAAGAAAGTCGAGGAGCTTTATGTTTTCCTTCTTAAAGGATTATTGCCAGCGATGGCCACAGTGAGACGGAGGAGGAGCAGCCGCCACACCGATACTCAGCTGGTGTTCCTGATTAGAACTGCAATAAACGCGCAGTGAATCGCCACTGGACACTAACCTCTCAAATGATCACATTTGGAAACATATTTTTTTAGAACGTCTGAAGGAGGTATGCTAAGTAATTGACTGAAGTATTGGGTGTAGGATACTGCTCTCGTTAGATTTTTCAGGCCAGTGCAAAAAAAAGAGCATTGGTCATACTCTTGGTTATAGGCTACTCATACTCCTCTGTGTCCCAATTTGGGCGCAAACATGACGACTGAGAGCTCACAGCAACATCTGGACTCGTCTCATTCTCTGAGATCCAGCCCAGCAGCCGGAGTGATGCACGCCACTCAGATGAGCACACAGCCAGTGGCGGAGAGCTCACCAAATGCGTCAAACAAAAGGAAAAAGGGCAACTCTGGCTTGAGGCGTCCTGAGAAGCCGCCCTATTCATACATCGCCCTTATTGTGATGGCTATCCAAAGCTCATCGACAAAGAGGCTTACTCTGGCTGAAATCTATCAGTTTCTTCAGGCCCGTTTCCCGTTCTTTAGGGGGTCTTACCAGGGATGGAAAAACTCTGTGAGGCACAACCTGTCTCTAAACGAGTGCTTCATAAAACTGCCCAAGGGCCTCGGCAGACCAGGCAAGGGACACTACTGGACCATAGACCCGGGCAGCGAGTTTATGTTCGAAGAGGGGTCCTTCCGTCGCAGACCTCGCGGATTCCGTAGGAAATGCCAAGCTCTGAAACCCATGTATCGAATGATGAATGGCATGGGCTTTGGCGCGTCGATACTGCCCCAAAACTTCGATTTCCAGAACCCCTCTGCGTCCTTGGCATGTCATAATGGTTACAACTTGGACGTGATGGGGAACACGGTGCCAGGGAGCTACGACGGGCTGGGTGGAGGGCTTCATGTTCCTCACATGTCGCCAAGCCCCGGGGCCACCTACATGGCTGCCTGTCAGGTGTCGTCTAATGGAGAATACTGCCCAGACAACAGTAGTAGCCCTCTGCACTCATCGCCGGCGGCGATGGCAGCAGGCACCTTGGACTGTCACTCCCCCTATACCAGTGCCTCCTCACACTGGACATCACCAGGTGTGTCTCCATACATCAAGCAGCAATCCCTGGCCTCAAACAGTCCCACATCCTCTGCCTTGCACTCGAGTATATCCCCTTACTCTCTGGAGCAAAGCTATCGCCATCACAACGGAAGAGACTCATCTGATATTTCAAGTAAGCCTGTTTACTTTACTAATAGGCAAACACAATACTTATACGCATGGGCACACTATATGACCAATTATAACATATGCAACCCAGTAATAAATATTCTACTCTTATGTACAGTTTGCATTAAATCGTGCGTATTTATATCTACTGTTTTATTTGGAAGTAGACCTAGTCGAGATGGGCAGTTGCTGATTGCGAATCATAGGGAAGGGGACATTGGGCCTAGTTAGGCAACACTTGCATTGTTCTGCTTGTCCATTTAGGAATAAAAGACAATTATAGAACTATGATAATATAACTAAAAACATAAATAATTAAGTTATATTAATATTGATGCAAATTCTACTGCCAAGGTTAACATAATCACTCTCAAGGAAGTTAAAAAAAACTGTAGCCTATATTTTATTTTCAAGGCTATTGGCCAGCTCAGCCACAGACCGACTTACAAACACCAATATATGACATGACAATAATATGTCGACACCTAATTGTGTGTATAATAACACACAAAAATGTACAAGCTTCCTTTAGAATTTTTTTTTGGGGGGGGGCTATATGTTGTTCCATGTAGTGAAGCTGTTATTCGATGCGTTTATATGGGCTAATAGCAGTAAGGCCAAAAACTGTAGCCTAGATTTCATTTTCAAGGCTATAGGCCTAAAGGAAAATGCGCCAAACACCAATATGTGTCATGACAATAATATGTCAACATCTAATTATGTGTATAATAATACACAAAAATACATCAGTAATGTCAACAACCAAGTTTGTTTTCCCTATCCGTACACATGGTTGATTCTGGGCATTGTAGATAGAAGTGCCTGTGACCTTTGTGCGCAATGGTCTCCATAAGAAACCACACATAAATATGAACAATAATATCACTGAATGAAATAGTTTCATTACAAATACAAATTATGTTTGTAAAATAATTCAACACTAAATAGAAAGCAAAGTATTCATGGCAAATATCAAGGACACTTTTCCAGGAAAATATTCAAAACCTTATGTTTACAAATGATCTATTATTTTCACATTGTAAAAGTGATGTAGCCTATATATAAATAAATATGTGTGTGTTTCATGAAATCGTTTGTATTTTGCATGTATGCTCTAAATGATCTGCACGCAGTTGTTTTAGGAAAAATGTAGCCTACCATTTAAGAAAAATAATTGGAGTACATGCCATTGGCATAAATACAACGTCCAAATATTGGCGCCATGTTCTTTAATGTTTTGCATTAGAACAAGTTGGTTGTGTATTTTAAAAAGCTTTGTGTTTGACTGTTACGTCTCTTCCACCTGTTTGCAGTGGGATTATCTCGATACTCAAGCCATTCATCACCAGTATGTGACAGGAAAGATTTAGTTCTGAACTTTAACGGAATCTCTTCATTTCACCCGCCAACTGCCAATGGATCGTACTACCACCAGCTACATCACCATCACCAGAATGTCTATCAGGACGTCAAGCCATGCGTCTTGTGAAATCAACGCGTTAAGACCACTGCCATCTTGGATGAGGATCACAACAACTACACAGCCACTATATATAAGCCATACGCTTCCTTGTCATTTGCCAGATGTCAAGACCTGTACAAATGGGGGTGGGGGGGGGGGGGGGGGGGGGGGGGTTAGGCTATATACAAAATGTCAGTCACTCTGTCTGTGAGAACATCCATGCCAAAACACCTTTCCGGAGAAATGAAACACTTTAGGACTGAGTGCATGGAGTAAAATTGAAAAAAAAAAAAAGACATACATGTAGCCTATTGCCATTGTCAAGCACGGCTCAGACAGCTATTGGATATAGTTGATCAATGACATCTTAAGTCAGCCTTCCTTCAAACTCTTTCACCATGCCATGATGCATTCAGGAGTGAACTAATTGTGTCGTTTCATTCATATTGTAGCCTAGTGTTTGAGTATAAGTTATCAACACGGATAAAATGCAATACTACGTTAAATATGTTTAATTAAAAATACATGCACATTCACTCCGATTTATCTTTACCTATTTGCACTTAAACCTAAACCCTTGAGTTTTCGAAAGATTTCGCTGCAGCAAGTCAATAAAGAGATCTATTTTAAAACTGTTTGGGGTCATTCTTATTCAAGGGTAGGCTACATGTTTATGCTATGCAGCATATCGCAAATCCTATAGGGATTGTATACAGCGTGGGAGATCTTTTGGGACTACAATTGCCCCAAATTGTCTTTGAGTTCTTTATGACAAATTAGGTGTTTTATTACATTTTTTGTTTGTTATTGTAACCTTAATATAACTGTTGTTAATACAGAGATTGATTGTTATTGTTATAGCCTACTATTTGAACTCAACGAATTCACTGTTCAGCATTTACAGATGCAATATTCAGCATTTACAAATGCAATCATTATCAATTTTGGGTCAGAAATGACCCCCGTTGGAGCGTTTTAAGATACAAACATGTTGGTGCTTTTAGGATTAATTTCCATTGGGATCGAATATATAACATGATCATACTAATATCAACATATTGGTACATATTTGTTACAGAATACGTTTGACAAATAATCATAACGGCATTACATTTGAGATAACCCACTGGTTAAAACTTTGAAATGTGGACTTTCAAAATGCTAGCTACCATCCACTACAACCTTTTGAACAAAAGTAGGCCTACTATTCAACCAAGACTGTTTCTTCTCTAAATCCTGATTTTTACAAATCTGATTCTGAGGAATGACTCGTGTGTGGACATGTATGTTCAGTATAATTATTTGTGAGATAACACTTGGCTTGACCTGGTTATACAATAATAAACGTGTACACATTTGGATGGAATTGAGCGTTAACATGAGGTGAGGTCAGTGGCTGGCTAGGAACTGCCTGTCAAAAAAAAAAAAGATTTACTCACAAATAAACTTTGATGAAGCAAAAATTCATCATACAACAGATAACTCCAACAATCAGGGTGACATAAGCTATTAACCGAAATTGACAACTTCAAGAAAAATCCTCAAATGTAAATACCAATGTAGCCACGATACACAATTGATAGACTCAGATGGTGGCATATTTCATATCATACTACAAAATGACACACTGATCAACATAGCTCAGCCATAGACAGAGTTACAACTGATAGCTGGCACTAAAATACCAACATATGGACACATTTCATCCAAATAATTCGCAACACAAACTCCATAGCCTTTCACAATGGATTTACAATACTTCCAATGCACAGCATGCTGCGTGTGCAAACACACACACATACAGTGCTGTATATAATACATATGGTTCTAACAAAATCTTCATATCAACACTCGAATTGAATGAAAATGCAGTTTAAAATGTAAAAAAAGTGTCTCAAAATGAAATTCTACCTTAATAAATAAAATGCATCAAAGTGATGTTGTCTATTCTCATATTCATTCAACAGTAGTCTAACCCGTAAAATGCAAAGGAAATTGCATTTAGAAAATGCATCGTTGTAGGGCCAAGAATGACAAAATGATCAAACCTGGCTTTCATTTGAACACTTATATTGTCAAAAAAATGTTGTAAAACATTCCTCTAGTCTCATCTGTAATCATCTTGTCTGCTTCGGGTTTCTGCGTCTGTCAGGCTGAGTGTGGTTCATTTGATCGGATGATTTTCTGTCCCTTTCTCTGATGAAGGTCAGGAAACCCCGGGGATGGTATCCCTCTCTAAATTATACCAAGTTTTCCTTCAAAATACAACTTGGAAAATTGTTTTAGGTGCAGTATAGTATCAATTGGTCAGGCTGCTTTAGCTTGCCAGCTACATTATGGAGACACGCCCACATGTGCAGAGTTTACCCACACAACATGATGAGGTAAATACTCATGCGCAAAATATGAAATTGGCTCAATGCACAAATGAAACTATAGGCAAAGCAGCGAGGCCTATGCTGACCCTATCCAGACAGTGACTGTATGGGAACAGCCTTGCACGTTTTGATGCCATTTTAGCCAATTTTGAAATGTTGAGTATAAAACCACCAGAATCAGCTTTTTTATTAGACTATCACAGGGTAAGCCCTGACTGCACTGCCTACCCTGACTGCACTGCCTACCCTGACTGCACTGCCTACCCTGACTGCACTGCCTACCCTGACTGCACTGCCTACCCTGACTGCACTGCCTACCCTGACTGCACTGCCTACCCTGACTGCATGTCACTGGAATTGACGCATAGATGACTAGAGAGGAGAAAGAAAGACAAATAGATACAAGGTGGAGAAACATACACGATTTGCCATTGTGAAATGAATAGTAGCTAAAAGGCATACATTGTGTAGCCTGAAATCTGAATACTTGAAAACAATAGTGAAATAGAACTATACTCAAGTTTGGGTTTCAGGTGATTAGTTATGCATACCAGTTGCTCACAAATCCATCTAAAGCAATGATGTAACAAGGCCACCACCTAGTGGTACTGCCTTACCTGTACACCTACCATGGGAAGAGAAATGTGAAATGTGAAATTCACAAAGATGGAAAACAACTACTGTACATTATTGAGACGATGCAATCATAAAGTCAATATTGGCATTTAACTACCCAAAATAGTAATTGAGGTAACCTGCAGCTTTACCACATTAACGGGGGCTCTCGAATGTCTGGAATGGGAAATGGTTCAAGTTTAATATATCCTCTACACTGGTGATCCTTTTCTGTTTCATGGACATGATGCATACCAGACCATATAGACAAGACTCTGGAGCCTTCCCTCTGCCTTACACATTACCAGGCTTACAGCTTTTCTATATGACTGGGAACAACTGACTTCCAAGCTTCGATTGGACAGGCCAATATTCAATTCATTCCAAGTCAATCTGACCCTTCTATAAGGTCTATCACAAACTTTTCATAAATTGGACATGTGGTTCCTGGGTTCAATATTGATTTGAATGTAAATTGACCTATCATGAAAGTACATTGGATTAGATTATTCTATGTAGTGGATAAAAAATGTAATTTGAATCAAAACAGCCAGATGTTTGTAAATTACTGAATATTATATGGGGTGTACGGGGGCCTCCGACCGGGGTCTATGGGGGCCTAAGGATGGGGTCTACGGGGTCCTCGGGCCGGGGTCTATGGGGGCCTAAGGATGGGGTCTACGGGGTCCTCGGGCCGGGGTCTATGGGTGCCTAGGGATGGGGTCTACGGGGTCCTCAGGCCGGGGTCTATGGGGGCCTAAGGATGGGGTCTACGGGGTCCTCAGGCCGGGGTCTATGGGGGCCTAGGGATGGGGTCTACGGGGTCCTCAGGCCGGGGTCTATGGGGGCCTAGGGATGGGGGCGTAGGGGTCCTCGGGCCGGGGTCTATGGGGGCCTAGGGATGGGGGCGTAGGGGTCCTCGGGCCGGGGTCTATGGGGGCCTAGGGATGGTGTCTACGGGGTCCTCGGTCCGGGGTCTATTTATTGTGAAAAATGAAGAGTGGTAAAAGCGCTATTTTTTAATCTGCAGTCATTTTTTATAATCTAAACATAATATTTGCACTAACAACATCAGCAGATGTGAATGATACATTCCGTGAGAGTGTTACATTTGGAAAAGACTGACACTTCAGAAATGGAAAAAACGGATAACTTTTGAAACATTTTATTGAACCTTTATTTAATCAGGAAAAGACTCTGGAGGTTAGAAACATGTACATGTAAATGCATAATAAAGTTCCCCTTAACATTGTAGTGATCTTATCCATGTCATATACACCATCATTGCACCAGGTTATGTTATATTATTAATCATCTGGAATGGTCCTGAAAGGCATCTGAATCCATTTCTGCAGCTATGAAATGTTTAGTCCAGATTTATATTAGCTATTCAGCGATTAAATTGGATATGTTTTTCCTCCAACTGACTTGAGAGAGTTGGTGGTTGATCGATTTGTCTGCGCTCAAAGACCGGTCTTGATAGAAACCTTACGTGCGTCTCTCTCACAATCTATAGGCTACTTCCAATTGGTGGGTCCCTTAAACATGATGGATGTATTTAGAGTAACACAGGCCTACCTCTATCCATAGGACTCCTGTGGAACTCCTCATTTCCTGGCATGGCCTCCTTGCCACATATAAACAGCTTATCTGTTGAATAAATAAAAGGTCAAGTAAGTGAGATATTTTTCAGATAATGTAATGTGTATAAACTGTGTAGTTCAACCTGGCTATCAATGCTCCCTTCAATGCTATTGAGTATTCCTTCAACAACAATCACAACCACCAGAAATGACTAGCACCACCACTACACATCTTAATGATTCACAATCCATCATAAATTGACTTCCCTAAACAGCCGAGCATTTCAGTTGGACAGAGATCAGTCCTACCGCATGAATCATGCATCATGTCTTATCAACAAAGCCCTGACATTATGATTAGATGCATGTTATGTATGATGGATGATGGATAGATTTAGATATCAGCCTGCCCATTCGATCACTTTAGACAAGACATGTCTCTTTAAAATGGGACTCGAGGGTAAGCTTGCTTGGCTCTTCTGAAAGGTTACTTTAGAAAATAAGTACATCTTGGACTGGGATGTCTATTGGTACAGCTGCGGCTGGGTTAATCCACGTTGCTCTAATAGTCAGCCATTACCTGGCAATGATCCCCTGACTCCATTTTAAACGCTGGGTGTGTTCGAGCAGTAAGCCTAACGAAGACGACGGTAGACGAAAGTCAGTGAGTGACGTTGTGGAAGGTGCATCTGCAATAGCAGAAAGTCGGACGCTGTAGTGGTTTTCCAACAGCAAGGCTCAGATCAACATTGCAGTGTCACCATAGCTGCTATTGGTTATAAAAGGTTTTTCTGTATAAATGTCTAAATCAACTTTTTTACACCCCCATATCACACACTGCAAACTAGAAACATAATGTGTGTGCAGTTAATTGGTTACAGAGATATCTAAAATCTCACCTTCATTCTTCTTATTCAATGAGGTTTAACAGCGGTTGGCATCCAATAAATGTTGCATTACCACCACCGTATACTTTGCTTTAAAGAAAATGGAATTGAAAAAAAATCAACAAATACCCTACCATCCAACCCTACACTCACTAAAAACCCACCACCCTTCTCCACTATTTAAATCTATCTAGTCCTACCTCAGTCCAACAGCCTGAAAAGACGGGACACCACCACTTAACACGCCCTCTAACACCTCTGACGTCAAGTCTCGTACAGCCAAATACCTCTCTGCAGCTTCCACCACAACCTACATTTTCTGTAACTTACATTCCATCCCTGCAGTACAGTTGAAAACCATTGCTATAAATGCTAAAAATCCAATCTTACTCAAGCATATACAGTATCTTAACATTACTTTGTCGGGCAAAGACTCAACATCAAAACTCAAAAGAACAGACGACTCTTCTGTTTTACGCCGCCCTGTCTGTGTTGCACCAAACGACGAGCATCACAAACACCAGGAATCTTCCCCTTCAGTTGGTTATCTTTCACATTTCCGCTACCCTAGTAATCACTCCTTTCAATGGAGTCCATTACTTGAGAGAAAAACAATTCACATTCGTTTAACAATGAGCGCCTGCTCCCTCTGACCAGCAGAAACACAAACAATTATCACAAGACCACTTCTGGTTACCTTCCCCGATTCCACAGCAGCCAACTCTGTTTTTACCCACCCTGAAACCACAAATGGATCAGCCAAAAAGCAAGGGTCCACTTTTCCCAAAAATGTCACTCCTACAGTCACAGACTCATCTTTATCCTGACCCTCTGTGCCATCCACGGGCTCCGAGAAATCCAAGTAAAATGTCTCCTGATGATAATACTGCACTTCTCCTGTCATATATCTTGTTCTTGCCCTCTCAAGGGATGCCATTTTCCACCCTTGAACCAGTATATTTGGCTAAGTCAGCTTCCTAAGGAAAAGAGCAATCTCATTTCAATAATGTGTACCTTGATAATAAATGGAGAAGAGCCTTCATTCATTCTCATCACTTTCATTTGTATCCTTTGTAGATTTTGAATTGTGGCAAAGTTGGTTCCTTTTTCAGTCACATCTTTGGCCATCTTTGGCCACATCAGTCACATGCCAATTGTGATTGGTCCCTGAACCCATGTGATGCCGTTTTGAAGTGTATAAAATCCTCCTTCATTTCCCTGCCTGTAAAAATCCTGATAAAGGCCAAAATGTGTTGGGTGAAGTTGTATCAATAAAAAATACTGTCCTCCAAATGTTGCTGTTGGTGTACCACTTGAGGAATCTCACCTTAGCCTTGAGCCACAAGCAGCCACAACCCCTAACGTGTAAGTAATTTATCTACAATAACAATGCTATGACACTAAAATAGTGGGCACGCTCGAGCGGATCACTTTTGTCTTCAAGTCGCTGCAGTTGCTTCTCACCAATTTTGTCAAACAAAAACACCCTAATGATTGGTTGACAAATGGTGCCTCCCACAATGCAGGTGATGGCTGCATGTTGCAATTGGTGAGAAGCAACTGCAGCGACTTGAAGACAATTTTATCACTGCATGACTGCATGACCTTTGATCTCATGATTTTTGTAAAGTTCATGCAGTCGACATGTAGGCGCAAGTCTGAAAATGTTTATGCCCATAATGCAACACAATTTGACAGGCGGTGACCAAAGATGGTCAAAGTCTTGACAAAAGTGATCCGCTCGAGCGTGCCCACTATTTTAGTGTCATAGCATTGTTATTGTAGATAAATTACTTACACGTTAGGGGTTGTGGCTGCTTGTGGCTCAAGGCTAAGGTGAGATTCCTCAAGTGGTACAGCAACAGCAACATTTGGAGGACAGTGGATGTTGATAGAAAGTATTTTTTTATTGATACAACTTCACCCAACACATTTAGGCCTTTATCAGGATTTTTTGCAGGCAGGGAAATGAAGGAGGTTTTTATACACTTCAAAATAGCGTCACGTGTTCAGGGATCAATCACAATTGGAATACAATACAAAACATGATGGCTGTGGTCCAAATGCAAAGTAGACAACCGTGGGCCGTCAACCCTCAGCCCTTGAATTACGTTTTAAATCGTCACATCCGAGTGTACCTTAAATGTCACTTCCCGATGTGAGGGTCAGTGATGACCAGAGTGGTAACGTCCTGGGTGGAAATCTTTGTTGAGCCTAAAAACAATCAACCTTAAGCTATTGATGTACTTAGCAAGCTAACGTAGCTAGCACTCCTGTCAGGTAGCTAGCTACAGTTACCCATAGCTGGATAGCTAGCTCTATAGTTTGTCCATTTATTCCAATAAGTTTCTGAATTCCAAAATATGTGTTTAGAAAGCTAGTTAGCTATGTTTTATAGGCTCCTCACTATGGGCTCGTTTGAGTGGTAAGGCGAAAGCCACCGACTGTAGACTAAGGTTTAAGGTGTGAAGTCGGGAGAGGTGCATCTGTGACAGACTAAAGTCAGACACTGATGTGGTTTTCCAACAGCAAGGCTCAGTGTTGCCGTTGTATATAAATCCTTTTGAAATTAACATGTCTCCAACCCCCTAAGCCAGTGTTTCCCAAATCTGGTCCTCGAATACCCCCAACAGTACACATTTTTATTGTAACCCTGGACAAGCACACCTGATTCAACTTTTCAACTAATCATCAAGCCCTCAATGAGTTGAATAAGATGTGTTTGTCAAGGGATACAACGAAACTGTGTACTGTTGGGGTACTGGAGGACCCACTGACATAGGCCTTGGGAAACTGACATAGGCCTTGGGAAACAGTGACATAGGCCTACTCACAAAATTGAAAATATACTGTGTGTGTGTACATTGTACAATCAATTGGTGAGAGAGAGAGAATCAAATATCACATTTATTTGTACATAACCACTGTATACATTCATTGTGGCCAAGTTGGTTCCTGTTTCAGTCACATCTTTAGTCATGTTTGCGTGGGTCAAACAAATACAACCTAATGATTGGTTGACAATAGAGCCTCCCACAGCGTAGGCGATGGCTGCACGATGAAGTTGGTGAAGAGCAACTGCAGAAACTTGCAGTCAAAACTTCATGACCTCATCACAATTTTTGTAAAGTTCTTTCAGTCGACGTGTATGCGCAAATCTGACAATTATTAACCCCATAGTGCAAAACACTTTGAAAGGTAGGTAGCTTAGCGGTTAAAAGCATTGGGCCAGTAACCGAAAGATTGCTGGTTTGACTCCCAAAGCTGACTAGGTAAAAAATCTGTCGATATGTTGAGGCACTTAACCCTAACTTGTCCTGTAAGTTGTTCTGGATATGAACGTCTGCTAAATGACTAAAATGTACAAAAAATAGTCACCGACTTGACTGTTTGCATGCGCCCTATGAGTCTGAGTGCTTTGAACCTCATATTACCATTTGTCACAGTTAAAATCAATGGGCGCGTTTGAGTGGTAAGGCAAAGCAACCAACTGTAGACGAAAGTCGAGCAGTGAAGTCTGGGAGGTTCATCTGCGATAGCCGAAAGTCGGACACTAATGTAGTTTTCAGTATTGCCATTGTATATACAAGTTTATCTTTATAATGTTGAAATAAACATGGCTCCAACCCCCATATCACACACTCACAAACTGAAATCATATGTAGGTACATTGTACTATCAATCAGTGAGAGAGAACATCAAATATCACATTAATTTGTATATATCCACTGTATACATGAATTGTGTCAAGGGTGGTGCCTGTGTCAATAATGTGCTTGGTCACATTCGCATGGGTCAAACAAAAACACCCTAATGATTGGTTGGCAATAGAGCTTCCCACAATATAGGTGATGGCTGCAGGAGGAAGTTGGTAAAGAGCGACTGCAGAAACTTGCAGTCGACTGCAGTTAAAACTTCATGACCTTTGATCGCATGATTTTTGTAAAGTTCATGCAGTTGACATCTCGGGGCAAGTAGGACAAATTTAACTCCATTAATGCAACACACTTTGAAAGGTGGTGACCAAAGATAGTAACCGACTTGACAAAAATTATCTGCTCGAACACGCCAAATGTTATCTATATGCAGTATATATATATTGTATAGCTAAGATAGCTAAAAAGCTAGCGTCATAAGTTTGTCTCAAAAAAGTGCAGCGTTTTGATTAAATTTGACACTTCGCGGCCACAAGAGTGACACGTGACTACAGTTTTCATTGAATTGTGGGTCATATCAACACTACAAGTGACCATACTGGGCCTGTTTGACTGGTAAGACTTAAGCAACCGACTGCAGACGAAAGTCGAGGAGTGAAGTCGGGGGAGGTGCATCTGCTACAGCCGAAAGTCGGACACTGATGTGGGTTTCCAACAGCAAGGTTCAGTGCAACATGGCAGTGATGCTATTATTTATAAACGTTTTTTTTGTAATGTAACCCCCATATCACACACTCACATACTGTAAATATATGTGTGTACATTGTACTATCAATTGGGGAGAGACAGCCTCAAATATCCAATGTATTTGTAAGTCGCTCTGGATAAGAGCGTCTGCTAAATGACTTAAATGTAAATGTTAAATGTATTTGTACATATCCACATCCACTGTATACATATAAATCCTGTTCGCATGAGTCAAACAAAAACACTCTAATGATTGGTTGACAAACAATGTGCCTCCCACAATGCAGGCATTGGCATCAAGTTGCAGCTGGTGAAGAGCAACTGCAGACAATTGAAGTCAACTGCAGGCGAAACTTCATGACCTTTGATCACATGATCGATGTAAAGTTAACGCAAGTTGGACAATTTGTATCCCCATAATGCAACACACTTTGAAAGGCGGTGACCAACGATGGACACCAATTTAACAAAAGTGATCAGCTTGAACGCTCCCACTGTGAATCCCAAACCACCTTCTCGCCCCTAACTACCTACTCGCTCGTAGGGCCCTCCATTGTCAAGTGTTGCTGATGAAACTCTGAGGGTGACTTCCAGAGAGTGGCGATGGGGTCAATAAACCCATCAACTTCAAGACACACTCCTAAAGTAATGAAGTGAAATTAAATTCAAATGAACAAACCCCCTCTGTTTTACAAGATATAAACCTCAGTAACAGTTAAACATGTCATTTGAAAGGTATTTCATCTGTTACGTGTCAAGTCTCGAAATCTGACATAAACAAATGCAGCCTGCAGCCTTGCTGGCTCGGTCGAAGTGGCTATCTGAGGGTCTAATTAGCCCTTACACCCTCAGTAATTATCACTCTCTCAGCATTGGGACACTTGTGCCAAAGGTGTTCAATCTCTCCCTAGAGCTAAATCGAGGGCTGAGGAGGCATCTTTTTGGGAATTGGACAGCACCTTAAGATGGCAATCAAACTGCATCCGGCTTTGATGGGTATTCATGGATAGTGGCTAGCGCAAGTGACGTAAAGTAGTTTGATATTTTCCAGTGAGCAACGTCTGCCATCAAACGACTGTTATAATTAATGAGGTAACCACTTCTGCTGCTCTAAGGGGATCTATTATTAGGCTATTGAGAAAGGGTTTGTTTATCATTTGTTCTTCTTCATTTTCAGGTCCTCCATTGCTTTATTCCCCTCTTGCCAAAACGCCAAAACTTGAAACTTTACTTGAAAACTTGAAACAAAAGCAGCCAAGTTAAATATAATATGGACATGAAACACATGGGGGCAGCAGCATAATATCTATGAAACATCCCAACCATTAACAAAGCCAAAATCCAAGTGAACTAAAACTACTGTCAAAGAAAGCCTGTGGCATTTACCCACACTCAAATAAACATAATAGGAGTAATAGGCTATGTCTGTCACATTTTAAGAGATTGTTGGTGTTGTTGTGAATTTTTTTGAATCTAGTGCGTTGGATACCTTTGGTGTTCATTGATTATGTTGATGCTAGCTTATACAATAACATATGGGGAAACTATAGTGTGCATCCAGCAAGGCTATATAAGCTACTCAGGCGAAGTGAGTATTTCAGCGCAAAAGACAAGCATGTCCTACCTGTGATTTGAACTCACGTCCTTGGATTCAGAGTACTAACCAGTACAACATGGAACCCGTCCATAACCTTTAAGCTGTAGAAGCCTAGCTCTGGGCTCTCAGCTCAAGGTATGGACCACATAGTGGCAATTTTAGCATGTCAATCTTGGCGAGGCAAACACATCAAAAAATGTGGGATGCAAGCCAGCAAAGCCACTACACAACACACCACTTGAACAATACATGAATTGCCTTATAACGCTGACAAACGGTGCCCACAAGCCACCACACAACACAATACTAAACAGTACATGAATTGCACTATAACGGTGACAAACGGTGCACATTCAGCCTCATTTACTGCCTTTAAAAAAAACATAGCTGATGTGCTTTCTACTGACAATTGAGATGTACAAACTATGGCATAAGGGGACAACAAGCAGATAAGAGGCAATCCATAATTTTGATTAAGACATTAATGAGCGAACTAGGACGGACGTAGTCAATATAACTATTTGTTCAGCACTTTTGAAATGTACAGCGACAGAATTCAGAACAAGGGCCGTTCTTACAGTGTTCTCCCTGTACACCAAGTCAGAAACGTAGAATAAATAAAGGGGGCATATAAGCAGAGAATGAAAGCTCTTACAATATTCAATGATTACATTTCTCTAAAACAGGCTATAGGCTACATGTGCACCACCAAGTCAGAACAGTAGCAAAATTAAGAGGGGAAAATAGACCAAATTATTAGGGTTAGGCACATGGGCTACTAACAGTTTACTACATAACATACACTTAGTATTGCTTTCTTAGCTACAGTATACATATCTCCCTGGCTTATTACATAATTTATGCAGCAGCACACAAGACATGTTTGGACTCACCTTGTTGTGCTGTGCTCACTTGAACAGGAAGGTGGCACTGTGGTCCATCACGGGCAAATTTTGTCATCAAACTTTGTCATCAATGTCTGACATTCTCTGGATTTAAGTTGCTTTCAAGACAACTGGGAACTCTGAAAAAAACAAGGTTGAATCATGATGATGTCAGTGATCTTCATGTCGTAGCTCTAGAAAGAAAGAGGCCCGAGTTCCGGATTTACAATTCCGAGTTGGATGACCGTTCAAAACGTATTTTCCCAGTCGGAGGTCATTTTTTCTGAGTTCCCAGTTGTCTTGAACTTACGGAAGTCAGATCGCGCAGTTCCAAGTTAACAGTTGTTTTGAGCCCGGCACAAATCATGCTTCATTGACAGAATGACCAATGTTGAGTGTTTATAATTTTAAACTTGGAAAAGAGACCCCTAATCTCAGACTTGGGGCCACACCACCACTCCACTGAATAGCAGGCTAGTGATTGCTTTGCAATGCTTGCAGTTAGCCACTGATTCTTTCCAAACCACTAATTGTTGAATTTGCAATTTCCAACTTGTTTTGTAATGTTTATGTCAAATGGCCGATGAGCACCGACACGTTTTATCTATAATTTCTCTTCATTATTTTTCTTCATATGACAAGGATTTTGGAAAAATTTAAAAATGTTTCCAAAACCGTATCAGGTGCTAGGAAACATTTTATTTTAGACAGAGCATTTGGCCAGCATCAGACAGTCGGAGCGTCGGGGCATTTGCCTAGGACGGTATGGTAAGTGGAATGACCGAATGCAATGTAATGCAATTGGAGTCATGATAAGGACAAGTAAAACCCTAGTGCTCTCAAATTTTAGGCGGCATTTTGCCTTCTCCCTACAGATCTCAGCAATTAGCTTCGCCCACGACTGCCTCGTGTGAGCTACAATCCCCACGCTGTGTTTTAAAGTTTAGAAACGTCAATAATCATCGCTTCCAATACAGCTTTCAAAACATCTGGCCCTTATATTTCATCAGCGAGAAAGATTCCTTCCAATAAAAAAATACAATTACTGTAACAGTTTTGCACAGATCCATACAGCTATGGGTGCCTCCATCCGACGAAACTACATTTCCGCTTCACTTCCCGAGTTACGCTTCCACACTGGTGTTCAGAGCATGCTAGATAGCTCAGGTGGTCACCTCTTGTTTTCCATCTGTTATCCGCAAACAAGTGCTGGAACGTGGCGATATGGCCATGTGGGAACACTAAACATAACACTATCAAGGTGTGTATCAATTTAACCACTTAACCGCTGATATGAAAGACAAGGTCCTTATGCTTCCAAATCCGTACCAGGAGCAATGCGTGTTAATGTTCAGACTGAGTGGTGAGGATCTTAACAAAACACTGCCTTTGTCCAATGACTCTTATGTGTAATGTAATGGAACTGAGAGTCATGATCATGGGCTAGCAGAACCTGTGATAGTAAGGGACAAGGGTTAATAGAACACCTTTCTTGGCAAGCAGGGCATGATTGAGTCTGAAACAGTAAACAGTAGGCCTAAGTGTGATGTGTGAGTCTGAATCAGTACCAAGGATCAGAACTATGCGTTTTAAACAATAAACTAAAATGGGCAAATACTTAGACCTATGTGATTGATAGGTGCCATACTGATCGCCAGGGGGCGCTCAGTCCACATGTGGTCGCTGAAACTCATTTCATGGAGCACAATTAGTCCCATCCTTCCCCATACTGCAGTTGATACGTGGGGCCAATAAATCTCTCTCGCTCTTTCTGCATTGTTTATTAACAGTTCGATGTTTTTATTTTGAGATAGTAACTTTTATCATGGTGTTATTTACCATATTCTCATTTCTTTGTGCTGTAATCTCCAGGGATTCAATTATGTCTATGGTCTATTCGATTTTATCTGGAAATGACCCATGTGGGTCCTTTGTATATGAATGATATTTGCATGGGGGACTTTCCCACAATACTTTTCGGGTAGTCGATATAAAACAAAAAAAAATACACCACAAAAGACCATGACACAACGAAACTATATTGATGACGCGCAAGGTTGTAGGGATTTACTTTACAGTCCCAGTAATGTTTCAAACAAGTTGAGCTTCTTTATAATATGTTTTATTTAGTTAAAACATATTTATGTATATTTAGTCGATAACTGTACTTGTACATGATTTCAGGCTAATGCATTCATATCTTCAGTGATAGGCATATAAAAAATAAATAACATATAGCATTGGCCTACTAGTTGCTGTCATTTACAGAAGTCACTGTACATAATAATAATAATAATAACAATAATAATGTATAATAATAATAAATAATACCTATTACTTATTGACTTTATTGCACGTACATTTATGTTCACTGATAATGATCGTCGTTTACCGTTAGTACAGAGAGGAATCGGGGACTGGGTGGGCAGAGGTATGGGGATGTAAGTAAGAGGCACGTTGTGAATTGTGTAAACAGCTCGGGGCAGTGGAAAAGTTCATGCCCGGGTCCCAGTAAGGAGAAACCGGCGGAGCACCAGGCCAGTGGACGGCCATTTAATCAATACGACGTGTAAGGGATTAGTGCGTTATTGTGCCTCACAAGGACCATTAATACATATATATGCCATTTAGCAGACGCTTTTATCCAAAGCGACATACGTGTATACAATTTAGGTATGAGTGGTCCCGGGAATCAAAACCACGACTCTGGCGTTTCAAGCGCCATGTTCGACCAACTGAGCTACAAAGGATCAATTAACAAGTTCATGTTTTTTCCTCTTCTGTATATTCTCTAAACGTTTGGCAAATGAGAATCTGTTGGGAAGCATCGTATTCATACTAAATCATTTGTTATAGCCTGTGTAATAGCCAAAGGCATTTCATATCAGTTACGCTCCCATACAAGTTTGTGTTGCTTGCATTTGTTTTTAGGCAAATTTTAAGAACAATTAATTGCATTAAATATATTCTGGAATTTTTTTGTTTACTATTCTTGCTGAGGGGCTAATACCTCTTGTAAATAGGTCTACTTTATTAATTCAAAATTGCTAGGTATGCATGAAGAAATACTAGGCTAAATAAATATCAAAACGATAATATAACGTAGGCCTATATAGAATGACTGTAATTGTTTCGATATAATGCAAACCTGGTCGTCCATAGAAATTTCTGGTTGTGTTTTTTTATTTTGAATAGTGTCTCCCTGAGATCATTTTGGTTGAAAATGTTTTCTTTTAGTACTACAATTGGTCCTCTTAAAAAAAAACATTTTTAAAACGGAATATCGTGGTGTCCACGTTTAGCCGCCTATAATATAGAGATGGTGAGAAGTATGAAGGCTATATAGGGAATAGATAAATACGATACAAGGGGTCTGAAGCTTGTTAGATACCTTCAACTTGATACAATCTGTTTGAATTTAATCAAATATTTATTCACTGAGCAAGAATATGGGAGCTTTCCCATGCAACAAAAACTAACGGCATGCCCTATATAGTTTCTCTTGTCTAGCCTACATTACAATGCCCTTATTGCGTTAATATTCACACATTTTGACCACAAAAATGACACAATTAGCTGTCTGATCACACCATTTGGTTATTCTGTTCAATCTGCTTCTCACTTAGAGCAAACTTTCGCAACTTGACCCTTTCTCCGGCCAAACTAGCTTTAATTCTGCCGTAATGAGATCTCCCATACCGCCCACTGAACCGAATGAGGAGCGCTCTGTGGAACTTTGATCCGACCACGCGTGTTGATTGAGACTTTTAACTAACATACCGCCTTTAAAAAGCTTC
Source organism: Salvelinus fontinalis (assembly GCF_029448725.1). NCBI lineage: Eukaryota > Metazoa > Chordata > Actinopteri > Salmoniformes > Salmonidae > Salvelinus > Salvelinus fontinalis. Next base: position 10,955,167 of record NC_074690.1, read on the forward strand.
GCATTAAGATGCTAAACAGCAGGAGGCAAACACTGGGGATTATTTCCTCCTCTTAACGCGTATTTATTGCTTATTTGAAAACAGATGTGCGGCTGGAGATTTTAATGGAGTGATTCACCCTAACTGAGGTGATGGAGTGTTTGTTCTCCATTTATTTCGTAATGAATATCACAATGTCACATTCTAAGTGAAAACTCGTTCGAAACATTATTGTAATAGCCTAGTAATTCATGTGTTAATTAAGGTCACTCCATAGAATAAGGAATTTAATAGGATCTCTATGGTTCACACAATCGCCAACTCTTCTAATCATTAATAGCACATTAGTATGCTTAAATAGAAATCTAGGCCTATAATCCCATACAGTAGTTAATTAATTTACAAAATACATTGATATTTATTATGTATCATTCCACCTGGTGGTCTCAACAATGTGTTTGCTCGTGTATGGAAATATTCTGCAATAACTAAATCTGGTCGATAATCTGATTTTGTACGTGAGCAAGCAGCGTGCTCACTGCTGAAGTCCTGTCTTTTGTCGGAGTGGGCTGGGAGTTACACCTCCTCTCGTTTTTCTAAAGACGTGTGTGTGGCCAGGAGCTCGATCCATTGCTGCTCACTCCGCACTGCCTGACCTACAATTGGACAGCTCGGATTCTCTTTGGGAGGAGCATACTGGCAGCAAAAAGGGGGAAAGAAGTTAACAGCGCAAAAGTATTCTGTAGTGACGGATGCCCAAAGTTCATACGTTTTTCAATGCGCGCCTCAGCACACTGAGATGGAACCCGCTTAAACCCTATTAAGACCTAGTACAGTGCATTCCTGATAGTATTATTTGTCAAGTGACAAGACAGGAACTCCTGCTTTGAGAGCCTCAACTTTTCAGAAAGAAAAAGTGGAGCTCTCCGTCTGCATACTTTGGGAAGTTCGTTTTACGCAGGAGCATAGTTGAGCTGTGGGGAGAAGACATGCAGGCGCGCTACTCCGTCTCGAGCCCCAACTCTCTGGGCGTCGTGCCTTACATTAGTAGCGACCAAAGCTACTACCGGGCCGCCGCCGGTGGAGGATACACCGGGATGCCGGCCCCTATGAGTATGTACTCTCACGCGGCCCACGATCAGTACCCGGCCAGCATGGCGCGAGCCTATGGACCTTACACCCCGCAGCCCCAGCCGAAGGATATGGTGAAACCCCCGTACAGTTACATTGCGCTCATTACTATGGCTATCCAGAACTCGCCTGACAAGAAGGTGACCCTGAACGGGATTTATCAGTTTATCATGGAAAGGTTCCCGTTCTACCGAGACAACAAACAGGGCTGGCAGAACAGCATCAGGCACAATCTCTCTCTCAATGAGTGTTTTGTCAAAGTTCCCCGTGATGACAAAAAGCCTGGCAAGGGGAGCTACTGGACCTTGGACCCGGACTCATACAACATGTTCGAGAACGGCAGCTTCTTGAGGAGGAGGCGACGGTTTAAGAAGAAAGACGCAATGAAAGACAAGGATGACCGGGGTGCTAAGGAGACGCCGTCTAGACAGGGCCGGGACGCGGAACAGCCCGTGCAGGGCTCCCAGCCAGTCCGGATCCAGGATATTAAGACCGAGAACGGGAACGCGACACCCCCACAGGCCGCCTCGCCCTCCCTGAGCACTGTGCCCAAAGTCGAGAGTCCCGACAGCAGCAGCAGCAGCATCTCCAGCAACGGCAGCCCCCACAGCATCCCGTCCAACAGGTCCATCGGCATGGAGAGCTCCGAGCAGCAGCAGCAGCACCACCACCAGCACAGCCAGGCCCAGGGCTTCAGTGTGGACAACATCATGACTTCCCTCCGGGGGTCTCCACAGGATGCCACAGAGCTCGCCCCGTCCATCATCGCTTCGTCCAGGACAGGTATAACACCGTCTTTGTCCCTAAATTATTCACCGAACCAGACGTCAGTCTATAGCTCACCCTGTAACCAAAACTCTATCTCCACTACCTCGAATGCTAGCTACCATTGTAATATGCAAGCCATGAGTTTATACGCCGGGGATAGATCTGGCCACCTAGCTCCGACTACCACCGTGGATGAAACGTTGCCAGATTACTCCATCACGACCACCTCCTCCCCTCTGGCCCACGGCAATCTAAACACTGGGCAGGAGGGCCACCACCCCCACCAAGGGCGGCTTCCCTCATGGTACCTCAACCAGGCCGGGGACCTGGGTCACATCGGGGCGACCTACCCCGCCCAGCAGCAGAACTTCCACTCCGTGCGCGAGATGTTCGAATCTCAAAGAATTGGCTTGAATAATTCTCCTGTGAACGGGAATAACAGCTGTCAAATGTCATTTCCCCCTAGCCAATCCATCTACCGCACTTCAGGAGCTTTCGTATATGACTGCAGCAAGTTCTGACCAAATTATGTTTTCATTGTATTGATCTTCTTCATAAAAATTATCGTGAGTCGTTTTACCCACCACCTGCCACGACGATGGACTAAAACGAAACAGAACACAAATAATGGACAGATAAAAAAGACATGATCTTGGTTTGTAAAGAACAGTGTTACGGCTAATAACACGTAAGTCTCTTCTCGCTTTTGTGACATGTTTTAAAGATAACAATATGCCAGTCTTTCATGGACATTTTGTTACGTGTAAATTGCATATAGTAATTTATTTCTAAACTGCCGGAAATTATGGACCAAACACCAAAAAGTGTTTCTAAATTGAAATGCCTTAATTGTCCAAATATGTTCCATTATAAAAAGCGGAACCTGTATATCGTCCTACTCTTTCAAAGTGTCTTCTTTTGTTGAAAAGTATTCTGAAGGAATTGCATTGTTTGTTTAATAAATTGCCATTTTATTTGAGTTAAAGCTACGCCTGATTTCTTATAGACTATATGGCATTCTCAACACTGATATTTTTTTGACAGTTTGTGTAATTTAACCAGACCTTATTTCTCACAGACTTTTAAGCTGTAAGCTATTTTGCACCCTGTTTCAAACCTATCGACGTGAGATCACTGGCAGCGATTGATAAATCAGATTTTAAATCACAGCCTTTTTTTTTGACAGGTTAAGTTACCATTCTCGCTATATATTTTCTCTGAAAATGTATAATTGTAATCACGGAGTTTGGTCAGTTCGTTTTGGCTTGTCAACAAAATCGAGGTCGAATGAAAGAATTAATAATTACCCAAATTAACTTGGAATCTTTCTAGAAGAGGAAAACATTTATTTCCAAAACGTTGAATTTCAATGCAACTTGATCTAGTCAGTTTTTGTTATGATGACCAAAAAACTATTGAATGTTATGTGCGTAAAAATTCTCCAAGATGTTAACTGCATAAACAAACAGACATATTTATCGTATGTGTTGAAGATGACTTGAAGTGGCAGTGCATTTAGATGATTGTTTTGCTTCATATTTAAAGTGACACAACTCTTCTCTTGTCAGACACGGACGATCTGTCAACATCTTGACCTGGGGCCCTCTGGCCTCATAACAGTTCATCGATGCAGGCTAGCAGTCCACACAGCAAAACTGACTTGTTTTGAATAGCCACGTGTGTTTACAGTCACATTCCAACGCTTAATTAATATCATACCACGCATGCCAAAGATAGTCCTATAGGCACACGATGGTTTGGGGACTGCGATCTATAAAGATGACTCCAAGTTGAACATTTATCTATTTTAGGGAGATGAGAGCCAAACGCATCCTAAAGCGCGTGCGCGAAGTATAGTTTCCTATGTGGCTTTTGTTTTGTATTTATAGTTAAACATATCACAAGGGTCTCACCTAGTTTGAATCTTCTTTAAAAATTGAGAAATTTGTAAATAGGCCTATTTTAATTGGCAGGTCTACGTAAATTATTTTTATTTTTCTCAGACAGCTGGTTTGCCTCGACTGGTTAATGAAGGGACATATTTTCCTCCTTGTCACATTTTCAAATTACAGAAACATGTTCCACTGCCTAAATTTAAACCCCTGGGAACAGCATGGTATGATGTATGGTTAAAGTAAATTCGATTCATTTGTTGAATTTGCCATGAGGAGAAACATGGGCGCGTAAAGCCATGTTGTGCATACATCCATGTATTTCTCTTAGACTTTTATCCCTCCATTTGAATACTGTTATAAATTACATCTTCAGTTTATTACGCTTTTGCAAATTACATATGCCAGAGCAAAATTGACATACATAGGCCTACTTTATTGTTTTCTGGTGTGACGGTAGGCCTGTGCGTAAAGTAGGCCTATGCGCAAACAAGGCCTACTATGCGTAAAGTGTATGCCTATTCTCAAATTCCAGGAATAAAAAAATCTCCACTAATAATATTAATAATGATAATTATAATATTACTTCTATTTTAGCTATCCTTTTGCACACTATTTCCAATTGCCAAAACATCTATTGCTAAAGGCTACCAGAGCGCAACGGATGTTTTCAAAGTTCAAGCATGTATTAGATATTTTCGGTTCATGTGGTTGATTTAGCTGGTAATTGCCTAGATAGGGTCAACAAAGCGCTTAAAATGTTCTTAGAATTTCCACGGCTATAGGTTATGTTACGCGCAAAGTTGACAGTCAATTATTTGACTGTTAACTTTGCGTTAGTCTAATATCAATGTAATGGCATTGGTTGACTTGTGATGTTACGTTCAAGCGAATGAGGGGTAACTCTTTTCAAGGAGGCCCTTGGGGCTAGAGGGTCAAACGGGATATGATCATATGAGCATGGCAGCGTGTCGTGTATCCTCTGGGCACAACCATAGGCCTGGAGGTTGCAATAAATGGAACAATGTACGTCTATACGGCGTATGACTAGTCTAACTGAAACTGATCGTGTGGGCTGATAACAACATTACCTTGACAAGAAAGGTATAGGCTAGCTATAGATATTTCCTTTAACAAGATAAACAACTTCGACAAAAGCATCAAAACAAAAGTCAATAATAGCGAGACCTGTACCCAGTAAACACGCACTCCTTTGGCAGACGTATCAAGTTGCGTATGGGAATGCAGTTTGGATAGCGTTTTGCACATTTGGAAGACGTCGACGAAACACCAGAATTTAATCTTGATGTCTGGCCAACGTATAAACGATGTAGAACTGCAGAATTTAGAATGTGGGCATCTGCAAGAAGTCTTGCCAATGAGCAAACGGTATGTAAACTGCATCTTCCCGATGTATCCTGTATACATCGTGCCTACATAGAATAGATTATGAATCACACAGCAGTCACAATAACGTTGAGAACAGAATCACAATGGAGCACAAAAATCAACTGTTTAGCAAAAATAATAGTGTATAATTGAGCAACACTTTGGCCTAGAAAAACGGAATGAAAGGCAGCTATGTAGGCCCCATTATCTCCCACCGTCGAATAGCTGTAATCAGCCTCATAAAACTAAAAGTCATTACATCCTTTCCCAAGTTATAAACAAACGTCGTGTTAGTCCCAAGATTGATGGCACCCTCACAGAATGGGCCAGGTCAGGAAGGAATAAAATTCAATCAGAGCGCTGGAATCATTTTTCATGGGACGGAAAAGGCAGAGAGGGAGACGGGGGTCAATGGGGAGGATGTCGGCCGCCGGAGCACCATCAACAATACCGCAGGAGAAAGCAAGGCATGGCAGGAGAAAGAGAGTGTGTTGTGTGTGTACTCAGGAACACTCCTGACTCTATCATTTATGATTTCTTTCCACTCTTGGACCCCACTGCGCAGTTGGAACGTGAACTGCGACGAATGCTACCACAAATATCCTAGAGCTGGAGAAATGAAATAACAAAATGTGCCATAATACTATTTGTGCCCAGTTCCTAAAAGTGCAACAGAATAGCATGCACATCGGTTGCACTTAAATCGTTATCCCAAACATGACCTGAGTTGGTGCCCAGTTGGGCACACTTTATTTGATTCATTTGTATAGGACAACAGTTAAAATAAGTCCGTTTTTAAAATGCATAATGATAATACAATTTATCAATATCATTATTAATACTATGATCCATATTTATATTAATATTATTTGTGTTATTATTATTCAATCGCTATTGTACACAGATTATTATGCGTGGTTCTTTTTCTTCTTGTTACTACTTACTAAAACATAGTAGGCTACTCAATTAGCCTATAGGTATACCGCACTACTACAACAGATTGACCTACTACAACTGCTACAACTGCTACTACTGCTACTACTGCTGCTACTACTACTACTACTACTCCTACTCCTACCAGTACAACTATAGGTCTACTTCTACTCTTAGGCTACTATATGAGATAGGAATATTTATATCGATGTTATTACTTGTGTGTGTGTGACTAAGAGTTGTACAATAAGTACGCCTATGTTAATTTCTTTACAGATAACAATCCCCTGTTTTATTCCTTATAAGGTCTCTAAGAAAACGTATTGATTTTGACATGGCCTAAAGTTAGGCCTATTGATTTGAAAGCCTACACGTGTAATGCCAAATAGGGGATTCCACATTGTACATTTGGCAAAACTTTGTTTATTTGGACACTTTTTCCCCACTGACTTCACTATCCCCTCAATATTCTCCCCTTTTCCTGAAACGTTCCGCTACATTCCTGAAATGCACAGCTTCACATGCGCGTCAGCACGCATCCTTCTCTTCTCACACTCTCTCCCACATTTCTTTGGGTCAAATACCAAAAACAAAAGTGACTGTGTTCTACATTCCTTTTCTATTTAGCTCGTTAAAACAACACGATTTCAATATCAGTTTTAATTGAACAGAAGTTGACTACAAATAGAGAATATATTTCTGGTGAGCGTTTGGACAGTAGGCTATTTAAAATACATGTTTAGATACATATATTAAAATGCATTAGCCCTATGTGAATTTTGTTCATCTCCTGATGATTGAGTGATACATTACCAATGCGTACTTTCCTATCAGCTATATTTATATTTTCCTCACACACAAGCATCACTCAGTGGAAAATACCTACCATTTTATATCACCATCTTAACAATGCCATCTGTTCCATATGTTGCCTAGGCTATAAAGGTAAAATCACATCCAGTGACGTAATTTATTTTGAATTGTAACTACTTTGTAGAGATTAGCTTAACTTCGATGCCATTGTCAGTGAAATATCAGAAAGAGACCCACTGACACCAGTAAGTTTTAACGAGGATTTAAAGACTTGGGGGTCAAAGTTCACCGAAAAATAATTCGTCAATCACCAACTGATAAACAGATTTTAAGATGTCCATATGTGCAGCAGTCTAACAAGAATGTGTAAGGCCATTTAACCAAATTAGTGACAAACGATAAGGACTAATTTCGTTTTTCTAAAGATGTTTTTTCAAACCAAGTTAATTGAGTAGTCAATAATAAAAATTAAATAAAAAACACACAGTAAAATTATAGAAAGGTATTTGTGTACCGGAAAAGTATAGGAACAACAGTCGGATCACCGCGCGCGCTGTATGCACTGTCTTTTGCTGTCTCGTGCCAAAGCCTGGGGCACAGACATCTCATCTCCACTGACCCGCACGCCAAGGAGAGAGAGGGGAAAGATCAGCTCGCTCAGTGTTAACCATAGTTCGATTCTCTAATACCAATTTACAATTCCTCAAATAGCTTATTCTACACACTATGCTAAATACAACATTTAAAGATGTCACTAAAATAAAAAATGAACGATATTTAAAAAATATATAGAAAGTATAGCCTATCCGCGAATTGAAATACTGTAGCTCTAACGCATAGTGATCAAATAAAAATACATCTTAATCAACATTAAGTTAGCTGAAAACAACCACCCAATATAAACAGATGGTCTAATTAATTTTGAATACCACATCATATAGCCTATATGCTACAATAACAACAACATCACGGTTAATAATGATAGCTATTATGACAGATTTCTTAACATTGACAAATGTCTGATATTAAAACATATCAAATGTATTGGATTTCACTAATAAACGAGAAGGTGCAATAAGCCTAACAGTTGGCCTATTAGTTTTGGTTTTTGATAGTTCTGTGTAAAGCAGCCAGCATTTTTGATTGAATCAAACCGATAGCATTTCCAAACAGCGTCGTTGTTCCTCTGTAAATGGAACAAATAGGTGAGAGGAGACTCGTTGAACAGCAGTCCTTCACTTTTACCATGCCCCTGAAACAGTAGTGTCACGCACGCGTCACCTTGGACTGTGCGCACTTTTTCAGAATAAGTCAACTCATGTTCGTTTCCATTTTACCCCGAGAAGGGGGGCAGGGGTGAGGGGAGAGAGAGCACACCGTGGAGAGGGACACACCGTGGCGGCCCACTACGGCCCGGGGACTGTGCACCTGTATGGCTGGGTGACCAGCTCCGTCAGCTCAATGGAAAACTGCTGTGTTTCAGCTCACAGTTGGTTACAAGGCTCGACCTCAAAGCGCCATCTGTTTATAATTAAGAGTCCACATAGACGCAGGCTCTGTTTGACAGTCAAACTAGTGAAAGGCTCGAGGTCCAACACTTGTCTTTTAGAAGAAAAAAGAAAACCACATAGACGCCATTGCCTCTTCTCTGAAACCCACAATGTCAAAGGCAAATCCTTAAATAGGCTACCACCTTTTCTCAGGTGAACTATTTACGTAAAAACACACAATGGCCTATACCACAATATTTCTATAGGTCATTTTATAATACAAAAATATTTTCAAGTTGGACACCCTGTACACATAGCTGACCGTATATTAGAACCGCGTGCTTTCAAGGACCAAATCAAGAAAAACGGTACATTCAAGATTTTACTCTGCAGCACGATTATGGCAAAAGTCTTGAATTCGCGTGGTTATTAATACAGACGTCTTGCACAGAAAAAAACGTTTAATATTAAACACATCCAAGCGCGCGCTCCAGCAGTTTTGGAACGCAGTGGAAAAGGGTGGAATAAAGGAGTAGTGTGATTTCAGACCAAGGGGAAACGTCTGTGCCCGACGACCTACGGATAACCCGAGAAGCCTGGCAAGGAACGCATAAACTACACACTTTAAATTGTACATGAAACCTACCTCTGCTCTGCTCTACTCCGCTCGGCCTTGTGCGGAGACTGGAGACAGGCTAATTATAGACGTTTTTTTACACACCGTGCTAGGCCCTGAATGTCTCGATTCTGCCCGTGTGACATACAGCATTTTATTGTCTCCAGTTTAAATTTACGATGATATTTTAAATGTCTCATACCAGACGTGTTGAGTATAGGCATATTTTTCTGTTTTAATTATGCAACAAGGAGGAACACATGATTACTCGCTACAGCTGTAGGCCTAAGTGATCAAATAATAACGACACCTTTTATTTCTATTGCATTCTATTTGGATTGTGTTGGGATCATTATATCATGTTTCCCCTCGTTATAACACAGGTTGCCTATTTCAAATCGACACCCACTCATTGCATTCATGGACATTTACATCAAACAGAGAAATAGGAAATTGTTCTTTGTGTATGAAATGTCAAGTTGTGTTGAATTAAAATGTCTGGATCTGAGGTTCAACCAGTAGGCTAACATTGAGTCTGGTGCATTCCATGAGCAGGTATGAAGGAAAAACAGCATTTACCTCAGCTATGTATACATCTAGGCTTATATTTCTAACAATAGGCCAATTATTCATATTGTGTAATTACACATGATGAGACAATAATTATTACAATATGGTAATAATTACAAATTATGACATACATGCCTACTTCGTATAGAAGTTTAAATAATGGAAACCAAATTTAAATTCATTTGTATAAATAAGCCTAGGCCTATATATTAAAATATAAATAGCCCGTTGTTATTTGACCAGATAGCCTGTCATCTGATGTCAAACTGAAAAACAAGAACATAAAAAAGAACAACAATAAACAGCTGTTATTCTAGTGTAGAAAATAAACGAAAATAATGAAATCAAGTTGAACAGTGTCTCTATACGTCCATATATAGCACCTTGCTTTCTAGCAATGAAGCACACACATTGAACGAACTTGAACCCGTGAGCATGTGACACGATACATCAAAGTGGCCGGAGCCCTGCTTTTTGAGCGACAGTAGCAGTTGTCTGTGTCTTTCGCAGGTCTCGCCCCATTTTATGGTCTTAGGCAGCCACTAGAGCCACGTCAACAGCAGACTACGCTGGTGATTAAACGTTCGTTTGTGATTGTCTTTCTCTTTTTTTCAAGGGATTGTTCGAATTTTGAGTCCTTACTTGACGTATTTTTAAGAGTCATCTAACATGAGATAAAATATGGGGATAACACTAATGGCCAAAATATTTCATCATTGAAGTCAAAAGATGTGCTCCTATTCTTTGCTCTGAACAGAATAAGTGGAAGGTCTTTATTAGTCAACATTGTAATATACATTTTGCTGTATGCTATTTTAGAATGATCAACAAATAGGTTTCAGTCAGTTTATTCACCATTTCAAAAATTCCCATTATCATGTTCATTAACTCCCAGCACTTGCAATGGTGATATCCCTGTCAGTCAACACACACACACACACACACACACACACACACACACACACACACACACACACACACACACACACACACACACACACACACACACACACACACACACACACACACACACACACAACCATCTTGGCTTCTTATCTCCAGACAGTGCACAGTGTTCTCCCCCTGTTCCTCACACCTTATAACTCCAGAGTGGTGTAATGTCATCGGTGCAGATATGCAGGGTGTGTAGGGGCAGGCCGTCACCCATCACAACACAGGGGCCGGCAGGCCAACACAGCCCTGCTGAGGGCAGAATGGCGTGGGCCGGACAGAAACTGATCAAGAGAGATGGAGAGAGAGAAAGGGATGGACAGTCAACAAAATGAATCATAATAAACAGTGGAAAGAGGGATGAGGTGAGGGAGAAATAATGGAATTGAAATATTCTCTCTTTCTTTCTCATAAATACCTTTATGTGTGTGTTTATGCACAGTGTTTCACAAGGAACAGTATCATTCCATGTTCATGAGTATGTATATTTGTGCGTAGATGTGCGGATGTATGTGAGTGTGTGCGTACGTGCATGTGAATGCGTATTTGTGTGTTTGTGTGTGTGTCCGGGCAGAATAGCAGTAAGTAGAGGCTATAGAGTCCCATTGATCATCAATCCGAGGCAGCAGTGTCACCTTGGCCCTGACCGCCGTGCCAGCACCAAAAGATAATGAAATGAGGGGGCTTGTGTACATTCTGTTCCTGTTGTGATTTGGGCTGTGCAGAGAAATCCACTGAGAATGAGTCTCAGACCATCAAAACAGTCTGTAAGCAGTCTGCAACTTGAACAGGCCACTTCCTCTGTTTCTCTCTCCCCAGTCAACATTCTCTTTCCCTTTCTCTCTCCTTTTTGCCAGTTTCCCACTAGCTACAAAGAGGTATAGCTGGCATTTTAAACTCGATGGTTTGAGCCCTAAATGTTGATTGGCTGAAAGCCGTGGTGTATCAGACTGTATATCATGGGTATGACACATTTGTTAAATTTTTTATTGTTCTAATTACGTTGGTAACCAGTTTATAACAGCAATAAGGCACCTCAGGGGTTTGTGGTATTTTACCAATATACCACTGCTAAGGGCTGTATCCAGGCACTCCATGTTCAGAACAGCCCTTAGCTGTGGTATATTTGCCGTATACCACACCTCCTTGGGCCTTATTGCTTAAATATCACATGCATCTCAAGCTAAAAAAAAATCCAGAATAAATCGTCATGTTTTGTTGCTATTCTACAACATTGAGCAAATAATTCATTCACAAATAGCCATGAAGTCAGGAGAAAAATAAAGATATTGCTTAATTTCTTACAGTTACATGAATGCATACTCTTTCCTCAGGTCTACTGCTGAAGACGAAGTGTTAATCATTTCAGAGCTGGTGATGATAGCCATGCAGAGGAAGCTAGAATAGGACCGTGTGATGGGTAATGGAACTGAACTGAGGAAAGCAGAGCGGCAAACAGGATAGTGGATACAGATGATGTCACCAAATAGATAACCACTGTACTGCAGACAGAAGCCAATGTTTCCCCCTCCCTCCCTGCCTACAAGAGTTCCTAACAACCATTGTAGTGTGTGTGTGTGTGTTCATTAGTGTGTGTGTGTGTGCCAGAGAGAGAAAAGGAGAGCTTTGTTCCAGTGACAGCCTTGCGCTCAAGCATACTCCATGTTTCCACTTAGATTATGATCAGTCCCTGTAACCAGAATAGCAGGAAGCAGGGGTTTACCTTCTGAAGCAGAGTGCTGTAAACACACACACCTACAAGGGCACAGGAACACACACACACACACACACATACACATGCAGGAATGCACACACAAACACACAAACACACACACATACACACCGCATTGACATGGAGGATTACTATGCCGGGGGGTGCGAGGTGAAAAACGTACATGGAAACCCAAGCCGGTGAAAAGAATAACATTCACTAAACCCACAACTATTAGAATATTCCACTGACTAAGAACACTGAAGTAGATGCATGTTTCAAATAATTCAACAGGAGTTGACAGCACGTAATCATCATACGGATCCTATTTAGTCTATAGCGCTAACCTCAACCACATATCCTGTTTTATCAATGTAATCTGCACGTAGTATGAGAATGTAGTAATCATATGCCAATAAAATAAATTGCAATGTACATTGAAATGTAAAAAATGCATAAAAATATAAACATTTGGCAGTGCTTAGGCCTAAAGCATGTTTCTTTTTTAATATAATATACTTTAAAAAGTATTAGAAAATGGTTACAAACCAAAATTGAATGGTCCTACTTCTATATACTATTCATTATAATACTGCAAAGAGGTTTCTTAATGGTCCTATGGTGGTGATGAGTCAGGGCTAGTACCGCCGGAAGCGGTGCGTGTGTAAAATCACAGGGGAAGCCAAGCCAGGAAAAAATGCCATATTACAACCTATGTGTTGTGATAATTGCGTTGTTTTCTCTATAACCTGTTAGTTCATATGCCTTGCCACCGTGATATATAGGCCTAAGGCCGAGACAATAAGAAGACACAGTAAATTCAACCACAACTTTGTTTCATCACAAAACCGGAGAGCCACCTCTGTCCGATGATGTCCACAGAAAGTTACTGCAAGTCGCAAAGATAACAGGAGCTGCCTTCACTATTCCAACACCATTTCAGCTTAAAAGTTTCAGAATCATCAAATCACCTATGCTTAGTCTAATACAGTGACAACTAAAAGAAGCCAAAAACAATTTAGTCCAATCGATGTTAGCTAAGTATGATGTGGCTGTCTGTCCATGGTTCTGATCTCTCTCTCTCTCTCTCTCTCTCTCTCTCTCTCTCTCTCTCTCTCTCTCTCTCTCTCTCTCTCTCTCTCTCTCTCTCTCTCTCTCTCTCTCTCTCTCTCTCTCTCTCTCTCTCTCTCCTCTCTCTCTCTCTCTCTCTCGTCTCTCTCTCTCTCTCTCTCTCTCTCTCTCTCTCTCTCTCTCGCTCTCTCTCTCCTCTCTCTCTCTCTCATCTCTCTCTCCTCTCTCTCTCTCTCTCTCTCTCTCTCTCTCTCTCCTCTCTCTCTCTCTCTCTCTCTCTCTCTCTCTCTCTCTCTCTCTCTCTCTCTCTGTGTGTGTGTGTGTATGTGTTTGCATGCATGTGTTTATGCAAGTAGAAAAAACATGCTGACTCGCCCTACTTGTAGAGATACCCCAATGCCATCCTCCTCTCTTTCATGTTGACGAAACGGTCTATGACTCTGTCATACAGTACACATTTACTTTTTTTGTTGTCCTTGGTTACCTGGCTAAAATGCTTACTCACTAGCCTAACTTGCTTTCATGGGAAACGATGAGCCAGCTAGTTAACTTTAGCCTTCTACATCTAGCTACATATTGAACTTCCATCCTCTCAGGCCAGAGTAACAATGTATGAATTAATGGTTGGATCAGAATCGCCGATATAATCATTGGCCAGTACAGAAAATTAAGTAAAACCACAAGTCCAAATCCCTATCTCCATCCATGGCTAATTTGGGAAAGGGACAATTTTAGCAAGCTAGCTAGCCACCGGAGGACAACAACACAATGAGATGCAACAAATCAAGTTCTTTCTGTCAATGACGTTTGGCTCGCGATGTGATGTGATAGGAGTGAAGTCAAATGCAAACTGGCTTCCCTTGATACTTGTTTTTTGGTGCACCAGGACCATTCACAGTGGCGCTCAGTCAGTTTAGTTCAACAATGATTTTTATCAAGGGAGGCCAAATGCTCCCTGGCTTTCTTTGCATTCAATGCTACGGGCGGCAACAAAGTCATATTCTTTTTGACCAGACAGCTGCAGATAGATAGGCCTACACATACAGTGGCAGAGGGGTGCTTTTTTGCTCGCTCGGATGCTGTCTCAGGTGAGATACATTCAGCCTTTTGCGAATTGAAGGACAATTATGAAACACAGAGAGAGAAAATATACATTTCATAGGTTTCTATATTTTTTTAGTGGTAAATGTTTTGGGGGACCCTGGATTCCCTTGACATCTATGAATACACACCACTGATAACCGCTGGACAATCTGCCCTTTGACCTCTCTGTTCAATAGAAAGCAGAGCGCCTTCCTGATGGGACATTTCAACACCTTGTTGTTTACACTAAAGTCAGTTAACTAATTTTCTCTAAGTCCTCCTTCTCTCGCTTGACTGCTTTGGAAAGCGCTGTCAAGAATCAGTGAGGGGGAGAGCTAGCTGCTGACGGGAACAGAAAAATGACAGAAAAAAGGTGAGAAAAAGGGAGGATGTAAGAATGTGTATTTAATATGTGTGTATGTGTGTGTGTATGTTTAAGCGATGGACGGATAGTGCAAAGAAGAGAGAGATGGAGGGAGGGAGGGAGGGAGGGATGGAGGGGTGGACTGGCGTCTTACTCTAACAGGCAAATGAAAATGTGCGGTCGAGTCCTCCTCACTATTTGTTTTAACGTCCAATTGTAACGATTAGGAGGAAAGCTCTTTCAACTTCCCCTCCCCAGCGCTGGCCTTGACAAAGAGAGTGCAACTTAAGACAGCAGAGTTATAAATTAGCTGTCTGTGTGCCAAAGGCGAAGGGTATAGGAGGAGGTAGGAGCACACATACAATTATACATCATTATCCCAACAAGCTCTCACAATCTCACCACAGAATCCGACGTTTGTCCATAAACGTAACATTTTGAAGGTTCATTTCAGGCATGAATTAAGTTAAGATAAGGGTTAAGGTTTGGGATAGGGTTAAAACAAAAATAACTCCACGCTTAAGGATAAAGTATTCATTCTGAATGGTTAAGGTAAGGGTTAATGTTTGGTATAGGATTAAAAAAAATTAAAAAAAACGAGTGCCTGAGATTGAATACATGACCATCGGAGACGCAGCTCACGGTTTACGCCTGTCCGCCATCCCCGTCCACAACGCCCTAGCAAACCACAAGCCTACTTGATGGTCATATCGCTCACCTTTGCCCCTGGTCGCTGGTTTTGAAGGAATCTCCCGATGTCCTCGAATTTTGCGGTGGATCCTGAGCGACCTGACTTCATTATACACTAGCAGATATTGGAGACTGAGCTCAACTTCTCTAGTTCAGTTCTCTATGAACCCGATGGCTTCAGTAAGTATTTAGTTCTGTATACTTCTGGCCCCTCTTTGGACACTAACTAACCTCCAGACGAGCTTCAATGCCATACAACTCTTCTTCTGTGGCCTCCAACTGCTCTTAAATGCAAGTAAAAATAAATGCATGTTATTCAATCGATCACTGCCCGCACCTGCCCGCCCGTCCAGCATCACTACTCTGGACGGCTCTGACTTAGAATACGTGGACAACTACAAATACCTAGGTGTCTTGTTAGACTGTAAACTCTCCTTCCAGACTCACATTAAGCAACTCCAATCCAAAATTAAATCTAGAATCGGCTTCCTATATCGCAACAAAGCATCCTTCACTCATACTGCCAAACATACCCTCATAAATCTGACCATCCTGCCGATCCTCGACTTCAGCAATGTCATCTATAAAATAGCCTCCAACACTCTACTCAACAAATTGGATGCAGTCTATCACAGTGCCATCCGTTTTGTCCCCAAAGCCCCATACACTATCCACCACTGCGACCTGTACGCTCTCGTTGGTTTGCCCTCGCGTCATACTCGTCGCCAAACCCACTGGCTACAGGTTATCTACAAGTCTCTGCTAGGTAAAGCCCCGCCTTATCTCAGCTCACTGGTCACCATAGCAGCACCCACTCATAGCACCCGCTCCAGGAGGTATATCTCACTGGTCACCCAAAGCCAACACCTCATTTGGTCGCCTTTCCTTCCAGTTCTCTGCTGCCAATGACTGGAACGAACTGCAAAAATCACTGAAGCTGGAGAGTCATATCTCCCTCACCAGCTTTAAGCACCAGCTGTCAGAGCAGCTCACAGATCACTGCACCTGTACATAGCCCATCTGTAAACAGCCCATCTATCTACCTCATCCCCATACTGTATTTATTTATTTATTTATTTATCTTGCTCCTTTGCACCCCAGTATCTCTACTTGCACATTCATCTTCTAATTAATTGTTTAATTGCTATATTGTAATTACTTCGCCACCATGGCCAATTTATTGTCTTAACTCCCTAATCTTACCTCATTTGCACTCACTGTATATAGACTTTTTAGTTTTCTTTTTTTTCTACTGTATTATTGACTGCATGTTTTGTTTATTCCATGTGTAACTCTGTGTTGTTGTATGTGTCAAATTGCTATGCTTTATCTTGGCCAGGTAGCAGTTGCAAATGAGAACTTGTTCTCAACTAGCCTACCTGGTTAAATAAAGGTGAAATACATTTTTTTGAAGTAGATCTTAATAGCTCTAGTGGCACAAATATGAATTGATCTTCCCACGGATTATCTTTTTGGCAAAGGCGCCGGTAGTGTTCGGGGGAAGAAATATGCGGACGTTTTCAAAAGTCTAGTGTTATTCAGTTTTTGGCAAATGGCCCATCTTGACTAGGTTCACTTTAAAACCTGTGTTATTAATGTTAATTCAGGCATTATTTAGGCTATTGACTCAGCCATCTGCCAAAAATATGGCAACTCAAGTGAGAATATAAAATGTGGTTCACAGTCACACAACAATGTTGGAAGAAGATAAGGACATACTTTACATTTGACCCACCCCCAGATATGACATGTGGTTCTCACAACATGGGAATCAGATTAGAGCATAATGCAGTTCAGTAACTCCAGCAGAAACACATGTGAATACTGCATCCTGACCTGACCCGTCTAGGGCTGTAAAATGACAGGTACATACTGTGGTGTGACTGATTATAACTCATGCCCAGTTGGTGTGCATGCGTGAGGTCCTCTGTCTGTCTGTCTGTCTGTCTGTCTGTCTGTCTGTCTGTCTGTCTGTCTGTCTGTCTGTCTGTCTGTGTGTGTGTGTGTGTGTGTGTTGGGGAAGACAGATGGTGTTTGTGTGTGATGGCCAGCATCAGTGATTCCTCCTCCAGATATCCCCAGATCAGTGGTTCATATCTCTGCTCCATCTCAGGCTCTCTGCTCATATAAACATCCCCAGTCCATGGCCCCTCTGATGTTTTCACCATTGTGTTTACACTGACAAGTCATGCAAATATGTGAACTTTTGGACAAAGAAGGAAAAAAGGCCCGACAACGCACATTAGAATGACTCACGGACCGCGGACAGAATAAATTAATGCACATAATTTCAATAATGCATCTAAAATAATTAAGTGCATTTCAGAGGGTACAATGTATGAAATACAGCTCTGGCAGTGCTGTAGGCTACATGATGGTTCCAGGAAAACATACTTGAGAAAGATTTCAAAAAGAATACGCTTTAGATATCTTCTCAGATAGCAATACAAAGACATTGACTATTACACCACACATTAGCATCATCATTCTCTGTTTCATGCGTTTGTTTAATCCAGCGCCAATGCCGACACACTGTGTTTCTCATGTGCTGACTGAACCTGAAACACACACAGTTTACCCCCAGCTCCCCATAGAGCTCCCAGAACAACACACACACACACACACACACACACACACACACACACACACACACACACACACACACACACACACACACACACACACACACACACACACACACACACACACACACACACACACACACACACACACACACACACACACACACACACAGACCCCTCTGGTCCTCGCACTGTAGTCCGCACTCAGTGGGAAACATATATAATTACACTGATTCAGCATTTACAAGCGAGGAACCAGAAGTCACGAGAAGGGAGTTCAAGCAAAGTGGAACAGTCCACCTCCCACTCTCTCTCTGGGTAGCCTACACTTAGGGTTCTTCGGCCCTTTTTGGTTCCACATACAACCCTTTTGGGTTCCATGTAGAACCCTCTGTGGAAAGGGTCCTACATGGAACCCAAATGGGTTCTACCTGGAACCAAAAATTGTTCTTCAAAGGGTTCTCCTATGGGGACAGCCATAGAACCCTTTTAGGTTCTAGATGGCACTTTTTTTCTAAGAGTTTACTACGGGCATGGAATGGAACCTGGTAAGCAATGGAGCCAATGAGAAGTAGCATACAGTTTAGTAAATGGAGCTAAGGCCATTGGGATTAGCTCAAAATTTGACGAGATTTTAAAAAAAAAAAATCAAAATGCACATATTCAATCATACAGAGCCATTAAACTCCCCTGTAATAGGTTCTGAGATCAAAGCGTTGTACAGCCAAAAAAATCCTCCCTTTTCTACCGTCAGTTTTTCAGCTGCCACGCTGAAAAGAGGGGAAAAACCCCTGGACTTCAAAGCAGAGACGGAGAAAGTAATTGTCCCTTATCTTAATTGACTGTTGGGGGGTGGACGCTGATGCTGAGGGGTGGGCGAGGGTGGATCAGGCAGTGGGACGAGTATTCAGCCTGGCACACACACCCACGCACGCACACACGCACACATGCACGCACACACTCACAACACTAGGGGGCAAGATCTCTGTGGCCCTTTGGAGCTCCTCTGGCTTTCTAATCTCCTGCAGCCCCAGACACATCATTGGCCAGTGATTAATGATGACCTAATGTTTTGTTTACTTCATGCTCATAACGGGGGATAGATTGCATAGAGTGTGCCATATGGGGAAACATGAAAGAGGTCCTTCGGCTCGGGCTGCAGGGCTTCTCACTCACTCACTCACTCTCTCTCACACACACACACAAGCATGCACACGCACACGCACGCACGCACACACGCAGAAGTAAACAGCTCTGCTGCTCTGCTCTGCTTTGTTCTACAACTGTCTGATTGGACGCCGTAGAACGGACGTCAAGTCAAAAAACAATGCAGAGGTCACGGACTCGTTATGAGCTTGGTAAATTAAACAAACGATCCTCCTTTGTACAAGACAACTTTTGCTTCTCAACAACTGGCCTCTGACGTTTGCTGATGTGATCTGAAATCTCTGTAATCTCAATAATTGATCATTATTGTAGGGTCAAGAGTCCAGTATGTCAGTCCACTTTAAACATCACGACCCTTGTTTCTGACTGTGCTTATCTGGTACGTTGCAAAGCAATTGAGAGAGAATCAAGCCAGGCTGCCCTGACGGCTGCTTACAGAAAATGCTGCCCCTGCTAAGGACAATAAACATGGTTACATATACTGTGAGACTTAATGGAGGTTTGTGAGCGAGCGTGTGAGTGTGTGAGTGTGTGCCTGTGTTTGTGTGAGCCAGTGAACGTGTGTGAATGTGTGTGTGTTTGTTAAAAGGCTCTGATTCTTTCATTTTGGAAGGAGGTGTGTAGGGAAGATTTAATCTCACCAGGGACTCAATCTATACATAAAACACAGCCTAGCTTGAACCCTCTTTCTGTCCTTTCTGCATTTTTGCCATACCTCCCCTCTACATCTTCACCCTGGAAGTGGATACAAAAGCCACTATCAAAATTCGGATTTTGTTTCTTGTGAAATGACAAATATTTTGGAAGCGCTGTTCGTGAGTGCTGGAGGAGGGTGAGGGCGAGGAAAAGAAAAAGGGAGGAGAAAGGAAGAAGGAGGAATGGAGGAGCCAGCAAAACCCTCATCTCTGCCATCCTATGTGACGTATACCCATGGTACATTTCACCTCCAGGGTCCTGATTCTGTTCTCTCAGGCCCACAGCAGGGAGACTGAGCGTGAATCTCAAAAGGTCGTTCCTTGTTTCTAGAAGGCAAGGAGAGGACACAAGGAGAGAGAGGACACAAGGAATCAAGAAAAGGCTTTTGAGATTCACCCAGAGCTGATGTCTGACTGTGGTTCCACTGGCTCACATTCTCATCCCACTCTGTCCACAATAGACATATCTCAGAAGGAGTCATTTTAGTAATCAATAACAGGAATGATCATATGGTGATGGTTCTATTGTCCTCGTTTCACATTGCTGCTTTCAAAAAATGCTCTTTATGGAAATATTAATAATTACCAAATCACGTAGAGACAATATATTTTTATATATTTAAATAGATGAAGACCAATCCACAAAACAATAACACATTCCAGTGAAGCCATTCCTCACTGGTATAATCACAGGAATGCCAGATGAGGAAATTCGCTAATTCAAGAGAGGTCCAGAAAGCTTTTCCTCTCACCAACAGATCCTGTCACTCTCCTCTCCGGGGCGGGGCTCCCACCCACACTTAGTCCCTGGTCCCTGGAGCTGGCTGATACGAATGCTGCCACTGTGGGAATAAGTTGGAGGTAGACCTAAGGTCACCATTCATATCAAAGAACAATTAAAGGGACAATATGGTATTCAAACTGATGTATAGTAAGCGACTTACAGTCACGCGTGCATACATTTTTAAGTATAGGTGGTCCAGAAAATTGACCCCGCTATCAATCCCCGATTGCCCCTTTAAATATCAGGAAAAGACGAACACAAAGGGTTCAACCAAAGAGGTAGAGAGATGCTGCTGCATTGGCAATATCATCTTTGCTAAGAGCTATGGCAACGCTTCGAAATATTTCTGCATCTGCCTGCAAGGAAGAGTCAATCTACACACTGGGGGAAGCAGTGGTTTGGAATATAGGGTGGATAGGGAACAAGAGGGATCAGTGAAGTGGTGGAGATAGAGAGGAAGCACTTCTTCTTACAAAAGCAAATGGTCAAACCATTGTGGGTACCCGGCCTGGGCATCGAAGAAAAGCCTATAACTTTTCATACACTCAATCAAAGGTCTCCTTTGGACTAGCAGGAGCAGGCATGCCCTCCACACAGCTACCCATTCAGGTAATTCAATGCAATACTATTCAACACAACTAGAGTCAGTAAGCAACTTTTAGGTGTGTCGTTGTTTACAAGTCTACCGAGGCCCTCCCCACAAACCCCACCCAGGTGAGGACAGATGTGTTAATATCTTTCTCTCACCCTGAGCTCAACATTCTAAATCCAAAGAAGTGAAAATCTCATCAGATAGGCATTTCCTCCTTCTGCACCAGCGATCTGAACAAGCCACTGGCTGCTACATTCTAATCTTATCGCAGCAACAATCTCTATCGCGTCTCGTCGTGCCCAAACAGGGAGAGAGAGACCGATAATAAAAGTAGTGCAATATCGCCGCCCCCCCCCCCTCCCCGCATACACACCCACACACACTCGCATGCACACACTTAACTTCTCTCCCCACATATACCCTACTGCTTATCTATTGGGCCCAAAAAATCTGGGGGAGATTCCCCCTCTCTTTCTCTCTCTCTCTCCCCCCTCTCTCTCTCGTTGGCTATGCCCCGGTGACAGGCGAGATAAGCGAGGAAAGGTAAACCGCGACCTCCGTCTGCGTCTGCACAGGAAGCGCAGGCGAATCGCTGGTGATGTCCGTCAGCGTCAGCCAGAGGCCTGTCGAATGCCGTCAGTCCCCCAGAACAATGGCTACAGGCTCCCCCGGCCTCAGGGAAACTTAGTCAGCCCCCCAGAACAATGGCTACCGGCTCCCCCGGCCTCAGGGAAACTTAGTCAGCCCCCCAGAACAATGGCTACAGGCTCCCCCGGCCTCAGGGAAACTTAGTCAGTCCCCCAGAACATTGGCTACAGGCTCCCCCGGCCTCAGGGAAACTTAGTCAGCCCCCCAGAACAATGGCTACAGGCTCCCCGGGCCTCAGGGAAACTTAGTCAGCCAGCAAATCTCACTGGCACTGACACAGGAGTTAAAGGAACACGATGAGAGAGGATAAACTACAAACTATTCACTCATACCAAAACATAGAGACACACACACGCGCGCAAACACACACACACACACACACAACTAACTCAATCAAGATCACAAGCCCAGTAGAAAGGGGCTAACATATGAGGCCCTTTTCCAAAGCCCCCAAGCCCCCGTCAAGACATAGCTGTCTGCGTAACATGACTATGAATGGGGAAGTTCAGCTGAACAGTATATTTATTTGACCCCTTTATCACATCTTCATTTTACTATAAACAACACCGCGCATCAAAATCATAGATCACACCCCTTCCTACCACTGTTATTGCAACCCACTATTTTCTTGCACCTGTGCACTACATTAGTGCTCCTGCTCACACACTCACACATTCCTGCCATGGCTTCTTTCACACTGCAGGAAATCTAATCTAACCCCAATCAACCAATTGCAGAGTGAGGGCTAGACACACTTTGAAAACAAACAAAGCTTTGCTGCTTGTTGACTTAATGCTGTTGCATACATTATTATTATACTCCCTAGCAACCAACATACATTCCACCCTCACTTTACTAGTGGATTGTGGTGACTGGTGACTAAATACAATTACAGAATTATATTAACTTTAAATAATGGTATTTTTTGGGGGGTAGGCCTTTAAAAGTGTAAATGTAGGTATCAACACTATCAATGTGAAGCTCATATACTCTGCTCACCACTAAATTATGAAGAAATATAGATCCATATTGAATTTTATTTCAAGCTTAATCTCAAATAAATAAGAGTGGTATCTTGATTCTATAGTGTGCATCCACCACGCTTGCCCAGCCTCTTACAACAGCCTGTGTCTATACACATTACCATCCAGCCAACATAGCTGGCTGTGCGATAAGAAAATCCACATATAGAGAGGAGGGCATGTGGGTCACTGCTTCTAACAGCCAAGAGTGTCCATCCCAGCCCCTAACAGTCACTCAGGAAGGAGGCACAGTGCTTTAGAGTGTGACCCATACACATTTCTCTACACACACACTCTTCTCACACACACACACACTCTCCTCACACACACACACACACACACACACACACACACACACACACACACACACACACACACACACACACACACACACACACACACACACACACACACACACACACACACACACACAGGGAGTGTATCTCTCATCTCACGGTTACTGGAGGGGAAGTCAGACCTTCAGCCGGGCGGCGTATGACATCACAAATGAAAAAAGAGAGACACCATTTATCAGTGACCACCGAACATGGAGACAATCATAACATCCTGACAGGAAAATCTCCTGGAAAATAATCAGCTGGGCTTTGATGAGAAACTTGGCTCCTCTTTCAGACAGGCTCTTCACTACAATTCTCCCCTTTACTTTGCTCTTAATCATCGCTCTTACCCCCCCCCCCCCTCTTACCCCCCCCCCCCCCCCTCTTACCCCCCCATGCCCCTCACCCTTAATCTTACATTCAACTAGGACCTGAATTCAGATTGATCTATTTTTCATGTCTGTCAAACACAAGCTGTGCACGCTAACATGGTCACACTGATATAAGATCTGCACAAACATGATCCACAAAGAGAGCTTTCAAATCTGTTTAAAATCAATGCGTTTTAGAGTCTTGATCACCAATAATATGTTGAGCATAATATAAAAGTAAGTCATAGTGGACATCGATCTACAATCCTCACATCAATGATACATGAAAGACCACAACAAGCGTGTTATCACCACTATGTCAAACGTAACTGATTAAAAATGACAAAGGGGATGACCAACTCTGTCCAGAACACATTCATCTGGGTCCAAAGGCTGGTGCTTCCTGTTTGAGCAAGACTCTCCGGAGTCTCCGCTCTGGGCTGCAGCTTTTTGTTGAAGACAGAGTAGTCTCCCCTTTGTGCCGGACTAGGTGAGAGTTGTCTTATCTCAGAAGGGCATGGACCTCAGCCAAGCCTGTCCAGGGCGTGGGAGGGATTCCTATTTTCACATCCCAAAGCACCTGCCCTCGCTGGGCCGTGACGGGGACAGGGAGTGCCACTGGAGAGAACAATGAAGACAGACAGGGCCTCTTTCCATCTAGACACTCCTTACCATTGCTTGCGAGAAGCAACTGGCCGTCTGTCACGTAAACACATGACAGTTGATCCCAACACCCCACACCCCCAACTACAACGCTTCTCGAGACGCCCCCAAAGTAAGAGCTGTGCCCCGTGCCAGTCTGACATTTACTCAAACATGCTTTCCTCTCCTTCATTTCTCTTTTTCCTTTAGAGGAGGGGATATCCCTCCAGGAAATGCCTGGAGGGATGTCAAATGGTGATTCGGAGTGTTATGCAATGTGAAGTCTTACAGCTGATATTCTCAAATGAGAATACAACCTTCCGTCTTGCAATCTCTGTCTTTCTCTTATCTCTTTTGTATAG
This sequence comes from Salvelinus fontinalis, assembly GCF_029448725.1. Classification (NCBI taxonomy): domain Eukaryota; kingdom Metazoa; phylum Chordata; class Actinopteri; order Salmoniformes; family Salmonidae; genus Salvelinus; species Salvelinus fontinalis. Next base: position 10,979,821 of record NC_074690.1, read on the forward strand.
TTTGTGAATAATACTTTATTCTCAGACAGCTGATCAAATACAGTGCAACAGACACACAGACCAAAGAGACTTTTTGTGGCAGATGAGATTTCCCCAGGCATCTTGAACAGAGAAGACAATGCATGTCATATCTATGGAAACCCCTGGCGGCCAGTCAAAAACTTTATTGGAGTAGTTACACAGGTTGTTAACAGGGAGTCCACATGATGAAATTGTAAATCCCCCAAATCCCCAAGTGTCACATACACATATCCCACCCTCCTTGTTCACCTAATAAAAATAAATAATCTGTCTATCATATCATCATGGCACAGTAACTGTGCAAATCCCCAACACACTTACGGACTTATACATGTACAGTACAAGTCAGTCATACCTACTAAAACTACTCTCAGTCCGAAAAAACAGAAGGAATGCTATCCTTGATTATTTTCAAGAATGTTGAAGCAGAAAATTCAGATATTCTACTGATGGAATGCCTCTCTGCTCTCTAGGGCCCCCGCCAGGCAGGGCAGTGCACAGGATGCCTAAAGAGGTAAACAGGCTGAAAACAGTCTCAACCCTGTCCTGAGTTGCTATGCAATTAACATTCCGCAACAACAATTAGTACATATGCTGGATCTCAGAGGTTTACTAAAATTGCCCCGTGCATAATGATGGCTTTAACTGGAATTTGATGTCTTAATGTCGTGAAATAAAAAAACGTCTTCACAAATCAGTAAACAATATTTTTTTTGCTACGAATGAATCAGTTATTTTCAGAATTAAATCACAAATCAACAATAAGAAACTCATATAAAGGTGATGACAGAGCTAATACCATGACAATAATATCACTGTAAGGTATGATGTGCCAAAGTGCTGTTGCTGCTTGTCATTGACAGACAAGTTGTAAGACTTCCAATCACATACAGTACACTGTGGGGGCTTCCATGTTTTCCAATCTCAATTACAGTTCATCACCAAATGTGCCTTTCTAGGTTAGGAACTTTTTCAGAGCAGCAATAGCAACATACAAAGATGTATAGGCCTACTGTAAGTTCAGAATTTACATAGATTCTCTGATACTTTTTTGCCAGTAGTTCTGAAAGTAGCTCTCACGAGCCAAAAGTGGTCTCAGAAAATTGCATACTAAAAAGTCACATACAGCATGTCAAGATACAGTTGAAGTCGGAAGTTTACATACACTTATGTTGGAGTCATTAAAACTCGCTTTTTCAACCACTCCACAAATGTCTTGTTAACAAACTATAGTTTTGGCAAGTCGGTTAGGACATGTAGTTTGTGCATGACACAAGAAATTTTTCCAAAAGTTGTTTACAGACAGATTATTTCACTTACAATTCAATGCATCACAATTCCAGTGGGTCAGAAGTTTACATACACTGAGTTGACTGTGCCTTTTAACAGCTTGGAAAATTCCTGAAAATTATGTAATGGCTTTAGAAGCTTCTGATAGGCTAATGGACATAATTTGAGTCAATTGGAGGTGTACCTGTGGATGTATTTCAAGGCCTACCTTCAAACTCAGTGCCTCTTTGCTTGACATCATGGAAAATCAAAAGAAATCAGCCAAGACCTCCACAAGTCTGGTTCATCCTTGGGAGCCATTTTCAAACGCATGAAGGTACCATGTTCATCTGTACAAAACAATAGTATGCAAGTATAAACACCATGGGCCATGCAGCCAGACTCGTTCTGTCTCCTAGAGATGAACGTACTTTGGTGCGAAAAGTGCAAATCAATCCCAGAACAACAGCAAAGGACCTTGTGAAGATGCTGGAGGAAACAGCTACAAAAGTATCTATTTCCACAGTAAAACGAGTCCTATATCGACATAACCTGAAAGGCCACTCAGCAAGGAAGAAGCCATCGCTCCAAAACCGCCATAAAAAAGCTAGACTATGGTTTGCAACTGCACAAGGTGACAAAGATTGCACTTTTTGGAGAAATGTCCTCTGGTCTGATGAAAATAGAACTGTTTGGTCATAATGACCATCGTTATGTTTGGAGGAAAAAGGGGGAGGCTTGCAAGCCGAAGAACACCATCCCAACCGTGAAGCACGGGGGTGGCAGCATCATGTTGTGGGGGTGCTTTGCTGCAGGAGGGACTGGTGCACTTCACAAAATAGATGGCATCATGAGGATGGAAAATGATCTGGATATATTGAAGCAACATCTCAAGACATCAGTCAGGAAGTTAAAGCTTGGTCGCAAATGGGTCTTCCAAATGGACAGTGACCCCAAGCATACTTCCAAAGTTGTGGCAAAATGGCTTAAGGACAACAAAGTCAAGGTATTAGAGTGGCCATCACAAATCCCTGACCTCAATCCTATAAAAAATTTGTGGGCAGAACTGAAAAAGCTTGTGCGAGCAAGGAGGCCTACAAACCTGACTCAGTTACACCAGCTCTGTCAGGAGGAATGGGCCAAAATTCATACAATTTATTGTGGGAAGCTTGTGGAAGGCTTCCTGAAACGTTTGACCCAAGTTAACAATTTAAAGGCAATACTACCAAATGCTAATTGAGTGTATGTAAACTTCTGACCCACTGGGAATGTGATGAAAGAATTAAAAGCGGAAATAAATCATTATCTCTACTATTATTCTGACATTTCACAGTCTTAAAATGAAGTGGTGATCCTAACTGACCTAAAATAGGGATTTTTTGCTGGGATTAACTGTGAGAGATTACGAAAAACTGAGTTTAAATGTATTTGGCTAAGGTGTAGGTAAACTTCAGACTTCAACTGTATGTGCACCACATCATTGCTCTCTCTTTTGCTTCCTGTGTGTGCATCTTGCTAGCTGTCTCTCAGATTGTGAGGGGCTGAAGCTCATTAGCTTGAACTTGAATTGCTAGTGGGCTGGCCTATGTGGGGGAAAAAAATAGGGAAAATGGTGTAGCACAGCTTCCAGGAAAACAGTTGCTTTCAAACTAGGGATTTCGTGATTATTTGAGGAAGATCGTAATTCTGCTCATAGATTATGCATGTATGAACTACACATTGACACACCCAGCCAAAAGTGTGAGGTAAAAAAAAAAAACGTAGTAGTCGCCAAAGTTCTGGAGCATGTCTTTTAACTACAAGACATTCCTACACGTACTGTGACTTTCCATACAGGCATATGGCCAGGCCACACCCCTTACAATCCAATAACCCCCTCCACAGTAGCAGGAAATGATTTAGCTGTCGCTACTCTTGATAAATACCGGTACTGTACTAAAACGAGGAGGTGGAGGAGGTGGGGGGAGGAAATATGAGGCACCTGAAGCGGTGAAACCGAGGAGACAGGTCGTCGTGGCGATACCTCACACAGCACCTCATTTGTTAGTCTCTGCGGATGTGATGACGGATATATCTCTGTTTTTGATGGTGACTCTATCATCTGGAGCAGCAGATAGAGCACTTACTGCACTCACAGCCAGAGTGATGGGTACTATCCCCTGTCGCCTGGAAAGAGAGACCATGGAGTACGGTAGTTATATTTCACCGTTTAGCCACCTCACATTATCCATCAAGAACCAGACATGAAAAGACTTTGTGTTAAAGAAAATGCTTTATGAAATCTGTGCTGAAATGGAATGGAACTCACGCTTATCAACGAACCCCCCAAAATGGTTTGTTGATGTTCCATGCACTACCCATAAGGGTTCAAATGGTCTACCACTGCAGATATGTGGGGTCTACTTAAACCATAGTGGTGTCTCACAGAGGGTGAAACAGTCCAGACCACACTGTCCATTTGCTAATTCATCTTTTTTCACCAGACAAAAGAGGATAAGATCACAGAGAGTCCTTAAAGTGGAACTGACAGGATTTTAGCAACATGACATCTTATTATAATCTGTTCATATACACCCACAGAAGAATATGACACTTAAAAAAAATTATCTGACAAGTGAGCACTTAGATATGTGTGGTCATTTTTGCATTTTCATAAATTATAATGTTTGGGAATTACACATACTAAGGGATTTGTGAAAATTCTATAGCAATATAGAGTAGGAAAGTGGCCACTCGTTTGGACAATTAATCAAATCAAATCAAATTTTATTGGTCACATACACATGGTTAGCAGATGTTAATGCAAATGTAGCGAAATGCTTGTGCTTCTAGTTTCGACAGTGCAGTAATATCTAACAAGTAATCTAACAATTCCCCAACAACTATACACAAATCTAAAGGGATGGAATAAGAATATGTACATATAAATATATGGATGAGCGATGGCCAAGCGGCATAGGCAAGGTGCAATAGATGGTATAAGGTATAGTATTTACATATGAGATGAGTAATGTAAGATATGTTAAATTTCTTAAAGTGGCATTGTTTAATAATGTGACTAGTGATCCATTTATTAAAGTGGCCAGTGATATGAGTCTCTATGTATGCAGCAACCTCTCTGAGTTAGTGATTGCTGTTTAGCAGTCTGATGGCTTTGAGATAGGTGTTTTTCATTCTCTCGGTCCCAGCTTTGATGCACCTGTACTGATCTCTCCTTCTGGATGGTAGTCTCAATTGCGCATCTGTAAAAGTTTGTCAGGGTTTTAGGTGACAAGCCAAATTTCTTCAGCCTCCTGAGGTTGAAGAGGCGCTGTTTCGCATTCTTCACCTCACTGTCTGTGTGGGTGGACCACTTCAGTTTGTCTGTGATGTGTACGCTGAGGAACAACTTTCCACCTTCTCCACTACTGTCCCTTCGATATGGATAGGGGGGTGCTCCCTCTGCTGTTTCCTGAAGTCCATGATCATCTCCTTTGTTTTGTTGACGTTGAGTGAGAGGTTGTTTTCCTGACACCACACTCCGAGTGACCTCACCTCCTCCCTGTATGCTGTCTCGTATTTGTTAGTAATCAAGCCCACTACTGTTGTGTCGTCTACAAATTTGATGATTGAGTTGGAGGCGTGCATGGCCCATCAGAAAGTCCAGGACCCAATTGCACAGGGCGGGGTTGAGTACCTGGGCCTCCAGCTTAAATGATGAGCTTGGAGGGTACTATGGTGTTAAATGCTGAGCTGTATCAATGAACAGAATTCTTACACAGGTATTCCTCTTGTCCAGATGGGATAGGGCAGAGGGCAGTGTGATGGTGATTGCATCGTCTGTGGACCTGTTGAGGCGGTATGCAAACGGAAGTGGGTCCAGGGTGGCAGGTAAGGTGGAGGTGATATGATACTTGAATAGTCTCTCAAAGCACTTCATGATGACAGAAGTGAGTGATACGGGGCGGTAGTCATTTAGTTCAGTTATCTTTGCCTTCTTGGGTTCTGGAACAATGGTGGCTATCTTGAAGCATGTGGGGACAGCAGACTGGGATAGGGAGCGATATAATATGTCCGTTACCACACCAGCAAGCCGGTCTGAGCATGCTCCGAGGACGTTGCCTGGGATGCTGTCTGGGCCAGCAGCCCTGCGAGGGTTAACTCGTTTAAATGTCTGACATTGAATTGCAACTCCACTTTGTTCCTATAATGACATTTTGCTTGTTAGATTGTCTTGCGGGGGGAATATCTACACGGTTTATATTTGGCCATATTCCCAGACCTCTTTCTATGGTTAAATGGGGTGGTTCGCATTTTCAGTTTTGCGCTAATGACGCCATCCATCCACGGTTTCTGGTTAGGATAGGTTTAATAGTCACAGTGGGTACAACATTTCGAATGCATTTCCCATTAACTCACTCACAAAGTCAGCGTATAGATCAATGTTATTCTCTGAGGCTGCCCGGAACATTTCCCAGTCCGCGTGATCAAAACAATCTTGAAGCGTGGATTCCGATTTGTCAGACCAGCGTTGAATGGTTCTAGTCACAGGTACATCCTGTTTAAGTTTCTGCCTATAAGATGGTAGGAGCAAGATGGAGTCGTGGTCGGATTTGGCAAAGGGAGGGCCTTGTATGCATCACGGAAGTTAGAGTAGCAGTGATTGAGTGAGTGCTGCAATCAATATGCTGATAGAATTTAGGTAGCCTTGTTCTCAAATTTGCTTTGTAAAAGTCCCCAGCTACAATAAATGCATCCTCAGGATATATGGTTTCCAATTTACATAGAGTCCAGCGAAGTTCCTTGAGGGCCATCGTGTTGTCTGCTTGAGGGGGTATATACACAGCTGTGACGATATCTGACTAGAATTCTCTTGGGAGATAAAATGGCTGGAATTTGATTGTAAGGAATTCTAGGTCGGGTGAGCAGAAGGACTTGAGTTCATGTATGTTGTTATGATTACACCATGAGTCGATAATCATGAAGCATACACCTCCACCCTTCTTCTTCCCACGACGCATGAAGAAGCCCGGTGGCTGAACGACTCCGATAACGTATCCCAAGAGAGCCATGTTTCCGTAAAACAGAGAATGTTACAATCTCTGATGTCTCTCTAGAAGGCAACGCCTGCTCTAATTTCATCTATCTTGTTGTCAAGAGACTGGACATTGGCGAGTGGTATACTCGGAAGTGGTGGGCGGTGTGCACGCCTATGGAGCCTGACCAGGAGGCTGCTACGTCTGCCTCTTCTGAGGCGATGTTGTTGTTGGGTCGGCTTCTGGGATTAGAGCCACTGTCCTGGGTGGTGGTCCGAACAAAGAATTCGCTTCGGGAAAGTCGTATTCCTCGTCGTAATTTTGACAAGTTGATGTCGCTCTTATATTCAATAGTTCTTCCCGGCTGTATGTAATAAGACTTAAGATTCTCTGGGCTAACAATGTAAAAAATAATACATAAAAAAAAACAAAATACTGCATAGTTTCCTAAGAACTCGAAGCGTGGCGACCATCTCTATCGGCGCCATCTTGCTTTAATAGACCCTGCAGTAAATAACACCTAATAAAAACATCTACCTCGTCAAGGACTGGAGTCTACGTAGACCGGTGCGCCATAGCCAATCAGAACTACTGTAGACTTTTGCCACACAGGCCTGCCATAATTCACATTGAACTGGACTGTGTGTTTACAGGCAGTTGCAACAGCGCGACTTTAGATCATTAGAACGCATTAGCCAAAAGCCACCTGAATGGATTTCTGAAAATATGTCAATACCACTGGAGTCCTCTTACATATGGGATCTTTACAGTCCTATTGATCAAACAAATATGAAAAGGTAGGCTCTCTCTCCCTCAGTTATGCATATCAAGAACAACAAGATCAACAACTAATGCTAGCCAGAGCAAGTTGAGCTAAAATCTAATGAAGGAACATTAGATAAACCCTCTCTAACTTTTTCATCTGGTTGGCCGTCAAAATTGCACTAATAAACGATAAGGAATTGGAGCCTACTTATCCTTCTTTGCCTTGTCCCAACCAAGCACCCAACCTAAAAGGCAAAAGTTGGCTAGCTTGCTAGCTAGCTGTTTACAGACTCAAATGAGAGAAAACCTCACTGACCATTTTACTCACCGTTGCAGAGTTGGTTAGGCGGTTTACATGTTATCTAGAGCGTTTGTGACTGACTAATACTTTTTTGTCTACGTTTACTGGCAACGGTCATATTCAGCGAATGCGCATTCGTACATTCATCAGTTATCCTGCGCACAGACGAAATTGGAGTAGACAGCCTTAGTGAATTTGCGAATGCAAGAGATATGCTAACTGTATTGTTCAAGTCCTTGCTAGCTAACCAAATGACACCTGTAACTTTAGCTGTGTATAGCCACTGAAATCATGAGAAAAAACTCAGTCACTCACCCACTCCTCCACTGACAAGACATGACATTCTCCTAGCAGCTAGCTAGCTAAACTATGTATACAAAAGTATGTGGACACCCCTTCAAATTAGTGACTTTCAACGTGGCACCGTCATACCACCTTTCCAACAAGTCAGTTCGTCAAATTTCTGAAGAGGTAGGCCACACAAGCTCACAGAATGGGACTGCCAAGTGCTGAAGCGCATAATGTGTAAAAATCATCTGTCCTCGGGTGCAACCCTCACTACCAAGTTCCAAACTGCCCCTGGAAACAATGTCAGCACAAGAACTGCTCGTTGGGAGCTTCATGAAATGGGCTTCCATGGCCGAGCAGCCGCACGCAAGCCTAAGATCACCATTCTCAATGCCACGCATCCGTTGTAGTAGTGTAAAGCTCACAGCCATTTGACTCTAGAGCAGTGGAAACACGTTCTCTGGAGTGATGAATCGCGCTTCACCATCTGACAGTCCTAAGGACAAATCTGGGTTTGCCAGGAGAATGCAACCTGCCCGAATGCATTGTGCTAACTGTAAAGTTTGGTGGAGGAGGAATAATAGTCTGGGGCTGTTTTTCATGGTTTGGGATAGGCCCCTTAGTTCCAGTGAAGAGAAATCTTAATACAGCATACAATGACATTCTAGACAATTCTGTGCTTCCATCTTTGTGGCAACAGTTTGGGGAAGGCTCTTTCCTGTTTCAGCATGACATTGCACCCGTGCAGGAAGTGAGGTCCATACAGAAATGTTTTGTCGACATCGGTGTGGAAGAACTTAATTGGCCTGCACAGAGCCCTGTCCTCAACCACATCAAACACCTTTAGGATGAATTGGAAAGCTGACTGCGAGCCAGGCCTAATCACCCAACATCAGTGCCCGACCTCCCTAATACTGGCTGAATGGAAGAAAGTCCCCGCAGCAATTTTCCAACATCTAGTGGAAAGCCATCCCAGAAGAGTGGAGGCTGTTATAGCAGCAAAGGGGGAACCAACTCCATATTATTAATGCCCATCATTTTGTGAAATGAAATGTTCGACAAGCTTTTGGTCATCTAGCTACATAAATAGATACGCTAGCATATTAGCAACGTTATGACTGACTTGTGATCGTTGCCCTTGCTAGTTTGATTGTATTGACATTCCAAGCCTTAGTTACATTTGTACATCACTCAACACAAATGCAAGAGTTCTGAATTTCCCTACAACATGGAAATACCAAGACAATTTAGAGAGAAACCTCTCCTAACCTTTAAAACCTGGCACCAGAACATGTGCACCAAGCCACACATCACTCAAGACCCATTAAAAAAACAACTTCTCTCAACGTGATGAAATCTGTCTGGCAGAGGGCATGCAGCAGATAGCATGTTTCATCTCTCTGTCAGTGATAATTTGATGAATGGATAAAACTTTTGAATTTTATCAGTGCACAAATGGCCCTTAAAATCATACATTTTTGACAGGTAATCCCTGATAAGCACCACAACAGCCTATTGCGGTGATGCAGGCAAAACCTTTAATGGGAATATTTCAAACCATTTTGGTACAGGAAGTAATAATAATTTCGATTATTTTAAATAAATACTTCCAAACAACTGCATATAGATTTTAGCAACGCCAACACAAAAATCTCACATTTGCGACAGAATAGCACAAACTAATCCTAAAGGACAATGACGAATGATGAATGGCGATAGGCCACATGTCCATCTGATGAGTAGGAGTAATAAAGTGTTGTGAGTGCAGGAGGAGATGATAGCAGGTCCACTAGGTCGCCTGCCTCTTCCCTGTTCCACAGCAGCAATTGTCAGCCCCGCATGGCTCGTGGTTCCCTTCTCCAGGTCAGGGTTCACCCAGCTGTGGCCCATCCTCCCGTCCCCCCAGCCCCTGACACAGCAGATGTTGTTGGGGCTGAGGACCACCACGGCGGTGAGGGCCCAACGTCGACATCTGGGTCTGATTACACTCAGACAATCCAGTTTATCAGCCAGTTAGATCCACTGTACACATCACTGACTGTTCCACTCAGTCCCCCGACTTCTCCCCACACACAGAGCTGCTCTGATGGTGACACATTCTATATTCACTAATAACAGGTTTAGATTGTTTTACTTCTTACTCAAAATACCAAGGTCTTAAAATGTTTCAATTAATATTCAGTTGAATACACACTTCCTGATAGAAGTGGGAGGTTTTTCCGGATCTTCATTTACTACATCCGTAAAGTATTCTATATTCATAAACATGATAATTAAAAGTTTGTTGTCACAATTTCCTTTATGATCACATAATTACATTGTTTGAAAACATGGAACTAATGCATAATAGCATGCAATTTAGGTTGACCTAATTTACAAAGTTAACTAAATTAAAACACCATGCCATCTCTCTACCCAGAGATATAGCCATGTTTTCCTCGCTCCCTCCCCCTCCAGGGAGAGAAATAAATCCCTGCTTGTCAAACACACATAATGACAGCCTTAATGATATACTGCAGCTACATTAACTACTGTATGTCCCCCAGGACGACTGGCAAACCTCCATCAGGTGTTTGGCAGGGATCAAAACCACTATGTGTGTGTGCATTTGTGTAGACTACAAGTGGTGTAAAGTACTTAAGTAAAAATACTTTAAAGTACTACTTAAGTCGTTTTTTGAGGTATCTGTACTTTACTATTTATATTTTTGATATATTTTACTTTTACTTCACTACATTCCTAAAGACAATAACATACTTTTTACTCCATACATTTTCCCTGACACCCAAAGTACTCGTTACATTTTGAATGCTTAGCAGAACAGGAAAATGGTCTAATTGCGCATTTATCAAGAGAACATCCCTGGTCATCCCTACTGCCTCTGATCTGGCGGACTCACGATTCAGTACGAGGATGTACTCATTTGAAATGGGTGAGAATGTCACAGGTGTTACTCATTTGAGGGTTTAACCTAACAAGCATTTCCATTGGTTAATTGCCTGGTCATGTGACTTGAGCTGCATGTACAGAACCAGAAACTGTAAATAACAACATTTTTGAAGGAACAGAAACAGAGCCGGGAACAAAAGTGATCCATACTGTTCCGGAAAATAACTGTTATTTTAAAAGCATGGGAAACTGTTAATAATGTTATTTTACCTTCCAGGAAATGTTTTCTAGTCCCACAAAAAAAATGCAACAAAGCACCTATGCAAAGCTCTCACTCTGTCACTCAAAAACGTATTCCAGTGTCTGCCTGCAAGCTGAAAATCTTTGCCAGTATGTGTGCGTGTTTAGGCTACCTGCCCCTCTCCCCTCTGAAGCATAGGCTACTGTACTGACGTTAGCATAGGCTACTGTACTGACGTTAGCATAGGCTACTGTACTGACGTTACAAGTGTGATTCAGAGATAGGAAGAGAGATTTTTATTGGGCTAGAGAAGAATGGATTAACCTTTTCAATGCTAGTTAAGGATACATTAGGCCTAGTTACCACGTTTAACGTTGGATTTATTAACTTCAAAAAGGCAAGATATGTTTTTAATTCCGGTGCCGCTCTGCACCCACAAGCTTGTTAGCTTTCTAGCTCAAGCTTATTAGCTAGTAGCTCAAGATTGTTAGCTACCTAGCTCAATGGACATCCAAAGTTCCTTCATAGAAGCCACACCTCCTAGGTATAATTATGTGGACCTAATTCAGATACTGCATGTTATAACAAGATGCCCAGTGCTTCAAGCCTCCTCCTCAACCCTCTCTCGCTTTCTCCCCACCCACAAAATTTCATTTGATTTTTGCTCCATAGGCTACACTTGTCTGTCAATTACGCATGTAAACAACTAGCTTGCCTGCTCTATCCGCACTGGTTGGTAAAGTAATTTAATGAGGAAAATGTAAAAAACTGATTGATTGATTTCAGAGGTTCAAAAAAGAACAGAAAGGAAGGATTAAAACCTGTACTCTTTTGGTTCGAACCAGTTCAGAACTTTTTTTTGCTGGTCGGAACAGTGGAACAGAATGAATAAAATAGTGGTTCTGTTCAGAACGAAACGATTGGAAAATAATTTAGGTTCTACACCGGATTTAAACCCCCTGTTTTGTGTTTGTGGGCAGCTGCCCACAGGAAGTGAATGCAGTCCGGAGATATGGTGGATCCTAGGTTTTGCCAGAGCATGTAATGATTTATTTTGGTTAAAGCACATAGCTAATGGGGTTTGTTTGAGCTGAAGTGGTTTAAAAAAAAAAATGGACCCCTGCCTCCTGGGCTGCATTGCCCCTTGTAGTTTTTTTTGTTTGGTTTGTATGTCTTTATTTTAACTAGCATGCTTTTAAGAGTGAAGAGTCAGATCAATTATATTTATGAAAAGTTTGTAAATAAAACAAATGAACGGAATGGAGAAACTGGAATTTGTTGAACTGGAACAATGGAAAACCATGCCTTAAAATAAATGTTAAACTGTCTTTTGTGTTCTGCCTCTGCTTCACGCTGCCTGCTCAATCCCAGACATTTCACCTGTCCACCTCGTGACACTTGCACAATTACCAGAACATACAATTGCTCATAGATCTGCATACAACAACCTGCATTATTTCTACAATTTGCACTTTTATAGTATATGGGAAATGTTTTGCAGTTGGAGATACAAATCATATAAACAGGGGAGTTTGAGGAAGGATTACTCTGCACACAAGTATCATTCATCTGAGTTTATTTTCCCAGAGTGCCTCAGATGTTGTCGTCATCCTACCAGCCAATTAAATCCCCTTGACACTCTGCGCTCTCGACTCATGTAGTTACATTAGGATTTCTACAATCACCTGAAAGAAAAAGATACCAGCAGAGGTAGTATATCACAAATCAACTCTAATTCCCCTATTGAGTAACAGATGAAGTTAAACTGAAATGGACTTTGTTTCAGATCAAACCAAAAACACAGTGAGGTGAAGTGCTGGGTGTCCACTATGATACTAATCAATTGAAGCATAAGTACATCATTCCAATATCACATTCATGCCATTTCTTCCGCGTTCTGCCGTTCTCATCAAAGACCCCTACAGTGACAGGATGAAAGTGGAGGTTGAGAAGGGGGCTATACTATTTTTCATCCCATTCATCCATCCAGTCATCATAACCCACTAAGCCTCACTCAGCCCCAACACCAAGCCAGAGCCAGGCCACTCTCAGCAGGCTTCCGCGTGTCAGAGGTCCCTGTACAGCCTCTGCCAGTGACACAGTCACGGGGCCCGGCACTAAAGCTATCACCGCCTCCCAGCACTGCCAAGGCAGGAATGCTGGGGGTTATCTCCCTCATGGAAGCACTGGCCTGCCTGATGTGAAGTCCCTTTGATCTGTGTGCAGCCAGTCATATTCCTCTGTTTATGTTCTTGTTTTTATAATCTGATATTTCCCTTTCCAAAAGAGATCTGAAAAATGTACTTTTATCTTGCTAGATGTAATGTGGGAGAAAAGGAAAAACGTAGCATGGAAAGCAACAAGTAGGCCTAAATTTACCCCAAACTCCCTTTTCTGCTCGCAGCCAAAATAATTGTATCAGCCAGAGACAATGTCCCTTAGCCTGAGACAATGTCCCTTAGCCTACCATTTGGGACTAGCCTGTGTGGCCTCTAGCCATGATAAAAAATAATGAAGCTATATACAGGGAGTACCAGAGCCAGATCAATGTGCAGGGGTACGAGGTATTTGAGATATGTACATAAAGGCATGGTAAAGTGACTAGGCATCAGGATGGATAACTACAGAAAATGTAGTAGCTACAGCAAATGCTGAATGTGAAAGTGTGTGTCTATGTGTGTGTGCGTGCGTGCGTCTTTGTATGTGTGTGTGTTGTGCCGGTATGCAGGTGTGTGTGAGTATGTAGTGTAAGTGAATGTGAATGTGTGTGGGTTTTGTGTGAGAGTGTCAGTGTAGTGTGTGTGAGTGAGTGTGTATATATACAGTCACTTCAGAAAGTATTCAGACCGCTTGACTTTTTCCACATTTTGTTACAGCCTTATTCACAACAAAGAAATCCACAAATGTTTGCAAATGTATGAAAAAAAGACAGAAATACCTTATTTAAATAAGTATTTACACCGAAATTGAGCTCAGGTGTATCCTGTTTCCAATGATCATCCTTGAGCTGTTTCTACAACTTGATTGGAGTACACATGTAAATTCAATTGATTGGACATGATTTGGAAAGGCACAGTTGACAGTGCAGGTCAGACCAATGAGTTCAAAGGAATTGTCCGTAGATCTCCAAGACAGGATTGTGTCGAGGCACAAATCTGGGGAACGGTACCAAAACATTTCTGCAGCATTGAAGGTCCCCAAGAACACAGTGGCCTCCATCATTCATAAATGGAAGAAGTTTGCAACCACCAAGACTCTTCCTAAAGCTGTCCGCCTGGCTAAACTGAGCAACCGGGGGAGAAGGAGCTTGGTCAGGGAGGTGACCAAGAACCTATTGGTCACTCTGACAGAGCTCCAGAGTTCCTATGTGGAGATGGGAGAACCAGCCAGGAGTCATCAGGCCAGGTAGTCCTGAGGCATGATCCTAGGGCTCAGATCCTACAGGAGGGGAGGGAGAGAGAGAGAGAAAGAAATTAGAGGGAGCATACTTAAATTCACACAGGACACAAGATAAGACAGGAGAATTACACCAGATATAACAGACTAACCCTACCCTCCCCCCGGCACATAGACTATTGCAGCATAGATACTGGAGACTGAGACAGAGGTAGGTCGGGGGACACTGCGGCCCTGTCCAGCAGGGCCAACCAGGCAGGATATAACCCCACCCACTTTGCCAAAGCACAGCTACCACACCACGAGAGGGAAATCAACATACAAGGCTGAGGGATACCCTGAGACAAGGCTAAGTATTGCCCACGAAGATCTCTTCCACCGCACAAGCCAGAGGGGGCACAAAACCGGACAGGAAGATCCCGTCTGTGACTCAACCCACTCAAGTGACGCACCCCTCCTAGGGATGGCATGGAAGAGCACTAGTAAGCCAGTGACTCAGTCCCCATAATAGGGTCAGAGTCAGAGAATCCCAGTGGAGAGAGGGGAGCCGGCGCAGCAGAGACAGCAAGGGCAGTTCGTTGCTCCAGTGCCTTGCCGTTCACCTTCGCACCCCTATGCCAGACTACACTCAATCATAGGACCTACTGTAGTGATGAGTCTTCAGTAAAGACTTAATTGAAGGTCGAGACCAAGTCTGCGTCTCTCACATAGATAGGCAGATCATTCCATAATAATTGAGCACTTTGTGAGAAAGCCTGCCTCCAGTTTTTGCTTAGAAATTCTAGGTACAATAAGGAGGCCTGCGTCTTGTGACCATAGTGTACGTGTAGGTATGTACGGCAGGACCAAATCGGAGAGATAGGTAGGAGCAAGTCCATGTAATGCTTTGTAGGTTAGCAGTTAAACCTTGAAATCAGAGCTATCCTTAACAGGAAGCCAATGTGGAGAGACTAGCACTGGAGTAATATGATCAAATTTATTGGTTCTAGTCAGAAATCTGGCAGCTGTGTTTAGCACTAACTGAAGTTTATTTAGTGCTTTATCCGGGTAGCCGGAGAGTAGAGCGTTGCAGTAGTCTAATCTAGAAGTGACAAAAGCATGGATTAGCTGTTCTGCATAATTATTGGACAAAACGTTTCTGATATTTGTAATGTTACGAAGATAGGGAAAAAAGCTGTCCTTGAAATATTCAACATCCCTACGGTGAAGCATGGTGGTGGCAGCATCATGCTGTGGGCATGTTTTTCAGCAGTAGGGACTGGGAGACTAGTCAGGATTGAGGTAAAGGTGAACAGAGATCCTTAAATTAGCCCAAAAAATTGCTGTTTTCGCTTTGTCATTGTGGGGTATTGTGTGTAGATTGATGATGATTTTTTATTTGTTTTAATCCAGTTTAGAATAAGGCTGTAACGGTAACCAAATGTGGAAAAGGGGAAGGGGTCTGAATACGTTCCGAATGCACTGCATATATTGTATATGTGACACCTGTTCATGTGTGAAACAGGAAAACTATTAGCACCCCTTATATATAGTCTTGTGAATGTGCATAGAGTCATTGCAATATAGGGTCAATGCAGATAATGTGGGTAACCATTTCAATAACTATTTAGCAGTTTTAATGGCAATAAGCAGTCACATGGCTTGAGTGTAGAAGCTGTCTCGGAGCCTGTTTGTCCGAGAGCGATGCACCGGTACTTTTTGCCGGACTGTAGCAGAGTGAACAGTCTTTGGCTTTGGTGATTGAAGTCTTAGGCTCTGAGCTTTGCTTGCAGGCCAAAGACAGTTATTGACAATGTCTCTCACCCGATGCCCTGTGGTTGTGTAGGCTAGCCATGCCATGCTGCTCATCTGATGTGGTGTAAGGGTCACTGCTATCAGCCCCAGCAGGAAGTGGGCAGGGCCTGCTGTCTGGAGCTGTGTGAGACCCAAATTTCACTTCGCACACCCACAGCTTAAAACCAATAAGCATTGGGGTGTTATTCACATTATTCCTGTAGTGTATATAACATTTCTGCTCAATGCAACAAGATGATCTAAAAAGATTAAAGATTATTTGAATTAGTGATCTAACACTAAAATGATTTAGATAAATTGGCTTTGATACCAACCACCGTTTTTTTTACTCTGCTTTGAAGGACTAGATAAGCTAATGGGGCTTTCACTTTCAACGCTCAGAGATACTGCCAAAGACTGTCACCGGAAGGGTAAATCTTTTCCCATTCTCACACTGTTGCTTATTGCCCAGTATCATTACACATTAACTAACCTGTGCTCTGTATTTGCATAAGCTGATAAAGTGAAGTGAGAAGAAGTTATGCAGATGTGAATGGTGCTCTGCAGATCATTCTCAGAGCTGAGAGACAATTTAACATAATATAAGCCAGGGACCATATGGACCAGGGCCCATATTCGCAACAGGTCTCAGAGTAGAATTTCAAGTCTCCCTATGATCATAAATAAGCCAATATGACATCAATGTCGATTCAAATTGGCAAATAAAATTGATTGGAGGTACACAACACACTGGAGAATCACATACCCGATTTTGTACAGGGTCATTAGCATTAGGGAAAAAATTGCATTCCTTGGCCCGACCTAGCTCAATATCTAGGCGTCAGATAAGAGACTACAGCGTCCATAAAGTGACCATTAGACTTGTTACCTTTCAGACTGAATAAGTTGGTAGGGGTAACAGTTTTGTTTAATTTGAGAATTTATCACTCTCACATGCTCATTTCTGTCCATTAATTAAGAACCAACGGTGTGCTAGTTTTTTGTGGTATTTCTGACAATTCTAACATCTTTTCAGCTGAATCTCAGAGTTCTAAAACTGGACCAACTAAACTGGACCAATGCGCTTGGGTTGCGCAGCAACAGCGCTATTTGCTAGCTAATACTAGCTATATTTTGCTATGGAAGATTTGTCACATGGCTGAATGAATCTGTGTAAACTGTTGTCCTTGACACTTGCATGTAATCAAAGCACAAACAAATAACCACAAATAAGATAGCGAACATACTTTGCTACTATTGTCTGTTAGCTAGTCAACTAACGTTAGCCAGTAAAGTTACAGTGCCTTGCAAAAGTATTCACCCACTTGGTGTTTTTCCTATATGATCTGGTAAAACCAATTACCTTCAGAAGTCACATAATTAGTTAAATAAAGTCCACCTGTGTGCAATCTAAGTGTCACATGACCTGTCACGTGATCTCAGCATATATACACCTGTTCTGAAAGGCCCTAGAGTCTGCAACACCAATAAGCAATGGGCACCACCAAGCAAGCGGCACTATGAAGACCAAGAAGCTCTCCAAACAGGTCAGGGAAACAGTTGTGGAGAAGTACAGATCAGGGTTGGGTTAAAAAAAAACAATATCTAAAAACAAAAACAATAGCTAAAAACAATATCTGAAACTTTTAACATCCCACAGAGCACCCTTAAATCCATTCTAAAAAAATTGGAAAGAATATGGCACCACAACAAACCTGCCAAGAGAGGGCTGCCAACCAAAACTCATGGACCAGGCAAGGAGGGCATTAATCAGAGAGGCAACAAAGAGACCAAAGATAACCCTGAAGGAGCTGCAAAGCTCCACAGTAGAGATTGGAGTATCTGTACATAGGACCACCTTAAGCCGTACACTCCACAGAGCTGGACTTTACGGAAGAGTGGCCCCAAAAAAAGGCATTGCTTAAAGAAAAGAATAAGCGAACACATTTGGTGTTCGCCAAAAGGCATGTGGGAGACTCTCCAAACATATGGAAGAAGGCACTCTGGTCAGATGAGACTAAAATTGAGCTTTTTGGCCGTCAAAGAAAACACTATGTCTGGCGCAAACCTAACACCTCTCATCACCCCGAGAACACCATCCCCACAATTAAGCATTGTGGTGGCAGGATCATGCTGTGGGGATGTTTTCATCGACAGGGTCTGGGAAACTGGTCAAAATTTAAGGAATGATGGATAGCGCTAAATACAGGGAAATTCTTGAGGGAAACCTGTTTCAGTCTTTCAGAGATTTGAGACTGGGAAGGAGGTTCACCTTCCAGCAGGACAATGACCCTAAGCATACTGCTAAAGCAACACTTGAGTGGTTTAAGAGGAAACATTTAAATGTCTTGGAATGGCCTAGTCAAAGCTCAGACCTCAATCCAATTGAGAATCTGTGGTATAACTTAATTAAAGATTGCTGTCCACCAGCGGAACCCATCCAACTTGAAGGAGCTGGAGCAGTTTTGCCTTGAAGAATGGGCAAAAATGCCAATGGCTAGATGTGCCAAGCTTATAGAGACATCTGACAGCTGTAATTGCTGCAAAAGGTTGTTATGCACACTGAAGTTTTCTGTTTTTTGTCTTATTATTTCTTGTTTGTTTTACAATAACAAATATTTTGCATCTTCAAAGTGGTAGGCATGTTGTGTAAATCAAACGATAAAAACCCCTTAAAAATCAAAATAGTAAAAATGCAAAGGGGGTGAATACTTTTGCAATCCAATGTAACTAGCTAGCTACAAGCCAACAAGGCTGTAACATTAGCTGTATGGACAGATCATTATAGACAGATACATTTGGGCAGGTCAACTCAATGTTCACTGTATCTCCCACATTCTTCCACAAATACATTTAGCTAGCTAAGTAAAGTTCATAGTCAACACCAAACTTTGGGAAACTGCCACGCTGCTAATGTGTTTTGCTAATGACTGATTAACACAGTGTCAAGTTACTTTTCAATGTATTCCTGAAAACCTTAAATCTCAATCCAAGTAAAAAGTAGCCCGGTGGGTGCGGATGCAGCAAGGTTAAACAACACCAACATCATTGCTTGCGTGCGCAACCTTTGCGCTGTCAAAATAAATCACCATGCTTGCTAACTTGGTTAGATATTTGACTGTTTTCAACACATCAAGTTTTAGACTTTTTTTTTTTACCTAGCAAGAGAAATAAATGTTCAATCAGTACTGAGTGAATGAACAACAACTAATGTTTCCTGCCTTCACCAGACTGTGCATTTAAATAATATCAAGATAATGCGTTCATGACAGAGTTTGTAGTGCTAGCATTAACGTCACCGCCATGGTATCTGAAGGTTCTGGGTTTGCCTTTGGGAGGATACTGTTATTGTTGACACGCCCCTCCCAGTCCCGACACACACACACACACGCATGGTATGTGCTTATTTTCAATTAATAGGTGGCTCTTGAAAGGGCATCATTGAGTGGCAATGGACAGGGACTGTGGTGTGTGTACTACAGCAGCCATCTTGCTACAGAAGAGAGAATGGTAGAGACCGAAGAGACCAATTCTCAACTGTCAAGCAATACATTGTTACCCTCATCCGTCAGATGCACTCTACCCCTATGGTACATCCCAGTGACACACTGCTTAATGGTAGGGTGGCGGATTGTGTTCCATGAAATGTGTACACCAGCGGAACGACGGAGTGCCGGACCATCTCTATGCACTTGTTTTTCTTCTGGTCCCACTAGAAATATCCCGCTCCTGCGCTGTGTGATATCAGAGAAGACCACGTTGTCCTGGTTTACATGTCGGATAACCACCTCTAAATCTGCTCATCTGCTGCACCAGTGCCGTCCCCTTGGTGTGTCCCAAGTTATTTACACCGAAGTGGATGACTAGGATGTCAGGGGGATAAGTAGCTGGCGCAGAACACCGAACACTTTGTGCCACTTCATGCCTTGCTCTCCGAGCCACCTGTGACAGTCAATAATGTATGTAAATAGTTCATGGGTAGCTACATGTGGATTATTTCTGTATTTTCAGGAGCTTGCTTGGGTTTTAAGTTTTTCACTTCCCTCTGGACAACCTTAATACAAATGACTACATTATTTCTGTTGCTATATGTCATTATTGTGTATTTTTTGCTTTACTTTTACTTTGCTGTGTTATGCTGTATTATAATGTTTTATAATAATGTTGCATAATCACCTTCCGGTGTAAAAACCATGGAAATGATAAACAAAAACAAGGTTTCAAGTGAGAAGTAGGCATTGGTCTGAAGCCAAAAAAGAAAGGAAATTCACGAGCACCACAATGCCTACTCCACCCGTGCTGTGTCAACGTTTTCCAGCACACAGCTTTGACTTACTACAGTAGCTATGTTGGTCTATTGTACCTTAAACAATGTGTATGCAGGTTGCTTAGGTTTCAAACCTTCTCAAGCAGACAAATTCATAGTCTTCAGTGGAATATGGACTTTATGGTGTCCTGCTATTAGAAATACATCCATATTGTTATGGTATTAGAACATGCAAAGTTGTTGTATTTCTGTTACAAAAGTGTGACTTTGAGAGCGAGAACTTTAAATAAAAATGGAAATCTGTGAAATCTGTGAATTTCTCCCTCAGTTGACGGCCTCAATTTATCTGTTTCAATAGTAGGCCTACCATTAGCCTACTGACACAGTACAGCTTAGATTGGCCTGACTGTAGAAGACAAATATGGAATTCATCATTTTAAGTCATCCAGAGTGTATGCCACTGTTGCTCGTGAAATTTTCACACAGGTTGCCCTATCCTTCGCTGGGTAGGCTGTTTAAAAATGTTTTGGCAAAATTAGAGTATACCCACTTTTTCAGGCACAACTACACCACTGCTAGAACCCCCCCCCCCCCCCCCCCCCCCCTAGTAATTTCTTCTTAAACAGTTTTCTCTCTCTAGACAGGGAGAATAATTCAAGTTGGAACTGTTGCTGCCAATTGGCCGCTGTGGTCGCTACTCCCCATCTTAGCGTGTCACCAAGGCAACCCAGTTGGTCAGCCAGCATGCCCTTCGAAATGTTGGAGAGTGTTGTTCTAAGGGGGTGGAGTGAGGGGGTTGGGGTGCAGTGGGGGGTGGAGTGAGCGGGCTGGGTTTGGGTGTGGTGGGGGGCTAATTAGAAGCCAACTCCAGGGCCAAATGGAGCAATTATCTGGCCTAGCGACTAGATAATTCCACCCATTTATCTCTCACTGTCAGGGTCTTACTCCCAGCCCACCAGGCAGCTAGTCCACCGCTGTGGGCTGGCTTAGGTCTAGAGAGTTGGGGTGTTGACACCTCCCAACATACAGTACCAGTCAAAAGTTTGGACACACCTATTCATTCCAGGGTTTTTCTTTTTTAAAACTATTTTCTACATGTAAGAATAATAGTGAAGACATCAAAACTATGAATTAACAAATATGGAATCATGTAGTATCCAAAACAGTGCTAAACAAATCAAAACATATTTTCTACTTTAGATTCTTCAAAATAGCCACCCTTTGCCATGATGACAGCTTTGCACACTCTTGGCATTCTCTCAACCAGCTTCACCTGGAATGCTTTTCCAACAGTCTTGAAGGACTTCCTACATATGCCGAGCACTTGTTGGCTGCTTTTCCTTCACTCTGCCGTCCAACTCATCCCAAACCATCTCAATTGGGTTGAGGTCGGTTGATTGTGGAGGCCAGGTCATCTGATGCAGCACTCCATTACTTTCCTTCTTGGTCAAATATCCCTTACACAACCTGGAGGTGTGGTGGGTCATTGACCTGTTGAAAAACAAATGATAGTACCACTAAACACAACCCAGATGGGATGCGGTATCACTGCAGAATGCAGTGTGCCTTAAATTCTAAATAAATCACTGACAGTATCACCAGCAAAGCACCCCCACACAATCACACCTCCTCCTCCATGCTTCATGGTGGGAACCACACATGCAGAGATCACATGTTCACCTAATCTGTGTCTCTCAAAGACAAAGCGGTTGGGAGCAAAAATCTCAAGCATAGGACAGATTTCAACTGGTCTAATGTCCATTGCTCATGTTTCTTGTCCCAAGCAAGTCTCTTCTTCTTATTAGTGTCCTTTAGTAGTGGTTTCTATGCAGCAATTATACCATGAAGGTCTGATTCATGCAGCCTCCTCTGAACAGTTGATGTTGAGATCTGTCTGTTACTTGAACTCTGTGATGCAATCATTCGTGCTGCAATTTCTGAGGCCGGTAAAGATAATGAACTTACCCTCTGCAGCAGAGGTAACTCTGAGTCTTCCTTTCCTGTGGCGGTCCTCATGAGAGCCAGTTTCATCATAGCGCCTGATGGTTTTTGCGATTGCACTTTAAGAAACTTTTAGTTCTTGAAATTTTCCGGTATGACTGACCTTTATGTATGAAAGTAATGATGGACTGTCGTTTCTCTTTGCTTATTTGAGCTGTTCTTGCCATAATATGGACTTTTACCAAATAGGGCTATCTTCTGTATACCAACCATACCTTGTCACAACACAACTGATCGGCTCAAACACATTAAGAAAGAAAGACAGTACAAAAATGTACTTTTAACAATGCACACCTGTTAATTGAAATACATTCCAGGTGAATACCTAATGCAGCTGGTTGAGAGAATTCCAAGAGTGTGCAAAGCTGTCTTCAAGGCAAAGGGTGGCTACTTTGAATAATCTCACATCTAAAATACATTTGGATTTGTTTAACACTGTTTTGGTAACTACATGATTTCATATGTGTTATTTCATAGTTTTGATGTCTTCACTATTATTCCACAATGTAGAAAGTAGTCAAAATAAAGAAAAACCCTTGGATGAGTAGGTGTTCTAAAACGTTTGAACAGCAGTGTATATGCAGTCGGAAGTTTACATACACCTCAGCCAAATACATTTAAACTCAGTTTTTCACAATTCCTGACATTTAATACAAGGAAAAATTCCCTGTTTTAGGTCAGTTAGGATCACCACTTTATTTTAAGAATGTGAAATGTCAGAATAATGGCTGAGAAGAAAGATTTATTTCAGCTTTTATTTCTTTCATCACATTCCCAGTGGGTCTGAAGTTTACATACACTCAATTAGTATTTGGTAGCATTGCCTTTAAATTGTTTGACTTGGGTCAAACGTTTCGGGTAGCCTTCCACAAGCTTCCCACAATAAGTTGGGTGAATTTTGGCCCATTCCTCCTGACAGAGCTGGTATAACTGAGTCAGGTTTGTAGGCCTCCTTGCTTTCACAGGCTTTTCAGTTCTGCCTACACATTTTCTATAGGATTGAGGTCAGGGCTTTGTGATGGCCACTCCAATACCTTGACTTTGTTGACCTTAAGACATTTTGCCACAACTTTGGAAGTATGCTTGGGGTCACTGTCCATTTGGAAGACCCATTTGCGACCAAGCTTTAACTTCCTGACTGATGTCTTGAGATGTTGCTTCAAAATATCCAGATAATTTTCCATCCTCATGATGCCATCTATTTTGTGAAGTGCACCAGTCCCTCCTGCAGCAAAGCACCCCCACAACATGATTCTGCCACCCATGTGCTTCAGGGTTGGGATGGTGTTCTTCGGCTTGCAAATATCCCCCTTTTTCCTCCAAACATAACGATGGTCATTATGGCCAAACAGTTCTATTTCTGTTTCATCAGACCAGAGGACATTTCTCCAAAAAGTACGATATTTGTCCCCATGTGCAGATGCAAACCGTAGTCTGGCTTTTTTATGGTGGTTTTGGAGCAGTGGCTTCTTCCTTGCTGTGCAGCCTTTCAGGTTATGTCGATATAGGTTTAGTTTTACTGTGGATATGGATACTTTTGTACCTGTTTCCTCCAGCATCTTCACAAGGTCCTTTGCTGTTTTGCACTTTGATTTAATTTGCACTTTTCGCACTAAAGTGCATTCATCTCTTGAAGACAGAACACGTCTCCTTCTTGAGCGGTACGACGGCTGCGTGGTCCCATGGTGTTTATACTTGCGTTCTATTATTTGTACAGATGAACGTGGTACCTTCAGGCGTTTGGAAATTGCTCCCAAGGATGAACCAGACTTGTGGAGGTCTAAAATGTATTTTCTGAGGTCTTGGCTGATTTCTTTTGATTTTCCCAAGATGTCAAGCAAAGAGGCACTGAGTTTGAAGGTAGGCCTTGAAATACATCCACAGGTTCACCTCCAATTGACTCAAATTATGTCCATTAGCCTATCAGAAGGATCTAAAGCCATGACCAAATTTTCTGGAATTTTCCAAGCTGTTTAAAGGCACAGTCAACTTAGTGTATGTAAACCTCTGACCCACTGGAATTTTGATACAGTGAATTATAAGTGAAATAATCTGTCTGTAAACAATTTTTGGAAAAATGACTTGTGTCATACAGAAAGTAGATGTCCTAACCGACTTGCCAAAACTGTAGTTTGTTAACAAGACATTTGTGGAGTGGGTGAAAAACAAGTTTTAATGACTCCAGCCTAAGTGTATGTAAACTTCCGACTTTAACTGTATATATATATGTACACACACCACACACACACACACCTCTCTCCCACTCCCTCTTCCTGTGGGATACTCCTTTGCCAGGGTCTCCTAGCAACCACCAACATGGTTCATCAGATGGCCGGAGGGGGGGTGATAACTTCTCCCGTGGCCCACTGACTGTCACATACCAATGTCTCAATGCCCACCCAGACGTGGATTTATGAGAACCAAACCCCAGCTCCAGCTAATGAGACTGTCTGCCGGCAGTGGTGGGAGACATGGCTCTGGAATGATTAATGCCATGGCAAGATAAGTCTAGTAAATGTGCCCCATACCTAACCTTGAAAAAATTTGCTGCAGCATATGGACGGATAAACTGAATGAATGAGCTAAAATTGGAATATCCTGAATATAGATCTAAGTAAAGGTGACAGATAAATTAATATGAGGCTACAGGCACATGCAGGCACCCCGCAGAGTCTGCCAGCCAAGAGTATACTCTCCCAGTATGCATCAGTGCAAAAACACCACAGGAAGTGAATATTTTGGAACGGAATGTGACAGAATGGTGGACTAATGTTTTCTGCACCTTTGGAAAGGCATACCTGTGTCCAATATTATAACATTTCAGTCAACATCCACGGTTGGCCAGAGAGAGTTCAGAACGCTGACAGGAGTGGCCATTCATTACATATAGACCTCTCAGGGAAGTACCAATACAGAGAGGGCATCCTTTCAACACGACTACTAAGTGTGGAGTGAAGATGACCATAAGGTACCAAGACTGAATGTGAAAGAAAATAAGAAATTGCGATATTGTAATACAGTGTGTGTGTCTGTGTGTGTGTGTGTGTGTGTGTGTGTGTGTGTGTGTGTGTGTGTGTGTGTGTGTGTGTGTGTGTGTGTGTGTGTGTGTGTGTGTGTGTGTGTGTGTGCACATGTGTGTGTGTGTTTGTGTGTGTGCCGTGCATGCAAGCCTGCATGTATGTGCTCTATATGTAAAAAATTATAATTGTTTACTACTGGGGTGTGTAGGGGTGTGGGTGTAACAACTGACATAAAAGTTCAAATAATCTGTATTTTAAATATCTTACTTAAGATGCATCCTGGTTTTACCTGTCTGAATAGGTTGTATACTCCAATCAAAACAGCTTACAGTGCTGTACAAGACACAGGCCAATTCAACCTGGTCTCAGAGCATTTCGTATTATTCTGTACATAAATCCGAAACACTCAATTTAGTGTGATATTTTACATTCTGTATGGTATGTATTCATTTGTGGATGTCCAGCCCTAATTTTGTATGATATGTTATGAATTACAATTCGTATTATACAGTATGTTAAGATTTTGCAAAACATACAATATTTGACAAATTGCAAAATGTACAACACGTTACACATTTTCAAAACGTATGATATGTTATGAATTCTAGCTAGGTAGCTAACGTTAACTAGCTTGTTAATGTTAGCTAGGCGAGGGGTTAGGGTTAAGTTTAGTTTAAGTTTAGGGTTAAGTTTAGGATTTAGGTTAAAAGGTTAAGGTTAGGGTTTACATTTACATTTACATTTAAGTCATTTAGCAGACGCTCTTATCCAGAGCGACTTACAAATTGGTGCATTCACCTTATGACATCCAGTGGAACAGCCACTTTACAATAGTGCATCAGATCTTTTAAGGGAGGGGGGGGGGGGGGGGGGGGGGGGGGGCAGAAGGATTGCTTTATCCTAGGTATTCCTTGAAGAGGTGGGGTTTCAGGTGTCTCCGGAAGGTGGTGATTGACTCCGCTGTCCTGGCGTCGTGAGGGAGTTTGTTCCACCATTGGGGGGCCAGAGCAGCGAACAGTTTTGACTGGGCTGAGCGGGAACTGTACTTCCTCAGTGGTAGGGAGGCGAGCAGGCCAGAGGTGGATGAACGCAGTGCCCTTGTTTGGGTGTAGGGCCTGATCAGAGCCTGAAGGTACTGAGGTGCCGTTCCCCTCACAGCTCCGTAGGCAAGCACCATGGTCTTGTAGCGGATGCGAGCTTCAACTGGAAGCCAGTGGAGAGAGCGGAGGAGCGGGGTGACGTGAGAGAACTTGGGAAGGTTGAACACCAGACGGGCTGCGGCGTTCTGGATGAGTTGTAGGGGTTTAATGGCACAGGCAGGGAGCCCAGCCAGCAGCGAGTTGCAGTAATCCAGACGGGAGATGACAAGTGCCTGGATTAGGACCTGCGCCGCTTCCTGTGTGAGGCAGGGTCGTACTCTGCGGATGTTGTAGAGCATGAACCTACAGGAACGGGCCACCGCCTTGATGTTGGTGGAGAACGACAGGGTGTTGTCCAGGATCACGCCAAGGTTCTTAGCGCTCTGGGAGGAGGACACAATGGAGTTGTCGACCGTGATGGCGAGATCATGGAACGGACAGTCCTTCCCCGGGAGGAAGAGCAGCTCCGTCTTGCCGAGGTTCAGCTTGAGGTGGTGATCCGTCATCCACACTGATATGTCTGCCAGACATGCAGAGATGCGATTCGCCACCTGGTCATCAGAAGGGGGAAAGGAGAAGATTAATTGTGTGTCGTCTGCATAGCAATGATAGGAGAGACCATGTGAGGTTATGACAGAGCCAAGTGACTTGGTGTATAGCGAGAATAGGAGAGGGCCTAGAACAGAGCCCTGGGGGACACCAGTGGTGAGAGCGCGTGGTGAGGAGACAGATTCTCGCCACGCCACCTGGTAGGAGCGACCTGTCAGGTAGGACGCAATCCAAGCGTGGGCCGTGCCGGAGATGCCCAACTCGGAGAGGGTGGAGAGGAGGATCTGATGGTTCACAGTATCGAAGGCAGCCGATAGGTCTAGAAGGATGAGAGCAGAGGAGAGAGAGTTAGCTTTAGCAGTGCGGAGCGCCTCCGTGATACAGAGAAGAGCAGTCTCAGTTGAGTGACTAGTCTTGAAACCTGACTGATTTGGATCAAGAAGGTCATTCTGAGAGAGATAGCAGGAGAGCTGGCCAAGGACGGCACGTTCAAGAGTTTTGGAGAGAAAAGAAAGAAGGGATACTGGTCTGTAGTTGTTGACATCGGAGGGATCGAGTGTAGGTTTTTTCAGAAGGGGTGCAACTCTCGCTCTCTTGAAGACGGAAGGGACGTAGCCAGCGGTCAAGGATGAGTTGATGAGCGAGGTGAGGTAAGGTAGAAGGTCTCCGGAAATGGTCTGGAGAAGAGAGGAGGGGATAGGGTCAAGCGGGCAGGTTGTTGGGCGGCCGGCCGTCACAAGACGCGAGATTTCATCTGGAGAGAGAGGGGAGAAAGAGGTCAAAGCACAGGGTTGGGCAGTGTGAGCAGAACCAGCGGTGTCGTTTGACTTAGCGAACGAGGATCGGATGTCGTCGACCTTCTTTTCAAAATGGTTGACGAAGTCGTCTGCAGAGAGGGAGGAGGGGGGGGGAGGGGGAGGAGGATTCAGGAGGGAGGAGAAGGTGGCAAAGAGCTTCCTAGGGTTAGAGGCAGATGCTTGGAATTTAGAGTGGTAGAAAGTGGCTTTAGCAGCAGAGACAGAAGAGGAAAATGTAGAGAGGAGGGAGTGAAAGGATGCCAGGTCCGCAGGGAGGCGAGTTTTCCTCCATTTCCGCTCGGCTGCCCGGAGCCCTGTTCTGTGAGCTCGCAATGAGTCGTCGAGCCACGGAGCGGGAGGGGAGGACCGAGCCGGCCTGGAGGATAGGGGACATAGAGAGTCAAAGGATGCAGAAAGGGAGGAGAGGAGGGTTGAGGAGGCAGAATCAGGAGATAGGTTGGAGAAGGTTTGGGCAGAGGGAAGAGATGATAGGAAAGGGAAAGGGGGATACCTAATCAGTTGTTCAACTGAATGTATTCAACTGAAATGTGTCTTCCGCATTTAACCCAACCCCTCTGAATCAGTACTGGCCCAACAATCTATCCACTAGGCTACTGGGTTAGCTAAAAGGGATAAGGTTTGGGATAATTGAAGGGTTAGCTAAAAGGGTTAGGGTTAAGGTCAGGAGAAAGATTAGCTAACATGCTAAGTAGTTGCAAAGTAGCTAAAAAGTAGTAAGTAGTTGAAAAGTTGACAAAGTTATCTGTCATGAGATTCTAATTCTCAACCTTTGGGTTGCTAGAAGTTGGCATTATACACCCACCCATCCACCCCGACCAACCACCCTACTTTAGTTTTTGCCTTATGTAACGATCTGTCTTACGTAACCATACCAAATGTTATCATACTAAATGGAGTGTCTTGGATTTACATACAGCATAATATGAAACGCTCTGGGACCAGGTTGAATTAACTCATTCTACGGTATTTGTTATGGCTTAATGTAGATGGTGTAACGGCAGCCTTCCTTCTCTTCAAGAGAAGAGGAGGTGTAGCAGGGATCGGACCAACACGCAGCGTAGCCAGTGCTCAACATGTTTCATTAAACGATAAACAGAGAACACTTACGAATACAAAATAACAAAAAGTGGCAAACCGATACAGTCCTAGCTGGTGCAGAGAAAATACAGAGACAGGAAACAACCACCCACAAACCCCAACACAAAACAAGCCACCTATATATGATTCCCAATCAGAGACAACACAAAACACCTGCCTCTGATTGGGAACCATATTAGGCCAAACACAGAAACAGACAAACTAGACACACAACATAGAATGCCCACCAAGCTCACGTCCTGACCAACACTAAAACAAGCAAAACACACAAGAACTATGGCCAGAACGTGACAGATGGACCAGAAACAGTGCTTTTGACATAGACTTTTATCCTCACCTAAAGCTTTGGGATTCCCCATGACTTAGTCCTATATGCCCATAACAACAGCTTCAGGAGGAACCACAACTGCAATGTCAACAGTTCCTTTACTAAAGGTAAACGATATTGCAATAGCCAGGTCAACACACACATTATTCTACAAATATATCCTGAATATATAGGCTACCATATTGTGCACAGTATAGTCTGTTACCAGGGCCGTCGCTAGCCCTGGGCACATGCCTGCGTGCCCGGTCAGTAATGATTACTATAAGGTTCAGATAGCTGGCTAGACGGCCTTACCTAGTCATCTAACAACATTTAGCTGACATGGGCTAGTTGAGTGACTGTCAGTCATTGACAACAAGTAGAAAACTGCTGATGAACTACAACATCTCGAAATTGCACCTTGTGTATTCTACTTGTCTATCTCTCAACAGTAGGTTGAGACCCCAACTGAGTTCCAAATAATAATTTGGTCGGGGGCCCCATAGCGGCCGTGGTGCCCTAGGTGCAGGACGTAGTCTGCGTATGGGCAGAGGTGGCACTGTCTGTTACACAAGAGAGCTGGTGAAGGGAAACTTGGAGGTTTAAGACTGGAGGATGACTGGACTGGGAGTGGGCCAGAGTGGGCCAGGGTACAGCAGGCTAACCTGAGGTTAAATTTGTCCAGACCCATGATAGAGGGAATGTGAATGGAGGCCATATGCAGTCTGCCAGACATCAGCCTGTTGATCAGGCTAACTGAACTGAGCAGACGTGATGAGTCAAGAAGATACTGTGAGTGTCGTGCTGTTGCGTAACTATACACCTGAGATGGTGTGTGTGTAACCAAGAGAGATCGAGAGAGAGAGACAGAGACAGAGACAGAACTGGTTGTGATGGATATTGACTATGATATGAGAACCACACTGTGTCTTACCACAATTGACAGGGTCACACGACAGCCTCTCCTCTGACCTCAGATCAGTTTGGAGCTGGTCACGGAGTTCTCCAGCAGTGACTGCTGCTGTCCCTCTAAAGGCCCAGGGCTAGTAAAGGATGTCCGTCTTGGTCGCTGTGGGGACATCACCGAGTCCTCTCAGAACCACTGAAGCTGTAGTCCAAATCGTCACATAACAGCTTGATGCATCTTGGACATACAGTATAATAGATATAGCCTTGACTGTTTAGGTGCCCTGCCCAGCTCTTTTACCCCAAAAATAAGCGAGATACAGCATAGGGAGAACTAAAGTCTCTTGAGTCCCACCGTCACACCGGCACGTTTTAGACTTCTAACCCCTTTTAGACATTGTGTGTTTGAGCAGACTTCTGTTGTACCATTGGATTTGGCTATTTCTTCTGCATCCACTGATACCAACCATTAGCCTGTGGGATTAATAACAGGGGCTGAGTGAAAGTAGTGTTTGTGAGACAATGGCGGATCCCCAAGGGGTCGGGGGTAGGTTCTTCTTACAAAAACATCTGTAGAGCTACAAACTCTTATGAGCCAACTAAGAAAAGATGAGACTCTCACAAACAAGATTATAGGCAATCCCAGGACATAGTAAGCTCACATAGTTGCGGTCTCAAACAGCAAAACACCACACATTGTCACTGACTAGCTGGATATTCATTTCCCACTGAGAAAAATATTCTGTACTTATAGTATTCTTATTTTTTTTTTTTTAAAGCAGTTTTTTGCTTGGCGGACCTTATTTGTTTATTGACTTTGTCAATGAAACTCATGAATGCAACTGCTTAACTCACATTGTATTGTAGTCCTGGTTGTCTGAAAAAGAAAATGGTAAAACACTTCAATGTGAGACTAAATATGAGGACAGAACAATGAAGTTTCTAACTAGATCACAAAGCTTAGTGAAAAACCCTAAAAAATAAATAAACACTTGGCAGCAATGGCTCAGTATCAGCAACAATTGTAGCTAGTTAGATACAGTACTCTATAGAGCCTAGTGCTTTTAGCTACCTATCTAGCTACTGGCTAGCTAACAGGTAACACACACATTTTAAGGTTACAGTACAAAAACGAATCGCTAGTTATGTGTACATAATTACACACACTCCGAAACTGTTTGTATCATTCAGAAAACATGCATATTTATTTAATAGCAAAGCAAAATACATGTTGTTTTTCATCACATAATCTATACTGAACAAAACTATAAACGCAACATGCAACAATTTCAAAGATTTTACTGTTACTGTTCTCATGAGGAAATTAGTAAACTGAAATAAATTCTTTAGGCACTAATATATGCATTTCACATGACTGGGAATACAGATATGCATTTGTTGCTCACAGTGCCTTAAAGAAATGGGCCTCACAATGGGCAACACCTGTTCAAATGAGTGGATTCGGCTATTTCAGCCACACCCGTTGCTGACAGGTGTATAAAATCTGGGCACACATTCATGTAATCTCCATAGAAATTGGCAGTAGAATGGCCTTACTGAAGAACTAAGTGACTTTCAACATGGCACCATTATAGGATGCCAACTTTCCAACAAGTCAGTTCGGCAAATTTCTGCCCTGCTAGAGCTTCCCCGGTCAGCTGTAAGTGCTGTTATTGTGAAGTGGAAACATCTAGGAGCAACAACGACTCAGCAAGCTAACAGAACAGGACCGCCGAGTGCTGAAGGGCGAAGAACGTAAAAATCGTCTGTCCTCGATTGCAACACTCACAACCGAGTTCCAAACTGCCTCTGGAAGCAACGTCAGTACAAGAACTGTTCGTCGGGAGCTTCATGAAATGGTTTTCCATGGCCAAGCAGCCACACACAAGCCTAAGATCACCATGCCCAATGCCAAGCATCAGCTGGAATGGTGTAGAACTCTTTTCCATTGGACTCTGAACCAGTGTAAACGCGTTCTCTGGAGTGATGAATCACTCTTCACCATCGGGCAGTCCAACGGATGCATCTGCATTTGGGGGATGCCAGGAGAACGCTACCTGCCCCAATGCATAGTGCCAACTGTAAAGTTTGGTGGAGGAGGAATAATGGTCTTGGGCTGGTTTTCATGGTTCGGGCTAGGCCCCTTAGTTCCAGTGAAAGGAAATCTTAACGCTACAGCATACAATGACATTCTAGACGATTCTGTGCTTCCAACTTTGTGGCAACAGTTTGGGAAGGCCCTTTCCTGTTTCAGCATGACATTGCCCCCGTACACAAAACGAGGTCCATACAGAAATGGTTTGTTGAGATTGGTGTGGAGGAACTTGACTGGCCTGCACAGGGCCCTGACATCAACCCCATCGAACACCTTTGGGATGAATTGGAACGCTAACTGCGAGTCAGGCCTAAACGCCCAACATCAGTGCCCGACCTCACTAATGCTCTTGTTTCTAAATGGAAGCAAGTCCCCGCAGCAATGTTCCAAAATCTAGTGGAAAGCCTTCCCAGAAGAGTGGAGGCTGTTTTAGCATATTTTTGGGGTTCTGATGGGGTACTAAGCTCATGAGGCATTTCTAAGTTATATTATTCAATAATCAATGGATATATATAATTAATTTGTAAGTCCAAAAATGGATGTGGCTACTGCAGATTGCTTCTTTAAGTAGTACTGCAAAAAAATGTGGCAAAAAATTAACTTTTTGTCCTGAATACAAAGTGTTATGTTTGTGAGAAATCCAACACATTAGTGAGCACAACTCTTCATATTTTCAAGCATGGTGGTGGCTGCATCATGTTATGGGTATGCTTTTCATCGGCAAGGACTAGGGAATATTTTTTAGGATAAAAATAAACTGAATGCAGCAAAGCACAGGCAAAATCCTAGAGGAAAACCTGCTTCAGTCTTCTTTTCAATAGACAATGGGAGACTAATTCACCTTTCACGTTTTCAAATTAAAATGCAAATTAATTTTCTGGATTTTTGTTTTAGATTCCGTCTTTCACAGTTGAAGTGTACCTATGATAAAAATTACAGACCTCTACATGCTTTGTAAGTAGGAAAACCTGCAAAATCGGCAGTGTATCAAATACTTTCTCCCCACTGTATGTCTGAAGTACTGGAAGTAGTGTTGCATACATACCTCTACAAAGTCATGTCACATATTCTTGACTCTGTCAGAGTTTCTCTCAAATGGCACCTTGTAAAGTTGTTTCATCGTCACTCGGTGCCGTTGTAGGATGCGTTGTATGGTCGACAGGCTTCCAGCATTGATGTTGTTAAATATGGTGTCATTATTCAAGATATGCTCTCTTATCTCTCGAATCCTAATTGCATTGTTGGCCAGTCTCTTGTACATCTGTAAACAAGCATCCTCGTCCTCCATGATGTCTTTGTCTTTCCACTCTGTACAGAATTCAAACACAGTATGTGTTCAGCATAGGCACTGTAAACAATGTACTAAAAAATGTAATACAATTTGATAACCAACCTCATTCATTCAATGCAGTGCAGTAAATGAACGGCTTAGAGTTACAAATGTTTATGCAATACTATGCAGTCATACGTATTTTACAGTACATTACTGTAATGCTAAATGGTTGATCACATGATTAACAAGTGTTGCCCTAATCTCATCAGAGATGGCTCTCCTTCCTTCTCTTCTTTGCCCTTGTCCTCTTCTTCCTCTTCCTCCTCCTCGCCCTCCTACTCCTCTTGCTCGTTGTCCATTGTTGGCATCCATTGTTCAAAACAGGTAATCTGACCTTTGACCTATTTATAGGCCTATACTACAGTAAAGCAGTGATTGGTTAGTGATCAGTTAAGCTATTAGTGTTTGCACATGTGAGGAGTGTGTGTGTGACCTGGTGAATAAGTGTAGCATTTTGATTGGTTGTGCTTGGAAAAGGAAAGCAATTCACTTCCTGTTAGATTTTTGTGTTTTAGGTAGAGAATTGTGTGTAGTGTTTTGAAAAAAGTGTTTTATGCAATTGACAACTGAGTCAAAGGCTGAGAAATAGCTTAGGGTTTTGGATATTTGGTGTGTAGTTTTGCACTTTGAGTGAGAGGTTTCAAAAATCATGTGACATGAAAAGATTTGTGTGTAAGCAGTTGGAATAAACTGTAAACACAGAATGAGTCCATGCAAGTCACTATGTGATTTGTTTAGAATATTTTTTCTCCTGAAATGATTTAGGTTTACCATAATAAAGGGGTTGGATACTTATGGACTCTAGACATTTCAGTTTTTATTAATGAATTAATGAATTATTAATTACACTTTGACATTATGGGATATTGTGTGTAGATCAGAGACACAAAATCTCAATGTATTGAATTTTCAATTCAGATCTGTAACACAACAAAATGTGTAAAAAGTAAAGGGTGTGAGTACAATGTACTTTCTGAAAGCACTTCATACTCCATAAATGTTACAATTATGCACAATAAATCATTTTTAAACACATTATTTTTCTGTTTGGGGCCAATGAAGCATGTATATGTAAGGATGAAGCAGGAACATTCCATTTGGCTATGGAGATCAAATTAGCATAGGACAACAAATGATGCTGTGACAATCAAATACAAATGTTCTCCCCTGGCTGAAAACACAACAGAGCGGTTACATGACTGTGGCCTCCTCTGGCCTCACAAGGTGATGATGCATTCTATTTGCCCTGTGTGTGTGTGTGTGTGTGTGTGTGTGTGTGTGTGTGTGTGTGTGTGTGTGTGTGTGTGTGTGTGTGTGTGTGTGTGTGTGTGTGCGTGCGTGCGTGCGTGCGTGCGTGCGTGCGTGCGTGCGTGTGTGCTCACCAGCGTGTTTGTGTAGGGGTTGTTATTTACTGTCAGTAACTGTAATACAGGCAGGATTACACTCAGTCCTCTGCCAGTAAGGCCTGCAGGAAGCCTTTGTGATTTCCTGAAACAAAGAGAGCGGAAATTCCTCCAGCGGACACTAATAAATAGATACAATGATTACATGGAGTGGAATGAAGTCTTAAATAATCCTCTTTATTTGTATGTAGCTTATGTTTGTTTGGAAGGACCCTCAGTCCAAGTGGACTTCTGTATCTCTGCTTTTAGTAATTATTTTACAAAACAACTCTGTAAAGTGGAGCAAATATATAATGTACACTACCATTCAAAAGTTTGGGGTCACTTAAACATTTCCTTGTTTTGAAAGAAAAGCACATTTTTTTTAGTCCATTAAAATAACATCAAATTGATCAGAAATACAGTGTCGACATTGTTAATGTTGTAAATGACTATTGTAGCTGGAAGTGGCAGATTTTTTTATGGAATATCTAGATAGGCGTACAGAGGCCCATTATCATAAACCATCACTCCTGTGTTCCAATGGCACGTTGTGTTAGATAATCCAAGTTAATCATTTTAAAAGGCTAATTGGTCTGTGTTCTTTTGCCCATCTTAATCTTTTCTTTTTTTGGCCTGTCTGAGATATGGCTTTTTTTTTGCAACTCTGCCTGGAAGGACAGCATCCTGGAGTCGCTTCTTCACTGTTGACGTTGATCAGCCGTTTCCAGCTACAATATAATATTGTCATTTACAATATTAAATGTACAATTGTACAATACAATATAACAATATTGTCATTTACAATATTAACAATGTCTACACTGTATTTCAGATCAATTTGATGTTATTTGAATAGACAAAAAACGTGCTTTTCTTTCAAAAACAAGGACATTTCTAAAGTGACCCCAAACTTTTGAACGGTAGTGTATAGTAATGCATATGTAGTTGTTACATTTTAACCACTTTACTACCATAACATACACGTCTTTCTACATGTGAGAAAAGCTAGAACACTCAAACACAAGAGAACTTTACTCTAAGAAGGCTATATGTTGCATAATCCCTGTGACTTTTCTCACACCCTAGAAGGAAAATGCATTTTGGGTGAGAGCCTTCGTGTCGCCAGTCGATTCTCTGTGGAACCAGGTTAATAGAGGTCATGTGACCCCCTTCACCGGGCTGTGTGCATCTGCCACCTGAGAGGGGTCACTGGGAGAAAAGGAGGGAGTGAGGAAATGAGGAAGGGAGGGCGTGAGGGAGGGAGTGATGGATTTAGGAATGTCTGCTGCTGAGCGCCACACTAATATAAATACACAATCACCACAGATTTTGAGAACACAAGACAGCACATAGCCTCCCACCATTTAAAATACATGTTCCATCACAACTTTGGGATCTACACTTATGGGAGCCCAACAGGGTTGCGTGTTCATCCCCCTCCTGTTCATCCATGACTGCGTGGCCAAGCACATCTCCAATTCAATCATCAAGTCTGCTGTTGACACAATAGTTGTAGGCCTGATTACCAGCAGCGACGAGACAGCTTACAGGGAGGAGGGGAGTGCCTTGGCGGAGTGGTGCTAGGAAAATAACCTCTCCGTCAACGTCAACAAAACGAAGGAGCTGATCGTGGACTACAGCAGACAGCAGAGACAGCAAGCCTCGGTGGAGAAGGTCAAAAGCTTCATGCTCCTCGGCGTGCATATCACCGACATCCGGAAATGGTCCTTTCAAACAGACCTTGTGGTGAAGAAAGCGCATCAGTGCCTCTTCAACCTCAGGAGGCTGAAGAAATTTGTCTTGGCCCCTAAAACCCTCACAATCTTCTACAGATGTACCATTGAGGGCATCCTGTCGAGCTATATCACCGCCTGGTACGAAAATTGCAAGGTCCACAACTGCAGGGCACTCCAGAGGGTGGTGCAGTCAGCCCAAAGCATCATCGAGGGCACACTGCCTGCCCTCCAGGACATCTGCAGCACCCGATGTCACAGGAAGGCCAAGAAGATAATCAGGACCCCAGTCACCTGAGCCACGGCCTGTTCATCCTACTATCATCCAGAAGGCGGAGACAATACAGGTGCATAAAAGCTGGGACCGAGAGACTGATAAACAGCTTCTATCTCCAGGCCATCAGACTGTTCAACAGCCACCACTAGCTGGCCTCCACCCAGTACCCTGACCTGAACCTCAGACACTGTCACTAGCCGGCTACCACCCTGTACACTACCCTGCACCTTAGAGACTGCTGCCCTATGTACATAGAGTCATTGAGCAATGGTCACTTTAAAAATGTTTAACATTATTTTAACTACTTTATATGTATATACTGTATTCTAGCCATGGTTCGTCCTATATGACTACTGCTATACACATATTTTCTATTCACATACTGTCCATACTGTCTATGCACACCATTCACATACTTATATATGCAC